>NW_023597055.1:14818383-14884860 GCF_011947565.3 Pollicipes pollicipes
ACAGATGGGCCAAACCTGTTCGGGCACCGCCCAAGCCAGGCGCTTACCGGCCGGTCGGGGAGCGGCGGCTCGCGGGTGCGCCGCTTCCGCCGGCGGGACGGCGCCGGCCCGACAGCCGGATGATCCCCGAGGCGGACCTGGTGCGACGCTGGCGACCGCTGGAGCCCGTCGGCCAGATGGCCGTGCGGCGGGCCGTGCTCCGGTACAGCTGGTGACGCCGGTGTCCAGGACGGAGCGGCGAAATATGTGGTCGTGCGCAGTAGCAGCGCCGTACAATTTTGACTAACTTATTTTTACTTCTAAGCTCTTTGTTGAGCACCCGACATCAACCGCGGGCAGCTCCGTTCCACAAACTGTTGCTTTCCAACAGCTTTTTTCGGGCCAGGCTCTGGCTTGCCCTTGTCTTATCCAGCCCAAGTGCGACCACTGCTTCCCAGTCTTATGCTGTCCAGTGCGACCACTGCTTACCTGTGTTATGCTGTCCAAGTGCGACCACTGCTTCCGTCTTTGTCCAAGTGCGACCACTGCTTACCTGTCTATGCTGTCCAAGTGCGACCACTGCTTACCTGTCTTATGCTGTCCAAGTGCGACCACTGCTTACCTGTCTTATGCTGTCCAAGTGCGACCACTGCTTACCTTGTTATGCTGTCCCAGTGCGACCACTGCTTACCTGTCTTATGCTGTCCAAGTGCGACCACTGCTTACCTGTCTTATGCTGTCCAAGTGCGACCACTGCTTACCTGTCTTATGCTGTCCAAGTGCGACCACTGCTTACCGTGTTATGCTGTCCAAGTGCGACCACTGCTTACCTGTCTTATGTCCAAGTGCGACCACTGCTTACCTGTCTTATGCTGTCCCTGCGACCACTGCTTACCTGTCTTATGCTGTCCAAGTGCGACCACTGCTTACCTGTCTTGCTGTCCAAGTGCGACCACTGCTTACCTGTCTTATGCTGTCCAGTGCGACCACTGCTTACCTGTTATGCTGTCCAGTGCGACCACTGCTTACCCGTCTTATGCCGTCCAAGTGCGACCACTGCTTACCCGTGTTATGCTGTCCAAGTGCGACCAATGCTTACCTGTCTTATGCTGACAAAGTGTGACCAACGCTTACCTGTCTTATGCTGTCCAAGTGTGACCGGCGCTTCCCCTCGGACTCTATCAGGCTCATTGCCACACGAGGACGAACGCCCTGTTTAGCAAATCACTGATGTGACTCACCACTGATATAATCGACCGTGCCGCGTGAATGAGCCTGGTAAAAACGCGTGACAAAACTGAAGCATCTTTTTGGTAGATGTTGCTGGTTGGCTGCCGTTCGCGTGTCGGGATCAGAGTCCCGTCCAAACTGAACCTGACGGCTTCACGACTGGTCATGCACGAGTAGGCCACTAAAGCAGGCATTCCCACTAGGGGGGGGGATTCCCTGAGGAGGGGGGACGAGGGTTTCCGAGGGGGGGGGGGAATTGCAATCCAGCCGAACCATGTTGAGTCATTAAAAACCGTCCAAAAAGCGCAGACAGGTATGCACTGACTGGAATATAATTTCGCACGAATTTCCACGCACGTGTACTGAGCCGAGCATACACGCTACAGCAGCCGAAAACAGGGGCACTGTTGTCACAGACATCCACTGTTCACGCACAGGTGACGTACCAAAGGTGCGACGACGTGGTTTGATTTGTGTTCTCAGAGCACAGTGGCTACGTTTGTCAGCTCTCTGGAAACCTGGCTTATGTGATCCTGCTAACACTGGGATGTAAGGACAGGCCTGGCTTACGTCTATTCAGTTTTTGTTGTTGGCTCGGGGGAGGAAGGTTAATCCCTCCTGAGGGGCAATGACCTAACGAGGTCGAAAACCACTGAACTAAACGATGGCGACGGAATGGATAAAACTGGAAGATCCTGATCAACCAAAAGAGGCCGACAAGCTGCACCTCGCCGCGGGTTTTCACCCACAGCTAGAAGCCTTACGCTGCAGCGCAGGGCTGGGGTCCCATCCGTGCCAGCGCGAGCCCGCCGCCGCCGAGAAGGCCAGGTGCGGCCGGGCAGGGCAGCAGGGCAAGACGTGCCGCAGTTTGACGATCCAGCCCACATGACCATAGCGGGACCCCGCCGGATCATAGCCAGCCCAGCGAGGCCGCTGATGAGAGGGTCCGGGTAATTCGGCCCGGCGTGGTAATTGACAAAGCACTGCGGGCAGCCGTATCGTAGAGAGGTGAGCAGACCGACAGCAGCGTATCACACTCAGAGCGCCGCGCATCACTACCGCCGGACCTCACCGCGCCAGGGATGGCCCGCGGCGATGACTCGGTCTCACTTATCGAGTCATTTCCCGTGAGACTTCGCTGCCATCTCCTCACGCTCAGCCCCCAGGCGGGCCGCCGCGCAGCGCATGAAGAGCTCGGCGCCGGGTCCGGCCCCCAGGGCAGGCGGCGACAGCGCAGCGGCGGCTTTACGAGCGCGGCCCCGGGCGGCCGGATCACGAGCGCACCGCCGCCACGGCATGACGGAGCGGCCGGCCCACCGCCGGCGCTGGACGGCACCGCGCAGGGCCGCCACAGACCGCTGGATGGAGCGCGCCGAGTTTGGCCGTGTGTTTAGCGAGAATTGTGGTCGAGTGGGGGGGGGGGGATGGGGGGGGGGGAGAGTCGGTGCGCAACGCATGGTTTGCTTCGCGAACCGGGACTGTGACGGTGCACCATTGGCAGCCGGCTCGTGACGGAGCCGCGAGACTCTAACTAAGCGAGCCCACATGCGGGTCACCCCTAGCCCGCCGTAGTCACCAGGACTCTGCTGAAACCGCCGCCCATTTCTGACCTGATGGTGATCTCGCCCCAGGCAGTCCTTCGGGCGCTGGCGCGTGATCTCGCCGCTGACAGCTGTCAACCCTGACATAATCGTCCACGCCCCACCTCGTCCAGCCCCCGATCGGGTCGGGCAGGCCTCGACGGGCTTGTCCCGCCCCAGCGGAGTCGCCCTGTCACGAACAGTACGGCGCCGGCTCCACAGGATCGGACGGCTGCTGACCTCAGCCCCGCCGCCGCGACCGGAGGCGGGGATGGGCAGACAGGGAGGCGAGACGGGTCGCGCTCGACCGAGAACGGCGCTGCCATCGCGACAGACCACGCCCCTGTCGGCAGAGCGCGCTCCGACCCCCTGGCGACCTGACCTGGCCCGGTTACCAGGTCACGGCGGGAGGGCCACCAGCGGGGCGATCGCACCGCGGCGACTGACGACGGCCGGTCACGCAGCGCGGTCGATTCGGCGCACATGAGTCTGATGACGCTGGACTCGGCTACACACGACGCCGGACTCGGGTCACGCGTGGCCAGCGTGCGACCCGCGCCGGCCGGTGGGCGGTGCCAGAGCCGCGTATGGCTTACGGTGACGCTGCGCCGGCGACGGAGCGGCGCCCGGCTGCCTCCGGCCGTCACCACTCACCTGGAACACAGAACGGCCGGTTACAACCCAGTCACGGCGGCCGCCAAGCGGACAGAGGTCGGGAGCGGGGAGGCTGCGGCACATAGGCAAGGCTCGCAGCGAGCCAACGTGTCGGGTCGCGACGCGAGAAACGGAACAACGAAAACATGTCGGCCGAAGTCCCCAAGCACAGCAAAGCGCGCTTTCTGAGTTGCCTTCCCCATCCAGTGGTCTGGATAAAGTGTTTGCTTCGTAATGCAGGGCCGATCCGTAACCAGGTGTCGACGTTTTGGGGCCCAGCGGGAGCCGACTGTATCCGGCCAGGTGGTCCCAGCAGGGCCGACTGTATCTGGCCAGGTGGACCCGCCTGCGACACAGTATTTATCCGCCACGGTTTATCGTCCTGATTATTGTTTCTGCCAGAGCTGCTGCGCCAGCTCCGCCCCCGGCCAGAAGAAAGCTTCCGCGGCCGCGCAGCTAGCGAACGGAGTCACGCGGCTCGCCAGGCATCCGCCGGCGCAGGAGAAGCGTTCAGCAGCCGCCATATCACCGCCCGACGCAGCGGCTTCGCTGGTCCAGGCGGATATGCGAGGAGGAGAGGATGGCTTTGACGACTTTCAATTTCACGCCTGGCAACAGGCCGTGGCAGACAGGCGCACCGCACCCCTTAACCGCAATTCTCTGCATCGATACTGGCGTGCTGTCACCAAGTTTGAGTTCAACGCTGGCCTTCATCAGCCGCAGATGTAACGGTCGCCTGGGTAAGATTTGCTGGGAGCGTGCGGCCGAAGGTGTTCTGCCGTCCACCCGGCAACCCAATCACTCCCACGGGCTGTTTTCTGCTCTACTCCTTTTTTGAGAGCGGTGCCCATATTTTACACGCGCTCGGGTGGGAGTGGGGGGTCCAACTGAACCCCCCGAAGGTTTTTCCAAAATGGTTTCCGAACGGTGCGGCGTAGCCGCGCCAAATTTTGCATAACTGTACACAATTAAATAGCGGATCGTTTGAAATCAAACATTTAGATGTACCTTGTAAGGTCTCTGACCTATAGCAGGTCAAAATCAGGCCATGGTTTCAGCGAAAGAAATTTCTAGGGAATCATCCAATCTGGTACAATAACGGAGTGTTGACGAAGCCATACATTTCTGAGATGCTTTCTTAGACACCACAAATATTGAATGAACAAATTACGTTGACCTAAGGTCAGGTATGAAGGTAAGACCAAGGTCACAACCAACCCCATTTATCACTCTAGGGCTTGCTGTATGGGATAGTTTCTGGTGCTTTTTTCGAATTTATTGAGAGCAGAAATCGTATTACACATCTTCCATTGACTTCTTGGAGGTCAGAAAAGGTCAATGACCTACGATGACCCGGGTCGACATTTTCTTTCAGAAACGTACTGCCTGGCGTCATCTTTGTTGCTTATTCAAATGCAAAACTCAAAGCAGTCTTGCATGCTTTTCGTCACCATGACCGTCAAAACGTCAAACAAGGTCACTGACCTAAATGGGCTTTTGGCCTTTTGCTTAGAAACAGTTGCCTGGGTTCTGGGGCACTTTGGAGACCAACCTGGAATCTGACCTTGTTTCACCTTATTTGGCTTGAATGCCATGACCCAGGAAGCTTGAACTTTGACCTAAGTGAGTTCACGTACAGGTCAAGACACCCGAAAACTTGGTGTCTCTAGCTTTCTTAGTTCCCAAGATCTCAGGCGGGTCAAATTGACCCCCCACCCCCCCACCCGAGCGAAGGGTATCTAGCCGGCCACCCTGGCGCGTGTTAAGGCCATTATGACTTATACACCAACCCTTCGTTTATATTTCAGTCACAAAAGCGGGTGAGATCGGCGTTACAACACACAAGCACACACGAGGCAGGGTACCGATGACATGCGCCAGAGCTTCGTTATTGCAGCATAAATAAGTCGCTGAACTGCAACCGTTGCTGGTATGGAGGTGAAACGGATCTACTAACTAGTTGCACTAAGCAAGGGTTCCATCACAACCTGGTCTTTGTAAACGCACCATCCAAAGGCGCGTAGTAAGTCGGCTCACGCTTGAAAGCGACACACGCCTGTCCATGGTTCATGTTTGGCGCCAGGGCAGGCTGTACGGTCTCGTCTCGAGGACAGACAGGGTGTCGGGACCTAGTGTCAATGCAGCGGCTGGGGCGTGGAGATATGTCATCTGCAGCCAAAAACCGACGAAGGGCGCCACACATATGCAAGGTTGCAATCCTGTCCCTATCATCAATGGGACACATCGGCTGGATTCACAGAGCGAAGCTTTCAGTAGGCTCACGGAATGTCTTACATGACCGCGTGCAGCTGGCATGAAATGCACAACAGCCCCACGTGTGTAAGACCTAGTACACCATATCCACTGTCAAGGTCAGGAAAAACGGGCAGTTCGTTATTCATTTTGCTACAAATGTCACAACCGTTCTCTAACAAGATGTGGCAAAATTTGACGGGACAGCTAATTGGTCTCGGTCATTCCCAGGTCCAATCTCAAGAGAAAATATCCGTGTAATACTCGTACACCAATGCATTAATTTGTCATGGCTTCACCGGATTTTGAAGCGTGGAAGTGAATGCACCATTATCAATTCACGAAGCGCTTGCATCTATCAGATTCATCTATTGTGGCCAACAGGCAATCTCCTGCCGTTCAAGATTTCGCCACGCAACGCGGTGCAGACTACCACCAGCAGCGAATTGTGTCAAGTGCAAATGTGAATATCAGGGAAACGGTCCAACCCTGCCGCGCAATCAAATCCACCCCACTCCACTCCACTCCACTCCACTCCACTCAGACTTTGATGCGTCTCGTTGGTCGGCAACATCAAACACGAGCACCCAAAGCCGAGCACTCGGCCCAGTCTGGCGGCGGCACATCAACCGAGTGTCGGAGCCAACTGCGCAGGTCCGAACCACCCCCAGAGACACCTCACTCAGCACGAACCTGCCGATACAGCGCCACTGAGAGCCTAGCCGGCGAGAAGGCGAGCTGGGCGAGACCGCGGCATGTCGTAACCAAACCCCGGCGCTGGCTCGCCCAAAGTTCGGGCCGCTTCGCAAGCGCCCGAACTTGGGCGGAATCAACACATTGAGCAAGAGGCGGTCGCTGGGCGCCGAGCAGCCCCCAGGAGCGGTGGCTGGCGCTAACGACGCCTCCCTGGTGGGACTCGCGCCGGGCGCCTCCAGGAAAGGTGGCTGGCGCTAACGGCGCCTCCCTGGCTGGACTCGCGCCGAGCGCCCCAGGAGTGGTGGCTGGCGCTAACGACGCCTCCCTGGCTGGGACTCGCGACAGTCCCCTTCTGACCCGCAGCGAAAGGCGGCCAAGACGACGGCCACCAACTTTTCTGCCTGTCAGCCGGCATGGCCGCGAAGACGGCGTTGAGAGGCGATCTGACAGCGGGACAGGCTCACCGAGAGAGGCACCGGCCAGCTCCAGCCTGCTGCAGAGGGCCTACACCTCTACACGCCAGTGAAGGCCACTCCAGTGGACCTTCCAGTCGTTCCGGCACTCGCCATGGATATTCAGACCCGTCAGGGCCACTGCTAAGGTGTGCATCGGGCCGGCATGGATGGGATACAACCGCCACACCGTCCAGCCGAGGGCACCACCCCTTACCCCCCCCCCCCCCCCCCCCCCCCGTACCCTACAGACCGCGTGACCTCACCTGACCTGGCCGGAAACCGGGCGTTTCAGAACACGTGCCTGAGGCCAGAGCCCCTCCCGTTGATTGCGCTATATAACTCCGGCAGTATCTGCCTGCCGCATGTGAATGCATGGGCCGGCCTGATCCCTTGGTATTGATTCGCCATCTAGCCGGACGGTGGGGCCGGCAGGACGACGGCGGCGGTACGGATAGCCCGTTCCAGATGGCGTTGGTCGCGACTATCCTGATGTCTTGCGCCGTGACCGCAGGACTACACGGTGCCCAAACGCCAGCACCAGCTGAACCACAAGGCGCACATGGAGTGGCCGCTGGCGACTGTGCGACACCATGTCCGCGCGTGAACCCTGGACGCGGCGGACATGTGGTGGCCGCCGGCGACTGTCGGACATGTGGTGGCCGCCGGCGACTGTGCGACCCTGGCACACGGCGGACATGGAGTGGCCGCTGGCGGACTGTGTGACCCTGGCACGCAGCGGACATGCGGTGGCAGATGGCGACTGTGCGACCTTGGCACACGGCGGACATGGGGTGGCCACCGGCGACTGTGCGACCCCTACACACGGCGGAGATGTGGTGGCCGCCGGCGACTGTGTCACCCTGGCACGCGGCGGACATGGGGTGGCAGATGGCGACTGCGCGACCCCGGCACACGGCGGACATGTGGTGGCCGCTGGCAACTGTGCGACATCGGCACGCGGCGAACATGGCGTGGCAGATGGCGACTCTGTGACCCTGGCACGCGACGGACGAGTGGTCTGACCAGTCCGACAGCCGGCTCAGCCTCTCTCGCCCGAGAGCGGGGATCAGGAGACGCCCTGGCGACCCGCGGCCGGCGTCCGTCCCGCCCACAGCACACTGGTGACAGGGTCAGACAGCACCGCTGGTGATGGGGCAGACAGCATCGCTGGTGACGAGGTCAGACAGCGTCGCTGGTGACGGGTCAGACATCACCACTGGTGACGGGGCAGACAGCATCACTGGTGACGGGTCAGACAGCACCGCTGGTCACGAGGTCAGACGGCACTTGCCGATGTCGACGCACGACAAGGAAACTTGTGATGAAGACGCCACGCCACAGCGGGAGTCCATAGAGGTGTCAAACAAAAAAACAACGTGTTCTCATGAATGGCGGGCCTGATAAAGGTGCGCATTGCTGGCGTGAGGCTGCCATCACCGCTTTGAAAACCCCACAAGCGCCGCGGTCCTGCCAAACTCTCCACGGAGCGGCCCGAGCAGCGTACCCTGCACCACCGCAGCCGCCGCCATCGGCGAGTGTCGCCGTGAGCGGGCGGGCACGCGAAGATCGTCCGCGCGTTTACATTTAGACCAATCGATAACGGCCTGTCAGCTGGAATCGCGCGGCAATCGTCGCGAACGTGGGCGGGTTGCGGCCGCACCGACCGCTTCCATTGCGCGCGGCCGCCTTAACGGAGCCGTAACCCGTGGGCGCGCGTCTGGCCGCCGCCGTGACGTCAGGTGTCACGTGGTGCACGCGCGTCTGGCTGCCGCCGTCACACCAGGTGTCACGTGGTGCACGTGGTGTCTGGTGTCTGGCCGCCGGTGAAACGCGTACGGTGACCCACAAAGCTGGACCACGGGCGGCGGCGGGCCGGGGTGAATGGAGCACGAGCACGAACATGAGCGCAGCGCTGGATTTTTCGTTTGAAGCGCTGGATTGCAGAGCAACTGTTGTGTTGTTAGGGAGTAAGAAGTAAAAAAATAATTTCATGGAATCGTCGAAGGCAATCAGCAGCTTTCCAACTGCTTGTAGAAGCCACATGCATCATCTGCGATGATTGAGCTCTTCTCAAATAAGAATTATGCGGCAGGTCGCGTGAAGACGAAGTAGAATCTGAGAGTAGAGGGAGTGAAGATCAACCTCTTTCTGAACGGAGAAAACCCAGCAGGAGTCCCAGTTCCCACCGCTGCTCGAGCTCGAGTGGCCACGGATCTCTGTCGGTTTGTGACAACACGCCACCACGCCACCACGCCGAGCGGCAGGGGTGGTGTGGTGACCTCTCCGTGTCGCTCGCGGGTCGGGTAGATCGAGGCGACATTTCATGGCGCAGGGTAACCGGGCCGCCCGAGACGCGCGGCGCTGGCGTGGATTTGGTGGTGCTATTTTTAAGCGTTTTGTTATGAGCGCTGTCGGGAATGGCATGCGGAATTAGAACAGAAAGAAGACAATTCGGTGACAGAGATGTAGACAGCTTCACCTATGCCAGCGAATATAACGTTGATCAGAGCACAGCACATACGAAAGCATATACGAAAGGGCATCGTACTGGCTGGCAAGGGCGCAGAAACGTCCTACACTGGGAAAATACCCCTTTCCACCCGTTAAGTCTTTCCATACACCACAACAGAGCTCGTGTTAAGCCTCCAAGATGAGTGGGGGCATGGTCCCGCTCCCTCTTGCCCCGATAACCTTCGCTGATGTAAGCTGACACACTCACATCGTGAACCTCTGGACATGACAAAATGATTAACATAATGTCCACAGAATTTCAAGAACTCAAACGCAAAACCCCGCGCTAGGGAGATTGCAAACCTTTCATCAGCTTGAAACATAAGTCACCAGAAAGCATGTTGCATCAGTATTGGGAACACGGTGGCCTAAATATCGATGCTCGATTAAAGGTTCCTCTAACATCACTGAGGCCAACAATGTATCAAATGCGACTAACCGTACTAAGCCCTTCAGCCTTGCGGTCTGAATAGCGATAAATATATTGTCATCATCATCATCACCAGTCATCATGCATTATTCACTGAGGACGCCCGCTCGGACAAAGCTCTTGTGAGAATGTAGTTTCTTTTCGATGAGGATAGTCATTGAGTGCACAAATGCACGTGACATGCATGCAAGATGAGGTCACCTGTGAATAATAACCTACCAACATCCCGGATCAGCGTGCTTTCAGCTTGGCAGCAATTGTACGAAGTTCAGTGGGAACAGATACACAGTCCATACTACTTTTTCAGAGCGACCAACAGAAAACCAAACTGGGTGCCGATTCGTTCGTTCTCTGTCATACCACAGTCGTTCATCATCCCGGCAAATCGATTATTATTTTCTGATAATGAACGTGCCATCAGCGGCCCCTCCCCCCCTATTCAGTAGTGGGGTGCTTCTTATGCTAACATTTACCATCATTCACTCATCACTGACTGACTGGAACATATCAGACACAGCACCGATTTGCACGGCGTCGCCTGCCCCCGGCAGCGAGCCCCCAGTCGCCGGCACACAGTCGGCACACAACCACCCAGCCAGTGCAGCTCAGCCACGCAGCGAGCCTCCAGCCGCCGGCACACAGTCGGCACACAAACCACCCAGCCAGTGCAGCTCAGCCACGCAGCGAGCCTCCAGCCCCGGCACACAGTCGGCACACAAACCACCCAGCCAATGCAGCTCAGCACGCAGCGAGCCTCCAGCCGCCGGCACACAGTCGGCATACAAAGCACCCAGCCAATGCAGCTCAGCCAAGCAGCGAGCCTCCAGCCGCCGGCACACAGTCGACACGCAAACCACCCAGCCAATGCAGCTCAACGGCACAGCGTGTCTTCCTATACCGCTTCACTCGCTAACTGTAACCCCCCCCCCCCCCCCCCCCCAGCGAACTAACGCGATAGTTTACAGAAACGAGGCGCGTTTCCAAAGCGGATCACCTTCGCACAACACTTCACGCCCATCAATGTGCTGAGAATTGTTGACCGCGGCCGACTATTGAAGATCGCTCTCAATACACGGACTTGACGGACCGCACGCTTCGTCCGCCTCACCGTCCGGGGGCGCCGCTGTTGACGCAGCGGCCTCCACACCTCCGGGAGACGGCCGGAGAGGCGGGACGGGGTACGGACAGGCTGGGTTGTTTGCATGCGGCGGGGATGGCGGCAGGCCGTCCGAAGGACATCTTCGTAGCGTCAGCAGCTCGGATGGCGGGGACAGGTAAGCAGAGGCGGTGCAAGGCAGCAGGAGGGGGAGGGGGCTGTCCGACGCGCCATCATAATACAACTGCTGCTACGGGTCACATCTGGCAGACAGACAGAGGGGTAGAGAGAACAGGGGAGACAATACAGAGGAGGGAAGACACGACAGACAAGGATAGAGAAAGAAAGGCAGGCGGGCAAACGGAGGGAAGAAGGGCAAAACGGCGGAAAGGCATATGACAGGCCGAAGAGAGGCACCGACATAGAGGTGAAGGGAGAGAGAGACAGGCAGACAGGCGTACCTCCCCATCCCCATACATCCACCCACCCAAAGCACACGCGAGGAGTAATCTGCCCCGCGACCGAAGTCCAGGCGGCCGGCTATCAGCTCCCATCGCTCTGCTGATAACCGTAACGCACAGCGTGCCTGAGGCGACAGACCGCCCTGACTGAGCCATGACGCTCGCGCAGATCACCGTTTCCGGCGGCGCAGCGGACACAGCACGCAGCGGACACTGCACGGGACCGTAGCGGACACCCCACGCAGCGGACACGGCACGCAGCGGACACTGCACGGGACCGCAGAGGACGTGGCACGGGACCACAGCGGACACGGCACGGGACCGCAGCGGACACGGCACGGAATCGCAGCGGACACGGCACGGGACCGTAGCGGACACGGCACGCAGCGGACACGGCACGGGACTGCAGCGGACACGGCACGGGACCGCAGTGGACACGGCACGGCACGCACCGGACACGGCACGGGACCGCAGCGCGGACACGGCACGGGACCGCAGCGGACACGGCATGGGACCGCAGTTTGACACGGCACGGAACCGCGACGAACACGGCACGGGACCATAGCGGACACGCACGGAACCGCAGCGCCCTCCCTGCATGGCTGCCCCGGTGGCGCGGCAGCCGGGGGCGTCGCTCGGCATACCAGCACGGGTCCAGACGGGCACACAATGCCGGTGGGGGGAGGGAGGCTCAGGACCTGCACGTAGTGAGGCCAGCTGGGTGTGACGCGCGCTCGCTCGATAAAGCGGCGCGTGCAGTGTGGCGCGGGCACTGACATGGTCCCCGCCAGCATTCCCACGAGTGCGAAGGCGCGGCGCGACGTTGGACGGAGTCGACCCGCACATGCGGCGGTCAGGACCGGGGTGGTGCCGGCTGGGCTGGGCGGACCAACGCTGACCAGACCGGTCAGAGGGACCAGCCGGGATCGGGCAGGACCACCTGGGAGCGAGCGACTCGCGGCTGCGGTGGCTTCAGACCCGCCCCACCAAGAGCGACACGAATACCGTGTTCGCCGCCTTGAAGCAGGTGATGACAGACTTCGGCCGCGACGATGACCGAAACACGGCGTGAAAGATTTCCTTCGGGTTCGGCTGCGACTATTATCTCGTGGCCATTCACATGTACCCTCACTCAGTGGAGAACAGAAGCGTGGAATGCAGTCAGGACGCCGATGCGAACCCCGTGTGTGCACTTCGTACCTCGTTAGAGTGATGCCCGGTTCCTTAAAGTCGCCGTTATATCTTCATTGAAGTGTCAAGTGAAAGGCCACTACGGTTCTGGATCGTTGGCGAAATACAGATATGAATCCGAATCTGAATCTCGACCTGACCTAAACACCCCGATCTTCGTCTCCTTGATCAATGAAAATCGGACCAGACGATATCAGACCAAGAGCAAAAACGTACGCGAAAACCGACCATCGCCAGGGAGCGCGAACGCCGGCGAGCAGCGGCCGGACGGCGTACCGACCGGACCCAGACCACGCTGGCCGGACGACACACCGACCGGGCCCCCAAACCCACCAGAACCACCAGACCACGCTGGCCGGACGGGGCAACCGACCGGGCCAGCAGCTCCGTCCGTCCGCCCGCCTGCCGCGCCGGGCCGACGGACTCGGGTCAGACTCCGGGCGCAGCTCGGCTCCGACGCCGCGCCGTCTGGGCCGCGCCGCGGCCGTCCGGGCCGGCACGGAGCCTCGGCCCCCCGCGGCATCGGCCGGCGCCACCCGCGGCCGCCGGTCACGGCGTGGAGGCTGCGCTGACGGGCGGAATGTGCCGGGCAGCGGCGCGGAGCCGGAGCGAGGTCGGCCGGGGACCGCCGAGCGACGCCGGGCCGGCCGGGCCCCCGGAACGCCGCGGATGACAGCCCTGATAGCGGCCACGGTAATGCTAATGCTGATGACAGTCACAGGTGGGATTGGCCACGGTCTGGGCTGCAAGAGACGCTGAGTGCTGGTGCTTGCTGCAACTGGCGCCAAGGGAACAACACGAGGACTTCCAGTACCGGTTCGACGGTCTACAGCCATCGCCTCGAACCCCCGGGGCGCGCTGCAGGTGCAGCATCCCAAGTCCAGACAGCTGGCTGGAACGCTCCGAAGCGAGGCGAAGCGCCCCAGAGACACAGCGAAACACACGGCAAAGTTCAAGCGCAAGCGAGCCTGAAGCCCGCCGCTGAAATGACGAACTTTGCCACTACGGCACGTCGCAAAAAGCCCTCCCCGGCTCACGAAGGCGTCGCACTCGCAGACGGACCGCTAGCGGGGCATGCCTGCCAGCGTCACCGGCCGCGCACCAGCGCCCGGCGCGCGGCGCGGCGGAGAGCAGTGCCCACCTTTTCATCAGTCGTATCAGCAGACACCACATCGCGCTTGGCAGGTGTCGTCGGCTGCGGCGCCGGCGGCGACGACTTGTGCTTCCGGCGCCAGCAGTCCAGCAGGCCCATGGCCCGGGGCGGGCTGGTGGGCGCGGCGCGGCTCCGGGCGCGGCTCGACGCCGGCTCTCTCGTCACAGCGCTCGCGGCGCGCTCACACACCCGCTCACCGCGCGCTCACGCCGCTCACCGCGCGCGACCGAGCTCACGCGGCGCTCCGGGACGTCACCGTCGAGGCTGCGCCGCCACGCACCACTGCCCCGTCCGGCGGCGGCCCACTGCAATGCGGCCGCACGCCGTCGGCCTGCACTGAGCGCCGAATTGCCGGCCGCGCGGTCGCTGGTTTCCTCGCCGGCCGCGGGTGGCGCCACCGTCGCCGGCCGATAACTGACGGCGACGCTCGAGCAGTCACCGCCCCCCACGTGCCGGGCAGTGGGCACTGCCCACGGAAGCAGAGGCAGCAACATGCCTGACATGCTTGCTACGAAACCGGGAGATGTTGAATCCAGCGGAGCGGCATTTGGGCGCCCGAATCGTCCCTTACCCGCCCGAACACCTGAGCCTCTCATAAAGGAGAAGCGGTGAGCCGTCCAAGCACAACGCCTCTCCGACGTCCTTTCCGGAGCATCACGGCCTACCAGCGCAGCCTCCAGTGCGCTTCAGACCACTGGCGGGTGATCTCCCAGCGGATGACGATCTTGTGTGGGATCAGTCCAACAGTCCACGCGTCGTCGCGAGTGCCAGACTCTTCAGCCCAGACTTCAGCTTCAGCCCAGACTCCGCCGATCCTTTCCGAGACCGGCCGCAGCTGCAGTGCCGTCCGGTCTCCCGCCCCGCGAGCCGCGCGAGCCGCCGCGTCCCCGCAGCGACCCAGACAAGCCCCGGCCCGGTGCGGATCAGCGTCCGGTGTTATTAGCGTCGCGTCGCGCCGGACCACCACATCCCGGTCTCGCCGACCCTCTGCCGCGGTCGTCCGCGAGCGGGCCCAACCACACGCCAGGTGCCGCGTGACCCAACTTGTATCAGCCAACCGACCTCACCCCTGATCACCGACCTCCGCGCCTCGGGTCACCACGTGACACAAACCAGGGTCAGCAGTGGCGGACGCAGCCAGCCGGGAAGGAAGGTTGACACCTCCTCCACACGGAGCCCGGTCTCGCCGACTTCCTCTAGAGATGACTCGCCGGAAGGGCTGACCACTCGCGGCGGCTGATAAGGCCCGAACGGCCGAGGACTCGACCGATCGGGGCCCTCGACCACCAGTCTGCGGCGCCGGAGCCGCCGATGACGCCGCGTGACCTTGAGAACGTGGCCGGCCGAGCTGCACAAAATGGTTGATGAATGGCTCCGTGTGTGCATACCGACAGCACGTCGTTAAGGCTTCACTTGTTTAGATATGAATCAGTTCAGGCTGTTTGAAGTGACAGTTTTGGCGGTGGCAGCTGAGGTGGGCGTCGGCTCCACCACCCAAAGCCCTTTCTCGAACGTGGGGGCTGGTACGCAGCCGGGAGTTTGCTAAAAAAACGTGCCAAGTGTTCAAAGAGGCCTCATGGGTTCTTAGCAGTGCAATTCAAGGAATTCCGTCTGATGTGCGATCTCATCGGGCGATTCGAGACGAAGCCACCAGTATTACGGATTAAACGGTAATTGGAAGTATCTTCCTCGTCTCGTGCGCTGGTATTTATATGTCAGCATCGTATGCCACGTTTCGGTCCGTTCATTCTCCCGCCGTCGTCGGGTGTTGAGTCTTGAAGACGGGATGCTATAAGGCTTTCAGTCATGTACGAGTTACAACCAGAATTTTTTCCCTCGAACTGCTGGAATTCGAACCAGGGTCTGCTGATGGTGAGCTTCTGCGCTCAACCACCTCGCTTAACGATAATGGTTCCCCAATTAGCAGCTCCAGCGTTCCACCTAACCTGAGAGTCCTTCCTCGGTTACCAAAACTGGGACCCGAGGGAGCGCTTCTCCTCTTAAGTGACCGAAGCCGATGCCCCTGTGGATTGGTAGTCAATTGCACTTCACTTCAGCGAGCTTCGCCATGAAATGCTGCAACGTTGCAACGAGCGTTGGAAATGTACGTGTAAATGACTCACAGAGTTTCAGGACTCATACTGAGGACTCTTCATGTTTGGGACTCATCGCGATCTGGCAGATGCATGGGTGTGGGTTTGGCTCCCCGATGCTCCGGTACCTGCTGAGGTTCGAAATCATGTGGATTTCGAACGCACGGATTGCGAGTACTATCAGAAGTTAAACGATCGGTTACGAGGTCTGCTCCTTAACGGGCGGTCAAAGCAGCTTAGACGCCATAACACCAGGAGTGACTTCGCAATTTCGCCAGCATATTTTGTAATAATAACTATTCGTGACCTGGCGATCAGACGTAACATCCATGAAATTCCTCACAGAAGTGCGCAGCAATTAAGCACGATTGTTTTCATAAGACGTAAGTTTGTTTTCGTAACGCCGGCAGAAATGAACACGCCGTGTGCTCTGTACGTCCGAGGTGAATTCTGGCGAGCGTTCGACGCCTGTCGTGGACGTCGGCGGTTCGCGTTCAGCAAGACATCCTTCAGACGCGGCCAAAACATTCAAGACATTTAGGACATTCAAGACATTCAGACGGCCACGGCCAGCTGCCGGCCGGCTGGGACCCCCGCTCAGCAGCAGCGAGCAGCTTCCACTGGAAGGCACATATTGAAAGCAGGCATGTAACACACACAAGCTGCCGCTAAAACGGTAGTAGCTCGAGGCATGTACACACAGCTGCCGCTAAAACGGTAGTAACTTGTGCGCATAGTCACCGTGTGTTGTTTGCGAAAGAGATTTGACGTCAAGGCAGTCCTGGATTCATGGATTCACTGATTCATGGATTCGCTGATTCATCTGGTCATTACGGTTTGCACCAGCTCATTTCAACAGCTTACGTTTATATTCGGGCTATTTGCATCGGCGCTTGCGCGGCGCTATTCGGCCTGAAAATGGGTGGATGAGGGCAATTTCAACTGGGTAAGGGAACGTCGCTCTTGGTGTTCATGTCCATTCGACACTCACGACCAATCGCGTATTCCGCACGTATTGTCGCTACCACGCCTGCATTTTCAACCGCAGCGCACCTAGCATCGACGTTCCCTTCGAATTCCCATCCACTAAATCAGCGCAGTTGCGTTCCCTCCTTCCGGCGCATCCCGCGCGCCTGAGTGGTGCTCGCACGCCGCCCCGCGTCCAGGCCCCCCCCCCCCCCCCCCTCCTGCCGGCGCATCCCGCGTGCGGAGTGGTGGTCGCGCGCCGCCCCGCGTCCAGGGCCCCCCCTCCTTGCCGGCGCATCCGCGCGCCGGAGTGGTGGTCGCGCGCCGCCCCGCGTCCAGGCCTCCCTCCTGCCGGCTCGTCCCGTCCGCCGCGCCTGAGTGCTGGTCGCGCCCCGCTACCGCCCGGTCCACGGTCACGGCGGCGGCCGGCACCGGGTGGCCGTCTTCTGCAGGCAGTCAGGTGAGGTGCGGCGGCCGATAAGCAGCGACGGACCAGCTTGCAAACACGGGGCAGGGGCGGGGCGGCGTGCAGACAGCGCTGAGCACCGGGACGCGGCTCGCGCTGCGGCCAACACGGACGCTTACAGGTGAGGGCGGTCCAGTGGTAGCCGTGGGGAAGACCAGACGGTGCTAGTTCCGTTTGGGGCCGGGGAGGAGAGCAGGTGGGCTGTGTGCAGCAAACAATGAGCGGCATGCAGGATGGCAGAGCCTGGCTGGAGTTGACAGACACAGAGATTACCTAAACTCGCCTACTTAAGGGCTAAGTCTCCTCTACGCTTTGTCCTCTCCAGAGAATTACTTAGTTGCACACAAGTTCGGCGCCCTGTGCCGGAGGCTGGTGAGAAGTTACAGTCATCATCTGATGATCACACAGAGCCTTCTTGGTGATGTCCACAAGAGCTTGATCGGTGCCTCGACCTATTGCCTAGTACATAGCTGGTACCAATGATTATCTTGAACACGGCTGGTACCAATGGCCACCTGGTACATGATTAGTACCAATGATCGCCTGACACATCGCTGATACAAACATCCACCCCGATGGAAACTGAAAGAAGAACGTTAACTAACCCTCATGTACTCTCTCGGACCATCCAACTTTTTTCTTTTGTGGGAAACTTTCGTTTACCGAGGGGAAAGGCCTTCGGCTTTAGCGGATGAGCGTCCTGGAAAGCGCACATAACACACTACATAAGACTTGATCAACATCGCGCGTCCCCCTCCCCCTCTCCCATTCCCACCGGTCTCGTCCGTGACACTGTGTGGAGCTCTGACACGGCCACCAGTTTTGTGCTGAATTTACAAAAACGGGGAAACATCACACCCTTTCACAGCCTCGGGCCCGCGCGCGGAATGTGCATGCGTGCGTGCGTGCATGTGTGCGTACGTGCGTGTGTGCGTGTGCGCGCGTGCATGCGTGAGCACTTGTTGCATGTCACCACCCCACCATACCTCCAAGATAGTTACATATGTTCAACATCAGACTGGAAACGATAAAATTGGGTTGGGACACACACGGACCATGAGGCCGACCACAACCGAATTATGTTTTCGGTTCGGAAAACCACGGAACACAGGCAATACAAACTGAGCCAACAAGAGTATCGACCGCTTTTTGCTAGCCGCGCGATGTAATATCTTCCCACGGGGTCAGAGCGCAGATATCGAATAGAAGCCCGTAAAACTGAAGAACGCAGTGGTTTGGCGTAGCTATCCAAGGACACCGCACCCAAGTGGCGTGGTGGCCAGAAGCCAACATTTTTGGCGTCTCATTTTACAAACTTACTCAATCCAACAAATGCACCTTTCAGAACATCCCAATAAATCAGGCCAGTCGCTCCGCCACGGCTGGCACAACGGAGCACGATCCAATCAAAAGCTGACAACCACGATGGGAAAAACATCCATGCCGGCATGTAGTCATCCGAAGGAACTGCAGCAGCCTTCAGCTCGCGCCCAGACAACATTCCAAAAGGTTGGCTGCAAACCGCAAGCCACGCTGTGGTGAGTGTTGCACAAAGCATGACATAATAAGAGCAGTGAATGAGTGTGTCGTTTAGCAATGGCATACGAATGAACGGTGAGGCAACCATCCATCGCCATTATCACAGCGCATGTTGATTCGTATTTCAGGTTGCCGTAATTATCTGCCCCGTTCGCATGAGGCGTGACGCCCGACATCTGTACTTTTTCTTCGAAGATCCGTTTGGGAAGCGGACGAACGCCAGCTGAGTACTGGAGACTGAGGTGAGCCCGTCTCCGCGTTCATTCAAAACGCTCCAAATACTCGTGAGCGGAGCTTCGAGCCACGGCACCTCAGGCCCCACATCACAAATATACTCGCTGGGGCCTCCACGAGGCATATTGACCGGAGTGCATACTGCTGTTCCATGACAACTACCACGACATACATTTTTAGGTCATATGGCGCGTAATTAGGCTTTTTTATCAAAGCGTGCGTATAACATTAATCCCCGATGCTGGTGGTCGGCGTTGGGGACAGGAACAGCGCCAAAATCAAGCCCCATGTAGAAGAAGCTCAGGGCCCACGCGAGCGTGCACTTGTAGCCGGCGCAGCCTGGTGCCTGGCAGGGCAATTCCCCTGGAGTATGACATACTCGACGTCCTGTCGGCGCCAGGGCCGGCCACTGAATGGGAGCGCAGCGCTCGCCCCGGCCGCTACAACCGGCGGCCTGCCCACGACGGCAGGAGATTGGGACGTCGGAGGGCCTCTCGTCGGCCTCTGGGCGCAGGTCCGTCGGCGATATACGGTCCCCTCCGGCAGCCAATGGCCTGCCGCTGACAACCGAGGACGTGTGGCGTCGCAGATTAGCCGCAGATTCCGCCGACGGTGGCCTACTGCAGTGGACGGCGGCGGGCTGATAACCGCGGCCGCGGGGCCACATCTCCCAGGTCTCCATCAGCCACCGTTCATCTGCGCGTGCAATAGCCCAGTTTGCACCGCAGCTAGGCACTCCCCGAGCATTGTGGTCCATGACCTGGATCCTGTGACGCCAAGATTTTGTCGGAAGCTTGACTTTGAAGAATGAAGCTTTCGTGACGCTAAAATATGTTGCTGATGATGCTTGATCGCTTGCCGTGCCTCCCCGCCACGGTTTCAGCATATTTTGCGATAACCGGATATGCCGTGCTTGCTGGCTATGAATCTTCTTCCCTTGCCGCGACCGCCAGCGGCGGCCCCACCGAACCTGTCGCGGGCCACTTGTACACCGTCGCTGCAGACCAAAGTAGCGTGGATAGCGGCTAGCGGGGTGCCCCTAGCGGTACAGGGGCTCCGCTGACAGAAGCGGGACGCCCCAGCTGTACAGGGGCTCCGCTGAAGAAAGACGGGCGCCCCCAGCGGTGTAGGAGCTCCCCTGACAGAAGAGGGGCGCCCCTAGCGGTACAGGGGCTCCGCTGGCAGAAGCGGGACGCCCCTAGCTGTACACGGGCTCCGCTGAAGAAAGGCGGGCGTCCCCAGCGGTGTAGGAGCTCCGCTGACAGAAGAGGGGCGCCCCTAGCGGTACAGGGGCTTCCGCTGGCAGAAGCGGGACGCCCCTAGCTGTACACGGGCTCCGCTGAAGAAAGGCGGGCGTCCCCAGCGGTGTAGGAGCTCCGCTGACAGAAGAGGGCGCCCTAGCTGTACAGGGGTGCCGCTGACGGAAGAAGAGCGCCCCTAGCTGTACGGGGGCGTCACTGACGTAAGAGGGGCGCCCCTAGCGATACAGGGTCGCCACTGACTGACGGAAGACGGGTGCCCCCAGCGGTATAGGGGCTTCCGCTGATGGAAGAGAGGCGTCCCCAGCGGTACAGGGGCGCCGCTAACCGAAGACGGGCGCCCCCAGCGCTACAGGGGCTCTGCTGACAGAAGAGGGGCGCCCCTAGCGGCGCAAGGGGTCCGCTGATGGAAGAGAGGCGCCTCCAGCGGTACAAGGGCGCATCGAAGAGGGGCGCCCCAGCGGCACAGGGGCGGCCGCTAACAAAAAAGGGACGCACCAGCATGGGACTCGCGCAAGGGGCAAGCAATCAAAAAGCCTGAAATACAAGGAATTTGTGTATGTTGGTAGTACATTTCTACTACGTAATTTTTCAAGCACGGTCATAAGTGACAGAAAGAGGTAATTTCTGGCAAATATTCTGAGGTAGTAAGAGAGGATCGCGCGAGCTCACCATGCCTGCCGGACGCCAGACGCTTAGTTCCAGGCTGCGGCTGGAATCGTGCCGTGTCTGCGATACCAACGCGACGAACGACCCTCTGGGAAAATTCGGACATGCAGATTGTATGCAGGTCAGAGAGCGTCCGCACCGGGCTGCGACACGGTTTGTCGCTGTGAGCTGGCCCACGGGTGCAGTTTGTGCAGTCTTCCGGAGATGCTTCAGATCAGAACAGCGCGGCCCGCCGACGAACGGCAGCCAGGACACAGCCGCCACCTTGTGCTGGACGAGTCATCAGACCGTTGCCCGCCATCAGATCACCAGCGTGTATCCCACCGCCAACCCGTCATCCCACCACCTGTTCGCCATCACACCACCACCCGCCATCAGATCAGCAGCCGGCTATTCCACCGCCAACCCGTCAACTCACCACCCGTTCATCAGACCACCATCGGTCATCAGATCAGCAGTCGGTTACCCGACCGCCAACCCGTCATCCCACCACCTGTCATTCACCACATCACCAGCCAGAACTACCGGGACGCAGCGATCCTGCCAAGCTAATCAGGCAGAATACCTCAGTCCGGACGTAATGCTGGCCAGTCCACCCGTCCATATCGTCCTTATCGCCGACACTATAAACAGCACGCAGATGCCACCACTACGGAGGTCGACTGGTGGCGGCTAAATGACCGTCAGAGATAACTCGAGGTGGACGATATGGCGTCACGTCCAATCCAGGATGTAATGTACGGTGAGATTTTGTTTCGTTTCGCCAAGAGCGCGCCGATTTCGCCTTTTTTATCGAATTTAACGCACACTTCGTTAAACAGGAACCTCATTTCGAACGACCCAGTGTCTTGACCGATCCAGTGGTCCTAAGGCCTTCTGTCATGTGTCATGTCATTGGGGCTCTACGACGCACCCAGCTGCTGAGGCTATACGGCGTCGCCTGCCTCTCACCCTGGCAGGAAGGGCAGCCACCGCGGGAAAATCGAACCCCGTACATCTGGTTTCCCAGACGCGCAGTGGTCAACGCAGACGCCTTAACCACTACACTACCGGCACCCCCCTACGGACTTCTGAAACGATGAAAAAGTACACGACATCGGTGCGCCTCAACATTTTATAGGATTTATCTCTTAAACCGAAGCAATCTCGGATCTCTTGAGGGTGGCCAGAAGATCTAGACTTCTCATGGGGGGGGGGGGGGCACCGTCTCCTCCCCTTGGCGTTCAATACATGGCGAATGGTCCTTACAACGCATGCAGATCACGCACGCCAGCGTTTGCAGCACGCGTTCGCCAGCACCCCAGCTGCGGAGAAACTCCTGCATTCGGGCGCCACCTGTCTCCGGAAGGCGAGCTCAGCGCCAGCGCCTCCGAACCCAGGCGCTGGCGGCGCCGCCACCTCCGGTCCACACCAGCCCCGCCGCCTGGCACAGAGCGGCCGGCGCTGCGACGGGCCCGCGCCCGGACGGCGTCGCTCGCTCCCTGAGCTGCCGGTTTGAGGTGCGGCCGGCGCACCAGCAGGATTACGCCGCCGTCGGGGGGGGGGGGGGGGGGGGAGGGGGGCGGGGCCGTGGCCGCCACCTGAGCCGCCGCCGGCGGCCATGGCTGGCTGTGACGTCACGGCGCCGTCCATCACGGTGGGCTGAGGTCGCACATGGTCAGCAGGAGGCGGCGCCGCGCGGCCAACCGCCCGTGCCAGACGCCAGGTCAGGGCGGTGGTGGTATGCGACAGTCCGCTAGCCGCAGACTCTCCGCAGCTGATGGGCCTGCGCGGCCTCGGCTAATCGGCTGACATCACGCGGCTAAACGAACACAGCCACGCGGCTAACCGGCCGGCGCCTCGCGGCTAATCGGCTCCCACCGCGCGGCTAATAGGCTAACGCCGCGCGGCCAATTCGCTGACGTCACGCGGCTGGAGCTGACGAACAGAGATTCGGCACCCCACGTCCGAGCATAGGCCACGCAGCACTGATTGTAGAGGACACGCTATCACAGGCCAGGTCACCAACTCATGCCCGTCACTGATAATGCACTATCAAATCCTTGACGTCCAATCCGACATCACTTCAGACTTAATGAAAAAGACCATCGAGCACTTATCAACCCAGCAGCACCAGTATCGCATGCAGAAACATGGATTGCGTAATCTGGTGAACATGGCGGGTGGAAAGCGAATGCTTGTAATCGCCAACAGCACCGATTGAGCTACAGACATTCGAGTTTTCCATTCAGTCATTATGAATCGCAACGAGGTATCCACGGCTGCTTAGCCGCGTGCAGAGACTATCCCGAGCCAGATTTATCTCATTGGCCTTACACCGGCGTCCCAAAACAGCCCGATCACTTCCAGGGCACTATTGCAAACGTTTTTTTAAGCAAACATACGTGAAACATCGCACGAACTAGCTTGTATGTTCAGATCAGTTTGGCCTGATCGCAGTGACGCGCACAAGCACAAGGTTTGGTTCGCTGATGCCCCGCGGGCAATTACTACCTACAGTGGATAAATACTTTACAGACCGGCATGAACATTGTGAACTAGGCTCATAGAAAGATCACGCTCAGGAACTACCTGTATATCAGAAAAACAGTGCTCTAAGTTACGTCATTTTTTGAGCGTGGGACAATCCGGTTCTTCGGTTGTTGTAAAGCCAACTGTTTCCGATTTCAACTAAAAAATTGTGCAACTTTCGTGAAATCCTCACATCTCTAGTTAGGGACGGCACAGTACCATGCTGGGGTTGCATCCCAGTTCTCACGAGAAACGGGATAACCATGCTCAGATGCACCCATCTTGCAACGGGCCTGTCTGGAATGCATAGCTTCGAAATCCAGTGAGACAGGGCATTGATCTGTGTGAATGATTGCGTAGCTGTGCAGAATGCCTCACAGCCTAATCTCCCGAAATGTGTGTTCTTAATGGACTTGACTCTCTTTAAGCTGGTAATAACATTTCGCTATTTTTGTCATAAAATAGTCCTTTAGGTGACATATCAGCCATGACTGATGTCATATGGTGTCATGATGTCATATAGCGCATGGTGTCATATGGTGGCATGGCGTCATACGGTGACATGGTGTCATGTAATGTGATAATGGTGTGATAAAGCTGTAATATTTCAGTGACACCAGATCTCTCATTTTTTGTAATGCTACACAAAAATTCTGGGTCCATGAACCCATCTTGGGGTTCAATAGTGCGTGGGGGCCACATTCCAAAATTGATCCAGTAGGGTGTGCAAGATGTAAGAATAGATTAATGCTACCTAGAGTCCTGGCTTTCCGGCAGCCCTCCACGCAATGCCTGGGCACTGACCTGTCACCCTTTGATTCCGAACCCAGACAGAGTTGAGCTGCCTTGGTTCTACTGGCTTTTCTGACGGTAGCACCTCTACAAAATTTCCCCCAAGGCGTAACATTAAGGCTACTGCGTCAACAATTTGCAGTTGCAGTATCGCTGGCTACCCTCGCCTGGTTACGCGCTTCCCTCATTTTCCTCAACGCATTCGCATCGCACGAGTAGCGTTTGCCAAAGTACCCCCATGCCAGAAGGCGAAACATCTGGAGCCAGGTAAGCACCTCACGGCTGTCGTCGCTCGCCGCGCTGGTGATCCTTTGCAGCATACCTGACGGGAGGTGGCGCGACAGGCCTCGGCTCTGGGTCCACCCTCTACACAGGCCTCCTCCTACAGGACCGTGGAGCCGGTTTGGCAGCAGCTCGCGGGGGCCGCGAGCCGCTCCCTCCCCTCCCCGCTGATGCAAAGCGTTTGTGAGAGACGAACGGGCTGTTCGCAGATCGTTCAGACGTGCAACAGGTCTGGAGCCCACGTCTGCAAGATAAATCTTTGCAAACAATGCAGGGAGCAGGGCCACACCCAGCGGCTTGTTTACATTCTGCACCAGTGTTTGCCGTAGTGTTTGCCGCCAACGGATCCAAACCCTTCCCCGAATTCGCGGGACCGTTAAACCATCAATGTTTCATCGGCATCCTCGCAGGACACGCAGGTGTTTGTTCCGCAGCAGAATCAGATGGTGGAGTCGCCTGCAATCTCGGTTTGTCTCCAGAGCAGTCGTCGTAAACGCGACAGAGGACAGACAGAAGTACCTCAAAGTCAAACATTCCAAGAGCTAAATCTATCCAGGGTGTATTCAAGCCCATCGATAATGTTCCATTATGCATGACGACGCCACGTAGGATCTTTGCCGGGCGTCTTCGCAGCGCAACTCGTTTGCTGTTTACATCTGCGAAACTGTCGTGACTGTAGGTGCAAACGAAAAGGCACACACACACACATTTCAGTTGCCGGTACTACGCGCGCTCATAATGGAAACTACAAATTAAGCTATGTGTCACGTACAACACGTTTCATCACCCGTGGTCAGTCTCGGGCACACACAATGACTCGTTTCTTATTGAATCTGCTGCGCCATTTCTGTTTCACTTCATTCAAGTCGCGAAAAAATAGATTCTGCGTGTGCGACAAAGATTCCGCATGACGTCACGTAGCATCTTCGTCGTCCGGATCGCAGCGAACGCCAAAAGGTGTAGAAGTTATGGGGCATGACATGAATAACGTCGACGGCATAGATTCCTGGTCGTCCGGGTCGCTGCGCGTACGCCCAAAATCCATGTATTTAGTAAAACAAGCCCTTTAAAACCATGATTAATTTCTATGCACGCTCAGGCCCATTTTTCAGCTCGCAGTTCTGGCGAGATGTTTATCGACGCAAAGTGACCTGGACCATTCCCTCTGTTCCTCCGACTTAAAATGCGTATGCTGAGAAAGAGAAAGACAGACAGATATGAACTGAAAATTGCAACTGCGCTTCGATGTCCTGCTCTAAAACGTATTCATTGATTGAAAGCAAATGATTTCTCTTCGCCAATATGTAAGGCATGGATGGACGCACACTGCATACAAACTCCTTAATAGTTAGATAGCCGCTATTTCGATTTAGGACAGGCGAAACCTCACGGGGTTTTGTCATTGCTGCATCGACCGCCTCCCCCTTCCTTCTCCGCTGACGATTTTGGTGAAAAGAGGGCACAGAAGAATCGAGAGGAAGGAAACCAGCGTTCAAGGAAACGTTTCAGTAGTGAATGAACCGTTTTGCCTCAATGGGGGCCTAGCGGGCTCAATACAGGCGCGGGGGGATATCGCCACCTATTGGCACACTCCAGAACTGATGTTTCTCATAATTGCTACACACCGGGCAGGGCAGTGCGGCACTGGGGATGGACGCCGGTTTGGAGGCCACATGTGGATGGCTTTGTTGTTTAAAATGATTCGGTTGATTCGGATGACAAAACAAAATGCGTTTTCTACCGATTCAACGGTGCAATCGAACCTCAAATAAGCATCTTGCGTTCCTGGCGCCAGTCCTAGTGACGCACCTGGTGTCAGTACTGCGGATATTCCGTGCATTATAACGTAATGTGCTGTAGTATACACACACATATACTTATTTATATTTACATTTGTTTACACATGCATTCACAAAATCACCTTAGTTTCTACTTTTGTACCTGGATCAGCCATCTAGACTCCAATGTTACTGCAGCATTGTTTTCCACATGGTTCAAATCAGAAACCAGCACAGCTGGTGGAGCAGTGTTGCAATGTCACTTGGAAGGTCAGAATCAACAGGATGACATGCACTATGCTAACTGTTTACCTTCTTCACACTCTTTAGAGCTAAACAAGATGAGGTGTAAGCCTGATGAGAAAAACAATGATGAAAAAACAAGAACCAAGAAAACTAAGGTGCAAAAAAACATGATACGAAATCAGTGCAGTATATGTCAACAATGCCTGCCACCCTAAAAATGAACTTTAAAAATATTACAACCCTACACATAATGAACCCAATGCCATACAGAAGACATTATCTTCTATATGATGTTGGGATCCTGCTCTAGATTTACAGAATGCTCTGTTGAAGCCATTTGAGGCCTTTTGGTATCATAATGAGGCCTGCTGAAATGCCAAGGAAAGAAATGCATGTTTTTGCCCCCTGGTAAACTGCACTAGGCCATAACCCCTCCCTGTCCTAGTAGAACTACCCCAATTCACATTGTTTTGCTCACAATTCCTTCAATAAGTAAACTTAGCCTTCCTGCCAGGAAGCACAGAAAGCAAAGGTGGGTTTCTCTCAGGAGTTGGCCCAGGAGACAAACAAAAAATCACCTTGTTATTCCATGTGTATTGCAGACACCCTATGTTCAGTTCATTCCAGAGGACTTGAGCGTATTCTGTCCTACTTACATGTATTCTGTCCTATTCACTTCTGTCATCCCTGCTTAGTGATTGGCCATGCATGTGAAACAAATCACAACCAATAGGCAAGTACCTGCTTAGCTAAATCACCCTCTTGCAGTGTGGTTTCACAGGGTTGGGCAGAAAAGAAAGCAGTGCGCCTACACAAAACATGATAATGGACAGCCTACTAGACACTTACCCTTTCAAGTGTCTGGAAATAGTCTCTCAGGTAACTGACGGGGTCGTCCTGGGCGATTGATGCAGAGCTGAACAATGCAATCTTTCAGTATTTGCTGAACATTGTGATGCTGTATATAATTTTCACATTCACGGAGACTCTGTTCCTCATCCATGTTGTTGTCCAGGTCTGTTCTGAGCAACGAAGACAATCCCATTCAGTATCAACGTTGTATCGCACACTCCACCACGCCACCAAAATAAAATACTCCCTAAACGGATCTACACCCACGACCTGCCTTGTCACGCACCAACCACAATATTACACGGCCCCCACAGCACACATCCCAACAAGCGACGCACGGCATGCACTGTCTGTGTCCTTGGAAATACCGGAGAAACAAACACGGCAAGTAGGGCCAAGGATGCTGCGGAAGTTAGCCCACATTCAGACCAGATTCGGCCCAGCCCACATTTGGCAGCACAAATGTAGACCCATTTTGGGCCAATATTTTTCCTAGTACTGATGTAAGTTAACATGTACTTTTCCCGCCATCAGCGATGGCGTAAATAACTTTGACGGGAGTACTTCTCTCAGAGCACCGTTTGGGCCACAATATTTGCACGTAGACATCATAATATATCAGAATTCCACCTCTGCGTGCGTACCAAAGTGCGCACTTTTATCTCTGATGGGCATTTGGGGGACGAGTATCTGTGTGCCTGCATCGTACATCTGCGTAGGAACTTTTACGGGCGCATTTTTTTAAAACAAAATCCTTCGTAGGCGAAAAATTTCATGCGAATTCAAAGGAACTTTGAAATGAGCTTTTTCCGATAAACATTTCATCATGCGCATTTTCTATGCCACGACCCTTTAACCTTATGAAACTGGTAACCTACGCATGGGCGTAGGAACAGGGGGCCATACCCCCCCTCGCTTTTCAAGGTTGGGAGCCAACAATATTAACTGCCCCCACCCCCCCACCCCACACTTTCAGATCAGTGTTGCATTTGGCTTACTTTTGCACTGCATTAAACATACATGCCGGTTTACATAGTTAACCAGCCGTCTCTCTTAAAATGCGTCATCTTTTTTCTTTGCTCGTTAGCCATTGCTTAGTATTACAGCCGCAAGGCCCAAGCCGCGCGGCCCGGAGACTGCAACGCCGGGCGTCGAGGCTGTTATTGTTATGACTTGCGAGCATGCATGTTCAGCACCATATTGCGTAGTTTTCTCATCAGTAATCAGCTCTGACAGGATCTTGAGCATTTGAAGACGAACATGGATTAGCCATATTAACACAAAGAACCCCATTTCATCTACAATCTATATTCAGGGATAACTCGGTATCTTTGAAGAACACAAAACAAAAACACGGAACTGGAATCTATGTGACAACTATCGGACTACCTGCGGTGATCAGGGATGTTGTTGCGTCAGTGAGGGCTTCTGTGCTGATTCGGGGCTAACTGTGCGGGTCAGAAGGCCTCCCGTGTCAGGGATGGGAACATTGTGATATGTACCCTACTGATGCCCTCCGGATCAGCCAGGAGATCCCGCCCTGTGCCACCAGAATGATAGCCAGCAGACAATTTGCGATGGCACGGAATGGCCCTTCGGCCCTTGACCCGGAACGGTAATGTACCCCTGGTTTTCTACTCAAGAGGCCCCTTGCCCGGAAGGAAATAAGGGGTGTTATTATTGTTGAGTGGAGTGGGGGTCTCATTATTGTTGAATAGGGTGGGTCGAAATGAATTTAAAAAACCAACAAGGTCATGCCATGTTTGCCTGAAAACGTTTATTTTTTCAGAATGGATTGGTAAAATGTATTACATTAAGAGGTTTGAACATGGCCGCCCAAAACCTCGAGAGCAAGGACACGAATGGCATGGGCTACAGCTTCCGTAAAACCGAACCGCGTCAGCCACTGCAAGTGTTACCAGACGGCGGGCGCCTTGTTAATCTGTCTTCTGGATGGATAAATAGCTGCGAAAACACGAAAAATAGATATTTTCCTTAACTCTTCCAGTTCAACCACCAGATTCCAGCCCTACTTCTTGGTGCTTTAAGGGCCAATTCGTTCTTTTTATCAGTCTAAAAATTGCACACGTGAAATATGCGCTCAGACTGCCTTCTAAATGTAAGATCTGATGTCATGAAGCGTCCAAGGATACTCTTTCAGAAGCGTAGTCATTTTCGTCCACTCGTTGGCCACAACTTAATATTAGCTGCTAGGCAGACGCTGCGCGGCTTACGGAGGCAGTAACGCCTGGGGTGGAGGCTTGTGTTTCTAAAATTTTCGGCTGCGCATGCTCAAAATTACATCGCATAACTTGTATTACTAGTCGATTTAAGTGTTTAAGGGTGAAGCGTCATCATTTTCGTCCACCGGTGGGACGCGGCTAAATGTTAACTACCGGGCTAACGTTCCGCGGACTACGGACACTGCAGCGCCTAGTGTCGAGGTTTTTGTTGCTACTATTTGTGAGCGCATACGTTAAACAACACGTTATGTAAATTGTATCACTAATCGATTCTGACTGAATGGTGAACATTTTCAGGCAATCATGGCTTGGCCATGTTAACACACATTGTTGACCACTCGATCTGCAATTAACTTTCCATCTTCAAATTTGGATCAAACATATAGGTCTACAATCTCCCTTCGCGATGACATCAATGCCTTAAGAACCCAGATAAAAAAGAAATTGACAAAGCTTCTGAATTCTATCGGTTTAGAAAGAGTCAACTAACCATTGTAAATTAAGAGCGCCGGTGATTTATTTCATGCAGTCATTCAACGCCTGATTTCTGCAGCTTATTGACCTCAAAATGCAAACAGAATTGAGCTCACGGTAGCTCCTGGTTTCTGTTCTGGTTACAATGTAAAAATATCAAAAAAGCGAAGGCAACTGTCACTTGTTAACAAGTAAGCTATATCCGGGGATTTTGGGGGATCACCATAAGATGGGCTTTTGTCAACCTTGTGTTCCCCCTTAGCAAGGCTTTGGCTACGCCCCTGCCTACACAAAAGCAGATCAAGTCGCATACGTTAAATGATGGGCAATGAAGTGTCCGTTAGGCCAATTCATTCCTAAGGCAGACAGATACCAGGAGGCTATTTTTGCGATGGTGAGGTATGAGGGAAGATAGTTCGGAAAAAAGATACTGTTGCAGGTGCCCAACACTTCTTTCATACACCATGTAGTAGTAACGCTAGTCCAAAAGTATGCGACAAAGCAGTCATACGATCAGTTCGCAGTCAGTCACGCGGGAGGCATCCGGGACGGGGCAGTGGCCACCGACGGCGGACGGGAGCAGGGCCTAGATAAGGAACGCATCACAGATGGGCGCTATTATATGGCTTGATTCTTAAAAGTGAATCCCCATGTTTATGGCTTTTGTCATATTGTTTCTAGCAGTTTTCAAGCTCCCGAATTTGTTCCCGCCTAAAATGCTGCGTTAAATCTTATCTCTTGAAAAGCAGCCAGCGAAATGAAGGCGCATGAAAAATCTGTCGCGCTGTGAGCCATCGATTCACTTTCAAAATTCTCACCAGCCTATATCCAGACCGTATTTGGGCATCTACACTGTGGAGGCAGATGCTTCCTTTATGATCCAAAGTGTCTACCCGCTCGTGGAATTTCGCCTCCCCAGGAAAGACAATGTTAAAATGGAAGAACAATCTAGGGAAGCTGGATAGCACTATTAACCAAATGACATGAGTCGAATAGGCAAGATTGTGCACCAGTGATAAACAGCTCTAGATGCATATTTAGCATAGCAGCCATGAAATGTAAATAAAGAGCGATAACAACTTCCATCCCTACCCCCCCCCCCCTCCACCGGTCATCGGGCTCGCTTTCCAAAAAAAGTTCCTGAAGGACACCCTGAGCTTGCCCCCCCCCCACACTTTTTGAAACGCTCCTGCGCCTATGACCGTACGTAAGCTTATCCTGACTAACTTAAGACACGCAAACTTGTACTTTGCAAACAACTGCCATACGAACTTTTCTATACTCGTTTTTGTCCACAAGCAGATGCAACACCTTGGTGTGCTGCCTCAAGCGTCATCCGGCAATTATATCCAATCACGGTGTTGATTGGTATAAGGACAATCATTTCGTGAATACATATTAACGTAACCAGCGTAACGTAACCGGCACGTTACATATATATATATATATATATATATATATATATATATATATATATATATAACGTAACCAACATATCCGAAGATATTGCAATCCTTTGCGCTACACATATCCAAAGCACTTCATATTTAACCTCCTTCATGTTTCATAATCACGTTCTGATATGGTTAAAGTCATGCCCATGTACCCAAATTCATGGCGCTGGCTCCGGGAGTTCTCCCAGCAACAAGCTCCGCTTGGCTGGTTGGACTCCCTGAACATCCAGCTCAAAACCCAGTACGAAAATGACCAGATAATTGCCCCCTCCGACTTGTGTGACTGTACAACCCTTACTAACACGGTGAATTGAGTGGTTTTAGCTTATTGGGCGGTTATAGCGGGCTGTCATTAGCTGACTTTGGCTAATGACTACTTTAAGCCTTCTCATGTATGATTTTTCCTTGCCTGTTGCATAACACAATTCCTTCGGCACCACATCTTCATCAATATCCACATCAATTCCCAGCACACTTCCCAGCACAATTCCCAGCACTTCATCCACATCAATTCCCAGCACCACATCTTCGCCTGCTTCTTTACGTTTGTTTCATCTTCCTAGCTGGGAGTGCTGCGACTTGATTTTATGTTTTCTGGTGTTAACGTACGGTTTATTACGTCGATGGGATTATAGGAGGGGCACTCCTGCTCACCTGTTCTTGGGTAACGGCACCGAAAAAAATGCCAAAAGCACGCATGGAAAAAGATCGCATAAAAATCACTTCTAGGATACATTTTGTAGGCTTCAGTTCGCGAGAACAACGTACGTATGGCAAAGAGTTCGTCGTGTGAAAAGTTTACAATGCAAAAAGCTGCTATAGGAACAGTTTGTGTGACAGAATACTTGTCGGGAGACTTTCACGTGACACACATAGTCTAGACACAGATCACGCAGGTAAACGTCGTATGCGACCGTTTGTACGAACACGAACGAACGGAAGAACGGCAATTACGAGATTCCCGAAGTCCAACTTGCATAACAGTAGCAAGCTCCGGGGCTGACTTAAAAAGTTGGGCAAAGTTTCTGTACGTATGTTCCAAGTTACGTATATTCGCACCAAACCTTGCCATTATTGACAGCATCTGGTTTCTTTGCATTCCTTATTGTATTGCACACATTAATTTTATGCAGCAGCAATCTGTGGGGGTTTTACGGAAAAGACGTTTTCGCCCCCATATGTTGGAGAGCGAACGTCACTTTACAGGGATTTCGCCACCAGTGTTCACACATTCACACCATCTATTCATTTTTGTTTACCGACCATATAAAAGGGAAGACCTGCAGACTGTGTGATGGCTACACACAGTCTGCAGGATGGCTACACACAGTCTGCAGGTTATGTGCGGCGAGCAGACCACTGAATTATGGGCGCAACAGTACAGCCATACTACGAAACCTCGGAATTTATCCCCAGTAAATACAAGCCCCCTGGTGTCAGGCTCACCGCGGCATCACCACGTAGCCCCCACTCTCTAAACTATGCAGGAATCACCCGTGAAGGAATGAAGGAGGAAAAAATGAAGGAATCACCCGTTGGCTCTTCGGAATTTCGCATCGGCCTAAATTACTTCACATCGGCCTACATTACTTCACATCGGCCTATAAACGGCCGCCGGGATCGTCGCCTTATATCTCGCACCTCATCATTTATCGGCCTGCCGGAACTCCTCATCGACTCGCAATGCTTAGTTGCCAAAATCACTCAACGGCTCACAGGCATTTCTCAACGGCTCGCCGAAATTGCCCAACAGCTCACAGCAATTTATTGCCGGAATCAGTCATCGGCTCGCCGGGATCTTTCATCGGCAAACAATATGTGCGAACCTCGCCTTTTGGAGTCGCTGAAATGGTTCTAACAACGGTGCCGACAGCAGTGACGGAATTCGCTGCCGGTGCCAAAGGTCAGTTACTCATGGTCATCTTAGAAAACTTCGTTCTGTGGCCCTGAGGTAATCCACCGACGGAAGAATCAATCAACGTGAATTGCTCTTCTTCCCCGCAAGATGACGCTGTTAATACTTGAAATCCAACATTCTTCTCCGACTTTCACCTTTCGGAAGTTGCTGGGCACGTGCAACTGCTACTGTTACGAACAGCCAGCGACATGTAAAGATGCGTCTCACCTGTCTGTCTCATCTGTGAGTCACAGAGAGATCGATCAACAGCCAACTCCCAAATATATTTAGGAAGTGGGACTTTCAGACTATGGCTATGACAACTACCCACATACTGCGCTGGACTTTCTCCATCGCTACCCGCGGGGAGCTCTTGCGTTTGTGACGCTTAGGCCCTCATCTGTTGCTACCCGCGAGGAGTTATCGAGTGAAATATTTGTGACGTATTTAGCTCATGACAACAACAACAAAAAACAAACATTTGATTGAACTCGTGAGAAATCTTCAGTCATACCCAAGATATATGCATTATAAGATACTGATGTTGACGTGGAAACATGGGCCTGATTACGACGCGTCCTAACTTATCAAAATAACTGAGGCTGCACATTCTTCACCTTTGCATTTTCCCAAGACCAATTCATTGAACCACACGGAGGAACACCAGACAGTGGTCAGCACGTGATTTGACACCGTACATTATGGCGACACATTCACATCATGGGTATGCATGCTAGGACAATACGCTAAAAGCACTAAAAGAGTGCAAGACAATGCGTGGTAATATAAAACAAAAAGCAGAACGGGCCTGGATCTCAGAAAACTGCCGAAAGTCCGGTGATTCCTCGGTGGAATTACATTTTTTAGAGGCGTAGGTGCCAATCGCCCAGCCGTCGGCGGCCAGGCCGGCAGGGTGTCTCAACATCGTCAGTGTCTGAATGTCCGTCTGAGTGTATATCAAGCGACCCTGTCCCTGATGGGGTCGGTGTATTTAAAGGGACCGTCCCCTATTGATCGTTCCGACGTGCATGTGCGAAGCGACCACCCGGGCCAAGCGTAACAAGGAACCGCACTCGCACCTTGAAAACGCGGCATGTGGCCCGTGACAGACAGATGCGCCGCGCGCCGCCACAACGGACGAGGCCGATAGTCCGAACAATTAAATTCCATTCTTGTCTGTCCTGTCTTGCCCATTAGTTTTCTTCAGCCAGACTGATGAGCAACGGTCGACAACTGGATGGGATAGTTTCGAAGAAAATCGCGTGGGCCGCCCTATATAGACAATGTCGATGGTCTATAGCTTTTACCATACATAAGATTGACGGCTTTTGTTTGCACGTTTGTATTTGAGTTGTGAAGTGGTCTCATGCGACATACAGCTTGGCCCATGCTTGCTGTTAAGTGAGTGAAAAATATGTTATTTATGTGTTTTAAGGAGTTTGACACCGTTAATATCAATGGCCTATAGGGTCACTCAGCCAGATTAATGGGGACTGGTCTACTACTCTCTGGTGTAGAAAATCGGATAGATAAATAGGCGTCCTACAAACATGAATTTTGGGATGATCGATTACTTTCCCGGTGGACACGATTTTTTTTAAAACGATTTAATCCAAGCCATTTGAATCGATGGATTTCTGGGATCAGAGCTCACCCTAAGCACTGCTTGTAGCGGAAGCCCCGGCCCCTACCACCCGATCGTGCAATTCCATGTAAACGACAGAATTTGATGGCGACAGCTTAACGTGTCGCAACGCTCGGTATGATCCTCCTGCCCTCTGACGTCATTCAACCTTGATCGCGACCGCTGCTACCAGTCGCACGCCATATCTGTCAAGAGCAAACAGCGAGTGCCTAAAACGACTCGAACTCACCCCGCGAAGAGCGGCTGAATCGGAAGGCAGGCACCCTAACCAACTGAGCAGTCGGGAAGAACAAAGATGGCTGATTTTCTGCGCATTGCTTTCTTTGGATCAGGCAGAGATCTCAGGAAATGATTCTCTCGTTAGGGAAATGTTTCGCCTGTTTCGCCCGCCTTTAGACCTCGCAGAGGAGTTGTTGACCCGTAAAGGGAATTTTCTACGTTTTCCTGCCAAATCTAGGCGAAGTTGAATCTGGGCTGAACGTGGTCCAACTTCTGCTGCACGAACTTCTACCGATTCGTTCGATTCCACGTGAAGCCTGGGAATGCCTATGCTGATGCTGTGTAACAGCAGGGCAATAGTGTAAAGGAGTAGCGTCACAGGCAGAGTTACTACGTTGTCAGTTGTGATCTGTAACCAAACAGGGCAGTAGAACACTGCGGCGGGGTAGCTGTCTGCATGCATGAGCTAGGAGCTATATCTGTAGTCTATATTGGTTGTCTACAAGATATGGGATGAACCTCAGTTGCAATGCTTGTCGATGTTTATTTCATATTTGTTGCGGTGTTCTCATATTGGATGTTTGCCGGAGCATAACTTCTTGACAAGAACTCACTATCTTCTATTTTCACAGGCCCATCATGAACTGCAGTACGAGAAGCATCCTGAAATTAAGCTACAACCTGGGCAGGGCCAGTCACATACTTCCCAGGAATGGTAAGGGTTTGTCTTGACCAATCTGACATTCACACAGCACATGGAAACTGGATACCAATGAAAATTACATGACATGTTCTGACATGACATAAAATTCATCACAATTTTGTAATGCAAAACATCATGTGATGTTATGAAGAGCCCTTTGTTGCTGCTTTATGACAAACAGCCCCAGATGGTGGTGATGTATGCTATCAATGCGGGGCTAGTTATGTGCTGGCAAGCAGCAAACTACCTCAGAACTAATGCATATGCTGGAGGTCATTTCATGTAAAATGTGTCCAGAAATGGAGACAATTTCCATAAACTGTAATTTTGCAAGATATGGGAGTAATTAAGTGCCTGAAAACATATGCAGTCTACAAACCTAGCAGGACTGTGATGTTGGTGGTTTGTGCTGGGTGGGATATGGATGAGATCATTGGGGTTGTCTCATTCCTGCCTCAAGAAGGGCAGCAAGCAGCTCTGTTTGGAGCAGGTTTAACTTTGGACTTATCCTGCCCTAAAATTAAATTTTCATCTGGTTTGGGGCACTGTATCGCACAAGCCCGTGCAAAAGTGTTGATTTATGTGGATGATCAAAGGAAGATGGGGGCAGGATTGTATATTTGCCAAATACATGTGGGCCGAGCTGTAGAAATAGCTGAACATACCCAACACTACTTCACCAGTCACTTTCTCCTGGAATCTGACCCGCACTCCTAAAGCTGATGTGGCCAGAGCACTCCTCTCTCCCCAACTGAATAGGAAACTATGCCCCTGCCCAAGCGCATGGTAACATGATTTCCTTCAATGACCATCAAGTCTGTTTTGGGAAGGTCAAACTTGATTTTTTTATGTTAAAGGGACCTTATGGTCTATGAATTGTAATGGTAAAGGCCAAGCTCAGTTCCATATCAAATGGATGTTATGAATAACATTGTTCACATGGTTACTTGCTTTTATTTTGTCAGCTCTCATGTGCTGTTAATTCCAGAGCTGCGGAGACAGTCAACTGCGCCATCTGCTGCAGAGGATGAGAAAAAGCTGCAGTTTCTGGGTGTGATGCGGGAAGTGCCTGCTCCGGGTGTGTTTTCATCGAAGGAGGCAGACCAGTAATGTCATGACATTCAGATCAAGAAACAGTGTCACAGCATCCTTTACATCTTCAGGAGAGTAATGACATATAACATGGTATTATTTGTGCATGTTTTAAGTGAGATCTATTTGGTGTGGGCACTGATGTCCTCTAACAACACAGTAATGCCATCAGCAAGCTCTGACAAGCTTGTGATAATTCCATCCACAAGCTATGGTTGTCATGTTCAAGCTATGTTCAGGCCTATTCTGAGCTGACTGCAGCATGGCATACAGTCAGAACTCTGGCTGTGATGATGTGATCTAATGATAATGATCTAAGGCTACATGTTCCCATGTTACATGCTCATGTACATTGATTTGACCAGCATGCATGTCATCATGAAGCCTTTTGTGTTTTGCCTTTGCAGCACCACAAATATAAGATTATGTGTTCTAAGGCAAGGGCTTGGTTGTAGATTTTTGGGCCGGTGTAGGGATCCCTTGCCTGCTCGCCACGACTCGGTGGCCTGCTCCGCGGCGCACGCCGAGCGCCGGCAGTGACGTCACTCCCGGCTTGGCCGCAGTGGTGGTGGTGACGGCGGCCGCCCCGGGCCCGGCCGGGCCGCGGCGCGGCTTCACCTGCACCAGCTTCACCAGCGTGTCGGCGCACCCGCCGCTGGTCAGCGTCTGCCTGCGCCAGCCCAGCCGCTTCCTGCGCCTGGTGCTGGCCACTGGCCGGTTCAACGTGCACGTGCTGGCCGAGGCGCAGGTGCGTTTATACCACCCTTAGCATGACCCAGCTGATGAGCACAAGATGATCATTGCATTTGGACACCATATATATTCTGATATGCATCCAGAATGATGTATATGTATCATTATAGCCATGCATGATTTTGATGCTGTAAGAAACTGCCTAGGCCCCCAGTTCCAGCACAGCTGGTTGAAATGCCATCTCAAAAGCAACATCTGATCCCCTCTCCAGCAGAGGTGGCACAGGGGGCCATGCCGGGACCAGTGACAGACGCGCGGACTCCGACGACTCGTTGTTGACTTGGGCTCCGAGTCAGTGGCGGTACCTCACCCCCCGCCCCCCTCGCCCCCGCCCCCAGGTCAGCCAGAGCATGCACTTCGCACGGCCGCCGGAGGCCGACGAGGACCAGTTCGACGGCATCTCGCACACCGTCGACGAGCACGGCGTGCCGCTGCTTCCGGACGTGGCCGCAGGTACGCCGGCGGCAGCACGGTCGCAGGGCCGCACAGCGGCGGTCGCGGCTCTCTGGCTGGCTCAGAACGGTGGGGCTGGTGTAGGCACGGCGTCGATGCGTCGGCGGCGGGTGCACGGAGCGTTGTACCCGTGCGGGAGGAGGTAGCTGCGCCACTGCGGGACGGCAGCGCGTATGTCAGTGCAGGCACCCTGGTGACGGCGGCAATCTGGCGGTACCGGTGCAGGGACGCGTCGGCGGCACAGATGGAGGGGTTAGAACGGCGATGCGGGAGCAGAAACACAGGCGACGGTGCCGGCACAGGGGCACTGGTGGCTGTGCTGGTGCTAGTGTACTTGCAGTTGCGCCTCTACGGAGACACAGACGGTTGTACCGGCACAGGGTCACGGACGTGTACACCGGTACGGACGCGGGAGCCTGCCCCAGCACAAAGTATTGCCAACCATTCCAGCTTAGAGTCATTAGAGTCAATAAATCAATAAGATGCGTGACCAGAATAGGGGCGAGGAGAGGGCGTAACGACCTATTGCTTAGAGCATTTGTGTTTGTGTGTGAGGGGGGGGGACATCTCTCGTTACGCTAGAGCCCCTGAACACCATTAGAACCGCCGCGGCCGCTACATAGAAGTGTACGTGATAAGGTGCATGGCGTTCTCTTACATAAAGCTGGGGTGGAATATAAACCGAGGCGTCGGTGTCACAGCACAGATGCACCCACTGTGGTGCTCATTCAGGGACGGGGACACCAGCGCCGCCCCCGCGACAAGGCGGCAATGCCAGTACAGGAGCGCGGGTGACTGTACTGATACCGTCGGGGCGCGCGGAAGGCATCGGTGCTGGTGCAGTGCAGGGACAGGGCAGGGACAGGTGCGAAGTGGCCGGGGGCGCTACGGCGAGTACTCTGTCGCAGACGCACGGCCGCCGGTCCGGTTTGTGATTTAAACTTCGCGGAACGTAGTGCTAGCGCGGCGGCGAACAAGCTGCAGCCCCCCCCCTCCCCACCCCCCTCCCCGCATCCCGCACGCTGTGTATACTGGAGGCGGAAGCTGTTGAGCTGGGGTTGAACCGGAAATGGCTGCAGCCTGCGCGGTGCCACCGTCTCCGTTCCGTTCCATTGTCCCCATTCCGCTGCGCTGTATCCGTTCCGACCGGCCGTCTCCATTCCGTTGCACCGTCTTTCTTCCGTTGCGCCGTCTTCGTTCCGTTGCACCGTCTCCGTTCCGTTCCATTGTCCCCATTCCGCTGCGCTGTATCCGTTCCGACCGGCCGTCTCCATTCCGTTGCACCGTCTTTCTTCCGTTGCACCGTCTTCGTTCCGTTGCACCGTCTCCGTTCCGTTGCACTGTCTCCGTTCCGCAGCACCGTCTTCGTTCCGTTGCACCGTCTCCGTTCCGCTGCTCCGTCTCCGTTCCGTTCCATTGTCCCCATTCCGCTGCCCTGTATCCGTTCTGATCGGCCGTCTCCGTTCCACTGCACCGTCTTTGTTCCGTTGCACCGTCTCCGTTCCATTGCACCGTCTCCGTTCCGTTGCACCGTCTTCGTTCCGCCGCTCCGTCTCCGTTCCGTTCCATTGTCCCCGTTCCGCTGCGCTGTCTCCGTTCCGTCGGCCTCCTCTGCCCGTGAGCCGCAGCCGCCGGGCCACAGGCTAGCGTCGCTGTTGCAGCGTCGGAGGCTGTTGGGGCGCGGATGCTGAACCTGGGGAATGTTAGTCCTCCTAAACCGTCCAGGGTGTTTCTGTTTGTGGGGCCACTCGTGCTTGGATCAATGCGGCTTACGCTGCTGCTTACGTTTTGTCTCGCTCATGTGTGGAGGTGTGGTGCCGGAAAATATGTGACGCATTCAGAACGAAAGCGTTGCTGTTTGTGATCGAATGTCGCATGCTGACCTATCCAAGGTCAGATGCGAAGACAAATGCCCGTTCCGCAGCGTGAGAAATGTGCGCATTGCTTGACCCTAGGTATTCGGTGTTCCGTCTTCAAGTCGGATGTGGTCGGCGACCATGCTGTCATCTATGGCCAAGTCTTGGAATCAACAGTTGCTAAGGACTGCCACCCCATGGTGTTCTACAAGCGGTAAGATGACGTGGGTTTGGAATCGTGTCCTTAGTGTGAGGTTAATTCGCGTGTGTAATGCGATATGGGTTTCCACGCCAGTACAGAAAAGCCTCCCGGGGTGGCAGCTATCCTGTAAGGCACCAACGAACGGGGCGCAGGGTTCGTGGGCACGTTCAGTGTTATGTATTGGTGTATGCCCTGATCTTGATGATTTGTGATGTGTTCGAGGAACGCGTCTTGTATATGTTGTGGGAGCTTCACAACGTACGTCTCGCTCTCCTGGAGCACATCCGAGCGTGGTTACCAGCGCCAAGTCCGGGCAATTCCTTGCAGCACCCCGTCGCTTCGATTATCGCACAGCGGAAGGGACATCCCGGGCCGCCGCTTGATATCAGCTACGTCCTGAGACTGACGTGATGCGCATTGGCCGATAGCCATGCTACACGCAACACGCTCACTTACGCACGCATGCACGCGCCCACCCACTCACGCGCGCACGCACGCACGTACGCACAGGCACGCAGACGTGTGGCGGGGGCGCGCGCCGAATACGAGAGCGGTTGTCGGCTGAGAAGCAGCCCCGGACGTGCGGGGGTCACGGACCGCTGGCCGGGACACTCCGCAGGTCGTACCACAGCCTGGCGGACGCGGCGTTCATGTCGGCGTTCGAGCACCAGACGCTGCCGTTCGAGGACTGGACGCACGAGGCGCACGTGCGCATGGCCTGGAATTACCTGAGCAGTCACCCGCTGGAGGAGGCGGAGCGCCTGATCAAGTGAGCGCGGCGTGATGGCTGGTCCCGCCTGGGCGGCGTGCTGTGTCGAGTGGCTTGGGGTACTGCGTTGGTCTGGCGTGGCTCTTCGGCGGTCAGGGTTGTAGCTGCTAACGTCGGCGATGACTCCCTGTTAACGTAGCCTAGACCCTTCTGCTCTTGTAATGGCTCCTATCACCTTCGACGACTGTTGTGACGCGGGACGAATTCCTGCTAGTCACTTCGGGTTAGCGTTATTGCATCGGTTACACCCGGGCAATGCGTTGCGGTTTTATTCTGCAGGCCCGGCGGGGGCCGCGTGAGAGTGAGCGTAGTGCGTCACGGGCTTGGCGGAGCAGTGGTGCAGGCATCAGGGGACCAAGTCAGGGGCCGGGCCTGTACTCTAAAGCATGCCGGTTCTGAAGATCACTGCAGTCCGCCAACGGGGGCGTGGGCTCCTTCACCCGTGTTACGTCGTCTGGGTGCTTAAAGCCTCTAAAGCCTCTGACTGCCGTGCATTGTGCGGACCGCCAGTCCCGCCTTTGACTCCGCTGACAGACTGCGGGTTCCGGTATCTTAAACGTAGTCTGGCTGCGGCGTTTTACCATGGCTGTGATTGTGACCGGCACTGCAGCGAATGCTGTCATTTGTGTCGTCCGTCCGGCGCTTGCTTCAACGTTGGCCAACTCCAGGGTCTTGGTTCCTCCCGTGGCGTGGCCTGTGTGTTCGCCCCGCACCGCAACCTTGCGCCGCCTACCCCCGCCCCGTCTCGCCCCCAGACAGGGCATCCAGCGGTACAACGCGGTGAACAAGACGCGCGTATCACGCGGCTACCACGAGACGGTGACGTGCTGCTTCGTGCGGCTGGTGGCGGCGGCGCTGCGGGCGGCGCCACCGGCTGCCACGTTCGAGCAGTTCCGGCGTCAGCACGCGCACCTGCTGCACCCGGCCGTGCTCGGCCGCCACTACTCGGCCGCGCTGCTGGACACGGACGAGGCTAAGCACAGGTGGGCGTCGGCTGGAGGGCTGCGATGTGGATGGGGAGAGAGGCGGGAGGGGAAGGGGTATGCTAATTCTGATGAAGAATTAGACCAAGGACCAAGGAGAAGTTCGGCCAATGCCTATATTGCGCCTTGGTCGAACCACTTCCCCTCGATATATCGAACAATTCAAGGATGATTTTTGAACGTGAATGCAATGGTTCACTAAACTTAAATGGTTGATTTCATTTGTATAAGATAAGTTGTGTAGTAAAACTTTAAAGAACTTCACAGGGGTACCATTTTTATGAAGTATCATCGTATGGGCTGAGGTGATTTGTTTTAGGACCAAAGCCTGCTCCGATTCTGTTGTTCAAGGCTATTCATATCTCTTTGAAATGGAGAGGCTCATATTCGTGGTGACGTGATTGCATTGTGCGGGACAATACCGCGCATTGGTAGAGCGCATTGATCAGGCGACATACTCTCGGCAAGCATACACATTGCCCATCGATCAAGCGACACTCCTTATGAGGCGATGGTTGTTGGGGGCCATTTCCAACCCAAGTTTGGAGATCTTCCGCAATAGTTGACCCGCTCGTGCGTCCCGACTTCGCGCTCCACGGCTCAGCCGCGTTGCCGGCGACTCAGAGATGACTCGCCGGGCCGCTGACTCCGCGCGCTCACCAGCCTGCTGCCGTTGCAGGTTCGTGGCGCCGGACCTGGCGCCGCTGCCGGAGGTCAGCTGACGCCGCCAGCGGCGCCGCCCGGCCGTCCGGGCCACCCGCCCGCACCTCGGGCGCTAGCTGGTCCGTAGATGTGATAGAGGGGTGGCTGTGGCGTCCGCAGAAACCAGCGCCCTGTGCTGCTCGTCTGTCGGTGACGTCACCGACATGCTGACGCATGTCGGTGACGGAGATAACATTGTCTTTTGCAAAGTGCGTCCATGTGTCTGGAAATGGTGAGCAGTTTTGACCTGGCATCTTCAAAAGGTGCAAGCGCTTGCCCGTCGCCGAGTGCACAGAGCGTAACCGGGCGTCCCACACCGCCACCTTATGACGGCTGCTGGCGGCTCCGTGCGGGGGCAGGCCCGCGCAGGAGCCTGCCGTGGCGCAGTCGGCTGGTTCGCCCGGCCGCGCGCCATGTCCCGCTCCTCCCGCCCTCTTCAGTCCGAGGCGCAGTCTGGCTGGTCGGCGCTCCGACGCAGCGCCTTGTGCTGTGTGGACGCTGTTTCAGCTGCGCCAAGCTCGCTGCTGTGCGCCGCTGTGCGCCGCTCCGGCGTCGGCGGCGAGCGAGGGAGTGCTTGGTGCGGTGTGCCGCGCGCGCTGTTACGACGTGGGCAGGCGGGCTGCGGCTGTTGTTACACGTATCCCGGACCTCAGCGGGCGTTGATCAGCTGACGCATGACGTTTGTTCCATGCTCTGTTGCCCCCGCTGTCGCGTAGCGCCTAGAGATTGGTGCTCGGCAGAGCTGTTAAGTTTCTGTTGCTGTGTAACCCTCGCCGACGTCATCTTCTGCCCCGACACGCGGTGTGGTGTGAGTTGGCGTTTGGCCAAGAGCCTCAGGTGTTACAATGTCCCTTTCAATTTGCTCACCAGCGCCCGGCTCCAGCAAAGACTTCGGGAGTCTCGTCGACGAGCTGTCCGCTCGAAGTTTGTGAAAGACAGAGCGATGGGGTGAAGGGCATACGATCGAGCCGCAATATATTTCAGCTGTTAACTGTTTGTGTTTCATGTTCTTTGTTGCTCGTAAGCCAAGGTCCACTGGTTATTGATGCTACAGTACGTGACTGCAATTGTCTATGAAGGGGAACGTGCTCATGCCAGTGGCATGACTTAAATGATTATAGATTATACATGAAGGATAACGTTTATTTATTGGCGCCCGCGCTCATTATCACTGGGACTAAAAGCGTCCCAAAACCAAGCAAGATATGGGTTGAACACAGTGTTGTTTATGTGCCACAGTCCACTCACGGACTTATGCTTTCCGACTGTTATGTTGCAATGTTCGTGGATGGACTGAATGCCAGCCTTGGATAGGAATTAATACAATAAATAATTCAGCCGGTGGCGAGGGAATCTTGCGTGGGGCAATCTTTTACATAATGGGCTCATAATGCATTCCAGCTAGACCAACTCAACTCTGGGGGTATAGATTACAACAAAGAATCAGCGGGATGAAAAGGATCCCCAGCTCTCAAAAAAGATAGTTTTCTTGAAGCGACTTGAATTACACCGAACGAGAAGTTCAATTTTGGATAATGGTTAGCTACTTCATGACACTGCTTCGTTCCCCCGAAACCTGAATTGCTGTCTGGGCAGGGTTGTGCACGCAACTACTCCATTCGACATTGATACTCGCAGTGATATTGCATAAGACTGCAATCATCGCGAAAAGAGGCAAAGACGGCGAACGCGTGGGAACAGCAGGAATCCGAGCTGGAGCCTCTCGAGCGCAAAGCAAACAGCAGATGTGCCCGAGACGGTGGGCTGCGATGCTCACGAGCTACGATCACCGTCTGTTGCCCCGTGTAATCCAGTGTGGGATTTCTGGTCGGCGGTTCTGGACTGTGGAGTCAAGATTTCCCAGATACAAATGGTAAAGGGTAGAAATTTAGACATTGGTTGCTATGGAAACTATGAAAATGACGTTCACACAATGCAGTTTTAGCTGTGTTGTAACATGAAACAATATATCAATTATCGGATCAGGATACTGTAGTACTTCAAATCAAGAGTACGCAATCTGATAGTAAGACGGTGAAGTGTTTTATGGATGGATTAAACCCCGCAAAAGCTCTTTGTCAATCAACGGTATCGCCCCAGCATGTGAAATAGTCTGTGTAATTTGTCACGTGCCATTTGCTGTCGTGACCCGGCAACTGACCTCGCCTGTGCTCGTCTTCCTTCGTACGTGCGACGCCTAGTCTGAACCGAACCGACGAACTGATCGACTTAAGATCGCTTCTAGTGTATCCAGACCAACGTCATTACTACCAGGACTTTACGCGTGACCAGCAAGTGATACATGGGTGCAAATAAAACTCATGAAATGAGCTCACTACCAACTTTTAGATTTATGGGGTTTATGACACGTTGCACTTTGTTTATCCTTGATTTATATAGCCAATCGCCTTTGAATTTATTCTCCAAAGGTTACAGATATAACTGGCTCCAGATGTCAATTGGGGCTCTTCCAAAATTTTGTCAGTGGCACAAAGAAATAATCCTGGCCGCACCTGCTGCGCACAAATTACGCGCACCTGCTGCTGCCTGTTAAATTGGTCTTTCCGAATCGGCGCTGGAGCAGTCTCGCCAGCATTAAGTGAGACTCTCTCTGGGGGGGGGGGGGGGGGGGGGGACCAAACAAAATGGATGCCTTAATCGAACAGCTGTGTTTGTAATGGAAGCTGAAATCCTTTACCGGAATTTTCGAATGCACAAAGTCACAATCTTCCAGATTCATTATTATTTTCCCGGGCCGCCGTATTCTGGCCACCACTTTATGCGTAGGAACACCACCGCTAGCTTTTAGCTGTCCAGGGGTGACTTGACAAAATGGTCATGTCTTACGATGTGATATTTACATAACCGAATGATATTACCTCCGCAATAATATCGTTCCTGCAAGATTTCCTCTTCGGTCTATCAGAAGCTTTCTCGTGTGCCGGCCGCTGCCGCTAATGCTGGCCACTAAAGGCCACACTCGCCACTCTAAAAAAGCCGCCCTGCCCACATCCTTCATCGCTCCAGTTGGCTCAAGTAGCTGCGATTGATATCGATCGTCGATCGCAGCTCGAACCTGCACCGTCTGCGTGTGTGTGTGTGTGTGTGTGTGTGTGTGTGTGTGTGTGTGTGTGTGTGTGTGTGTATGTGTGTGTGTGTGTGTGTGTGTGTGTGTGTGTGTGTGTGTGTGTGTGTGCGTGCGTGCGTGCGTGCGTGCGTGCGTGCGTGCGTGCGTGCGTGCGTGCGTGCGTGCGTGCGTGCGTGTGTGTGTGTGTGTGTGTGTGTGTGTGTGTGTGTGTGTGTGTGTGTGTGTGTGTGTGTGTGTGTGTGTGTGTGTGTGTGTGTGTGTGTGTGTGTGTGTGTCTCAGACATGGGCAGAGTCGTCGGTTTTCCGGACGAGTTGTTCTTATACCAACTTGCTCACCTAATGTTGATGGTAATGTCGAAATGTCGCATGTTGTAGTCACGCGCTTAACATTCAGCCAATTCAGGAGGGTTAAAGCGTCAGTCAAGACAAGACGATTATCAAACTTTCAATTCAAGGTCAAACTTAGTAGGCTCACACATGATGGTAATCAATGCCGTGACCGAACAGAATGTGACGTTTAGACTAGCATGGCGGGCGCAAGTGAGTCGAAAATATGCCTTGGTGACCGAACAAAATAAAGGAAAAACATTTGCACGCAAAATGTTAAGATATTTGCAACCCAACAACACAGTTTGCATTCCAACACGCATAACGCCTCGAGAAACAAGACGCAAGTGTCCAGGAAAACTGAATGAGTATCAGCCCCAAGAACAATACTAGCGGCACCCATAAACCAGGCATTGGTACTAGTGACGCCACCTAGGTGAGCGTTGCGACAACTGTGCAAAATGACTTGCATTTCAAAACCAAAGCACTAAGATTTAAAAGCACACCTGGCGCACGTGAGACCACACGTTTTGTCTAACGCTGAAAGCGTTTCAGCCGCCTGTACCCTCTCAATCCGCCCAAAGGCTGCCTTTGAAAAAGACTCTTTCCTATGGGCGTACAAAGTTGTGGCTTGTCCAAGCGCGCGCGTGACGTCACAGCGGTGTTGCCAGATAAACTTTGAGGGGCCCCGGAAGGGCGTACCCGATTTTTTTTCAGGTTTTTTGAAAGAGCAAGCCACAGTTTTTACATAACACTAAAATTCAGGGGATTAAACAAAGAGCGGTTGCCAGCCACAAACGAATTCAAGCAAATAGACATCACCCATCACGCTTCATTCGAACATACAAGCGAGCTGAAGTAAACAGGCACCACAAATCGCGCATCAACTATGCATGCAAACGATCTCAATTAAACAGGCATCGCACATCACGCGCCAGGCATCACTTACACATGGAAACGATATTAAGCTAGCACATATCGCACATAGAGGCACATATCACCTTCGCACATTTGGCTATGATGAGCCCTGTATATTAAGATTTGGTCGCCGACCTTTATAAGAATAGATTCATTTATTTTCTGGTCTGGGTGGTTCTGTGCTCTGTAGATGACTTTGAGCTCTAAAAGGGACATAGGGTCCATACTTTCCTCGATTTCAGCCTGAGCGTGATTTGCCAAAAATGGTCACCGAAAGGAGTATTCCTTGTTTTGTTTTCAGCGTCTCACAGGTATTCATGATATCTCAAACAAATAGGACGCATGGACTCCCCGACATAGACCATGTCCCTCCCACATTTTCACACAGTTTACACTTGGTTTCGTAATCACGTTTTTTTTTGCTTGCAAACCCCTTAAAACCCAGGACTGCATAAATAGCATCTGTTGGTATCCGGACACTTAGGCTTCGAGATGAAAGATTTCACCAGAGACTTTTTAACCTTCTGGTCGTTTTTCCAAGCTATGCGTACGCGCAGTTTTGATTTTTTAACGATGTAACGTTAATTTAACAAGGCATGTTCACGTATGTCCGGGCATTGTACCTTACCTACCTTAGATAGATACCGTATCTTGTTAATGGCTGGCAATCGCTGTTTGTGTAATCTCCTGAATGTTCGTATCCTGTAAAAAATGCGGCATGCTCTTTCGAAAAAAGAATACAAAATGGAGTAGGATAATCGGCACGCAATTTTGAATTCACTTCTGCTATTGTTTCGAGAAAGGCATGTTGCCAAAATATTAACCTAACTATATATCTGTTCCCCTGGTTTTTCCGATGAAAAAGGCGAATACTACTGTCATATTTATGCGACTAATGTTCATCGCTAATGCACTGGACAACTTACGTAATGTCGAGGGATCGATGAACAAATTCGAAACCAGAAGCGGATGAGCGTGTCGTTCTGGGAACTGATAGGCGGATATCAGTGCTAAAAAATGCACTCGGCTTTAACCGCTGGGTTTAGTTGAAGTTTTTTCTCCGGGCTTCTGCGTTATGTTTATTACTCCGCGTGTAGGGAAACCGTTGTTAGCGCAGATTTGCAAGAATGCGGCGTCCTGTTCGAAATTCTCGTACTTGTGAGCAAGAGGAACAGCTTTCCCGCAACGATAATATGGTGGGAAAACTGCAGGTTGGGAGTGTAAGCCTAATGTCGGCAGATATGACCTTTTTTGTTCAACTCACGCCTTTACTACACAGAGCTAACGGCGGGCGGCAGCACGTGAAGTGATAACCATAACTCATTGGCTCGAGAAAAATACCTACGTATAGATACTTGCATATATATATATATATATATATATATATATATATATATATATATACATGCCTAGGTATTTTTCCCGAGCCGCCGAGTTACGGTCATCACTTAACGTGCTGCCGGCCGCCGTTAGCTCTGCGTAATAAAAGCGTGAGTTGAACAAAAAAGTTCATGTCTGCCGACGCGAAATTTACATTCTCGACCTATGGTTCCACCACCATAATATCATTACGGGAAAGTTGCTCCTCTCGCTCACAAGTACGAGCAATTCGAATTCGACGCCGTATTCTTGCAAATCTCCGCTCTGATCCGAACGTCAGCATCAAATGTTACTTTGCCGGGGATTGACCGAACAAATCGAAACCAAACTCGGACGAGTATGCTGTACTGCCAGCCTGATACCACCGATAACGAATGCACACATTTGAAATCGATGACATTAAATCTGAGCATTTTCCCATGCGGCTGTATTGTGGCAATCACTGCACATGCAGGCAAAACGCCGCTAGGTCTGCGCTGTGAAGCGGTAATTAAAAAAAAACTTGTTATGTCTACTGATGCAAGTGCTTTCAGTGCCGGCCGATAGTACTTCAACGCTGACATCGTTACGGCAAGGGGGACCTTCCGCGCACAAGTAAAAGGATTTAAATTTCAGCGACGCATCATTTCAAATCACTCCTCAACTTGGTCCGCCGGCATTGAAAGAGACGCTGTCGGGAATCGACTGAAAGCAAACCGAAACATTTATCTGATTGGTGTGTTGTAATGGAAGCCGATAGCCTGCACCAGTTCTATCGAATTTACCAAGGAACAATCCCCCAGATTAACTGTAGGTATTTTCCCCAGCCCGCCCGTATTATGGCCGCCACTCTTTTTGCAGGCAGACCGCCATTAGCTCTGCGCCGTCAAGGGCTAATAGGAACAAGAAAGGTCATGTTGGCGGATGCGAGATTTACGGTGTCGCGACCGGTAATGGCTTCCATTTATATAAGCTTTTACCTCCCGTGCACAAGAGAACATATTTTTAGTTGAGCGCCATATCTGCTCAAATCACCGCTCTATTATGTGATACGCTGCTAGGGGACCTACCGAATGGAAAAAGGAACAAAAGTAGGACGAGTGTGTTGTACTGGCAGCTGATATCTCTACACCAGTTCTGTCGAATGCGCCATGTCGCTATCTTCCATTTCGACTCTACTTATTTCCCCGAACGGCGTATTATGGCTCCATCTGCAGACAGCTCGCCGTTAGCTCGGCGTTGTTAAAAGGTGATTTGACCAAAAAAGTAATGTCGGCCAATGCGAGATTTACATCGCTGCCTGACAGCGTCCCCACCGCAACAATGTTACGGCAAGGTTGCACCTTTCGTGAACAAGCAGAACCATCTCAGATTAGACGCTTGTATCCTTGCGAATCAGTGCTCCAGCTGGACAGCCAGCTTAAGTGAAACGCTATATGTAGTCGACAGAAAAAGTAGAAACCAAATTTGGATGAGTGGGTTTTAATGACAGCTGGCAGTCCGAAGCCAGTGCCAAGGAAGGCGCACAGTCGCAATTATTGAGTTTTAAAATCAGTATTTTTTCCCGGATCATGGTAGTATAGCCATCACTGGATGCGCAGGCCGACAGACGTCAACTCTCCACTGCCAGGGGGTAACTTAAAACGCGTCAACAGCTAAAAAAAAACAACAAAAAAACAAAAACAAAACGTTCCGAGCCGGGCTGATCTGTACTTTGTGTACGACGGGTCATGATAGCCTGCACACATGGGCTCACGCTTTTGCCACTGGGTTCGCCTGTGTTCTACGGTAACGCAAGTTAGTCTCGGGTTGCCGCAACGGCGTGTCGCATACACCTGGACCTGATTCCAACCCGTTTCTACAGCTCTCGCAATTTGAAAAATTACCTTTCTACGTTAATTGCATCTGGGAGACTTTGTTTACATAATGTGGCGGGAAACTCATCTGATCTCGGCTTATGGGAATCGCTCGTAATTATCTCGTAATGAGAGTCGATTTGACTGCTTAGACGGAAAAGGTAAAAATTTGTTTGTCAGAATTTTAGTTCACTTCCTTGCTGGGAAGTTGCACTGAAGAAAATGACGGATGTGGAGGTAAGGTAAGGTAAGAGGAATGAATACTTAATAGTACTCGAATTAGTCACCAAAACAAGGACTAATTCCAAAAGTGCGGAAGGAAAACTGTGGAGATGCCGGGGATCGAACCCGGGGCCTTTCACATGCAAAGCGAACGCGCTACCACTGCGCTACATCCCCAGCTGTGCGGAGCGGGTGCCATAGTAAATGCAGCCAAACCCGTAGATTCGGGACAGGTGACATAGTAAATACAGCCAAACCCGTGAATAAAGCCAAACTCAAAAAGTCATTTTTTTGTACAATAAATCACAATGCTTAATGAAATATCTTGAGACGAATATTGGAATCACCGGAATACTACTATTACGTTCTTTTGACATACATGCAAGTTATCAATTGTGCACGCTGCTATTTTGGTATGCAAACAGCCCGTAAGTTTCTGAAAGACTACCAACTTCAGAGTAGTATATCGCCTTGAGTATATCCATGGTTTTAGTTCCTACTGGCTGTCTCGTATTTCCAGATGGAGCGAAAACTGCGAAGATGATTCGATAGCGGTGTTTTTGCAAATTTTCCGGAAGGGTGTGTGACGCAGTTTCTCGGGTGGTTTTATTATTGTGCTGCTCGGAATCGTACCTCTTGTGCAGGAATTCCAACCATTTTTCTCATCGGCCATTCAACTTTCTGTTAAATTTCACTGGATAGTTTCTGGATAGATGAAGTGGTCATGTTAAACTGTGAAGCGTATCAACGGTTGCATCGCAGCCCCTACTTTATTTTTGATACGATTTTAGTTTCAACGAGTTGTGAGCTTAGTGCATAAGACCAATTCAAGTGCTTAGAAAGTCATTTTTAAGGAATCGGGATGTCTCGAGTTTGGTTGTAGGCAACATTATCCGCTATCATTTGTGGCCAAAAATCAGGTGTGTAATTTTAGCACAATGTTTTTGGGCTCAGTTTTGAAGTAAGTAAGCATGAGGTTCAGCTCACTGATATCTGGGTTTCAGCATTTGGTGCAGTGGATGGATTTTCAATGCAGACTGACTATGACAGTGGTTCTCTTTTTTCTTGTTATGAAATGTATGTTTTCACTGGCAGCTGGTGTTAAGAACACTAGCACCATCTTTGAATTCTACCCTTGTCCCAATGGAGGCACGGTTGGAGGCAGCCTGCAGCACTCCACTTGACATGCCATCCAGCATCCCGGGATTCTTGAATGGGGACATCAGAATGTGAGTGTGTGAGATGCCTGGGACAAGCTATATGATTAAAGGCAAAGGAAATATCTATGCAAGCTGTATCCTAAATTTTTATTCATATATGCCATGATTTATTTTGATAAATTTGATATCTGCATATGTGCTGTGATTGTTGGAAGATACTTGTTAATTACTTACTGCTTCTACCTGTTCTTGTTCATTCCAATGCAGATCAAATCAAATTACTTGGCTCTTGTACAACTTGCAATGCTTCCTGGCAGGAATGGGTGTGAAACTAGCATTGAGTTTGGCCTCCTGTCATTGTCTTGGCTTCACACTCAGCTTTAAAGCCAGATGCCTGGCTATTACCCCATATCTGCCACCCAGAGTTGTTCAATATGTCATGCTTTTTAATTTGCCTCTGAAAATGTTTGATATAAAGTCAGTAACACATGCGAGATGGTTTGCAGTGCTCCTTAATGTCCTATTTGCCTGACTCAGGTTGTCAGCAGAAGTTGAATGTGTTAGCTTAAGCTGATAGCTTAATTTGAGGAAGCAATTTGATCACTTATATCACATTACAGACCTGAACAGACACAGAAGGACTCCAAACTGCTGGGCGCTGGCAGTGCAGATTGTCATGCCAAGAAGCTGCATATCACTTGGCAGGTGTCCAAGAACATTTCCCCAGCACTGACTGGAGCATCTACCTCTGGTGTGTATGCTTAAAAGACTGAATAGCTTGGTTGCTATTTTTTAGTATTTTTTAGTTAGTAGTTTAGTTTAGTTTTTTAGTTAGGTTAATGGGGCTGGCCTCAGTCACAGAGTGCAGAGGAGAAGGGTATAACACCATTCTTTACCAATAAGAGGGTCATCTAAGGCCGCTGCTGCTCACATCCCACATTGACCAAGGCCTTGACCTGTTAATCTTCACCAGGGCTCAATTCTGGAAACTGGAACCAGAGGAGGGTTTCAGAACCAGCCAGCGCTGAGCGTATGAAGGAGGGGCCGGGTCTTTGTCATAGTGACAAATGGGAATGATGCCTCATGGGTCAGGTGTCTGAGAAGGTGTGCTATTTTGTGGAATGGATGATTGACACCAAATTGAGTAACAACCACAGTGCACATGTTCCTTTTTGTGAATGTTCAATGTAAGCATTAATCTGTGCAAACATTTTTTTACACAGTGATTTAATGCTGCTAATGCCAATGGCTCCTTTCAAGCTGCAAATCATAACAGTTCTGGCAACAACCTCTTCGACTGCTGTTTGCCTGCCCCCGAGAACAAACTTGTATGCCTCATGTATCCCCGCGTGCTGGCCGGATACGGACCACTCCTGGGCTCCAGCATTGGGGCGGTGCTTTGCCTGACACCAGAAGAAGTAACTACTCACCGTCTGTGGAAACAGTCAAATCTTCGAAGAAAATTAAGTGATACCCAAGGCTGCTTTTAGCACGCACTTATTACCCTCCTACTCGAGATGTTACATCAGGGGGTCTCTTAAGAGACCACCTCGGTTGCCATGGTTACGTGGTGTACCTGTGCACCGACAGGTGCCCCTGACGCCTGTGCGATCAGGCAGTTATGCCTGACTGATGCCTGTGAAGTAAGGCAGTTACGAGCGACGAATCTTAGTAGTCTCCCGTCCGCCCATAATCTGTGAAAAACTGGTCATGGTGACACATCCGTTGTACGCACGCTAGATGAAGGGAAACAAAATGAGTATGAGAAAATTTGTGTGGTCGCACCGATCCTCAATAGTTGTGCGCGCCCAACGGCCGACGCGCGGCACAGCGCACACGATCTTTTAAGTGTTAGCTATTTTCAAATGTTTTTTGTTTTGTTGATTTGCTCGAAAGCTTTCCGATTCGATTTTGGGTGGATGTGGTATAGTTGTGGAATAATCTGTGTGCTCATTACTGGCGTGATTTACGCTTCTTTGTTAGCGCAGTCACGTTTTAGAAGAAATTGAAAAACAAAAACGTAAGATAAGCAAACACAAAACAAACAACAACATAAGAAGTGGTTTCCGGTCCGAGCCGCAGACCAACCCATGCACGTTTTTATTCCAGGTTCTGCGCCCCTGCGCTACAGCCATTGCAACTACGGCGGCCCGAAGCGGCCCTGTCCGTTTCGTTACTTCGGACCGCTGCACCAGCCGCTGGGCAAGAACGGCCACGACCACGGCTTATCGCCCCAGCCGCCTCGCGAGGCCAACGTGAAGAGGCTCTGCCTGGCGGGCACCGGGCAGATGACGTCGGCTTTTCAGGAGAGCGCGAGGTCATGCAAGCAGCAGGACGGTGATGACGTCAGCGATTATTCCGGGGCGCCCACGCTGCACCGGCAGCACGGGTGCGACGTGTGCCTGAGGACCTTCTGGCGCGCCAGCGACCTGATGCTGCACGTGCGCCAGCACGCGGAGGGCAGGTCGTGCGCGTGCGATACCTGCGGCAGGACCTTCGCGCGCCAAGCCGACCTGACGCTCCACCTCCGGACGCACGAGCTCGAGAGGCCGTTCGCGTGCGAGGTGTGTGGGAAGGCGTTCACGGCGCAGAGCAAGCTGAACTTCCACGCGCGGATCCACACCGGCGAGAAGCCGTTCGAGTGTGACACGTGCGGCAAGGCGTTCTCCCGGCAGACGGCTCTGAAGGACCACCTCCGAACGCACACGCGCGAGAGACCGTACCCGTGCGAAGTGTGCGGCAAGGCGTTCCTGCGGCAGTCGCATCTGACCGCTCATCTCCGGACGCACACCGGCGAGAGGGCGTACCGCTGCGACGTGTGCGGCAAGGCGTTCGTGCGGCAGTCTCACATGAAGGTGCACGTGCGAAACGCACACGGACGAGAGGTCCTACGCGTGCGACTTTGTGCGACAAGGCGTACTGGCGGCAGTCGCACTTGGACGTCCACCTTCGGACCCACAGCGACGGCAACGGGCGGGCGTACGCGTGCGAGGTCTGTGGCAAGGCGTTCCCCTCGCAGAGCAAGCTGAATCTGCACGCCCGCACCCACACTGGTGAGAGACCGTTCGTCTGTGGTATTTGCGGCAAGGCGTTTGTGTCCAGGAGCAAGCTCAATGTCCACTCTCGGATCCACACGGGAGTCCGGCCGTACCCGTGCTTTGTGTGCGGCAAGGCGTTTAAGTACCAGCGAAATCTCAAGATGCACCTTCGCATCCACACTGGAGAAAAGCAGTTTGAGTGCGATTACTGTGACAAATCGTTTTCTCGGCACAGTGCTCTGAAGGTCCACCTTCAGACTCATACGGGCGAGAGGCCTTATTCGTGTGAGACATGCAGCAAAGCATTTTGGCGGCAATCGCACCTGAAGTCCCACCAGCGAACCCACACGGGTGAAAAGCCGTACTCGTGCGAAACCTGCGGCGCGTCATTTGCCTATCGGAGAGGTCTGAACGCTCATGCTTTAACACACGCTTAGTGGAGCCTACGCCCTTTCATGGCTTGCGCGGCGGCACGCTGGAGATGTGACGCGGGCGCTCCTGCCCCCCCCCCCCGCCCCACGGGTGGGCGTGCTCCTCGTGCGGACTGAGCGCTCACTGCCCCACATTCCACCGGCCGTGGGGCAAACCGCGCCCCGGGCGTGTGATGCTTGCCGAGCAGGGCTACCAGCTGAGCGGCGCTTTAGTCGCGGCAGTGGCGGTGGGTTGCGTTGTCTTGGACGCGTGCATGGCTGGCTGGTTTCCCTGAAGGAAATGGTCGCTGTTGTCGCTGGGGCTCATACATTGTGCGACGATGCGTGTATCGCAGTGCGCCCGGCATCGCGGTCGAAGCGGGCGCCAGCCGTGTTTATCTATTGTGACCGTGATCAGTATTAAGCCTGTCGTCGGCTGTCGTGCTGCTGCGGCCGTTACGTTCTGTGATCTGCAGTCCAGGCTTGGAAAGCGGCGGTGTCTCATGGTCCACACCAATAACCAGATGTTGGGAGATGTTTCTCGTCTGTGTATCCATATTCCGCAGCCGATATAACCATGTGTATCCATATTCAGCAGCCGAACGTGAGCTGGAGTTGAGAGTGCCGAGAAAAGTTGTGGCGAAGCTGCCGATACGAGCATATTTCAACGATGAGATGCTAAAATTTCGTTTCGTGCGTACTTTCGATGAGCGTTGGTGTCGCTACCACCTGTCATACAATAGTTCCCACACAATGACACCGGCATTTGCGCCGGTTAGATGCTCCGCTTTCAGGTAAGGGTGGGAAATCAATTCCCCTTGTGATTTCGAGAGCTAGGAGCTATAGGCGACCGATTCACTGGGTAAGTAGATGTTTATGCGAACTCCCTCGTCTCACATTTGAGGTGCCCAGTCCGTAGCTTTTGGGCCAATCAAGGTTAAACTCCAGGTCGGTGACCGAAGGGTCCCCAGGTGCCCTCACACGACCAGCGTTAGCCTAGACGTCAATAATGTTACGAGATCTTGCGCCTTATTTGACCTATGGAAGGTAAACATCACCGGAACCTGGGGGTTATTTTGGCATTCGAATTTACAATCAGTGCCAAGTACTGCTCTGGGTGGTATGCTCCTCAAAGGAAGGAAATGTCTAGGTCAGTCTAGAGCAGTAGCCCCTTGACCCTCACGGAGCCGAAATGTTAAATGCTTTGTCGTGATCTCGAACGTTGGTATGAGCATTAAAACTTCCTGATGAAACCTGTTGTCCAGTAACAAAGCGGCATGGTTTTCACCTTGATCTTGCCTCCATACTTATGTAACGTCAAGGAACTAGTGATGATAATTTCTACTATCTTATGGCCTAGCATACCATCTAAAAGTTCTATGATTTCGTTTATCACTACGCTGTCGCAACCCATTGAGCGATTCCCGAAAAATTAAGTACGTAGTAGCCATGGCCAGACTCTGCCCCACCCCCACATGTCAGCAAACTTAGAAAAGTATGTCTAATTTTGCATGCTAAACGGTTGGCTATTCAGTTGCCTACATCTAAACCAAATTTAGCGCTGCAGGGCCGCACCGTTTGGAAGTAAGTTTTTAAGCACCTTAGGACATCGACCCGCCAGCCGAGCACGTGTTAACTGAAATCTGATGAGGAATGCGCGCTAGATAAGACAACGCGGGTGTGACATGATAAGCAAATGAAGTCAACCAGATATATTGATGGAAGTGGAAAATGGACCATTTGCACACAAAGTTGGGTGGTTTACATTGCAGCTTGGGACATTCTGACGGCGAAACCACTTTTGCGCCAAAGTTTGTCATCAGTTGGGCCAAAGCGGCCTGCGTTTGGTGCGGCTGTCACAGTATTGATGCACGCATATCTACCAGACTGCAGAAGTAATGGAGCGAGCTGTAGTGTTGTGAACCTCAGCATTGTTGGCACGGCGTCATGGGTCGGCTGTTGTGCGTCAGGCTCCACGGGGCTCGTGGAGTCGGGAGAGCGGGGGTCGTGCTGTGTCTGCTGGTTGCGTTCAACAGACTGCCATATATTCAGTTTTACGCGGGGAACGCTTGCCAGTACACGCCGGGGGAGCTGCTCATGGATTGACCGTATCGTCCCGAGCCGCCGCCGTCAGCGCCGCGTCAGGGGTCAGCGAGGTCAGCACAGGACCACGCCCATGAACGCAGAACACATCACCTAGCCTCTGTCACAACAAACGAAACAAAAGCACATCGTTCAGGACAACCTGAGAGGGACACTGCGTCGCCCACTGTGTCGGTCCCCCCCCTGATGCGGCAGGCTCTGTGGCCGGAACAGCTGACACCAGATCGACGCAGGGGCCATCGTTGACTCAAAGGGATCCATTGGCACACGAGCCCCAGTTCGGGTTATTTGGGTATAGCCCACCTGAAGTTCGGCGGGAGTACCCCGTCGGTACTTGAACTCAGACAAACTGAGGAGCATTCCGTCGTCTCTTTGTGGTCCCTTTCATCCGATTATTCAGAGTTGGTGGCGTCTGGCCGACGTAGATGCACGCATTGTCCCTTGGGGCCCCAACCGGTGCAACAGGCCCCCTGGCTTGGCATTTGAGGGCTCGTTATGCATGCTGAACAACGCTCCTGACGATCTATTTATGTCGACAGTTGATAGCAAGTGGCCCTAAAACAATCGCAATCATGCCTTCGGTGACAGCTTCGTGTGACAACTGTAAGGTCTTGAATGAAATACGCTGTACAGATAAGAGAAAGTGAAGGGCATTAGCGCAGCTACGTGGCATGGACATCACCATTACAGCAACAGGGGGGGGGTGGGGGGAAGGACAGCGGTGGGCTAGACTATGGAGGACGGAGTATTTAAAAAGCAGAGGACTTGACGGTTGGGCAAATCCATCTGCATCCATATGGAACGAGTAACAGGTTGGGCAGATGCTTCAATAACTACTGCCCATTGTCGCTGCTTACGTCTTTTTTGTCACGTTTTTGTCCATTCATACTACTTTTCTACTGATCAGTGCAAAATAGCGTGTGTGGGCGTGAATTTTCCTGAAACATTTCGGTCATTTGGAATCGAACCACAGGAATAGCGTAGAAGGGTGGATAAGGGCTTCACCCAGCAGATCACGAGTCGGCAGCGTTTTGGGGATGATTTTTGGCACAGCCCCGCGGAAAGCGCGTGGATGGAGTAAGGATATCTACCCGCGAAAGCTTTCAGATTTGTTCTGACATGCGTTGCACGGTGTTTTTCACAGCTCTTGGGGGCAACATTGCGTTTCGAGCCGAATGACATTTTCCGACTTTTCGCACCAGCCCCGCAGATCCCATCACGGGAAAAAGGAACGCACATATTTGTGCCCCCCCTACGACTGTACTCCAGCCAACCTGGCGGCCGTCACGCGAAGTGCGGTATGGGCAGGGCGGCACTCGAACGCTTCGCGCGGCCCGCCTCCTCGCTCCACCCTCGCGGTTTTCATGAACGGGACTCTCCAGTGGGACGGAATGCGTTGTCGTTGCAAAAGTGCCTGCCTTCCTTACCACTGACATCCATGTTATGAAAAAGTTGACCTCCCGATCGTCATGCCCAGGCAGCGGTGGCTGGGCTGCTCAGAGTACCCCAAATTTCGACGCATTCCCGACGTTCATTAAGTTTCCGTGTGGTTGCCGCGTGGTGCGATCAGGCAGAGGTCAGGGTCGCAGCAACGAGCGCCACATGCCAGAGGCGAGGGTGGGACAGTACAGAGATCAGTGGGTAATAGATTCCACTAACATTCAAGACTTTCGTGGACTGCCTGCATGATGACTTTTACTGTGTTCGGAAAGAAAGGAAAGGAAAGGAAAGAAAGAAAATTTTCGGAAGCATTTGAGGATCCGCATTACGCGTGCTTCGAAACCAAAAACGTTGTTCTAGGTTTTCTGATTTCGGAGCGGCGGCAGTTTTAGTTGAAGACTACACGGAGATCTACGGCCTGAGCGGGCGGGGCGGGCGGCAAACAGACAATACGCACAACTCGCGCGGCAGGCCGACATTGTTACGTGAACGGAATCGAGCCATATGTCGTAAATGTATGTTAAAAACACATTAAGTATACGCCATTGTACCAAGAAATAAGTGAAACGCCTATTTGAGATTTGCTTCACCTCAGAGTAGGGACTCGCGGTATGGTGATGCAAAGCTGAAAAGTGCGGTTTTCCAGAAAATGAGACATTTGACCCTGCCATAGAGGGTCAATTAGCTATCTAACATCATAAAGCAAGTGCCAATGGCGAGCTCCCATTGACACCAATTCAGTGGTGTTTTCTGCTAAGCTTTACCCTTATTAACTTGAAAACGACATGGGGGTCGCCTTCTCACACCAGAACTCGCCGTCAACGTGAGTGGGTTGTTCATCACCAGCTTATGCTTCATGCAGACTAGAACGTGCTCCGTCAAGTTCAGCGCACCGTTTTCATACACATTCTTAAACGTCTATGATAGCCGTCACACGCTACATGGGCTACTTCCATCTACTTCGGCTTGAGGCTTGTGTTAGTCTGTCGCCCCTCTCTTATTCTTGTGTTTTCTGTCGTCTGAGTCACAGCTGTTACGCAACGCTCCCCATTTTTGTATTTTAACTGTCAGTTCTATAAAAGTACGGTTATATAGCTATCGCTCTTTATTCCCACAAGTGACTGAGGCCAACCACACTGATTCATTTCACCGCCTGACCTCGGAGACATCAGCAGCCGCTGCCTAATGACATTGATGGCCACCGGACACCGGCTGCAGCCAGTGCACCAGGTGGCGACCACCAGTGCGCCACAATGGGCGCGCGCGAGTCTAGCTCGCCTTTTTGAAGCACAGATTCCTCGATGCCAATTATTATCCGCTTTTAAAAAGATCGGCTGATGGGACGAAAAACTAACTATATTTTTAGTGTAGAGATGATGACCTAAAATCATCGCTATTGCGGAAGCCTCAAAAACGACAAAAGTTTTTATCTATTCGGCCGCCGTCATAGGCAGCGCAACCAATCTTTAATATCGGGAGGGAGGGGGCGGGGAGAGGATAAGATAAAACTCCCTCACAAGGACACTTGAAAAAAAAATAAACGATAAGGAAGAATGCGTTCAACGCATCGCATTTTCGTGAATAATCATAGCTATGCAAATCTCTCCTGTGCCTTGCCGTACAACACAGTCTGGAATAAAATGACGAAAAAATGAGATGCCTGCAAAGAGAAAGCACGACGGCGAGTCAAATGTTCTGTTCACTTTGGTCAATACTGAAGCCCTCTCAGGTCATAACCGGTCCGAATGAGCCGGGATCGAAATGGAGAAGGAAAAAGATAAGTTTAGCTTCATTTGAGGAGCGGGAAGGACATTTTTATATAAACGTATCAAACACATATGACACATGACAAGATACCTTTCTTAATTTCGCCAAATCAGTGCATGGTTAAATAAGTTATGGGGAGTTTTGCGTCGTCCATTGTTTGGAGTTTTGCGTTGTCTGTTACCTCGACAAACGACCTAACTTGCTCAGAACATAAAATTGGCACATGAGGTGACAAAAATGAACGAAGAGATCCCCAAAATTTTGTTCGATGTCGTTCACTATTTTGTCGTTAAGCTCGGTAAACATTGATGGAGACGAGTTGGCGTTCTCACGGTCAGGCCCTGCTTAGACTCCGTGGAAATTTTAAATGGAGATGTAGCCGCATCCAGGTCGCTCCAAAGAAAACCTGTTCATAGAGATAATACTAGTGTTTGAAATTCAAGTTACTAGATGGGGTTTCCAAATCTACTAGAGCTGCAAGCTTATAAAAAAGTTTCCTGCAAGGTCGTCAAATTCGGCAAGCATTAGTCAAGAGAATATTTGATAAAGATTCTTGCCTTATTTGCCTGTTACAACTAATTTGTCTTCTAAACCTGCCGTCAAGGTTCGAGAGATGGCGGTGCGCTTAACACGTTATAACTACCAACCCAGACCATGCGGAAACACCTTTCGCACCCGGGAAAGTCTAGCGCATTTAAGTGCATGCACTACCTCACGTTTTTCATAATTTCAGTTAGTAATTTCAGTAACCGATTTCACGTGTCTATTCTTAAAATCTTTAATACCCACAGCTTTTCAGGCAGATGGTGATCTTCTCTTATCCCAAACAAATAACAACGAACTGCATAAACTAAATTCGCTTGGATAATCTTTTGGTGTAAGCCTCAGTGCTGTTGCACTTTTGCAGTAAAATCTGGCAAGTGTGATTTACCTTAATTAAGGTATTAAAATTAGAATCTGGGTCTATGAATGCAGATGCATACAGATGATATCTAATTCCTGCAAGGAGATTGCTGGGACAGGGAACCGTCCCATCGTATCCAAACGTATAGGGAAAGGAACCCCCGTCTGCCCCCTCCCCGGTAGCACTGCCCTTGGCCGTCGCTTTGACGTCTGGTTGGTTTGACTTGACCATCGCCATGATGCTATAATGCGCAAAAAACTGCAACAAAAGACTGTTCTTATGTGCATGTGCAGGCAACCGCTGCAATATGGCATGATGTGTCCGACTGTGCCGTAGTCTTGCCCGGATTTTTTTGCACGGGGCATATAAGGTGCAGCGTAATGCAATTAAAATTCTCAAGTGTCCTGCCACCTTCGGACAGTGCCACCTGGCGGTGCCATCTGACGCTGCCACGCTGCCACCTTTGAGAAATACTGCAAACACGTCCTGTGTCTGAAAAGCTCGCGAAATCAGTGCTTATCACAGGAACATTGTCATGCTTTATTTACTAGCATCATGGGACTGTGGCAGGGCTGACTCCCGTAAATGTCGGCCCCTCGCCCGCGTAAATTATGCACCTGCGACCTTCATAAATGAAACATGATTGCTTTTGTGTGCCACATGCGTGAGCTATGCATAAGGAGGCTGTAGCAACAAGTCGTGGCATTGCCAGCCAGTGGCCGGAGGTCTCGAGGAACATACTGCCGTAACATATTTTACGCATACCGCGTCTTGTGGAAGCAACAAAACATGCCATTACATTTGTATCAATGCTACTATAGACTTCAATTTAGGCTTACCGTCGTTCGCAAACTTAAACTTGAGGTGTAAACGATTATACTACCTATTCAATCGTGCAATCATACCTAAACTGCATTTTTCATGAAGGTTGACTGGGCTTCCTGCGATGCGTCATTTGTGTACTGCTATCAAGCAATTTGTATATTTTACCCGGTCTGACGTGTCAATGGGGTGCCTTTTCAACCCAAGTGGCGCGTCGCGTGAAAATGACTAATGACACGTAAGATATAAAAATAGTCATAGAATGCACAAATCGCCACATGGTGTACAGCTTACATATAATCAAACAATCATTCCTTTTTTACGAAAAAAACAAATACATATGATTGAAAGGCAATACATTATCGTACACCACAAATATAGAAGTTGTGAATTGAGGCGATCTCTAATTTTTTCACATCTAAAGATATTTAAGCAAGCAACATCTATGATGGTATAAGCTTACTTATGACTATTGGTATACTTTTAAATGGAAAGACTTCTTTAGACAACACAGTATCTCTGTTTTGAAAATGTGCTCCTCAGTACGTTATTGCTTAATTACGCCATCGTGCCTTGCACAGCACTGATTACAAGCGAGTTGACGGCCGTTATATGTGGATATCGTGCCCACAAACACCACATGTCAACGACTCGACAATTTTATCTACCTTGGCCTTGATCACCGCATGTCAGTGGAATGAAGTTTCGAATGACATTAAATGGCGTTCGGTTCAAGGTGACCTTGAAATGGTCTACCGGACATAGTCTGCGCATCTTCGCGGCCGTGTAGCTCAAAAAGAGAGGGATTTAGGTCTTAAGAAGGGCAGAACTGTGACCTCAACCGAATAACCTTTAAGAAGCTTTTTCAGTTCAAAACCCAATACACACGAGAAACATTTCCTCCTTCAAAGGGAGTGTTTCCCATTTATGAGTTTTTTAAACTGAAGCAACCTTTTTAAGGATCATTCATTGCAATTCACGGCTATGACCTTCATGAGACTTAAAACCCTCTATTTTCTTAATTTGACGCATGCAACCATGTGGAGGCTGTTTCGTGCAATCTCATTCAAGGTTACTCAGGCAACGATAACGCCATGGAAACGTTGCTCAAAAACAGCCACCTCATTGGTCATGCAGTGTTCAGGGGCGAGACAAAAATGACCACCGAATAATTCCTGTCTGGCGTGCGTCAGCACGATTCGTGACATCAATGGACATCACTTTGCCTTGAATCGGTTCATGCACTGGTTGTCTAGAGCGGTCTTTTACGCTTAGAAACAAGCCAATAATCACAAGCGAGCTTATTTCATCAAGTCTTATGCTTGCCTCCACATCTTCAAATGTAGAGAAATCCAAAGAAATCTTCCCCTTAGAAATTTAGAGAGCTCTCAACTTTAAATTCAAAGCCATTGATGAACGTACTCGTTCTTTCTATACTGATAACAAAAAAAAAGAAACTGTGTACGTGGATGAGATACATACATGAATCCACAACCCATGTTTCGGATCTAGGTTTCCGGAGTTTGATTATGGAAAGTTTAACGCAAGTTGTTCAGTGCATTAGTGAGAAACATTATTCATATGGATAGGACAATAGTAACAGCCTTATTTCCAGAAAAAAAAAGGGAATGGAAATATAGTTAAGATATTTCGGCGACATGGTTTTGTCGAAACAATAGCAGAAGCGACCTTCAAATAAAAATTAACTTCTGCGATTGCTTCGATAAAGGCATGTTGCCGAAATACCAATCTAACTATATCTCCATTATCCTGGTGTTTCGGAGGAATAATGCTAATACTACCGTCTTATCCATGAGATGTTAACGCGCTCAAATAGCTATGCCAGATCACAAACGAAAGAGACGTTACATCGAGCATAGAGACGTCTCCTTTTCATTATATGGGCTTCTGAGCTACAACAGAATGTTCGTGGTCCAGAATCCATCTAACATAGTTTTGGACAAAATAATGCCATTTTCATCACGACTCATTTTGTGGTCCGAGCCCAGATGACTGGCGTTGAACCAAGCAAGAAATTCGGTTAAGCAATGCAAAGGTGCACTCCATTTCTTTAAGCATTGTACGTGATCTACGCCCGTGATTCAGGATACCTTCTCAGCTAAAAATATACAAAATTTGATCTTAGCAAAATCAGTGGGCTTCGGTTCGCAATGCGGTGTCAGTTTTTCGTAATGCGCACTTAGCAACTCAATATCTTCATCCGCTGGATGGTTTTATTTCAGCCAGTGGTTACGGGGATTCCATCCATTACTATTCGGTAAAACTAGTTAATTGCAGCGGCTGCCAGCCACTGCAGGATTATAAGCTTTACATTGAAGCTGCTTACCGAATAAATTACGTCACAAAAATTGTTACGGCTCAATATGTCTGATACCAGTACAATACTTGCATTGAATTTTTTGGCCGGTGAACTTGAGTACCAAGAGACGTAAGCAGGGAATCGGTCTCCCTATATGCGGTACATGAATGAAGTTGCTTTTAGACTCAAATATTTCTGTAATATTTATTTAACAGTCGACCATTGTGTTTTTATTGGCTTTTTGTTGGAACCCGTGGAGTTAGTGATCCTAGTTTTCAGTGGCATGAAAATTCCAGGGATGCAATGGACGGAAAAGTGCGTTTTGCACCACCTGGGTAAGTTGGTAACCAAGGGAGCTCGTACACCGATCGATATGCACACACTGCGTCCGGTGGCGTCGTTGGGATTCGGCACCAAAATAGGCCGGCCGATGTTTGAGCGGTCACAAACTGTTGCGCATGGGAAGGGACGATTAACTTGCAGGATCAGAACATTGAAAAATAACATTAATGATGTCAGCGCCGAGGAGTTAAGGAAGGCCCCTAGGGAATCGTGTTTCCCTAGTACCTCCCCCCCCCCCCCCCCCTCCAACGGCCCCACAATTGGTCACACACTCACCTGCACCATGTGCATCACTGAGAATAGGTTTTTCATAATCTTGCAATCGCTGCAACAACATCGACGGCTTACCGTACCGTCTTACGTGCGGGAAATTCAGCCGCTATCTTCACGTGCACGCTCCTGCTGTGTGGTAGCTGAGTAATAAAAATGCATTATGGCAAGATGTATTTCATGTACCATGCACATGCAGAATGAAATGAAACGCTGATATTGCGCGAAACGCTAACAGCCCCCATAACCAACTGAAAATACTCTTTCCCGAAATATTTCTTGCATCTCCGGATCTTCCAGGAGTGTTAACTTTTAAAGATATTGAAACAAGCATAATACACAATTAAATAAGCCCGCGTATAGCTATGCGTACGCTTCTCTAAGTGCAACATACTGCTTTAGATATCTAAACTCTACTTTTAGTAAATATGTTTCTCATACGTCATTGTTTGATTGCGTCATGGAACATTAGCATGAAGCTAAGTGCTGCAAACCAGGCCAGGAACTGAAGGTCCCTGTCGTCCCACGCTCCGGGTGACAAGCAACTGCTATTCTGGCGATGCGGGACCGGGGTGCCTTGGTCAATCCGGGGCCTCAAAATGATACGACCTGCCGGTCTCATCCTTGATGCGGCAGGCCTCTGACGCGGGCATCTGACACAGGATCGACGCAAGGACACGTCACTTACGTAAAAGCATCCGTTCCGGCAAGGGGCCTAGTGCTTAATTGGCGTCGAGACACCAATTAAGCTTACCAGCCGCTACCCTCCTGGTTGAAGCAGTGCAGAGGGCTCCTCGTCGGTATCGCGACCACTGTCCGGATGCTCTCTGGAAATTGGGCGCCTCTTGAAAATCAGGCTATGGTGTATATGTGATGGTTTTAGTGCTCGTTCGCCGAATAGGCCGATTCCGATTTTATCAAACGACAAGGCACACGTATTGTAGTACCCTGGAATTCGGCGCCTCCCGGTAATGGAACCTGCGATCATTTTCATGCGTCTGGAGTTAAGTGTCTCTTGGACATAAAACCTTTGCGGTTTCGAAATAAAGGTTTTGGTATTCCGTCACCATGAGCTTTTGTCCCACGAGGAGGCAACCAGAATCATTCGATACCCCGCCCGTAGCACCACCAACCTCATGAAATTCATAGGGCTGTGTAACATGGCCCACGCTCTTCCACCCACCTTCAGGATACGCCCCTGTCTGTTCCGTTTGATTACACGCAGAATGAGACCGGTCCAATGTAGACAGTCCTGGAGCATTGTCATCACGTTATTTAACGAAGCATCTTACTGAGCCTCTGTTTGGTAA
>NW_023597055.1:14884960-14995009 GCF_011947565.3 Pollicipes pollicipes
AGTGAACACTCACACAGTGAACACAGTGTTCACACAGTGAACACTCGAAACTTTAGTCACATTAATAGGCACCAAGCAAAGGCGAGCTACTTTTCAATCTAAATGATGAGAGAGAGCCATAATCACAAAGCTCGAGGAAGGACAGCAAAAAAACCTTATAAAATGCACCGACACTGAAGTCTATAACAGCACTTGAAAGAAGAAAATTTGCTACCTAAATGTACCAATTTATTTATATATATGAATATATATGAAAATATATGCATCTAGTATGCATATTTATAGGCGTATGTGATAGGCTCTAAATGCGCGCTAGTTGGCAACTGCTTGCATGCATGCGTGACGCCTGATGCCGAGTTACATAAATTTGTGTCCATGCACGACACGTATTTTTAAGATGCAATGGGATATAGCTGCATTGCATCTTAGTAAAAGCTTATGATTGCTCCTCGTATAAAACATTGCATGTTGGTCATATCATAAGACTGTGACTGGTGAAAAAAAATTTTCTCAACAAAAAATCAAAAATTGTGCATCATCACCAGAGAATTTTGAAGTTTTCCCAGCATCATATCGAGCATGAAGGTGAAATAACTGTTCATTTTTCTTTTCTGCTTCCACTTATCTGACACGGAATAAAATGTCCGTACTGCCTGCAGTAAGCGGCGTTCTACGGGTCATCATGACATAGCGAGTTTCACGACCTGGCTGCAGCTAAACCAACACACCGCTATTTCCCATTTAAGACTTAAAACCACATATCTCCCCAGACAAAACCCAGTGACACAACACCGACGCATTTCACAGGTGGCACCATGCTGTGAGATAACATGTTACACAAACGTACCACTGCGAGCGCAGAGTGCGCTGCTGTTAGTACATTTGTTGCTGCAAGGGATGGCGCCAGTTGCCTCCAGTTGACTCATTTCTGTCGTATTTAAGACGGTGGTTCAGTGCCGTATCTTCAGTACCTTGCTAGCAGCCAGCGCAAACAACTTCCGTCACTATGTTCCGTTTTGGCCTCCCTGGTCCTGTGCTTGGTCGTGGCCGCCCACGGTCTAATCCCACCCACTGAGGGAGTGCGATGGACACACGCACGTGACTCTGACGGAGGCGTTTAATGCATCATGAACAACCGGACGGCGACGACTGCCAATTCACCACGGGCCGAACTCAACGCTTATACCGCCCACCCTCGAGTTCAAGACGCCGCAGCGATCAAGTCGGATGTGGAAAAGCTTGGGCGATGACGCCTCTCGACGACAAGTGAGGCGGAGTGCAGCCGTCACCGGTGCGGAGTGGGCGAGTCCCGCGACGTGGCCGGTCATGCGAAACAACTCCGTCCTCGGCAATCACCAAGACTTTTCGGATGAGGAAGTATATGTTCGAACAAATGGCAACGGTTTTTCAACCAAGTAAAAAACGATCGTCAGTTACTGTGCGGCATGACTTCAGTCCGGTGGCCAATTTGAATGCAGGCGGCGCCGATTATGTTTCGAACGAGTTCGTAGCATACGAAATAAACTGTGTCAGTTTCAGGCCTGTATATTACCACGCAGCGTGAAAAGCTTGTCATGTGGTCATCCTCACGCGCTCGCATCATTGATATTTTTGAGGAGACGATAGTCTGATCGTTTCTAGTTATGAGCTCTAAATGTGCTGTGATCATCGACGCGGTGATGACACATGATGTTCGTTGCAATCCAAAGTTTGCGATTTGCATCTTTCAGAGTCCCTCACACATGTTGTCAGTCAGGGGTCACAGGGGCAAGACATACGATAGAATGGGCCATCAGATTGGTGTAAGTTTTTGCGTCACGTGACACGCAGCACGTGCACACGTGTTAAAAAACAATGGAACTGGCCGTTTTTGACACTTTGACGCCACGTCCACACCTTATGTTTGTATCAAGTCAGGTCTACATCTCGTAAGCTTAGAACGGTTTTGGTCTAGATAGAAAGGAAGGTTTTCTACAGAGGTGGTAACACGTCGTCTTTCATTCATTGAATATACTTTGTCAAGAAAGGCAGACTGAGCGACAAAAGCGTTGCCTGGAAGGGTACTATGGCGTTGTTGTTGGGTTTGTCACTACGTGTTGCTTAAACAGCGGTAAACATTAGCTGCTTAGCGGACCATCGCAGTGCTTGACCTACCACGCTGCCCTGTTGGGAAAAACCTGTGCAATTCCTGCATGGCAGGGTCGTGAGAAAGTGTCACGCTAGGGGACCTGCTGATGTTGGCAGGTAGTAGATATGATGTCAACGATGACGTAACGGGTCACACCCTATTTGATTGGAGTGTATGCTGCTGTTGACGCTTCCATGTGTTTCAAGAAGTAGAACATGTGTAAGAAGTAGAAGTAGAAATAAGAAGTGTAACATACGCGTCGGCGTCAGACAAAAGCAACACGGCTGGTGCGACCTGCGTGATGACCCCGTTAGCCGCAGCACAACGGTCTGATTACGTTCTGATAACAGCAGCGCATAATTTAGACCACGAAAAAGTTCATAATCTAACCTCGCAAATAATTCCTGAGTTCTCAAGGCCATGCTGACAGTCCAAAGAATCGGTAAATACACCAACAAACTTAACAATAAGCCAATACACCTTGTGCAAATGCTGGTTCAAATGTGAGCAGAACAAAAATTTCTGACATGTTGGAAACCGCCTGCTTCTGTTGTTTCCTTTCACTGAGTTGATCAGACCATGTGAAATCACGCCTCGGGACTTACCTAAGCGCATTTATATTCTTGTCTTCTTACGACGCCTCCATTCCGTGCAAAATTTTCAGGATTTTTTGGTACATTCTTATGTATTGAATATAAAGAAGACCAAAATATACGGGCATTAAAAAGAGTACCAACTTTTGCGGTATTGCTCCATGCAGTTGAAATCGTTCCAAATGGTATGTAAAGAGGGAATGATGCGTGATTTTGTGACACAGATGTGTTACGAGAAACAATATCAAACATAAATACGGATGGAGAACAAAAAACGGGCTGTGTGAGTATTCACTTTTAACACGCGCCCGGTTGGCATGTTCGATACCCTCCTCTCGGGTGGGGGTCAAGTTGATCGCCTGGAAATCTCAGGAACTAAGAGGGCTAGAGACACCAAATTGGCTGGGTGTGTTGGTCTGTAAATCAACTCACTTGGTCATATTTTCATGGCTCCCAGGAAACGAATTTTGTGCCAATCAATGCCAAGCTCCAAATTTGTGTTCAAATTGTATCCGGAGCTAGACACTTGTTGGAAGGAAAAGGTCACATGTTCATTGAAGGACATTGACCTTTTTCGACCTTAGAAGGTCATGGTGACGAAAATCGTAGAACACTGCATTGAGTTTTGCATTCGAATAAGTGACAAAGTTTACGCTAGGTAAAACGTTGTTAAAAAAGGAATATTGACCTGAGAAAGTTTAGGTCAGTGACCTATTCTGACTAGTAAGAAAACCACTTAAAATGTCTAATGCGCTTCCTGAAAAGCTCCTGAACTCCAAGAGCTGCTCTCTAACTGACATTTGGGATCATGGCCCTACGGGCGAGCGACTTACATGTGGCCTACATCCAACACTGGGTGGTTCAGCTTTCCATCCGGGCCCCTGATCTTGGTGTCCTGAAACCCCTGGGGCCTTTTCGGGCCTTGGTCAAAAACCGCTGTGTGACACTTTCTCATGACCCTGCCATGCAGGATTGCATGTCTTTTCGCCAACTGGGCAGCAAGGTAGGTCAAGCACTGCGGTGGTCCGCTAAGCAGTTAATGTTTACCGCTGTATAAGCAACACGTAGTGGTAAACTCAACACCAACGGCATAGTACCCCTCAGGCAACGCTTTTATAGCTAAGTATATCTATCTGGCAAAATAGCTTTATGAATGGAAGACGAACTGTCACCAGCTCTGTAGAATATTTCCTTTCTATCTGGACGAGAAGCGTTCTAAGCTTACGAGATGTAGACATGACTTGCTGCAAACATCATGTGTAAACGTGGCTTCAAAAGCGTCAAAAACGGCCAGTTCTATTGTTTTTCAACACGTGTGCACGTGCCGCGTGTCACGTGGCGCAAAAACGTACACCAATCTGAATGGCCCATTCTATTCGTCTACCCTGCCCCTGTGGACTCCTGACTGACAACGTGTGTCAGGGACTCCGAAAAATGCAAATCGCAAAATTTGGCTTGTTACGAGCGCATATGTCATCACCATGTCTATGATGATCGCACTTTTAGAAGTTCATAACTAGCAAACGATCAGACTATCGTCTCCTTCAAAAATATAAATGATGCGAAGCGCGTGAGGATGACCACATGGCAAGCTTTTCACGCTGTGCGGTAATATACAGGCCTGTGTTGACACATCTATTTCGTATGTTACGAACTCGTTCGAAAACATAACGCGCCCGCCTGCTCAAGTTGGCCACCGGATGAGAGTCCATGCCGCACAGCAACTGACAGTCGTTTTTAGTTGGTGAAAAACCGTGGCCATTTGTTCAGACATCTCTTCCTGTCCGAAAAGTCTTGTGATGCTTGACGGGGTTGTTCCATGACCGGCCAGTCGCGGCGACTCGCCACTCCGCCTGTGACGCTGCATCCGCCTCACTTGCGTCGGGAGGCGTCATCACCCAATCTTTTCCACATCCGACTTGATCGCTGCTGCGTCTGAACTCAGGGTGGCGGTATAAGCGTTGAGTTCGGCCGTGGTGATGCAGTCCGTCGCCCGTCGGTGTTCATGGCATTAAACGCCTCCGTCAGAGTCAAGTGCGTGTGTCCTCGCACTCCCTCAGTGGTGGGATTAGCCGTGGCGGCCACGACCAAGCACAGGACCAGGAGGCCAAAACGGAAACATAGTGACGGAACTTGTTTGCGCTGGCTGCTAGCAAGGTACTGAAGATACGGCACTGAACCGCACGTCTTAAATACGACAGAAATGAGTCAACTGGAGGCAACTGGCGCCATCCGTTTCAGCAACAAATGTACTAACAGCAGCCGCACCTCTGCGCTTCGCAGTGGTACGTTTGTGTAACATGTTATCTGTCACAGCATGGTGCCATCTGTGAAAATGCGTCGGTGTTGTGTCACTGGGGTTTTGTCTTTGGAGATATGTGGTTTTAAGACTAAATGGGAAAAGCTCTTTGTGGGGTTTAACTGCAGCCAGGTCGTGAAACTCGCTTATGTCATGATGACCCGAGAACGCGACTTACTGCAGTGCAGGTACGGATAGCTTTATTCCGTGTCAGATAAGTAGAAGCAGGGAAGAGAAAAATGAAACAGTTATTTCGGCTTCATGCTCGAAATGATGCTGAGAAGTAACTTCAAAATTTCTGGTGATGATGCACAAATTTTGATTTTTTGTTGTTGAGAAATTGCATTTCTCTCCAGTCACAGTCTTATGAGATGACCAACATGTAATGTATTACACAAGGAGCAATCATAAGCATTTACTTGAGATGCAATGCAGCTAATTCTATTGGATATAAAAAAATACTGTCGTGCAATGGACACAAATTTATGTAACTCGGCATCAGGCGTCACGCATGCATGCAAGCAATTGCCAACTAGCATGCATTAAGACCCTGTCACATACGACAATAAATATATGCATACACATATGAATATGAATGTGTATATATATATATATATATATATATGTGTATATATATATATGTAATATATATATATATATATATATTATATATATATATATATATATTAATGTATGTAAATATATTGGTACATTTAGGTGGCTAGTTTCATTCTTTGCGAGAAGCTGTACAAGACTTAAGTGTCGATACATTTTATAAGGTTTTTATGTCCTTGCTCGAGTATTCTGATTATGGCTCACTTCTCATCATTTAGATTGAAAAGTAGCTCGCCTCTGTTTGGTGTCTATTGATGGCACTTAAGTTTCGAAATTAGATATTCCATTTTCAAAGGCCGAAGCACACCGCATAGAAATGACGAATATATGATCATGTATCAAAGGTAAGTATAACCAGTAAGGTAAAAGCAATCAGGTTTCACCCACCTAAATTTCATCATCATATTTTATAGTATTTTCATTAGGTGGCCGGCATTTTTTCTTAGAAGCACAGGAAATTTCAAGCGGCAACAACCACATGCTGAATATACCGTACCATGCGATATACCATAAAACGGAATGGCATCGATCGTTCCTAACTGAGGTGAAGGGTGCCTGGGAGGCTGGCTTACTTGTTAAGCTGCGGCGATGATGTTTAGGTCGTGACAGCTTCCGGAACACAATGCTTCCTCCTGTTTGATTGATATTATGATGGCAGTGTTTCTGGTGAGGGCCGTCTCGGTTGATGTTCCGGCCGTATCTTTCCGCACGTGCTCTTTAGGGGCACGTCAGCCAAGGACATTGTCCAGAACCTTGAAAGCAGGGTGGGAATGACACCAACGTACTTCGATTGCTTTAGAAACCTCCAGTCTCCTATGTCACAACGCAGTTGGTACACGACGTTGGTTCGTTTCACGGGGTCAGAGTTGGCTGCTAGATTATTTTTCACGAAGAATTGGGTGGACCTTCCTGTCTTGATAGTAGGTGGTGACCGGCATATTGCTGTCCCGGTTGACTGGTTTCACGTTTTCAGATCTTATTTTCTTGAGGATTCGCTGATGCGTGATTTTATGACACGGATGTGGTACAAGAAAATAATATCAAGCTGAAATACAGGGGGAGACCAAAAAGCGGGCTGTGTGAGTGTTCACTTTTAACATGCGCCCGGTTGGCTTGTTGGATGCCCTCCCCTCGGGTGAGGGTCAAGTTGACCGCCTTGAAATCTCAAAAACTCAGAGGGCTTAAGACAACCAAATTGACTGGGTGTGCTGGTCTGTATAGAAACTCACTGAGGTCAAATATTTAAGCTCCTATGTCATGAATTTTGTGCCAAACAATGTCAAGCTCCACATTGTGTGTTCAAACTGCCCCAGAACAAAACACCTGCTCTACGCAAAAGGTCCCATGCTTATTTAAGGCTAGCTACCTTTTCCGACCTTAGAAGGTTTTGGTGACGCGTTACGTTCCATGAGCGGACATGACTACTAGTGGCGCCGCGGCCGACCCTGGTGGCAGGATATTGAACTAGTGTGTTTACCGCAGTGTTGCTGTCTCAGAAGTAAAATTTTGTGTTTGTGCGTACGCCGTGTGCCATGGAGTCATAAATCATCATTTGCTAGTCCATATTTTGGTGCAGAATTTAATTCTTTACATGACGGTATTAAAAATAGTTGTTAAGCTTTGAGCATGTCGTCGCCAAAGTAATTAAATCAGAGCAATGTCAAGGGGGTTGCCACGTGTAAACTCAATTGCCGTGCGAAGCGCCCGCGCGGAACATTCAAATAACGCAGCACCAGGTCGTTAAAATATCATATCATTTCATTGCTAGGGCGGATAATGATAGACAATTTAATTCCCCGTTTGATGGTGCTACACATCTCCTGGTGTGATTTAGTGTGTCGTCGCGAATTTCAGTTAAACTAATGGATATCACGGATGTCACCTGCGCGCAGGACGTCCGTGATGTGGCGTGCGCGTATTCTGTCCTTGTCAGTGACAGGACAGTCGTGCGCAGGTCGACGCTTGTCTACAAGTTTTAACATTCATGCATAAATGCAGAAATGTATATGCGTGAATGGTTTTATGCATAAACATGAAAACGGTCAGGTGCAAATGTGTTTGCGCATAAACGTATGCATAAATGTGAGCTGCTTCACTACAAGGATAACGGGGCCCTGGTATCAGCAGCTGATTCAGCAGAACCAGAGAATGTGAAAATTAAAATATGTTCGGCATAGTCACCGCACTTTGCTGCCCCGCCCCCCCCCCCTCCCCCCCCCCCCCCCCTTTGCACAACGTGTCCGAATCTGGTCACGGCGCCGCGTCTGTCTGCGCAGAAAATTGAAGGTCTTATTTCATCAATATGGCGCTTAGAATATAGCAAGTGTAACTCAGCACAACCGTAGAATCAAAAGACATAGCAAAAATCCAGGTTCTGAACGAAAACCGGTAAAAATAACGAGGTTTCTTTATTGCACACAAATTTGAAGGCCAACCATAACAGATGGCGGCGGTGCCGCCGATACCACGACGACCCGCCTACACGCGAGGGCGACACCACGGCTTCGGTGGCTGTCCAGCCCGGTCGCACCATCTTCCATGCGGCTGGGTCACTGGCCGTGTCTCCGTAGAGGCAGCGCTTCCTCGCAGCGTTCTAGCAAGTCTGCCTGCGATGTACAGCCGCCACGGCACACTCATGCATTGGACGCGCCCTTCTTTGACCTACAGAGCAGGTGATTCAGGACCCTTGCTCGCCTCAAAAGGATCTGCTTTGGGGCCTGTTTGAAGTTTGCTGCACTGAAGTATGTTGAGGTCACGAAATGATTTAGTTTAAATTCATTTTGTTGTTCAAAGATACCTAGGCGACCCACACGTGAATTAATTTCATGACAGTGGTGGCCAAGAATACGGAGATAGGGCGTAAGGGCTCCAGTTCTGCGCTTACGCCACATGGTCACTACCAGCTCATACCCATGTTCTCTCTCCTTTTCTTTCATCACATCACCCTCCATCACATACTCCTTGTCCTTTCTCATCTTCCCCACCCTTACAGTGCACTCAGAAGGCACTACTTCATTGGTATCTCCCACTGCACTAACACAACGCACATGCCATCCCTGCTGGTGTGTCTCACTGTTATTTAGGATAGTGTCCACACTTTTGCGCACAAAATAATGAAGGTCTTTAAACAGAACTGGCACACTGACAGTACGCCTTGCTTTTTGCCGAACAGGAAAACAAAGAGCCTTGAAGATTTTGGTGTTTAAAGACTGGGCAACAAGAGCAAGAGATGATTTGATAACTGTATTCTGAGGTATCCCATAGAACTTCTGGGTGCTGATACTCTTCATCTGAAGAGGATGGAAAATGGTTCAGGAAAAAACAAGCATTAAATGAACATCACTCAGTCACTCTGTACCACATGAGCTGTGAGATGAAAATGGTAGTCATGTTTATGGTCATGCAGGAGAGCAACTGAAATGCAGTGGAACATGCAATTGACTTGGCATTATGCTCTGTCCAGTATAACATCATTGAAAAGAATGAAGTTAATAAAATTGAAGGAATTAAGAAATTAATAGTGTTTGTCATCAATAAAATCCAACAGAGTGAAAACTGGAAATGTCACAACACATGGTGATACTTTTGCCATGATACACATGATACCTGATTTTAATTGTCTTTAAAAAAAATTGGCAGTTCCCATGGATAATCAAACACCAACATAGGTTTGTGTACTGGCCAGAAGAAATGTAGCATTCGGTTGGGTTGGGAAATGCAAGCCTGACACAAGGCTCAGAAGCATGATCATTACAAGGACATTCAGTGGGCAATACTCCCTCAAAAGAGACCAACTTCATCCTACTGCAATGTAGCATTCAGCAAAATGTCAACATACGTTGTACAGTGGTACCAAAGGTGCTCAAATGAATAAGGCCTTGTCAAACAGCTGAATGAGGTCAACAATGCAGTCAGCAAAAGGCATCCGCTGAATGGCATGGAGGTAAGATCAATGTGCAGACTGTTTGGTGCATGGGTGTGCCAGCATAGCCCAGACCACGCTGGGCTGAAGATCCTGATGTTTTGTTTGCATATGATCACCATCACAGCATTATGATTTCTTCAGTATTTCTATCAGACTTACTTCCCGCATGGCGAGGTCAGAATTCTGAGGGTTTTTGTAGGTGCTGATACCATGGGAAACTTGTGCTAGAAACCTCAGGCTGCATAGTATTGATACTTTTGTCAAACCTGTTAAAAACACCTCCATGCAGTATGCAAAATCATAACTCATGGACTTCATTGCTTATTGGAGGCTATTAACAAGAACAGGCAACAGCTGAATCCCAGTCATTGCTCCTGCATATAAGTGTGCTGCTTCTGAAGCCAGAAGTCAGGTTCAAAAGGATCCAGATGTGTAGACCCTAGAATAATGTACAAGATCAATTTAGTTTTAGATGTGGGCATGACCAGAAAGTGCTGGAATGTAGATTGTTGCCATGCGTATTGGTATTATGATCAGGTGCTGTATGTTGCAAATCAGACATTGCTAGCCTTTATGGTGTGAGCAAATGAAACACTCTCAATGTATGCACATGTTCGTTAATGCAGGCATACAGATATGCTGATAGGTGTGAGATCCAATTGATGCTTAAAAGAAATTCTCAATTTTGTTTTGTTCGCAAAGATCTTGGTTCATCAAACTAACTGATCTAACCTCATGCAATTCCACGGTAAGTATACCATGTTTTCACCCGTGAAAAAAATGACGAGGAAGATTGGATGATGCATCAGGGTATCGAAGCAGCATTCATGTGTGACACAATACGCACCTTTCACCCATCTTCGCCAGACACGTCCTTCCTTGCTGCTGAAAAACCATGTCCACACCTCCAACGCGCGAAGCCGGAGCGGCGGCAACGTTATACAGGACGCACAAAGCACCCGCCGTTTCAGCGCCAATTATCAGCAACGTCTGTCGCAGGCGCGCCATACTCGTATAAAATGCTGGGAATATATAAACGTCTTGATAATTATTTTCTTTCCTTATGCGCCCCAATGTCCGCAGGTATACAGCGTTTGAACCGTAACGGAAAATCATAGAACACTGCATTGAGTTTTGCATCAGAATAAGCGACAAAGTTAACGCTGGGTAATACGTTCCTAAAAACGAAATGTTGACCTGAGTGAGCTTAGGTCAGTGATCTATTCTGGCTTTTAAGAAGACCACTGAAAACGTCTAATGTGGTTCTTGTAATGAATCATTCCGAAGTGAGCACCGGAAATTACTTCATACAGCAAGCCGTAGAGCGATAAAATACGTTGGTTTTAATCCCTGGCCGACCTCCCTACCTGACCCAAGGTCAATGAACTTCGGTTACTCAATTGATGCGCTGCCTAAAAAGTATCTTATGATGCTTCGTTTCATCTAACACTCCGTTGTCGACCCGCTACCGTAGGGTAGTAGGTCGACCTGTCGTAGGTCAGTGTTATTCACTTGCTATTATGGTGTATCAACATTGATGTAAGAAACGAGACTGCCACAATTTTTGCACATTTCACAGATAACTTAACTTCTTTGAATGGTGAGAAGCTGCAGCACTACTTCGAAACCTATTTCATTATAGTCCATATCTTGGTTCTGTTCCAAGACAAAACTTTTAAAAAAAATAAGTCGTTCATAGCGCGGAGACCTAACGTCGTAAGCAAGCGTTTCCATAGAACCTCTCAGATCCACACTGACCGGGGTGACTGTGGTCTGTCGACAAGTGGTGGTGACCCGACTATCCTGCTCCACCGCCACAACCTCGCTCGGTCATTCAACAACACCTGTCTTCCGTCTGCTGATGCCGAATCAGCTGAGCCGGCGTTACGAGTTGCTGCACTTTGGACCTGAATGAATGCACGAGTTTTTATTTGCGTAAGTCCGTTTAAGAAATGCGGAATGCAGCTTACCATGCAGCTTTGTGTTATTTCCCTCCTGTGTTAGCAGTCTACCCTGAAACATAGATTCATGATGGTTTACGGCCAATATCAGTCATAAAACATGATAGCTCACTTAAGAAACATGTTTGATACAGGTGGCGCTTCTATCAACAGGCCAAAAGATTGGTTCTTTACGGAATCAGCTTTCGCTCAACCAGAAGTTATTTTGGCTTAAGAGTTCTGCAGAACTTATCTTATCTATTACATGCGCCACTTCTTACTACACTCCAATACGTTTTTTTGGTTGATAACACACTTTAAGTTGTACATGACTTCCATCCCTTGTATCGCGGGTTTGTCGTCTATGTACGTTGTCTGGAGCATGTTTTGGTAGGTATTTACTCTGTTGGATCATCCTAAGTGGACATCCATTTGATGCAAATAAATATTACATTTTGTTTCATCCCTTTATGGCAGCTGCTTTGTTTGAGGCAGGGCATTGTGCCCTCAAAAGCTGTGCGTGAAATGCCGTCATTTTGATTTGCATGGGGTCAGCTGATTTGAAGGGCAAGATGAGAGGGCCTCAGATTGGCGTGATGTAAAATTTGAAGTGCGTATGGAGTGTTTGGTGTAATAGTTGATGTATTGAGTGTACTTGATGTAAAGTTATTTGCCAGTCTTTTGGACCGTGGGCAAGGTGTTGAGGTACAGACTATCCCCAGTGTTGGAGAGATCCATTCTATCAATCCCTCTACAGACAGATGGAGGGAATAGCTATGAGGAGCCGTATTGGCCCACCGCTGACAATGGTTTTTGTGAACATGTAAGTTTTGCTGTTCGGTGCCTCTCCTCCGGCCCACTGGTACACTCAGTACGTCCAAAGTCACTTCTGCATTTGACAATCGTCACAGGTACTCCACACAGTCCGTTCCGCCAGCGTGTCGGCGCTCGCGCCGGCGGCTTTCCGAGTCTTCTCCATGTTACTGCCACCCCTCGTCGCCCACGCGGCCGCGACCCTCGCACCTGGGACGGGAGGATTAAGTTTGATTTCATGGTCGATCCATTCGGAGGAAGAAAACATCAGAAGCAGAGGGTTTTCAACATGTCAGAAATCCAGGTTCTGGTCACATCTGAATGCGAGCGACAATGCATGACAAGGCGAGCGTGAATGACACCGTGGGATAGACAGACGACTTCTTGTCGAATGCCGCCGCCTCTGAGAGGAACAAGGACACCCTGGCTCACGCAGCGCTGGTCTCAGATCGCTATGGGCGTCTCCAGTCGGGCCACCTTTGCAATCATAAACGTATTTGAACAGGACATAGGTCCTCTAAGGTCACAAGTTAGATACCACGACCCGTGCTGCGTCGTACTACGTCAGTAATACCCTGAATGTTGGTCACCTCATAAAACTGTGGCTCGCTGCTTCAAAAATCAGAAAGTAAAAAATTGTGCATGATGGTCGCGTGATTTCGAATTAACTGCTCATCATCATCCCGACCAAGATATGAAGCCGGACTAATTTTCCATTTTTCTCTTCTTTTTTCTAACTATTTGATAACGAATACACCTATCAGTGCTGTCTGATGCATGAAGCGGTGCATTCTGCCGGCCGTAGGCGGTGTTCTGTTGGTCATCACGACACAGCATGATTCTCTACCTGGCTGCAGCTCAAGCTACAAATAACTTTTTCCCAAGCTAATTCGTAAAACCATATATCTTCTAAGCCAAAAACAAGGAACACAAGAATTTGCGCATTTTCACAGATGGCACCATGCTTTGAGATGACACGTTGTACAAACGTAACACGCTGCAAAGTGCGTATCTGTTAGTTCACTTGTTGCTGCAACGAATGGCGCCAATTGCCCCCAGCTGACTCATTCTTTATGTACTTAAGACGGTTGCTCAGTGCCGTATCTTCAGTGTCTTGCCAGCAGCCCGCGCAAGAAGTTTCCGCTCTTACAGGTGTATTCCGGTGCCTTACAAGTTCCTTCCGTTCCTTCCATTATGCTCCGTTTTGGCCTCCTGGTCCTGTGCTTGGTCGTGGCCGCCACGGCTAATCCCGCTAAGGTGGGAGTGAAAGGACACACCCACCAGTCTCTGACGGATGCGTATAATGCCATGAACACCGACGGCGACGACTGCGTCACCACGGCCGAACTCAACGCTTATACCGCCACACTGAATTCGGACGCAGCAGCGATCAAGTCGGATGTGGAAAAGCTGGCCGATGATGCCTTCCGACGCAAGTGAGGCGGATGCAGCGTCACCGGCGGAGTGGCGAGTCCGCGACTGGCCGGTCATGGAACAACTCCGTCAGGCATCAGAAGACTTTTCTGAGAGCAGGAAATGTCTCAAGATATGACATCGCTTTTTCACCAACTAAGAAAACAGTCGTCAGATGTTGTGCAACATGGGCTCTCTTGATCCCGTGACGAATGGAAACAGATGACCCGTAATGTTTTCGAGCGAGTTCTTAGGATACGAAATAAATGTGTCAATACAGACCCGTCTGCTACCACTCGACGTGCAAAGTTTCATACGTGTCTATCCTTGCGCAAGTCGCATCAGTGATTTCTTTTAAAAGGGGTATAGTCTAACCGCTGCTAGTTGTGTACTCCTAGCTGTGCAATGATCATAGACATGATAAGAACACATGATTTTCGACATTAACAAGCGAAGTTGTGCTGGTTGTATTTTTCGAAGTCCCTGTCACACGTTGCCAGTCAGAGGTTACAGTGCCTAACAGAGGTCGTGTGGAGGCAAGTGGCCCGAGTCGACCAAGAGCGGTTTTTGAGGGGCCCGAAGAGGGCCCAAGGGTCTCTGGAGACCAGAGATCAAGGGCCCGAATGGAAAGCTGAACGGCCAAGAGTGTTGGTGGTAGGTCATATTTAAGACACCTGCCCGTAGGGCCATGATCCCAAATGTCAGTTAGAGAGCATCTTGCAGCTGTTGGACACACCTGAGACAGAGCATTTAGAGATCACCACCATCGAACAGTCCGCTCCGTGCTGGTCTGAGATTGGGGAGCCTATTTCCCAGGCAGGGACACGGCCGAGCCTGCGATTTACACTGGTCCGTGAAAACATTAATGCGGGGCTCCTGTGACGTTTAGGGGCATACAGTGCCTAATAGCGCATTCCGTGTCAACAAGGGGCCTCGAGTTGCTCGAGAAGATTTGTTCGCCAGAGGCGGGGACGAGACTCGAATAACGGAAGGCGTCTCGTGTTGGTCGGGACACTCTGGACATGAAAGAAAACCTGAGAGCTTATGATGATTATTCGCATTGAGGCAATAGAATGGTTCTGTGTCAGTCAGGGTGCCAATTCCGAATTGTCTGCACTCCATGCCAATTCTAGCCTAGACCTGTTGAGGCGAACTGGAGTCTATGTACCTATTACTGGACCACCTGAGGCGATCAGAGACCTTGCTGCGTTAATGCGTGTTCTTGTACCGATCCAAGGGAAAAGTGTGCGGATCATAGGGCCTTTCGGGTCAGGAGGCGGGCCCACGTGATATGATGCATCCCTCTAAGGGATGCCTCCCTCTAAGGTATCGGCCATGGGATCCCGTCCCGTGTCGCCAGAATGGGAGCCGAAAGACGCTGCGCAGTGGAAAGGAATGACGCAATCAACAGCATGTTATCAACATGTTGAACACGTTATCTCATAGCATAGTGCCATCTGTGAAAATGCGTCGGTATTGTGTTACTCGGTTTTGTCTGGGGAGATAGGTGGTTGAAGATTTACATGGTAAATACCTATTTGTGGGTTTAACTGCAGCCGGGTCGTGAATCTCGCTATGTCATGATGACCCGTAGGACGTGGCTTGCGGCAGGCAGAACGCTTTGCTTTATGCATAAGGCGGTACGCATAGCTTTACTCCGTGTCAAATAAGTAAGACCAGGAAGAAAAAAATGAACGATTATTTGAGCTTCATGATCGAGGCGATGCTGAGAAAAATATTCAAAACTATCTGGTGACGTACAATTTTTGAATTTTATTTTCAGAAAATTGAATTTTTCAGAGATTAACCGTTTTATGAGATGTCCAACATGAAGGGTGTTATACAAGGAGCAATTGTGAACTTTTACTACGATGCGATGCAATCTATATCTTATTGCATCTTAAAGATGCGTGTCGTGCATGGAAACGAATTTGTGGTACTCGGGCATCAGGGTCACTTTTGCATGCAACAATGCCAGCTCGCACGCATAAGAGACTACTCATATGCAAATAAATATATGCACATGTATAATTAATATATATATATATATATAATATATATATATATAATATATATATATATATATATATGTATATACTTTTGTATGGCATTTAGGCAGCAGATTGTGTTCTATTCAGTGCTGTTAAACGAACTTAAGTGCAGGTACTGTTTTGTCCATGTTTTGCTGGTCCTTGCTCGAGTTTTGCTGATTATGGCTCCCTCCTCATCATTGGGATTGAAAAGAAGCTTGCCGATGTTTGGTATCTATTAATCTTTACCTTGAGTTTCAAAATTAAATATTCAATTTCGAAGGGCAACGCACGCCGTATAGAAGTGACGAATATATCATAATATATTACAGGTAAGTATAATCAGTAAGGTAATAGCAATTAGGGTTCATCAACTTCAATTTCATCACCATATTTTATAGGATCTACCTTATGTGGTCGGCATTTTTTCTTAGGAGCAGAAGAATGCAAGTGGCAAAACACGTGCTGAATAGTGCGATATACCATATATGGATGTTATCGATCGATCCTAAATGAGGTGAAGGGTGCCTGCGTGGTTGGCTTACTTGTTTAGTTGCGGTGACGATGTTTTAATCATGACAGCCTCCAGAACACAAAGCTTCCTCCTGTTTGATGATATTATGATGGTAGTGTTTCTGGTGAAGCCGTCTCGGTTTGTGTTCCGCCCGTGTTCTTTCCTCACGTGCTCTCTTCGGGCACATCAGCCAAGTGCATTTTCAACCACATTGAAAGTGTGGCGGTAATGACAAGAATGTAGTTTGATTGCTTTAGAAACCTGCAATCGGCTACGTCACAACGAAATTGGTAAGCGATGTTGGTTCGTTTCACGGGGTCAGAGTTGGCTGTTAAATTATTTTTCATTCAGAACTGGGTGACATTTTTGTTTTTATAGTAGGTGGTGACCGTCATCTTGTCGTCTTTGTTAACTGGTTTGATGTTTTCATGTCTAATTTTCTTGAGGATACGCTGATGCGTGATTTTGTGACAGAGATGTGGTACAAGAAATAATATCAAAATTAAACACAGATTGAGACCAAAAGAACGGGCTGTGTGAGTGTCCACTTTAACACGCACCCGGTTGGCTTGTTGGATACCCTCCTCTCGGGTGGGGGTCAAGTTGACTGCCTTGAAATCTCAGCATCTAAGGGGGCTAGAGACACTAAATTGGCAGGGTGTGTAGGTCTGTAAATCAACTCACTTGGTCAAATTTTCAGGCTCCCAGGTCATGAATTTTGTGACAAACAATGTCAAACTCCACAGTTGTGTTCGAAGTGTCCCCATAACTAGACACCTGTTCTAAGCAAAATGTCACATGCTCTTTTAAAGCCAGTGACCTTTTTCGACCTTAGAATGTCACGGCTACGAAAATCATAGAACACTGCATAGAGTTTTGCATTCGAATAAGCGACAAAGTTTACGCTAGGTTGTACGCTCCTGAAAACGAATTATTGTCCTGAGTCAGTCTAGGTCAGTGACCTATTCTGACTTTTAAGAGTGCCACTGGAAATGACTAACGCGGTTCCTATAATCAATCATTTCAAAGTGAGCACCAGGAACTACTTCATACAGCAAACTGTAGAGTAATAAAACACGTTGGTTTTAATCTCGGGCCGACCTCCCCTACCTGACCCATAGTCAATGGACTTTGGTCATTCAATTGACGCGTTGCCTAAAAAGTATCTTAGAGATGTTTGGCCTCATCTAACACACCGTTGTACCATCAGATTAAGCGATTCCATAGATGTTGACTTCGCTGAAACCGTGTTCTGACTTTAACCTGCTGTGGGTCAGCGTTGTGCCGTAGGGTAGTAGGTCGACCTGCCGTAGGTCAGCGTTACTCACTTGTTATAATAGTATATTAATATTGATGCAGAAAAGGAGATTGCCACAATTTTTGCACATTTTACAGATACTTTGAGCTCTCTTGGGTGGTGAGATGTTGCAGTGCTACCTCGAAAGCTATTTCATTATAGACCATATTTTGGTTGTATTCCAAGACAACTCCTTTGCAAAAAAGAAATAATTCGTTCATACCACGGAGACCTAAAATCGTACCTAAGCGTTTCCATAGAGCCTCTGAAGTCTTCACTGACCGGGGTGACTGTGGCCTGTCGGCAAGTGGTAGTGACCCGACTATCCTGCTCCACCGCCACAACCTCGCTCGGTCATGACGGCTGCATCATATCTCATGGGCCCGCCTCCTGACATGGAAGGCCTCATGATCCGGCGCAGTTTTCCCTTCGATCGGTACAAGAACACGCATTAGCGCAGCAAGGTCTCTTGTCGCCTCCGGTGGTCCAGTAATAGGTACATAGACTCCAGTTCGCCTTAACAGGACCATGCTGGAATTGGACTGGAGTGCAGACAATTCAGAACTGGCACCCTGACTGACACAAAGCATTACATTGCGTCAGTGAAAGCAATCATCATAAGCTGTCATGTTTCCTTTCGTTGTCAGAGTGTCAGGGCCAACACAAGACGCCCTCCGTTATTCGAGTCTCGTCCCCGTCTATGGCGAAGAAGTCTTCTCGAGCAACTCGAGGCCCCTTGTTGACACGGATTTACGCTATTAGGCACTGTGGGCCTCTGAACGTCACACGAGCCCCACATTAGTGTGATCACGGACCAGTGGAAGTCGCAGGATCGGCCGTGTCCCTGCCTGGCTAATGGACTCCCCGATCTCAGACCGGCACGGAGCCGACTGTTCGGTGTTGGTGATCTCTAAATGCTCTGTCTCAGGTGTGTCCAACAGACGCAAGATGATCTCTATCTGACATTTGGGATCATGGCCCTAGGGGCAGGTGTCTTAAATATGACCTACCACCAACACTCTCGGCCGTTCAGCTTTCCATTCGGGCCCTTGATCTCTGGTCTCCAGAGACCCTTGGGCCCCTCTTCGGGCCCCTCAAAAACCGCTCTTGGTCGACTCGGGCCACTTGCCTCCACACGACCTCTTTCAGGCACTGCAACCTCTGACTGACAACGTGTGGCAGGGACTTCGAAAAATGCAACTAGTAAAACCTGGCATGTCATGGACATCATGTGTCATCATCGTGTCTATGATCATCACACGTTTGGAAGTCCATAGGTAGCAACGGCCAGACTAAACCACTTCTTTAAAAATGTCAGTGATGTGACTTGCGTAAGGATAAACTCATGTGAAACTTTTCACATTGGGTGGTAACAGATGGGTCTGTATCAACACATTTATTTCGTATCCTAAGACCTCGCTCGAAAACATTTCGGGCTGTCTTTTCCCATTGGCCACCGGATCAAGAGAGCCCATTTTGCCCAACATCTGACGATTGTTTTCTTAGTTGATGAAAAAGCGTCGCCATTTCTTGATACATTACCTCCTCTCCGAAAAGTCTTCTGATGCCTGACTGAGTTGTTCCATGACCGGCCAGTCGCGGACTCGCCACTCCGCCGGTGACGCTGCATCTGCCTCACTTGCGTCGGGAGGCATCATCGGCCAGCTTTTCCACATCCGACTTGATCGCTGCTGCGTCTGAATTCAGGGTGGCGGTATAAGCGTTGAGTTCGGCCGTGGTGACGCAGTCGTCGCCGTCGGTGTTCATGGCATTATACGCATCCGTCAGAGACTGGTGGGTGTGTCCTTTCACTCCCACCTTAGCGGGATTAGCCGTGGCGGCCACGACCAAGCACAGGACCAGGAGTCCAAACGGAGCATAGTGGAAGGAACGTGAGAAACTTGTAAGGCAACGGAATAAACTTGTAAGAACGGAAGGTTCTTGCGCTGGCTGCTGGCAAGGTACTGATGATACGGCACTCAACCATGGTCTTAAATAGTCAAGAATGAGTCAACTGGAGGCAACTGGCGCCATCCGCTGTAGCAACAAGTGTGCTAACAGCTACGCACTTTGCGCTCGCAGTGTTACGTTTGTGCAACGTGCTGTCTCATAGCATGGTTGCATCTGGGAAAATGCGCTGATGTTATGTGTTCCTTGCTTTTGTCTGAGATGTATCGTTTTACGAATCAGGTTGGAAAAAGTTGTTTGTAGCTTTAGATGCAGCCAGGTGCTAAATCATGCTATGTCACGATGACCCATAGAACCCCGATTACGGCTAATGAGATGCCCTGCTTCATGCATATGTCAGCATTGATAGCTTTATTCCTTGTCAAATAAGAAGCAGAAAGGAGTAAAAAAACATCATTATTTTAACGTCATCTGAGTGTGGAAGCAACGATGAGCAGTAAATTCAAATTGTCTGTCAATTATGCTCCACTTTTCATTGTTTTGTTCGAGGCAGCGAGCTATAGTTGCAAGAGTTCAGGAACATTCAGGGGACAAAGCAAGCAGCAATCGTCAGCCATTACTTCAATTCAGTCTATATCTCCTTGACGACCGCTAGTGCGTATGAAGGGAAACGAATTTGTGGACGTCAACGAGAGCGCACTAACACGCCCTCGAGTGGGGGTCAAATTTACCCCTCGAAGTTTTCTGGAATGGTTTTCGAACTGCAGCGTATCCGTTCAATTTTTTCATGGCTGTACACAATTGAATAGCGGCTCGTTTGGTCCAGAAAATTTAGATACAACTTGTAAGGTCATCGACCTACGGCAGGTCAAAGTCAGGTCACGGATTCAGCGAAGTCAATTTCTAGGGATTCGTTCAATCCGATGCAACAACGCGGTGTTGGACAAAGCCATGCATCTCTGAGATACGTTCTTAGGCCATACAACAACTGAATGAAGAAATTACAGTGACCTAGGATAAGGTATAAGGGTCAGACGAAGGCTAAAATCAACCGGTTTTATTACTCTAGAGCTTGCCGTGTGAAGTAGTTTCTGGTGCTCATTTCGAATTTATTGATAACACGTGCTGCATTATACATCTTCCAAGGACCTCCGTAAGGTCGGAATAGGTCACTCATCTGAAATGACCCAGGTCAACATTTTGGGGCACACAAAAGACCAACCTGGAAATTGAGGTTGTTTGACCTTATTTGATACAAAGGTCATCATCTACCAACCTCGAACTTGGACCTAAGTAAGTTCACATACAAGTCAATATACTCTGTGAATTTGGTGTCTATAGCTCTCTCAGTTCTTGAGATCTTAGCCGAGTCAAACTGACCCCCGCCTCCCACCCGAGCGAAGGGCATACAACCGGCCATCCGGGTGCGTGTTAAATGAAATAACATTGAAGATCATTCGGTGCGGTTCACGGCCCTGCCTTTCTTATCACCTAAACCGACCTAGTTTCTGACCTAAACGCCCGTGGGGATGTGCAGTCTAATTCGGGGAGACTTTTTCAAGGTTATCCAGGCATCCATGACGTGAAGATACCGTGGTTCAAATCCTACTATTCCATTAGCCATGCGGTAAATGTGGCCAAGAAAAACAGAATTGTAGAATCATTTACACCTGGTGTTCGTGATCACCATTTCCCGACACAACGGCCGCCAATGTCCTATCAATAAATGTTGTACAGACTGGCAGGGCAGAACCATACCATAGTTCGCAGAGTTGATAAAGGAATCCGGTTCCGTCGTAGTGCCGTTGTTTCTCTTTTCCACTGTCACTAGCTTCCACTAATATGGAACAGTCTTTGTGTCCCCTACATGGTCCATGATAAAGGCTAGATTGAAATGCTGATTGGTCATAGACTCTAAAAAATGATTTGGTCATCCTCACGACAGCGGATCACTGAATGCTTGAGAATGCTGCCGACTGCTTCTGCAGCGGCAATTTGCACAGACACAGCGTCGAAACTTCAGTACTTTGAGTTGCGCAGAGGAGACAGAAAGCTTTGATCGCTTTTGAGCTAGCGTGGGAAGGGAACAATGTGTACGCAAAAAGGCTTAACAGAAGTGGAAAACGAATAACAAAAGAAGAATCAGGAACAGTGGGCCAGTGATATGTCCCGGCTTGTGAACACATACATTCCAATTCGACGTGGAATTCGTCCAATAAACATCATAGAAACATTATTTTCTCATAGTCCTTATTTCTCTGAGTTGATTATGCTGGTGTCGCAGGCCAGCAACCTTAGGGTTGGTGGTGATTTTCCTTATTCCAGTTTGACTGACCCGTAACATGTGACGGACGAATCCACTACGAACTGGTAAACAAATTTTCTTTTGCGTGTGCCTGCAGCTTCCCCTAGTACCAAATCTATCCCTAAGACATTGGAACACGAACCCATTTCGACCCAACCATCGCCGCGCAGTATGTGCAGTGTAAGCTTACGAGATGTGAACTTTGCTTGTTACCAACATCATGCGTCATATTGTGCCTACAATCACCACAATTCTGGGAGTACATGAATAGCGAACGTCAGACTACACGTGTCCTTTTCATTACTCACAGAATTGCGGTGACCATCATCATCATTGAAGCACCTTGCCTTGGGATAATCACATGTGGAACTTTTCGCGTTTCGTGGTAACAGACAGGTCCGTATTACCACAATTCTTTCGTTTACCAAGAACTCGTTCAAAAACATTACGAGCAGCCTGTTCCTATTGGCCACCTGATCAAGAGAGTTCACGTCGCAGAACATCTGACGATTGTTTTCCTAGTTGGTGAAAAAGCGTTGCCATTCTTGCGACATTTCTTTCTCCCCAAAAAGCCGTCCGATTCCTGACGGAGTCGTTCCATGGGCGGCCTGTTGCGAGCTTCCACTCCGCCGGTGGCGCCGCATCCGCCCAAGGCGATATATACCAGGTGAAGCTGTCTCGATAGCGCACTTCTCAGCAAAGATCCCTATTTGACGTCACACGGGGGCGCTCCTTTAACGCTGAGACGGCCGCACGCGTGATAACGGCCATGAGAGATTGCCGCATTATAACACGTTTGGTGGGTAGAATTATTCGTAAGGTCAAAGTAAATATGAATGAATGAAAAAACCTGACAGCTATGCCTGATTTTGAAGGCGTTTCAAGAAGCGTGGCGGCAATATAGGGGAGGAAGCTATTCGAGAACGATTCGCCGTGTTTTACGTCAAAGAAGTGTTTGACATAAGGACTTATACATGGGCTCGGAAGCACCGGATGGGCTCAAAACTGCACGATCGGTTTACCAGTTTATTTCGTGCATCACAGCTGCCGCTCTGCAGGGTACCTACCCGAAGTGAATCCATGGAACTTCTGAGCCCCACTTGGCATTCGGATTGGGCCTCGGTTTGGCGGATCATCTGACAGAACAAAATGGCCGCATCAATGCAGCCCATGTCATTGTACCGGAGAGAGTGCGGGCGAACACCTTCCTGGTTAAATATCATTGAGGAGCAGTCGTGTATAGCAGCGCAAGAAGCTTACAAGGTGCCCCAAGCTCCTCGGCAGGGGCTCCCAACCCGGAGCGAGCCTGCATCTAACGGAAACAGTTCAGTCGATGCACACTGGGGCCTAGTCATTCGATGATCTCTAACTGACATTTGGGATCATGGCCCTACGGCCGCGCGTTTTACATGTGACCTTCAGCTACAATCTTGGGTCGATCAGCTTTCTACTCGGGCCCTTGATCTCTGGTCTCCAGAGGCCCTTGGGCCTCTCTTCGGGCCACTCAAAAACCGCTCTTGGTCGACTCGGGCCACTTGCCTCCACACGATCTCTTTTAAGCACTGTAATCTCTGACTGACGACGTGTGGCAGGGACTTCGAAAATGCAACTAGCAAAACCTGGCATGTTTTGAACATCATGTGTCATCATCGTGTCTATGATCATCACACGTTTGGAAGTCCGTAGGTAGCAACGGCCAGACTAAACCACTTCTTCAAAAATATCAGTGATGTGACTTGCGTAAGGATAAACTCATGTGAAGCTCTTCACATTGGGTGGTAGCGGATGGGTCTGTATTAACACATTTATTTCGTATCCTAAGACCTCGCTCGAAAACATTACGGGCCGTCTTTTCCCATTGGCCACCGGATCAAGAGGGCCCATTTTGCTCAACATCTGACGATTGTTTTATTGGTTGGTGAAAAAGCGTCGCCATTTCTTGATACATTTCCTCCTCCCCGAAAAGTCTTCTGATACCTGACGGAGTTGTTCCATGGTCGCCCGGTGGTGGACTCGCCACTCCGCCGGTAACACTGCATCCGCCTCACTTGCGTCGGGAGGCATCATCGGCCAGCTTTTCCACATCCGACTTGATCGCTGCTGCGTCTGAATTCAAGGTGGCGGTATAAGCGTTGAGTTCGGCCGTGGTGACGCAGTCGTCGCCGTCGGTGTTCATGGCATTATACGCATCCGTCAGAGACTGGTGGGTGTGTCCTTTCACTCCCACCTTAGCGGGATTAGCCGTGGTGGCCACGACCAAGCACAGGACCAGGAGGCCAAAACGGAGCATAGTGGAAGGAACGTAAGGAACTTGTAAGGCAACGGAACAAACTTGTAAGAACGGAAGGTTCTTGCGCTGGCTGCTGGCAAGGTACTGATGATACGGCACTCAACCATGGTCTTAAATAGTCAAGAATGAGCCAACTGGAGGCAATTGGCGCCATCCGCTGTAGCAACAAGTGTGCTAACAGCTACGCACTTTGCGCTCGCAGTGTTACGTTTGTGCACTGTGTTGTCTCATAGCATGGTGACATCTGGGAAAATGCGCTGATGTTATGTGTTTCCTTGCTTTTGTCTGAGGAGATGCATCGTTTTACGAATCAGGTTGGAAAAAGTTGTTTGTAGCTTTAGATGCAGCCAGGTGCTAAATCATGCTATGTCACGATGACCCATAGAACCCCGATTACGGCTAACGAGATGACCTGTTTCATGCATATGTCAGCACTGATAGCTTTATTCCCTGTCAAATAAGAAGCAGAAAGGAGTAAAGAAACATCATTACTTTAACGTCATCTGAGTGTGGGAACAACGATGAGCAGTAAATTCAAATGTCTGTCAATTATGCTCCACTTTTCATTGTTTTGTTTGAGGCAGCGAGCTATAGTTGTAAGAGTTCAGGAACATTCAGGGGACAAAGCAAGCAGCAATCGTCAGTCATTACTTCAATTCAGTCTATATCTCCTTGACGACCACTAGTACGTATGAATGGAAACGAATTTGTGGACGTCAACGAGAGTGCATTAACACGCCCACGAGTGGGGGTCAAATTGACCCCTCGAAGTTTTCTGGAATGGCTTTCGAACTGCAGCGTATCCGTGCAATTTTTTCATGGCTGTAGACAATTGAATAGCGGCTCGTTTGGTCCAGAAAATTTAGATACAACTCGTAAGGTCATCGACCTACGGCAGGTCAAAGTCAGGCCACGGATTCAGCGAAGTCAATTTCTAGGGAATCGTTCAATCCGATGCAACAACGCGGTGTTATACAAAGCCATGCATCTCTGAAAAATCATAGAACACTGCATTGAGTTTCGCATTCGAATGAGCGACAAAGTTGACGCTAGGTAATAAGTTCCTAAAAACGAAATGTTGACCTGAGTCAGCTGGGGTCAGTGACCTATTCTGACTTTTAAGAAGACCACTGAAAATGTCTAATGCGGTTCTTGTAATCAATCATTCCGAGGTGAGCACCATAAACTGCTTCATGCAGCAAGCCGTATAGCGACAAAACAGGTTGGTTTTGATCCTGGGCCGACCTCCCTACCTGACCCAAGATCAATGGACTTTGGTCATTCAATTGATGCTCTGCCTAAAAAATATCTTAGAGATGCTTCGTTTCATCTAACACTCCGTTGTCGACCTACTGCCGTAGGGCAGTAGGTCGACCTGTCGTAGGGCAGCGGTATTCGCTTGCTATTAAGGTATGTTAACATTGACGTAAAAAACGAGATTGCCACAATTTTTGCGCATTTCACAGATAACTTCTTTTGAATGGTGAGCAGTTGCAGTACTACTTCCAAACGTATTTCATTCATAGTCCATATCTTGGTGGTGTTCCAAGACAACAAGTAAAAAATAAGTCGTTTATAGCACGGAGACCTAGCATCGTAAGCAAGCGTTTCCATAGAACCTCTCAAGTCCACACTGACCGAGGTGACTGTGACCTGTCGACAAGTGGTGGTGACCCGACTACGTTACGGTTCAAACGTTGTGTACCTGCGGACATTGGGGTGCATAAGGAAAGAAAACAATTATCAAGACGTTTATATAATCCCAGTGTGTAACACGAGTTTGGCGCGCCTGCGACAGACGTTGCTAATGATTGGCGCTGAAACGGCGGGTGCTCTGTGCGTCTTGTATAACGTTGCCGCCGCTCCGGCTTCGCGCGTGGGAGATGTGGACATGGATTTTCAGCAGCAAGGAAGGACGTGTCTGGCGAAGATGGGTGAAATGTGCGTATTGTTTCACACATGAATGCCTCTTCGATACCCTGATGCATCATCCAATCTTCCTCGTCTTTTTTCACGAGTGAAAGCATGGCATACTTACCGTGGAATTGCATGAGGTTAGATCAGTTTGATGAACCAAGTTTTTTGCGAACAAAACAAAATTGAGAATTTCTTTTAAGCATCAACTGGATCTCACACCTAAAAGCATATATGTGTGCCTGCATTAACAAACATGTGCACACATTGAGAATGGTTCATTTGCTTACACCATAAAGGCTGATTGATTCGCAACATGCATCACCTGATAATAATACCAACACGCATCGCAACAATCTACATTCCAGCACTTTCTGGTCATGCCCACATCTAAAACTAAACTGATCTTGTATATTGTTACACATCTGAATCTACACATCTGAGTCTACACATCTGATGTGAGGGTCTACACATCTGAATCCTTTTGAACCTCATTTCTGGTTTCAGAAGCAGCGCACTTATATACAGGAGCAATGACTGGGATTCAGCTGTTGCCCCTTCATTGTTAATGGCCTCCAACAAGCAATGAATGCTCATGAATTATAACTTGGTATACTGCATGGAAGTATTTTTAACAGGTTTGACAAAAATATCAATACTATGCAGCCTAAGGGTTCTAGCACAGGTTTCCCATGGTATCAACACCTACAAAAGCCCTCAGAATTCTGACCTCGCCATGAGGAAGAAAGTAAATCTGATAGAAATACTGAAGAAATCATAATGCTGTGATGGTGATCATATGCAAACAAAACACCAGGAACTTCAGCCCAGCGTGGTCTGGGCTATGCTGGCACACCCATGCACCAAAAAGTCTGCACATTGATCTTACCTCCATGCCATTCAGCGGATGCCTTTTGCTGACTGCACTGTTAACCTTCATTCAGCTGTTTGACAAGGCCTTATTCATTTGAGCACCTTTGGTACCGCTGTATCCTGCTCCACCGCCACAACCTCGCTCGGTCATTCAACAACACCTGTCTTCCGTCTGCTGAAGCCGAATCAGCTGAGCCGGCGTTAAGAGTTGCTGTACTTTGAACCTGAATGAATACACGGGTTTCTATCTGTGTAAATCCGTTTCAGAAGTGCGGAATGCAACTTATCATGCAGCTTTGTGTTATTTCTCTCCTATGTTAGCAGTCTACAGTAAAACATAGATTCATGATGGTTTACGCCCCATATCAGAGTCATAAAACATGGTAGCTCACGTAAAAATATGGTTGATGTAGGTGGCACTTCTATCAACAGGCCACACGAATAGTTCTTTAGGGAATCAGCTTTGGCACAACTAGTAGTTATTTTTACTTAGGCGCTCTGGAGAATTTATGTTATTTATTACATGCACCATTTCTTACTACATTCCAATGCGGTTTTGTGGTTGATGACGCACTATAAATTGTACATGGCTTCCATGGTTTGAATGTGGCTGTGTCGTCTGTGTACATCGTCTGGAGGATGTTTTGGTAAGGTATTTCCCTCTTCAATCATGCTAAGTGGACATCCACTTGATGCGAACAAATAGTACATTTTGTTTCATCCTTTTGTGGCAGCTGCTTTGTTAGAGGCAAGGCATTGTGCCCTCAAAAGCTGTGCGTAAAATGCCGTCATTTTGATTTTCATGGGGTCAGCTGATTTGAAGGGCAAGATGAGAGGGCCTCAGATTGGCGTGATGTAAAATTTGAAGTGCGTATGGAGTGTTTGGTGTAATAGTTGATGTATTGAGTGTACTTGATGTAAAGTTATTTGCCAGTCTTTTGGACCGTGGGCAAGGTGTTGAGGTACAGACTATCCCCAGTGTTGGAGAGATCCATTCTATCAATCCCTCTACAGACAGATGGAGGGAATAGCTATGAGGAGCCGTATTGGCCCACCGCTGACAATGGTTTTTGTGAACATGTAAGTTTTGCTGTTCGGTGCCTCTCCTCCGGCCCACTGGTACACTCAGTACGTCCAAAGTCACTTCTGCATTTGACAATCGTCACAGGCACTCCACACAGTCCGTCCCGCCGGCATGCCCGCCCTCGCGCCGGCGGCTCTCCGAGTCTTATTGTTACTACTCCTCTCCTCGCCCCCGCGGCCGCGACACTCGCCTGGAGCGGGAGGATTAATTTTGATTTCATGGTCGATCCATTCGGAGGAAGAAAATATCAGAAGCAGAGGGTTCATGTCAGAACAAAACATGTCAGAAATCGGGCTCTGGTCACATCTGGATGCGAGCGACAATGCATGACAAGGCGAGCGTGAATGACACCGTGGGATAGACAGACGACTTTTTGTCGAATGCCGGCGCCTCTGAGAGGAACAAGGACAACCCTGGCTCACGCAGCGCTGGTCGCAGATCCCTATGGGCGTCTCCAGTCGGGCCACCTTTGCAATCATAAACGTATTTGAACAGGACATAGGTCTCTAAGGTCACAAGTTAGATACCACGACCCGTACTGCGTCGCACTACGTCAACAATACCCTTAATGTTGGTCACCTCATAAAACTGTGGCTCGCTGCTTCAAAAATAAGAAAGTAAAAATTGTGCATGATGGTCGCTTGATTTCGAATTAATAGCTCATCATCATCCCGCCCAAGATATGTAGCCGAACGAATTTTCCATTTTTCTCTCCTTTTTTCATAACTATTTGATAAGGAATAAACCTATCAATACTGTCTTATGCGTGAAGCAGAGCATTCTGCCGGCCGTAAGCGGTGTTCTGTTGGTCATCATGACACAGCATGATTCTCTACCTGGCTGAGCTCAAGCAACAAACAACTTTTTCCCAACCTAATTCGTAAAACGATATATCTTCTAAGCCAAAAACAAGGAACACACAGCATTTGCGCATTTTCACAGATGGCACCATGCTTTGAGATAACACGTTGTACAAACGTAACACGCTGCAAAGTGTGCAACTGTTAGTTCACTTGTTGCTGCAACGGATGGCGCCAATTGCCCTCAGCTGACTCATTCTTTAAGTGCTTAAGACGGTTGCTCAGTGCCGTATCTTCAGTATCTTGCCAGCAGCCAGCGCAAGAACTTTCCGCTCTTACAAGTTTATTCGCGTTGCCTTATAAGTTCCTTACGTTCCTTTCACTATGCTCCGTTTTGGCCTCCTGGTCCTGTGCTTGGTCGTGGCCGCCACGGCTAATCCCGCTAAGGTGGAGTGAAAGGACACACCCAACCAGTCTCTGACGGATGCGTATAATGCCATGAACACCGACGGGCGACGACTGCGTCACCACGGCCCGAACTCAACGCTTATACCGCCACACTGAATTCAGACGCAGCAGCGATCAAGTCGGATTGTGGAAAAGCTGGCCGATGATGCGTCCCGACGCAAGTGAGGCGGATGCAGCGTCACCGGCGGAGTGGCGAGTCCACCACTGGCCGGCCATTGAACAACTCGTCAGGCATCAGAAGACCTTTTCGGGGAGGAGAAGAATGTCTCAAGATATGACATCACTTTTTCATCAACTAAGAAAAACAGTCGTCAGATGTTGTGCGACATGGGCTCTCTTGATCCGTTGGCCAATGGGAACAGACGGCCCGTAATGTTTTCGAGCGAGTTCTTATGATGCGAAATGAATGTGTTAATACAGGCCCGTTTGCTACCACTCAACGTGAAAATTTTCAGATGCGATAATCTTTACTCCTGTCGCATCATTGATTTCTTTTAAGAAGGGGTATAGTCTAACCGCTGCTAGTATTACTCCTAACCGTGCACGATCATAGACACGATAATAACACGTGATTTTCCTAACCAGCGAAGTTGTGCTAGTTGCACTTTTTGAAGTACCTGCCACACGTTGTCAGAGGTTACAGTGCCAAACAGAGGTCGTGTGGAGGGCAAGTGGCCCGAGGTCGACCAAGAGCGGTTTTTGGCGGCCCGAAGAGTGGGCCCAAGGGTATCTGGAGGCCAAAGATCAAGGGCCCGCATGGAGGCTGAACGGTAAAGAGTGTGGTTGTAGGTCATAATTAAGACACCTGCCCGTAGGGTCATGGTCACAAATGTCAGTTGGAGAGCATCTTGCAGCTGTTGGACGCACCGGAGACAGAGCATTTATAAATCACCAACACCGAACAGTCGGCTCCGTGCCGGTCTGAGATCGAGGAGCCCATTTCCCAGGTGGGGACACGGCCGAGCCTGCCATTTACACCGGTCCGTGATCACATTAATGCGGGGTTCGTGTGACGTTCAGGGGCATACAGTGCCTAATAGCTTTTTTCCGTTTCAACAAGGGGCCTCGAGTTGCTCGAGAAGCTTTGTTCGCCAGAGGCCGGGACGAGACTCGAACAACGGAAGGCGTCCCGTGTTGGTCGGGACACTCTAGACATGAAAGAAAACATGAGAGGTTATGATGACTATTCACATTGAGGCAATGCAATGGCTCTGTGTCAGTCAGGGTGCCAGTTCCGAATTGTCTGCACTCCATGCCAATTCCAGCATAGACCCGTTGAGGCGAACCGGAAGTCTATGGACCCATTACGGGACCACCTGAGGTGATAAGAGACCTTTCTGCGTTAATGCGGGTGCTTGTACCGATAGAAGGGAAAACTGCGGTGATCGTAAGGCCTCTTGTGTCAGGAGGCGGGCCCATGTGATATGATGCATCCCTCTAAGGACCCCCTGTATCGGTCAGGGAATCATGTCTCGTGTCGCCAGAACGGGAACCGAACGACGCTCCGCGGTGGAACGGAAGGATGTTATCAACAGCATGTTATCCAACATGTTGAGCATGTTATCTCATAGCATGATGCCATCTGTGAAAATGTGTCGGTTTTTTGTTACTTGGTTTTATCTAGGTAGGTATGTTGTTTAAGACTTAATTGAAAAATAGCTGTTTGTGGGTTTGGCTGCAGCGAGTTCGTGAAATTCGATATGTCATGTTGACCCGTAGAACGCCGGTTTCGGCAGGCAGAACGCTTTGCTTCATGCATAAGACACTACGGATAGCTTATTCCGTGTTAAATAAGTAGGAGCATGAAGAGAAAAAGGAATGATTATTTCAGCTTCATGTTCGAGAGGATGCTGAGAAATAAATTAACATTAATTGGATTTTTTAATAACATTAAGAAATAATTGGTTGGTGTCATTACCACCCACACTTTCAAAGTGCTTGACAAGTTACTTGGCTGACGTGCCCCAAATAGCACGTGCGGAAAGATACGGCCGGAACATCAACCGAGACGGCCTTACCAGGAGACACTGCCATCATAATATCATCAAACAGGAAGAAGCATTGTGTTCTGGAAGCTGTCACGACCTAAACATCGTCACCGCAGCTAAACAAGTAAGCCAGTCCTCCCAGGCACCCCTCCACCTCAGTTAGGAACGATCGATGCCATCCGTTTAAGGTATATCGCATGGCATCGTACATTCAGCATGTGTTTTGCCGCTTGAATTCCTGTGATTCTAAGAAAAAATGCCGGCCACCTAAGGTAAATCACATAAAAGATGGTAATCGAATTGAAGTTAATGAACCTGATTGTTTTTACGTTACTGGTTCTACTTACCTTTGATATATGATCATATATTCGTCATTTACATCCGGTATGCCGTCGGCCTTGGAAAATGGATATCTAATTCGAAACTTAGTAACATCAATAGACACCAAGCATAGGCCGAGCAACTTTTCAATCTAAACTGATGAGAAGAGAGCCATAATCAGAAAGCTCGAGCAAGGACAGCAAAAAACCTTATGAAATGCACCGACACTGAAGGCTATAACAGCACTTGCAAAGAAGAAAATTTGCTGACACTAAATGTACCAATTCATTTATTATATAGATATATATATATATATATATATATATATATTGAATATATATGAAAATATATGCATCTATGTATGCATATATTTATAGGCGTATGTGATAGGCTCTAAATGCGCGCCAGTTGGCAACTGCTTGCATGCATGCGTGAAGCCTGATGCCGAGTTACATAATTTGTGTCCATGCACGACGTATTTTTTAAGATGCAATGGGATATAGCTGCATTGCATCTTAGTAAAACCTTATGATTGCTCTTTGTATAACACATTGCATGTTGGTCATCTCATCAAACTGTGATGGTGAAAAAAATTAAATTTCTCTACAAAAAAAATAAAAAATTGTGCATCATCACCAGAGAATTTTGAAGTTCTTTTCCCAGCATCACATCGAGCATGAAGGTGAAATAACTGTTCATTTTTGTTCCTGCTTCTACTTATCTGACACGGAATAAAGCGATCTGTACTGCTGCAGTAGGCGGCGTTCTACGGTCATCATGACATAGCGAGTTTCCACGACCTGGCTGCAGCTAAACCAACACACCGCTATTTCCCATTCAAGTCTTTAAACCACATATCTCCCAGACAAAACCCAGTGACACAACACCGATGCATTTTCCACAGATGGCACCATGCGTGAGATAACATGTTACACAAACGTACCACTACGAGCGCAGAGTGCGCTGCTGTTAGTACACTTGTTGCTGCAACGGATGGCGCCAGTTGCCTCCAGTTGACTCATTTCTGTCGTATTTAAGACGGTGGTTCAGTGCCGTATCCTCAGTACCTTGCTAGCAGCCAGCGCAAACTACTTCCGTCACTATGTTCCGTTTTGGCCTCCTGGTCCTGTGCTTGGTCGTGGCCGCATTCGGCTAATCCCACCACTGAGGGAGTGGGAGGACACACCCACCTGACTCTGACGGAGGCGTTTAATGCCATGAACACCGACGGTGACGACTGCATCACCACGGCCGAACTCAACGCTTATACCGCCACCCTGAGTTCAGACGCAGCAGAGCGATCAAGTCGGATGTGGAAAAGATGGGCGATGACGCCTCCGGACGCAAGTGAGGCGGATGCAGCGTCACCGGCGGAGTGGCGAGTCCGCGACTGGCCGGTCGTGGAACAACACCGTCAGGCATCACAAGACTTTCGCGGGAGGAAGAGATGTCTGAACAAATGGCAACGGTTTTTCACCAACTAAAAAACGATCGTCAGTTGCTGTGCGGCATGGACTCTCATCCGGTGGCCAAATTGAGGCAGGCGGCGCGATATGTTTTCGAACGAGTTCGTAGCATACGAAATAAACGTGTCAGTTCAGGCCTGTATATTACCGGGCAGCGTGAAAAGCTTGCCATGTGTTTATTCTCACGCGCTTGCATCATTGATATTTTTAAAGGGCACGATAGTCTGATCATTGCTAGTTATGAGCTCCTAAATGTGCGGTGATCATGGACACGGTGATGACACATGATGTTCGTTACAATCCAAAGTTTGCGATTTGCATCTTTCAGAGTCCCTGACACATGTTGTCAGTCAGAGGGTCACAGGGGCAAGACATACGATAGAATGGGCCATCAGACTGGTGTAAGTTTTTGCGTCACGTGACACGCAGCACGTGCACACGTGTTGAAAAACAATGGAACTGGCCGTTTTTGACACTTTGACGCCACGTCCACACGTGATGTTTGTATCAAGTCAAGTCCACATCTCGTAAGCTTAGAACGGTTTGGTCTACATAGAAAGGATGTATTCTACAGAGGAGGTAACAGGTCGTCTTTCATTCATTGAATATACTTTGTCAGAAAGGCAGACTTAGCGACAAAAGCGTTGCCTGGAAGGGTACTATGGCGTTGTTGTTGGGTTTGCACTACGTGTTGCTTAAACAGCGGTTAAACATTAGCTGCTTAGCGGACAATCGCACTGCTTGACCAACCACGCTGCCCTGTTGGGGAAAACCCACGCAATTCCTGCATGGCAGGGTCGTGAGGAAGTGTCACGCTAGGCGACCTGCTGATATTGGCAGGTAGTAGATATGATGTTAACGATGACGCAACGGGTCACACACTATTTGATTGGAGTGCATGCTGCTGTTGACGCGTCCATGTGTATCAAGAAGTAGCATGTGCAAGAAGGAGAAGTAGACATAACAAGTGTTACATACGCGTCGGCGTCAGACAAAAGCAACACGGCTTCTGCGACCTGCGTGATGACCACGTTAGCCACAGCACAACGGTCTGATTACGTTCTGATAAAAGAGGCCCATAATATAGATCACGAAAAAGTTCCTAACCTAACCTCGCAAATCATTCCTGAATTCTCAAGGCCATGCTGACAGTCCAAAGAACCGGTAAATACACCAACAACTTAACAATAGGTAAATGCACCTTGTGCAAATGCTGGTTCAAATGTGAGCAGAACATAAATTTCTGACATGTTGGAAACGGCCTGCTTCTCTTGTTTCCTTTCACTGAGTTGATCAGACCATGTGAAATCACACCTCGGGACTTACCAAGCGCATATATATTCTTGTCTTCACACGACGCCTCCATTCTGTCAAAAATTTTCAGGAGGTTTTGGTACATTCTTATGTAATGAATGTAAAGAAGACCAAAATATACGGGCTTTAAAAAGAGCACCAATTTTGCGGAATTGCTCCATGCAGTTGAAATCGTTCCAAATGGTATGTAAAGAGGGAATGATGCGTGATTTTGTGACACAGATGTGGTACGAGAAACAATATTAAAATTAAATACGGATGGAGACCAAAAAAAACGGGCTGAGTGAGTGTTCACTTTTAACACGCGCCCGGTTGGCATGTTCGATTCCCTCCGCTCGGGTGGGAGGCAAGTTGATCGCCTTGAAATCTCAGGAACTAAGAGGGCTTGAGACACCAAATTGGCAGGGTGTGTTGGTCTGCAAATCAACTCACTTGGCCAAATTTTCAGGCTCCCAGGTCATGAATTTTGTGCCAAACAATGCCAAGCTCCAAATTTGTCTTCAAATTGTATCCAGAACTAGACACTTGTTCGAAGCAAAAGGTCACATGTTCATTGAAGGATATTGACCTTTTTCGACCGTAGAAGGTCATGGTGACGAAAATCAAAGAACACTGCATTGAGTTTTGCATTCGAAGAAGAGACAAAGTTCGCGCTAGGTAAAACGTTGCTAAAAAAGAAATATTGGCCTGAGTAAGTTTAGGTCAGTGACCCATTCTGACTACTAAGAAAACCACTTAAAATGTCTAATGCGCTTCCTGAAGAGCTCCTGAGCTCGAAGAGCTGCTCTCTAACTGACATTTGGGATCATGGTCCGACGGCGAGCGACTTACATGTGGCCTACATCCAACAATTTGGGTGGTTCAGCTTTCCATCCGGGCCCCTGGTCTTTGGTGTCCAGAAACCCCTTGGTGCCCTCTTCGGGCCTGGACAAAAACCCCTGGAGTGACACTTTATGACGACCCTGCCATGCAGGATTGCATGTCTTTTCCCCAACTGGGCAGCGTGGTAGGTCAAGCACTGCGGTGGTCCGCTAAGCAGCTAATGTTTACCGCTGTTTAAGCAACACGTAGTGGTAAACTCAACACCAACGCCATAGTACCCTTTCAGGCAACACTTTTGTCGCTAAGTATAACTATCTTGGCAAAATATCTTCTATGAATGGAAAACGAACTGTTACCAGCTCTGTAGAATGCGTTCCTTTCTACCTAGACCAAAACCGTTCTAAGCTTACGAGATGTAGACTTGACTTGTTACAAACATCATGTGTGAACGGGGCTTCGAAAGCGTCAAAAACGGCCAGTTCTATTGTTTTTCAACAAGTGTGCACGCGCCGCGTGTCGTGGCGCAAAAACGTACACCAATCTGATGGCCCATTCTATCGTCTACCTTGCCCCTCTGACTCCTGACTGACAATGTGTCAGGACTCCGAAAAATGCAAATCGCAAAATTTGGCCTGTTATGAACATCATATGTCATCACCGTGTGTACGTTCATCGCACTTTTAGAAGTTCATAACAGCAACGATCAGACTATCGTCCCTTTCAAAAATATCAATGATGCGAAGCGCGTGAGGATAACCACATGGCAAGCTTTTCACGCTGCGCAGTAATATACAGGCCCGTGTTGACACGTTTATTTCGTATGCTACGAACTCGTTCGAAAACATAACGCGCCGCCTGCTCAAGTTGGCCACCGGATGAGAGTCCATGCCGCACAGCAACTGACAGTCGTTTTTTAGTTGGTGAAAAACCGTTGCCATTTGTTCAGACATCTCTTCCTCTCCGAAAAGTCTTGTGATGCCTGACGGGGTTGTTCCATGACCGGCCAGTCGCGGACTCGCCACTCCGCCTGTGACGCTGCATCCGCCTCACTTGCGTCGGGAGGCGTCATCACCCATCTTTTCCACATCCGACTTGATCGCTGCTGCGTCTGAACTCAGGGTGGCGGTATAAGCGTTGAGTTCGGCCGTGGTGATGCAGTCATCGCCGTCGGTGTTCATGGCATTAAACGCCTCCGTCAGAGTCAAGTGCGTGTGTCCTCCCACTCCCTCAGTGGTGGGATTAGCCGTGGCGGCCACGACCAAGCACAGGACCAGGAGGCAAAGACGGAACATAGTGACGGAAGTTGTTTGCGCTGGCTGCTAGCAAGGTACTGAGGATACGGCACTGAACCGCCGTCTTAAATACGACAGAAATGAGTCAACTGGAGGCAACTGGCGCCATCCGTTTCAGCAACAAGTGTACTAACAGCAGCGCACTCTGCGCTCGCAGTGGTACGTTTGTGTAACATGTTATCTCACAGCATGGTGCCATCTGTGAAAATGCGTCGGTGTTGTGTCACTGGGTTTTGTCTTGGGAGATATGTGGTTTTAAGACTTAAATGGGAAAAAGCTCTTTGTGGGTTTAACTGCAGCCAGGTCGTAAAACTCGCTATGTCATGATGACCCGTAGAACGCGACTTACTGCAGGCAGTACGAATAGCTTTATTCCGTGTCAGATAAGTAGAAGCAGGAAGAGAAAAATGAACAGTTATTTCGGCTTCATGCTCGATATGATGCTGAGAAATAACTTCAAAATTATCTGGTGATGATGCACAAATTTTGATTTTTTGTTGTTGAGAAAATTGCATTTTTCTCCAGTCACAGTCTTATGAGATGACCAACATGTAATGTATTACACAAGGAGCAATCATAAGCATTTACTGAGATGCAATGCAGCTAAATTCTATTGGATCTAAAAAATACGTGTCGTGCATGTACGCAAATTTATGTAACCCGGCGTCAGGCGTCACGCATGCATGCAAGCCAACAAAATTGCCAACTAGCATGCATTAAGACCCTGTCACATACGACAATAAATATATGCATCAATATGAATATATATATATATATATAATATATATATATATATATATATATATATATATATATATATATATATATATATATGTATGTATATACATTTTTTATGCATTTAGGCAGCAGACTGTGTTCTATGCAAGTGCTGTTAAAGACTTAAGTGCAGGTATATTTTGTCATGTTTTGCTGTCCTTGCTCGAATTTTCTGATTGTGGCTCCCTCCTCATCATTGGGATTGAAAAGAAGCTTGCCGATGTTTGGTATCTATTAATCTTTACCTGAGTTTGAAAATTAAATATTCCATTTTCGAAGGCAAACGCACGCCGTATAGAAGTGACGAATATATCATAATATATTACAGGTAAGTATAACCAGTAAGGTAGTAGCAATTAGGTTTCATCAACTTCAATTTCATCACCATATTTTATAGGATCTACCTTATGTGGTCGGCATTTTTTCTTAGGAAGAATGCAAAAGGCAAAACACGTGCTGAATAGTGCGATATACCATATATGGATGTTATCGATCAATCCTAACTGAGGTGAAGGGTGCCTGCGTGGTTGGCTTACTTGTTTAGTTGCGGTGACGATGTTTTAATCATGACAGCCTCCAGAACACAAAGCTTCCTCCTGTTTGATGATATTATGATGATGGTGTTTCTGGTGAAGCCGTCTCGGTTTGTGTTCCGCCCGTGTTCTTTCCTCACGTGCTCTCTTCGGGCACATCAGCCAAGTGCATTGTCAACCACATTGAAAGTGTGGTGGTAATGACAAGAACGTAGTTTGATTGCTTTAGAAACCTGCAATCGCCTACGTCACAACGAAATTGATAAGCGATGTTGGTTCGTTTCACGGGGTCAGAGTTGGCTGTTAAATTATTTTTTCATTCAGAACTGTGTGACATTTTTGTTTTTATAGTAGGTGGTGACCGTCATCTTGTCGTCTTGGTTAACCGGTTTGATGTTTTCATGTCTAATTTTCTTGAGGATACGCTGATGCGTGAATTTGTGACGGAGATGTGGTACAAGAAACAATATCAAAATTAAACACAGATTGAGACAACAAACGGGCTGTGTGAGTGTTCACTTTAACACACTCCCGGTTGGCTTGTTGGATACCCTCCGCTCGGGTGGGGGTCAAGTTGACCGCCTTGAATTCTCAGCATCTAAGGGGGCCAGAGACACCAAATTGATCAGGTGTGTTGGTCTGTAAGTCAACTCACGTGGTCAAATTTTCAGGCTCCCAGGTCATGAATTTTGTGACAAACAATGTCAAACTCCACAGTTGTGTTCGAAGTGTCCCCATAACTAGACACCTGTTCTAAGCAAAATGTCACATGCTCTTTTAAAGCCAGTGGCCTTTTTCGACCTTAGAATGTCACGGCTACGAAAATCATAGAACACTGCATTGAGTTTTGCATTCGAATAAGCGACAAAGTTTACGCTAGGTTGTACGCTCCTGGAAACGAATTATTGTCCTGAGTCAGTTTAGGTCAGTGACCTATTCTGACTTTTAAGAGTGCCACTGGAAATGACTAACGCGGTTCCTATAATCAATCATTTCAAAGTGAGCACCAGGAACTACTTCATACAGCAAGCTGTAGAGTAATAAAACACGTTGGTTTTAATCTCGGGCCGACCTCCCCTACCTGACCCATAGTCAATGGACTTTGGTCATTCAATTGATGCGTTGCCTAAAAAGTATCTTAGAGATGTTTGGCCTCATCTAACACACCGTTGTACCATCAGATTAAGCGATTCCATAGACGTTGACTTCGCTGAAACCGTGTTCTGACTTTAACCTGCTGTGGGTCAGCGTTGTGCCGTAGGGTAGTAGGTCGACCTGCCGTAGGTTAGCGTTACTCACTTGTTATAATAGTATATTAATATTGATGCAGAAAAGGAGATTGCCACAATTTTTGCACATTTTACAGATACTTTGAGCTCTCTTGGGTGGTGAGATGTTGCAGTGCTACCTCGAAAGCTATTTCATTATAGACCATATTTTGGTTGTATTCCAAGACAACTCCTTTGCAAAAAGAAATAATTCGTTCATACCACGGAGACCTAAAATCGTACCTAAGCGTTTCCATAGAGCCTCTGAAGTCTTCACTGACCGGGGTGACTGTGGCCTGAAGATATTTTTTAGGCAGAGCATCAAATGAATCACCAAAGTCTATTGACCTTGGGTCAGGTAGGGAGGTCGGCCCCAGTTTAAAACCAACGTATTTTATCGCTCTACGGCTTGCTGTATGAAGTAGTTTCCGGTGCTCACTTCGGAATGATTCATTACAAGAACCACATTAGACCTTTTCAGTGGTCTTCTTAAAAGCCAGAATAGATCACTGACCTAAGCTCACTCAGGTCAACATTTCGTTTTTAGGAACGTATTACCCAGCGTTAACTTTGTCGCTTATTCTGATGCAAACTCAATGCAGTGTTCTATGGTTTTCGTCACCATAATCTTCCAAGGTCTGAAAAGGTAACTGACCTTAAAAAGCATGTGACCTTTTGCTTAGAACAGATGTTTAGTTCTAGCGACACTTTGAACACAAATGCGGAATTTTACATTGCTTGGCACGAAATTCATGACCTAGGAGCCTGAAAATCTGACCCCAGTGAGTTTATTTACAGACCAACACACCCGGTCAATTTGGTGTCTCTAGCCTTTGAGTTTCTGAGATTTCAAGGCGGTCAACTTGACCCCCACCCGCGCGGAGGGTATCCAAGAAGCCAACCGGGCGTGTGTTAAAGTGAACACTCACACAGTGAACACAGTGTTCACACAGTGAACACACGAAACTTTAGTCACAATAATAGACACCAAGCATAGGCGAGCTACTTTTCAATCTAAATGATGTGAAGAGAGCCATAATCACAAAGCTCGAGGAAGGACAGCAAAAAAACCTTATAAAATGCACCGACACTGAAGTCTATAACAGCACTTGAAAGAAGAAAATTTGCTACCTAAATGTACCAATTTATTTATATATATGAATATATGAAAATATATGCATCTATGTATGATATTTATAGGCGTATGTGATAGGCTGTAAATGCGCGCTTGTTGGCAACTGCTTGCATGCATGCGTGACGCCTGATGCCGAGTTACATAAATTTGTGTCCATGCACGACAGGTATTTTTAAGATGCAATGGGATATAGCTGCATTGCATCTTAGTAAAAGCTTATGATTGCTCCTCGTATAAAACATTGCATGTTGGTCATATCATAAGTCTGTGACTGGTGAAAAAAATAGTTTTCTCAACAAAAAATCAAAAATTGTGCATTATCACCAGAGAATTTTGAAGTTCTTTCCCAGCATCATATCGAGCATGAAGGTGAAATAACTGTTCATTTTTCTTTTCCTGCTTCCACTTATCTGACACGGAATAAAGCTGTCCGTACTGCCTGCAGTAAGCGGCGTTCTACGGGTCATCATGACATAGCGAGTTTCACGACCTGGCTGCAGCTAAACCAACACACCGCTATTTCCCATTTAAGACTTAAAACCACATATCTCCCCAGACAAAACCCAGTGACACAACACCGACGCATTTTCACAGGTGGCACCATGCTGTGAGATAACATGTTACACAAACGTACCACTGCGAGCGCAGAGTGCGCTGCTGTTAGTACACTTGTTGCTGCAAGGGATGGCGCCAGTTGCCTCCAGTTGACTCATTTCTGTCGTATTTAAGACGGTGGTTCAGTGCCGTATCTTCAGTACCTTGCTAGCAGCCAGCGCAAACAAGTTCCGTCACTATGTTCCGTTTTGGCCTCCTGGTCCTGTGCTTGGTCGTGGCCGCCACGGCTAATCCCACCACTGAGGGAGTGCGAGGACACACGCACTTGACTCTGACGGAGGCGTTTAATGCCATGAACACCGACGGCGACGACTGCGTCACCACGGCCGAACTCAACGCTTATACCGCCACCCTGAATTCAGACGCAGCAGCGATCAAGTCGGATGTGGAAAAGCTGGCCGATGATGCCTCCCGACGCAAGTGAGGCGGATGCAGCGTCACCGGCGGAGTGGCGAGTCCGCGACTGGCCGGTCATGGAACAACTCCGTCAGGCATCAGAAGACTTTTCTGAGAGCAGGAAATGTCTCAAGATATGACATCGCTTTTTCACCAACTAAGAAAACAGTCGCCAGATGTTGTGCGACATGGGCTCTCTTGATCCCGTGACGAATGGAAACAGATGACCCGTAATGTTTTCGAGCGAGTTCTTAGGATACGAAATAAATGTGTCAATACAGACCCGTCTGCTACCACTCGACGTGCAAAGTTTCATACGTGTCTATCCTTGCGCAAGTCGCATCAGTGATTTCTTTTAAAAGGGGTATAGTCTAACCGCTGCTAGTTGTGTACTCCTAGCTGTGCAATGATCATAGACATGATAAGAACACATGATTTTCGACATTAACAAGCGAAGTTGTGCTGGTTGTATTTTTCGAAGTCCCTGTCACACGTTGCCAGTCAGAGGTTACAGTGCCTAACAGAGGTCGTGTGGAGGCAAGTGGCCCGAGTCGACCAAGAGCGGTTTTTGAGGGGCCCGAAGAGGGCCCAAGGGTCTCTGGAGACCAGAGATCAAGGGCCCGAATGGAAAGCTGAACGGCCAAGAGTGTTGGTGGTAGGTCATATTTAAGACACCTGCCCGTAGGGCCATGATCCCAAATGTCAGTTAGAGAGCATCTTGCAGCTGTTGGACACACCTGAGACAGAGCATTTAGAGATCACCACCATCGAACAGTCCGCTCCGTGCTGGTCTGAGATTGGGGAGCCTATTTCCCAGGCAGGGACACGGCCGAGCCTACGATTTACACTGGTCCGTGAAAACATTAATGCGGGGCTCCTGTGACGTTCAGAGGCATACAGTGCCTAATAGCGTATTCCGTGTCAACAAGGGGCCTCGAGTTGCTCGAGAAGATTTGTTCGCCAGAGGCGGGGACGAGACTCGAATAACGGAAGGCGTCTCGTGTTGGTCGGGACACTCTGGACATGAAAGAAAACCTGAGAGCTTATGATGATTATTCGCATTGAGGCAATAGAATGGTTCTGTGTCAGTCAGGGTGCCAATTCCGAATTGTCTGCACTCCATGCCAATTCTAGCCTAGACCTGTTAAGGCGAACTGGAGTCTATGTACCTATTACTGGACCACCTGAGGCGATCAGAGACCTTGCTGCGTTAATGCGTGTTCTTGTACCGATCCAAGGGAAAAGTGTGCGGATCTTAGAGCCTTTCGGGTCAGGAGGCGGGCCCATGTGATATGATGCATCCCTCTAAGGGATGCCTCCCTCTAAGGTATCGGCCATGGGATCCCGTCCCGTGTCGCCAGAATGGGAGCCGAAAGACGCTCTGCAGTGGGAAGGAATGACGCAATCAACAGCATATCAACATGTTGAAACCGTTATCTCATAGCATAGTGCCATCTGTGAAAATGCGTCGGTATGTGTTACTCGGTTTTGTCTGGGGAGATAGGTGGTTTAAGATTTACATGATAAATACCTATTTGTGGGTTTAACTGCAGCCGGGTCGTGAATCTCGCTATGTCATGATGACCCGTAGGACGTGGCTTGCGGCAAGGCAGAACGCTTTGCTTTATGCATAAGGCGGTTACGCATAGCTTTATCTCCGTTCAAATAAGCAAGACCAGAAGAGAAAAATGAACGATTATTTGAGCTTCATGGTCGAGAGGATGCTGAGAAATATATTCAAAACTATCTGGTGATGCACAATTTTCGATATTTTATTTTCAAAAATTGAATTTTTCAGAGATTAACCGTTTATGAGATGTCCAACATGAAGGGTATTATACAAGGAGCAGTTGTGAACTTTCACTACGATGCGATGCAATCTATATCTTATTGCATCTTAAAGATGCGTGTCGTGCATGGAAACGAATTTGTGTAACTCGGCATCAGGCGTCACTTTGCATGCAAACAATGGCCAGCTCGCACGCCATAAGAGACTATCACATATGCAAATAAATATATGACACGTGTATATATAATATATATGTATATATATATATATATATATATATATATTATATATATATATTTGTATGCATTTAGGCAGCAGATTGTGTTCTATGCAAGTGCTGTTAAAGACTTAAGTGCAGGTATATTTTGTCATGTTTTTGCTGTCCTTGCTCGAGTTTTTCTGATTATGGCTCCCTCCTCATCATTGGGATTGAAAAGAAGCTTGCCGATGTTTGGTATCTATTAATCTTTACTTGAGTTTCAAGATTAAATTTCCATTTTCGAAGGCAAACGCACGCCGTATAGAAGTGACGAATATATCATAATATATTACAGGTAGGTATAACCAGTAAGGTATAGCAATTAGGTTTCATCAACTTCAATTCCATTCACCATATTTATAGGATCTACCTTATGTGGTCGGCATTTTTTCTTAGGAGCAGAAGAATGCAAAGGCAAAACACGTGCTGAATAGTGCGATAATACCATATATGGATGCTATCGATCGATCCTAACTGAGGTGAAGGGTGCCTGCGTGGTTGGCTTACTTGTTTAGTTGCGGTGACGATGTTTTGATCGTGACAGCCTCCAGAACACAAAGCTTCCTCCTGTTTAATGATATTATGATGGTAGTGTTTCTGGTGAAGCCGTCTCGGTTAGTGTTCCGCCCGTGTTCTTTCCGCACGTGCTCTCTTCGGGCACATCAGTCAAGTGCATTGTCAACCACATTGAAATTGTGGTGGTAATGACAAGAACGTAGTTTGATTCCTTTAGAAACCTGCAATCGCCTATGTCACAACGAAACTGGTAAACGATGTTGGCTCGTTTCACGGGGTCAGAGTTGACTGTTAAACTATTTTTCATTCAGAACTGGGTGACATTGTTGTTTTTATAGTAGGTGGTGACCGTCATGTTGTCGTCCTGTTTAACTGGTTTGATGCCTTCATATCTAATTTTCTTGAGGATGCGCTGATGCGTGATTTTGTGACAGAGATGTGGTATCAGAAACAATATCAAAATTAAACACAGATTGAGACCAAAAGAACGGGCTGTGTGAGTGTTCACTTTAACACGCCCGGTTGGCTTGTTGGATTCCCTCCTCTCGGGTGGGGGTCAAGTTGACCGCCTTGAAATCTCAGCATCTAAGGGGGCTAGACACACTAAATTGGCAGGGTGTGTAGGTCTGTAAATCAACTCACTTGGTCAAGTTTTCAGGCTCCCAGGTCATGAATATGGTGCCAAGCAATGTCAAACTCCACATTTGTATGCGATGTGTCCCCATAACTAGACACCTGTTGTAAGCAAAATGTCACATTCTCTTTTAAAGCCGGTGACCTTTTTCGACCTTAGAATGTCACGGCTACGAAAATCATAGAACACTGCATTGAGTTTTGCATTCGAATAATCGACAAAGTTTACGCTAGGTTGTACGCTCCTGAAAACGAATTATTGTCCTGAGTCAGTTTAGGTCAGTGACCTATTCTGACTTTTAAGAGTACCACTGGAAATGCCTAACGCGGTTCCTATAATCAATCATTCCGAAGTGAGCACCAGGAGCTACTTCATACAGCAAGCTGTAGAGTAATAAAACAGGTTCGTTTTAATCTCGGGCCGACCTCCCTACCTGACCCATAGTCAATGGACTTTGGTCATTCGATTGATGCGTTGCCTAAAAAGTATCTTAGAGATGTTTGGCCTCATCTAACACACCGTTGTACCATCAGATTAAGCGATTCCATAGACGTTGACTTCGCTGAAACCGTGTTCTGACTTTAACCTGCTGTGGGTCAGTGTTGTGCCGTAGGGTAGTTGGTCGACCTGCCGTAGGTCAGCGTTAATCACTTGTTATAATAGTATATTAATATTGATGCAGAAAAGGAGATTTCCACAATTTTTGCTCACTTTACAGATACTTTGAGCTCTCTTGGGTGGTGAAGAAGTTGCAGTGCTCCCTCGAAGCTATTTCATATAGACCATATTTTGGTTGTATTCCAAGACAACTCCTTTGCAAAAGGAAATAATTCGTTCGTACCACGGAGACCTAGCATCGTACTTAAGCGTTTCCATAGAGCCTCTGAAGTTTTCACTGACCGAGGTGACTGTGGCCTGTCGACAGGTGGTGGTCACCCTACTATCCTGCTCCAACCGCCCCAACCTCGCTCGGTCATGACGGATAGCATCATATCTCATGGGTCCGCCTTCTGACATGAAGGCCTCATGATCGCGCAGTTTTTCCCTTCGATCGGTACAAGAACACAGCATTAACGCAGAAAGGTCTCTTATCGCCTCCGGTGGTCCAGTAATAGGTACATAGACTCCAGTTCGCCTTAACAGGACCATGCTGGAATTGGACTGGAGTGCAGACAATTCGGAACTGGCACCCTGACTGACACAAAACCATTCCATTGCCTCAATGAAAGTAATCATCATAACCTGTCATATTTCCCTTCGTTGTCAGAGTGTCAGGGCCAACACAAGACGCCTTCCGTTATTCGAGTCTCGTCCCCGTCTATGGCGAAGAAGTCTTCTCGAACAACCCGAGGCCCCTTGTTGACACGGAATACGCTATTAGGCACTGTGGGCCCCTGAACGTCACACGAGCCCCACATTAGTGTGATCACGGACCAGTGGAAGTCGCAGGATCGGCCGTGTCCCTGCCTGGCTAATGGGCTCCCCGATCTCAGACCGGCACGGAGCCGACTGTTCGGTGCTGGTGATCTCCAAATGCTCTGTCTCAGGTGTGTCCAACAGATGCAAGATGATCTCTATCTGACATTTGGGATCATGGCTCTACGGGCGCGCGTCTTACATGTGATCTTCATCTACAATTTTGGGTCGTTTAGCTTTCCACTCGGGCCCTTGATCTCTGGTCTCCAGAGACCCTTGGGCCCCTCTTCGGACCCCTCAAGAACCGCTCTTGGTCGACTCGGGCCACTTGTCTCCACACGACCTCTTTCAGGGACTGTAACCTCTGACTGACAACGTGTGGCAGGGACTTCGAAAAATGCAACTAGTAAAATCTGGCATGTTATGGACATCATGTGTCATCATCGTGTCTATGATCATCGCACTTTTGGAAGTCCATAGGTAGCAACGGCCAGACTAAACCACTTCTTCAAAATATCAGTGATGTGACTTGCGAAAGGATAACTCATGTGAAACTTTTCACATTGGTGGTAACAGATGGGTCTGTATTAACACATATATTTCGTATCCTGAGACCTCGCTCGAAACATTACGGGCTGTCTTTTACCATGGCCAACGGATCAAGAGATCAATCAATCAATCAATTTGGGATCATTGGGATCATTTGGGATCAATCAAGATCAATTTTGCCCAACATCTGACGATTGTTTTCTTAGTTGATGAAAAAGCGTCGCCATTTCTTCATACATTTCCTCCTCTCCGAAAAGTCTTCTGATTCCTGACGGAGTTGTTCCATGGTTGGCCGGTGGTGGACTCGCCACTCCGCCGGGTGACACTGCATGTGCCTCACTTGCGTCGGGAGGCATCATCGGCCAGCTTTCCCACATCCGACTTGATCGCTGCTGCGTCTGAATTCAGGGTGGCGGTATAAGCGTTGAGTTCGGCCGTGGTGACGCCAGTCGTCGCCGTCGGTGTTCATGGCATTATACGCATCCGTCAGAGTACTGGTGGGTGTGTCCTTTCACTCCCACCTTAGCGGGATTAGCCGTGGCGGCCACGACCAAGCACAGGACCAGGAGGCCACAACGGAGCATAGTGGAAGGAACGTAAGAAACTTGTAAGGCAACGGAAAGAAACTTGTAAGAACGGAAGGTTCTTAGCGCTGGCTGCTGGCAAGGTACTGATGACACGGCATTCAACCATGGTCTTAAATAGTCGAGAATGATTCAACTGGAGGCAACTGGCGCCATCCGCTTGTAGCAACAAGTGTGCTAACAGCTCACACTTTGCGCTCGCAGTGTTACGTTTGTGCAACGTGCTGTCTCATAGCATGGTTGCATCTGGGAAAATGCGCTGATGTTATGTGTTTCTTGCTTTTGTCTGAGGAGATGCATCGTTTTACGAATCAGGTTGGAAAGTTGTTTGTAGCTTTAGATGCACTCAGGTGCTAAATCATGCTATGTCACGATGACCCATAGAACCCCGATTACGGCTAACGAGATGCCCTGCTTCATGCATATGTCAGCACTGATAGCTTTATTCCCTGTCAAATAAGAAGCAGAAAGGAGAAAAAACATCATTACTTCAACGTCATCTGAGTGTGGGAACAACGATGAGCAGTAAATTCAAATTGTCTGTCAATTATGCTCCACTTTTCATTGTTTTGTTTGAGGCAGCGAGCCATAGTTGTAAGAGTTCAGGAACATTCAGGGGACAAAGCAAGCAGCAATCGTCAGTCATTACTTCAATTCAGTCTATATCTCCTTGACGACCACTAGTACGTATGAATGGAAACGAATTTGTGGACGTCAACGAGAGTGCATTAACACGCCCTCAAGTGGGGGTCAAATTGACCCCTCAAAGTTTTCTGGAATGGCTTTCGAACTGCAGCGTATCCGTTCAATTTTTTCATGGCTGTAGACAATTGAATAGCGGCTCGTTTGGACCAGAAAATTTAGATACAACTCGTAAGGTCATCGACCTACGGCAGGTCAAAGTCAGGCCACGGATTCAGCGAAGTCAATTTCTAGGGAATCGTTCAATCCGATGCAAAAACGCGGTGTTATACAAAGCCATGCATCTCTGAAAAATCATAGAACACTGCATTGAGTTTCGCATTCGAATGAGCGACAAAGTTAACGCTAGGTAGTAAGTTCCTAAAAACGAAATGTTGACCTGAGTCAGCTGGGGTCAGTGACCTATTCCGACTTTTAAGAAGACCACTGAAAATGTCTAATGCGGTTCTTGTAATCAATCATTCCGAGGTGAGCACCATAAACTGCTTCATGCAGCAAGCCGTATAGCGACAAAACAGGTTGGTTTTGATCCTGGGCCGACCTCCCTACCTGACCCAAGATCAATGGACTTTGGTCATTCAATTGATGCTCTGCCTAAAAAATATCTTAGAGATGCTTCGTTTCATCTAACACTCCGTTGTCGACCTACTGCCGTAGGGCAGTAGGTCGACCTGTCGTAGGGCAGCGGTATTCGCTTGCTATTAAGGTATGTTAACATTGACGTAAAAACGAGATTCCCACAATTTTTGCGCATTTCACAGATAACTTCTTTTGAGTGGTGAGCAGTTGCAGTGCTACTTCCAAACGTATTTCATTATAGTCCATATCTTGGTGGTGTTCCAAGACAACACGTAAAAAATAAGTCGTTTATAGCACGGAGACCTAGCATCGTAAGCAAGCGTTTTCATAGAACCTCTCAAGTCCACACTGACCGAGGCGACTGTGACCTGTCGACAAGTGGTGGTGACCCGACTACGTTACGGTTCAAACGTTGTGTACGTGCGGACATTGGGGTGCATAAGGAAAGAAAACACTTATCAAGACGTTTATATAATCCCAGTGTGTAATACGAGTTTGGCGCGCCTGCGACAGACGTTGCTAATAATTGGCGCTGAAACGGCGGGTGCTTTGTGCGTCTTGTATAACGTTGCCGCCGCTCCGGCTTCGCGCGTGGGAGATGTGGACATGGATTTTCAGCAGCAAGGAAGGACGTGTCTGGCGAAGATGGGTGAAATGTGCGTATTGTTTCACACATGAATGCCTCTTCGATACCCTGATGCATCATCCAATCTTCCTCGTCTTTTTTCACGAGTGAAAGCATGGCATACTTACCGTGGAATTGCATGAGGTTAGATCAGTTTGATGAACCAAGTTTTTTGCGAACAAAACAAAATTGAGAATTTCTTTTAAGCATCAACTGGATCTCACACCTAAAAGCATATATGTGTGCCTGCATTAACAAACATGTGCACACATTGAGAATGGTTCATTTGCTTACACCATAAAGGCTGATTGATTCGCAACATGCATCACCTGATCATAATACCAACACGCATCGCAACAATGTACATTCCAGCACTTTCTGGTCATGCTCACATCTAAAACTAAATTGATCTTGTATATTGTTACACATCTGAATCTACACGTCTGAGTCTACACATCTGATGTGAGGGTCTACACATCTGAATCCCTTTGAACCTCATTTCTGGCTTCAGAAGCAGCGCACTTATATGCAGGAGCAATGACTGGGATTCAGCTGTTGCCCCTTCATTGTTAATGGCCTCCAACAAGCAATGAATGCTCATGAATTATAAATTGGTATACTGCATGGAAGTATTTTTAACAGGTTTGACAAAAATATCAATACTATGCAGCCTAAGGATTCTAGCACAGGTTTCCCATGGTATCAACACCTACAAAAGCCCTCAGAATTCTGACCTCGCCATGAGGGAAGAAAGTAAATCTGATAGAAATACTGAAGAAATCATAATGCTGTGATGGTGATCATATGCAAACAAAACACCAGGAACTTCAGCCCAGCGTGGTCTGGGCTATGCTGGCACACCCATGCACCAAACAGTCTGCACATTGATCTTACCTCCATGCCATTCAGCGGATGCCTTTTGCTGACTGCACTGTTAACCTCATTCAGTTGTTTGACAAGGCCTTATTCATCTGAGCACCTTTGGTACCGCTGTATCCTGCTCCACCGCCACAACCTCGCTCCATAAGATACTTTTTAGGCAGCGAATCAATTGAGTATCCGAAGTTCATTGACCTTGGGTCAGGTAGAGAGGTCGGCCAAGGATTAAAACCAACGTATTTTATCGCTCTACGGCTTGCTGTATGAAGTAATTTCCGGTGCTCACTTCGGAATGATTCATTACAAGAACCACATTAGACGTTTTCAGTGGTCTTCTTAAAAGCCAGAATAGATCACTGGCCTAAGCTCACTCAGGTCAACATTTCGTTTTTAGGACGTGTTACCCAGCGTTAACTTTGTCGCTTATTCTGATGCAAAACTCAATGCAGTGTTCTATGATTTTGGTCACCAAAACCTTCTAAGGTCGGAAAAGGTAGCTAGCCTTAAATAAGCATGTGACCTTTTGCGTAGAGCAGGTGTTTTGTTCTGGGGCAGTTTGAACACAAATGTGGAGCTTGACATTGTTTGGCACAAAATTCATGACATAGGAGCTTAAATATTTGACCTCAGTGAGTTTCTTTACAGACCAGCACACCCAGTCAATTTGGTGTCTTAAGCCCTCTGAGTTTTTGAGATTTCAGGGCGGTCAACTTGACCCTCACCCGAGGGGAGGGAATCCAACAAGCCAACCGGGCGCATGTTAAAAGTGAACACTCACACAGCCCGCTTTTTGGTGTCCCCCTGTATTTCAGCTTGATATTATTTCTTGTACCACATCTGCGTCATAAAATAACGCATTAGCGAATCCTCAAGAAAATAAGATCTGAAAACGTCAAACCAGTCAATCGGGACAGCAATATGCCGGTCACCACCTACTATCAAGACAGGAAGGTCACCCAATTCTTCGTGAAAAATAATCTAGCAGCCAACTCTGACCCCGTGAAACGAACCAACGTCGTGTACCAACTGCGTTGTGACGTAGGAGACTGCAGGTTTCTAAAGCAATCGAACTACGTTGGTGTCATTCCCACCCTGCTTTCAAGGTTCTGGACAATGTCCTTGGCTGACGTGCCCCAAAAGAGCACGTGCGGAAAGATACGGCCGGAACATCAACCGAGACGGCCTCACCAGAAACACTGCCATCATAATATCATCAAACAGGAGGAAGCATTGTGTTCCGGAAGCTGTCACGACCTAAACATCATCGCCGCAGCTTAACAAGTAAGCCAGCCTCCCAGGCACCCTTCACCTCAGTTAGGAACGATCTATGCCATCCGTTTATGGTATATCGCATGGTACGGTATATTCAGCATGTGTTGTGCCGCTTGAATTCCTGTGCTTCTAAGAAAAAATGCCGGCCACCTAATGAAAATACTATAAAATATGATGATGAAATTTAAGTGGGTGAAACCTGATTGCTTTCACATTACTGGTTTTACTTACCTTTGATACATCATCATATATTCGTCATTTCTGTGCGGTGTGCTTCGGCCTTTGAAAATGGAATATCTAATTTCGAAACTTTAGTACCATCAATAGACACCAAACAGAGGCGAGCTACTTTTCAATCTAAATGATGAGAAGAGAGCCATAATCAGAATACTCGAGCAAGGACATAAAAAACCTTATAAAATGTATCGACACTTAAGTCTTGAACAGCACTCGCAAAGAAAGAAACTAGCCACCTAAATGTACCAATATATTTACATACATTAATATATATATATATATATATATATATATATATATATATATATATATATATTTATATATATGCATATATATATATATACATATATATATTTATATATATGCACATATATATATATATATATATATATATATATATATATATATATATATATATATATATATATATATATACATTCATATTCATATGTGTATGCATATATTTATTGTCGTATGTGACAGGGTCTTAATGCATGCTAGTTGGCAATTGCTTGCATGCATGCGTGACGCCTGATGCCGAGTTACATAAATTTGTGTCCATGCACGACACATATTTTTTTAGATCCAATAGAATTTAGCTGCATTGCATCTCAGTAAATGCTTATGATTGCTCCTTGTGTAATACATTACATGTTGGTCATCTCATAGGACTGTGACTGGATAAAAATGCAATTTTCTCAACAACAAAAAATCAAAATTTGTGCATCATCACCAGATAATTTTGAAGTTATTTCTCAGCATCATGTCGAGCATGAAGCCGAAATAACTGTTCATTTTTCTCTTCCTGCTTCTTCTTATCTGACACGGAATAAAGCTATCCGTACTGCCTGAAGTAAGTCGCGTTCTACGGGTCATCATGACATAGCGAGTTTCACGACCTGGCTGCAGTTAAACCCACAAAGAGCTTTTTCCCATTTAAGTCTTAAAACCACATATCTCCAAAGACAAAACCCAGTGACACAACACCGACGCATTTTCACAGATGGCACCATGCTGTGAGATAACATGTTACACAAACGTACCACTGCGAGCGCAGAGTGCGCTGCTGTTAGTACATTTGGTGCTGCAAGGAATGGCGCCAGTTGCCTCCAGTTGACTCATTTCTGTCGTATTTAAGACGGTGGTTCAGTGCCGTATCTTCAGTACCTTGCTAGCAGCCAGCGCAAACACCTTCCGTCACTATGTTCCGTTTTGGCCTCCTGGTCCTGTGCTTGGTCGTGGCCGCCACGGCTAATCCCACCACTGAGGGAGTGCGAGGACACACGCACTTGACTCTGACGGAGGCGTTTAATGCCATGAACACCGACGGCGATGACTGCATCACCACGGCCGAACTCAACGCTTATACCGCCACCCTGAGTTCAGACGCAGCAGCGATCAAGTCGGATGTGGAAAAGATGGGTGATGACGCCTCCCGACGCAAGTGAGGCGGATGCAGCGTCACAGGCGGAGTGGCGAGTCCGCGACTGGCCGGTCATGGAACAACCCCGTCAGGCATCACAAGACTTTTCGGAGAGGAAGAGATGTCTGAACAAATGGCAACGGTTTTTCACCAACTAAAAAACGACTGTCAGTTGCTGTGCGGCATGGACTCTCATCCGGTGGCCAACTTGAGCAGGTGGCGCGTTATGTTTTCGAACGAGTTCGTAACATACGAAATAGATGTGTCAACACAGGCCTGTATATTACCGCACAGCGTGAAAAGCTTGCCATGTGGTCATCCTCACGCGCTTCGCATCATTGATGTTTTTGGAGGAGACGATAGTCTGATCGTTGCTAGTTATGAACTTCTAAAAGTGCGATGATCATAGACACGGTGATGACATATGACGCTCGTAACAAGCCAAATTTTGCGATTTGCATTTTTCGGAGTCCCTGACACACGTTGTCAGTCAGGAGTCACAGGGGCAGGGTAGACGATAGAATGGGCCATCAGATTGGTGTACGTTTTTGCGCCACGTGACACGCGGCACGTGCACACGTGTTGAAAAACAATAGAACTGGCCGTTTTTGACGCTTTTGAAGCCACGTTTACACATGATGTTTGCAACAAGTCATGTCTACATCTCGTAAGCTTAGAACGCTTCTCGTCCAGATAGAAAGGAACATATTCTACAGAGCTGGTGACAGTTCGTCTTCCATTCATAAAAGCTATTTTGCCAAGATAGATATACTTAGCTATAAAAGCGTTGCCTGAAGGGGTACTATGCCGTTGGTGTTGAGTTTACCACTACGTGTTGCTTATACAGCGGTAAACATTAACTGCTTAGCGGACCACCGCAGTGCTTGACCTACCTTGCTGCCCAGTTGGCGAAAAGACATGCAATCCTGCATGGCAGGGTCATGAGAAAGTGTCACACCAGCGGTTTTTGACCAGGCCCGAAGAGGGCCCCAGGGGTTTCTGGACACCAAAGATCAGGGGCCCGGATGGAAAGCTGAACCACCCAGTGTTGGATGTAGGCCACATGTATGTCGCTCGCCCGTAGGGCCATGATCCTAAATGTCAGTTAGAGAGCAGCTCTTGGAGTTCAGGAGCTTTTCAGGAAGCGCATTAGACATTTTAAGTGGTTTTCTTACTAGTCAGAATAGGTCACTGACCTAAACTTTCTCAGGTCAATATTCCTTTTTTAACAACGTTTTACCTAGCGTAAACTTTGTCACTTATTCGAATGCAAAACTCAATGCAGTGTTCTACGATTTTCGTCACCATGACCTTCTAAGGTCGAAAAAGGTCAATGTCCTTCAATGAACATGTGACCTTTTCCTTCCAACAAGTGTCTAGCTCCGGATACAATTTGAAGACAAATTTGGAGCTTGGCATTGATTGGCACAAAATTCGTTTCCTGGGAGCCATGAAAATATGACCAAGTGAGTTGATTTACAGACCAACACACCCAGCCAATTTGGTGTATCTAGCCCTCTTAGTTCCTGAGATTTCCAGGCGATCAACTTGACCCCCACCCGAGAGGAGGGTATCGAACATGCCAACCGGGCGCGTGTTAAAAGTGAATACTCACACAGCCCGTTTTTGTTCTCCATCCGTATTTATGTTTGATATTGTTTCTCATAACACATCTGTGTCACAAAATCACGCATCATTCCCTCTTTACATACCATTTGGAACGATTTCAACTGCATGGAGCAATACCGCAAAAGTTGGTACTCTTTTTAATGCCCGTATATTTTGGTCTTCTTTATATTTAATACATAAGAATGTACCAAAAAATCCTGAAAATTTTGCACGGAATGGAGGCGTCGTAAGAAGACAAGAATATAAATGCGCTTAGGTAAGTCCCGAGGCGTGATTTCACATGGTCTGATCAACTCAGTGAAAGGAAACAACAGAAGCAGGCGGTTTCCAACATGTCAGAAATTTTTGTTCTGCTCACATTTGAACCAGCATTTGCACAAGGTGTCTTGGCTTATTGTCAAGTTTGTTGGTGTATTTACCGATTCTTTGGACTGTCAGCATGGCCTTGAGAACTCAGGAATTATTTGCGATGTTAGATAATGAACTTTTTCGCGGTCTAGATTATGCGCTGCTGTTATCAGAAGGTAATCAGACCGTTGTGCCGCGGCTAACGGGGTCATCACGCAGGTCGTACCAGCCGTGTTGCTTTTGTCTGACGCCGACGCGTATAGTACACTTCTTATTTCTACTTCTACTTCTTACACATGTTCTACTTCTTGTTACACATGGAAGCGTCAACAGCAGCATACACTCCAATCAAATAGGGTGTGACCCGTTACGTCATCGTTGACATCATATCTACTACCTGCCAACATCAGCAGGTCCCCTAGCGTGACACTTTCTCACGACCCTGCCATGCAGGAATTGCACAGGTTTTTCCCAACAGGGCACCGTGGTAGGTCAAGCACTGCGATGGTCCGCTAAGCAGCTGATGTTTACCGCTGTTTAAGCAACACGTAGTGGCAAACCCAACAACAACGCCATAGTACCCTTCCAGGCAACGCTTTTGTCGCTAAGTCTGCCTTTCTTGACAAAATATATTCAATGAATGAAAGACGACCTGTTACCACCTCTGTAGGATACATTCCTTTCTATCTAGACCAAAACCGTTCTAAGCGTACGAGACGTAGACCTGACTTGATACAAACGTCATGTGTGGACGTGGCGTCAAAGTGTCAAAAACGGCCAGTTCCATTGTTTTTTAACACGTGTGCACGTGCTGCGTGTCACGTGACGCAAAAACTTACACCAATCTGATGGCCCATTCTATCGTATGTCTTGCCCCTGTGACCCCTGACTGACAACATGTGTGAGGGACTCTGAAAGATGCAAATCGCAAACTTTGGATTGCAACGAACATCATGTGTCATCACCGCGTCTATGATCACAGCACATTTAGAAGCTCATAACTAGAAACGATCAGACTATCGTCTCCTTCAAAAATATCAATGATGCGAAGCGCGTGAGGATGACCACATGACAAGCTTTTCACGCTGCGTGGTAATATACAGGCCTGAACTGACACGTTTATTTCGTATGCTACGAACTCGTTCGAAACATATCGCGCCGCCTGCTCAAGTTGGCCACCGGATGAGAGTCCATGCCGCACAGCAACTGACAGTCGTTTTTTAGTTGGTGAAAAACCGTTGCCATTTGTTCAGACATCTCTTCCTCTCCGAAAAGTCTTGTGATGCCTGACGGAGTTTTTCCATGACCGGCCAGTCGCGGACTCGCCACTCCGCCTGTGACGCTGCATCCGCCTCACTTGCGTCGGGAGGCGTCATCACCCATCTTTTCCACATCCGACTTGATCGCTGCTGCGTCTGAACTCAGGGTGGCGGTATAAGCGTTGAGTTCGGCCGTGGTGATGCAGTCGTCGCCGTCGGTGTTCATGGCATTAAACGCCTCCGTCAGAGTCAAGTGCGTGTGTCCTCGCACTCCCTCAGTGGTGGGATTAGCCGTGGCGGCCACGACCAAGCACAGGACCAGGAGGCAAAGACGGAACATAGTGACGGAAGTTGTTTGCGCTGGCTGCTAGCAAGGTACTGAGGATACGGCACTGAACCGCCGTCTTAAATACGACAGAAATGAGTCAACTGGAGGCAACTGGCGCCATCCCTTGCAGCAACAAGTGTACTAACAGCAACACACTCTGCGCTCGCAGTGGTACGTTTGTGTAGCATGTTATCTCACAGCATGGTGCCACCTGTGAAAATGCGTCGGTGTTGTGTCACTGGGTTTTGTCTGGAGAGATATGTGGTTTTAAGTCTTAAATGGGAAATAGCGGTGTGTTGGTTTAGCTGCAGCCAGGTCGTGAAACTCGCTATGTCATGATGACCCGTAGAACGCCGCTTACTGCAGGCAGTACGGACAGCTTTATTCCGTGTCAGATAAGTGGAATCAGGAAAAGAAAAATGAACAGTTATTCCACCTTCATGCTCGATATGATGCTGGGAAAGAACTTCAAAATTCTCTGGTGATGATGCACAATTTTTTATTTTTGTTGAGAAAATTATTTTTTTCACCAGTCACAGTCTTATGATATGACCAACATGCAATGTTTTATACGAGGAGCAATCATAAGCTTTTACTAAGATGCAATGCAGCGATATCCCATTGCATCTTAAAAATACGTGTCGTGCAAGGACACAAATTCATGTAACTCGGCATCAGGCGTCACGCATGCATGCAAGCAGTTGCCAACTAGCGCGCATTTAGAGCCTATCACATACGCCTATAAATATATGCATACATAGATGCATATATTTTCATATATATTCATATATATAAATAAATTGGTATATTTAGGTAGCAAATTTTCTTCTTTCAAGTGCTGTTATAGACTTCAGTGTCGGTGCATTTTATAAGGTTTTTTTGCTGTCCTTCCTCGAGCTTTGTGATTATGGCTCTCTTCTCATCATTTAGATTGAAAAGTAGCTCGCCTATGCTTGGTGTCTATAAATGTGACTAAAGTTTCGAGTGTTCGCTGTGTGAACACTGTTCACTGTGTGAGTGTTCACTTTAACACTCGCCTTACCAGAGACACTGCCATCATAATATCATCAAACAGGAGGAAGCTTTGTGTTCTGGAAGCTGTCACGACCTAAACATCGTCACCGCAGCTAAAGAAGTAAGCCAACCCCCCCAGGTACCCTTCACCTCAGTTGGGAACGATCGATGCCATACGTTTATGGTATATCGCATGGTACGGTATATTCAGCATGTGTTTTGCCGCTTGAATTCCTATGCTTCTGAGAAAAATGCCGGCCACCTAATGTAAATACTATAAAAGATTGTAATCGAATTGAAGTTAATGAAACCTGATTGCTTTTACCTTACTGGTTGTACTTACCTTTGATATATGATAATATATTCGTCATTTCTATGCGGTGTGCGTCGGCCTTTGAAAATGGAATATCTAATTTTGAAACTTTAGTAACATCAATAGACACCAAGCAAAGGCGAGCTACTTTTCAATCTAAATGATGAGAAGAGAGCCATAATCAGAAAGCTCGAGCAAGGACAGCAAAAAAACCTTATAAAATGTATCGACACTGAGGTCTATAACAGCACTTGCAAAGAAGAAAATTTGCAACCTAAATGTACTAATTTTTCTACACATATAAATATGTATGAAAATATATGCATCTATGTAAGCATATATTTATTGCCGTATGTGATAGCCTCTTAATGCGTGCTAGTTGGGACCTGCTTGCATGCATGCGTGACACCTGATGCCGAGTTACATAAACTTGTGTCCATGCATGATACGTATTTTTAAGATGCAATGGGATATAGCTGCATTGCATCTCAGTAAAAGCTTATGATTGCTCCTTGTATAATACATTACATGTTGGTCATCTCATAGGACTGTGGCTGGTGAAAAAATTAATTTTCTGAAGAAAAAAAAATCAAAAATTGTGCATCATCACCAGAGAATTTTGAAGTTCTTTCCCAGCATCATGTCGACCATGAAGGTGAAACAACTGTTCATTTTTCTGTTCCTGCTTCTACTTACCTGACACGGAATAAAGCTATCCGTACTGCCTGCAGTAAGCGGCGTTCCACGGGTCATCATGACATAGCGAGTTTCACGACCTGGCTGCAGCTAAACCAACACACGGCTATTTCCCATTTAAGACATAAAACCACATGTATCCCCAGACTAACCCCAGTGACACAACACCGACGCATTTTCACAGATGGCACCATGCTGTGAGATAACATGTTACACAAACGTACCACTGCGAGCGCAGAGTGCGCTGCTGTTAGTACACTTGTTGCTGAAACGGATGGCGCCAGTTGCCTCCAGTTGACTCATTTCTGTCGTATTTAAGACGGCGGTTTAGTGCCGTATCCTCAGTACCCTGCTAGCAGCCAGCGCAAACACCTTCCGTCACTATGTTCCGTCTTGGCCTCCTGGTCCTGTGCTTGGTTGTGGCCGCTTCGGCTAATCCCACCACTGAGGGAGTGGGAGGACACACGCACCTGACTCTGACGGAGGCGTTTAACGCCATGAACACCGACGGCGACGACTGCATCACCACGGCCGAACTCAACGCTTATACCGCTACCCTGAGTTTAGACGCAGCAGCGATCAAGTCGGATGTGGAAAAGATGGGCGATGACGCCTCCGGACGCAAGTGAGGCGGATGCAGCGTCACCAGCGGAGTGGCGAGTCCGCGACTGGCCGGCCATGGAACAACTCCGTCAGGCATCACAAGACTTTTCGGAGAGGAAGAGCTGTCTGAACAAATGGCAACGGTTTTTCACCAACTAAAAAACGACCGTCAGTTGCTGTGCGGCATGGACTCTCATCTGGTGGCCATCTTGAACAGGCGGCGCGTTATGTTTTCGAACGAATTCGTAGCATACGAAATAAACGTGTCAACACCGGCCTGTATATTACCGCGCAGCGTGAAAAGCTTACCATGTATATATCCTCGCGCGCTTCGCATCATTGATATTTTTGAAGGGCATGATAGTCTGATCGTTGCTAGTTATGAACTCCTAAAAGTGCGGTGATTATAGACACGATAATGACAGGATTTTTGTAACAAGCAAAGCTTTGCTAGTTGCATTTTTTGAACTCCCTGACGCACGTTGTCAGTCAGAGGTCACTGGGGCAAGATAGACGACAGAATGGGCCATCAGATTGGTGTGCGTTTTTGCGGCACGTGACACGCGGCATGTGCACACGTGTTGAAAAACAATGGAGCTGGCCGTTCTTGACGCATTTGAAGCCACGTTCCCACATGACGTTTGTAACAAGTCAAGTTGACATCTCGTAAGCTTAGATCGGTCTTGGTCTAGATAGTAAGGAATGTTTTCTGCAGAGCTGGTAAAGTTTGTCATTTCATTCATATGCTTTGTCGAGAAAGGTATACTTAGCGATAAAAGCGTTGCCTGAATGGGTACTATGGCGTTGGTGCTGGGTTTACCACTACGTGTTGCTTTAACAGCGGTAAACATTAGCTGCTTAGCGGACCACCGCAGTGCTTGACCTATCACGCTGCCCAGTTGGGGAAACGCCATGCAATTCCTGCATGGCAGGGCCGTGAGAAAGTGTCACGCTAGGCGACCTGCTGATATTGGCAGGTAGAAGATATGATGTAAACGATGACGCAACGGGTCACACACTATTTGATTGGAGTGCATGTTGCTGTTGACTCGTCCAGTGGTTTTCCTTTCGCACACACCCAGAAGTGTAACATGCGCGTCGGAGCTGTTGACTCGACCAGTGGCTTTCCTCTCTCACACACCCAGAAGTGTAACATGCGCGTCGGAGCTGTTGACTCGTTCAGTGGTTTTCCTCTTGCACACACCGTGAAGTGTAACATGCGCGTCGGAGCTATTGACTCGTCCAGTGGTTTTCCTCTTGCACACACCCAGAAGTGTAACATGCGCGTCGGAGTCAGACCAAAGTAACACGGCTGGTGCGACCTGCGTGATGACCCCGTTAGCCGTAGCACAACGGTCTGATTACGTTCTGACAACAGCAGCGCATAATTTAGACCACGAAAAAGTTCATAATCTAACCTCGCAAATCATTCCTGAATTCTCAAGGCCATGCGGACAGTCCAAAGAACCGGTAAATACACCAGCAAACTTAAGAATAAGCCAATGCACCCTTTGCAAATTGTGGCTCAAATGTGAGCAGAACCTAAATTTCTGACATGTTGGAAACCGCCTGCTTCTGTTGTTTCCTTTCACTGAGTTGATCAGACCATGTGAAATCACGCCTCGGGACAAACCTAAGCGCATTTATATTCTTATCTTCACACGACGCTTCCATTCTGTCAAAAATTTTCAAAAGGTTTTGGTGCATTCTTATGAAATGAATATAAATGAAACCAAAATATACAGGCAAAAAAAAGAGTACCAATCTTTGTTGTATTGCTCCATGCAGATGAAATCGTTCCAAATGGTCTGTAAAGAGGGAATGATGCGTGAGTTTGTGGCACAGATGTGGTACGAGAAACAATATCAAAATTAAAAACGGATGGAGACCAAAAAAACGAGCTGTGTGAGTGTTCACTTTTAACACGCGCCCGGTTGGCTTGTTCGATGCCCTCCGCTCGGGTGGGGGTCACGTTGATCGCCTTGAAATCTCAGGAAGTAAGAGGGCTAGAGACACTAAATTGGCCGGGTGTGTTGGTCTGTAAATCAACTCACTTGGCCAAGTTTTCAGGCTCCCAGGTCATGAATTTTGTGCCAAACGATGCCAAGCTCCAATTTTGTGTTCAAATTGTATCCAGAACTAGACACTTGTTCGAAGCAAAAGGTCACCTGTTCATTTAAGGCCATTAACCTTTTTCGACCTTAGAAGGTCATGATGACGAAGGTCATAGAACACTGCATGGAGCTTTGCATTGGAATAAGCGACAAAGTTTACGCCAGGTAAAACGTTGCAAAAAAAGGAACTTTGACATGAGTATGCTTAGGTCACTGACCTATTCTGACTAGTAAGAAAACCACTTAAAATGTCTAATGCGCTTCCTGAAAAGCTCCTGAGCTCCAAGAGCTGCTCTCTAACTGACATTTGGGATCATGGCCCTACGGGCAAGCGACTTACATGTGGCCTACATCCAACACTTTGGGTGGTTCAGCTTTCCAACCGGGCCGCTGATCTTTGGTGTCCAGAAACCCCTGGGAACCTCTTCGGGCCTTGTCAAAAACCGCTGGTGTGACACTTTCTCACGACCCTGCCATGCAGGATTGCATATCTTTTCCCCAACTGGGCAGCGTGGTAGGTCAAGCACTGCGGTGGTCCGCTAAGCAGCCAATGTTTACCGCTGTTTAAGTAACACGTAGTGGTGAACCCAACACCAACCTCATAGTACCCTTTCACGCAACGCAAAGCTAAGTATATCTATCTTCGCCAAATATCTTCTATGAATGGAAGACGAACTGTTACCAGCTCTGTAGAATACGTTCCTTTCTATCTAGACAAAAACCGTTCTAAGCTTTCGAGATGTAGACTTGACTTGTTACAAACATCATGTGTGAACGTGGCTTAAGGGCGTCAAAAACGGCCAGTTCCATTGTTTTTCAACACGTGTGCACGTGCCGCGTGTCACGTGGCGCAAAAACGTACAACAACCCGATGGCCCATTCTATCGTCTACCTTGCCCCAGTGACCCCTGACTGACAACGTGTGTCAGGGACTCCCAAACATGCAAATCGCAACATTTGGCTTGTTACGAACATCATATGTCATCACCGTGTCTACGATCATCGCACTTTTAGAAGTTCATAGCTAGCAACGATCAGACTATCGTTCCTTTCAAAAATATCAATGATGCGAAGCGCGTGAGAATAAGAACACATGGCAAGCTTCTCACGCTGCGCAGTAATATACAGGCCTGTGTTGACACATTTATTTCGTATGCTACGAACTCGTTCGAAAACATAACGCGCCGCCTGCTCCCATTGGCCACCGGTTGAAAGTCCATGCCGCACAGCAACTGACGATCGTTTTCTTCGTTGGTGAAAACTCGTTGCCATTTTTTCTGACATCCCTTCCTCTCCGAAAATCTTCTGATGCATGACGGAGTTGTTCCATGACCGGCTAGTGGTGGACCCGCCACTCCGCCGGTGACGCTGTAACCGCCTCACTTGCGTCGAGAGGCGTCATCGCGCATCTTTTCCACATCCGACTTGATCGCTGCTCCGTCTGAACTCAGGGTAGCGGTATAAGCGTTGAGTTCGGCCGTGGTGATGCAGTCGTCGCCGTCGGTGTTCATGGCATTAAACGCCTCCGTCAGAGTCAGGTGCGTGTGTCCTCCCACTCCCTCAGTGGTGGGATTAGCCGAAGCGGCCACAACCAAGCACAGGACCAGGAGGCCAAGACGGAACATAGTGACGGAAGGTGTTTGCGCTGGCTGCTAGCAGGGTACTGAGGATACGGCACTAAACCGCCGTCTTAAATACGACAGAAATGAGTCAACTGGAGGCAACTGGCGCCACCCGTTTCAGCAACAAGTGTACTAACAGCAGCGCACTCTGCGCTCGCAGTGGTACGTTTGTGTAACGTGTTATCTCACAGCATGGTGCCATCTGTGAAATTGCGTCGGTGTTGTGTCACTGGGTTTTGTCTGGGGAGATATGTGGTTTTAAGACTTAAAAGGGAAATAGCTGTTTGTGTGTTTAACTGCAGCCAGATCGTGAAACTCGCTATGTCATGATGACCCGCAGAACGCGACTTACTGCAGGCAGTACGGATTGCTTTATTCCGTGTCAGATAGGAAGAAGCAGGAAGAGAAAAATAAACAGTTATTTCGGCTTCATGCTCGAAATGATGCTGAGAAACAACTTCAAAATTCTCTGGTGATGATGCACAATTTTTGATTTTGTTGTTGAGAAAATTAAATTTTTCTCCAGTCACAATCTGATGAGGTGACCAACATGTTAGGTATTATACATGGAGCAATCATAAGCTTTTACTAAGATGCAATGCAGCTATATCCTATTGGATCTTAAAAATACGTGTCGTGCATGGCCACAAATTTATGTAACTCGGCATCTGGCGTCACGCATGCATGCAAGCAATTGCCAACTAGCATGCATTAAGACCCTATCACATACGACAATAAATATATGCATACATATATGTATGTGAATATATATATATATATATATATATATATATATATATATATATATATATATATATATATATATATATATATACATATATATAAATAAATATGTATATATATATATATATATATATATATATTCTTGTATGTAAATATATTGGTACATTTAGGTAACACATTGTCTTCTTTGCGAGTGCTGTTGAAGACTTAAGTGTCGACAGCTTTTATAAGGTTCTTTGTGTCCTTGCTCGAGTTCTCTGATTATGGCTCTCTTCTCATCGATTAGATTGAAAAGTTGCTCTCCTATGTTTGGTGTCTATTGATGTTACTAAAGTTTCGAAATTAGATAATCCATTTTCAAAGGCCGACGCATACCGCATGGAAATGACGAATATATGATCATATATCAAAGATAAGTATAACCAGTAAGGTAAAAGCAATGAGGTTTCCTCAACTTGAATTTGATCACCATATTTTATGGTATTTGCATTAGTTGGCCGGCATTTTTTCTTAGAAGCACAGGAGTTCAAGCGGGAAAACACATACTGAATATACCGTACGACGCGATGTACCTTAAAGGGATTGCATCGATCGTTCCTAACTGAGGTGAATGGTGCCTGGGAGGTTGGCTTACTTGTGAAGCTGCGGTGACGATGTTTAGGTCGTGACAGCTTCCAGAACACAAAGCTTCCTCCTGTTTGATGATATTATGATGGCAGTGTCTCTGGTAAGGCCGTCTCGGTTGATGTTCCGGCCGTATCTTTCCGCACGGGCTCTTTTGGGGCATGTCAGCCAAGGACATTGTCAAGAACCTTGAAAGCAGGGTGGGAATGACACCAACGTAGTTCGATTGCTTTAGAAACCTGCAGTCTGCTATGTCACAACGCAGTTGGTACACGACGTTGGTTCGTTTCACGGGGTCAGAGTTGGCTGTTAGATAATTTTTCACGAAAAATTGGGTGACCTTTCTGTTTTGATAGTAGGTGGTGACCGGCATATTGCTGTTTTGGTTGACCGGTTTGACGTTTTCAAATCTTGTTTTCTTGAGGATACGCTGATGAGTGACTTTGTGACACAGATGTGGTACAAGAAATAGCATCAAAATGAAGTACAGGTGGATACCAAGAAACGGGCTGTGTGAGTGTTCACTTTTAACATGCGCCCGGTTGGCTTGTTGGATACCCTCCGCTCGGGTGGAGGTCAAGTTGACCGCCTTGAAATCTCAGAAACTCAGAGGCTAGAGACACCAAATTGACCGGGTGTGTTGGTCTGTAAATAAACTCACTGGGGTCAAATTTTCAGGCTCCTAGGTCATGAATTTCGTGCCAAGCAATGTAAAACTCCGCATTTGTGTTCAAAGTGTTGCTAGAGCTAAACATCTGTTCTAAGCAAAAGGTCACATGCTTTTTTAAGGTCAGTTACCTTTTCAGACCTTGGAAGATTATGGTGACGAAAACCATAGAACACTGCATTGAGTTTTGCATCAGAATAAGCGACAAAGTTAACGCTGGGTAATACGTCCCTAAAAACGAAATGTTGACCTGAGTGAGCTTAGGTCAGTGATCTATTCTGGCTTTTAAGAAGACCACTGAAAACGTCTAATGTGGTTCTTGTAATGAATCATTCCGAAGTGAGCACCGGAAACTACTTCATACAGCAAGCCGTAGAGCGATAAAATACGTTGGTTTTAAACTGGGGCCGACCTCCCTACCTGACCCAAGGTCAATAGACTTTGGTGATTCAATTTATGCTCTGCCTAAAAATATCTTCGAGATCTTTCGTTTCATCTAACACTCCGTTGTGGACCTGCTGCCGTAGGGTAGTAGGTCGACCTGTCGTAGGTCAGCAGTATTCCCTTGCTATGAAGGTATGTAAACATTGACGTAAAAAACGAGATTGCCACAATTTTTGCGCATTTCACATATAGCTTAACTTCTTTTGAATGGTGAGAAGTTGCAGTACTACTTCCAAACCTATTTCATTATAGTCCATATCTTGGTTGTGTTCCAAGACAACACTTAAAAAAATAAGTCGTTCATAGCGCGGAGACCTATCATCGTAAATAAGCGTTTCCATAGGACCTCTCAAGTCCACACTGACCGGGGTGACTGTGACCTGTCGACAAGTGGTGGTGACCCGACTATCCTGCTCCACCGCCACAACCTCGCTCGGTCATTCAACAACACCTGTCTTCCGTCTGCTGAAGCCGAATCAGCTGAGCCGGCCTTTGGAGTTGCTGTACTTTGAACCTGAATCAATACACGGGTTTATATCTGTGTAAATCCGTTTAAGAAGTGCGGAATGCAGCTTACCATGCAGCTTTGTGCTATTTCCCTCCTATGTTGGCAGTCTACACTAAAACATAGATTCATGATGGTTTACGGCCAATATCAGTCATAAAACATGATAGCTCACTTAAGAAACATGTTTGATACAGGTGGCGCTTCTATCAACAGGCCAAAAGATTGGTTCTTTACGGAATCAGCTTTCGCTCAACCAGAAGTTATTTTGGCCTAAGAGTTCTGCAGAACTTATCTTATTTATTACATGCGCCACTTCTGACTATACTCCAATGCGTCTTTGTGGTTGATAACACACTTCAAGTTGTGCATGGCTTCCATCGCTTGTATCGCGGGTTTGTCGTCTATGTACGTTGTCTGGAGCATGTTTTGGTAGGTATTTACTCTGTTGGATCATCCTAGTGGACATCCATTTGATGCAAATAAATATTACATTTTGTTTCATCCCTTTATGGCAGCTGCTTTGTTAGAGGCAAGGCATTGTGCCCTCAAAAGCTGTGCGTGAAATGCCGTCATTTTGATTTTCATGGGGTCAGCTGATTTGAAGGGCAAGATGAGAGGGCCTCAGATTGGCTTGATGTAAAATTTGGAGTACGTATGGAGTGTTTGGTGCAATAGTTGATGTATTGAGTGTACTTGATGTAAAGTTGCTTGCCAGTCTTTTGGACCGTGAGCAAGGTGTTGAGGTACAGAATATCCCTAGTGTTGGAGTGATCCATTCCATCAATCCCTCTACAGACAGATAGAGGGAATAGCTATGAGGAGTCGTATTGGCCCACCGCTGGCAATGGTTTTTGTGAACATGTAAGTTTTGCTGTTCGGTGCCTCGCCTCCGGCTCACTGTTACACTCAGTACGTCCGAAGTCACTTCTGCATTTGACAATTGTCACAGGTATTCCACACAGTCCGTCCCGCCAGCGTGTCCGCGCTCGCGCCGGCGGCTCTCCGAGTCTTCTCCATGTTACTGCCACCCCTCGTCGCCCACGCGGCCGCGACCCTCGCACCTGGGACGGGAGGATTAAGTTTGATTTCATGGTCGATCCATTCGGAGGAAGAAAACATCAGAAGCAGAGGGTTTTCAACATGTCAGAAATCCAGGTTCTGGTCACATCTGAATGCGAGCGACAATGCATGACAAGGCGAGCGTGAATGACACCGTGGGATAGACAGACGACTTCTTGTCGAATGCCGCCTATCGAATATATATATATATATATATATATATATATATATATATATATATATATATATATACATTTATATATTGCTACAAGTAGGCAGAACAATGTATTTAATGCAAGTGCTGTTAAAGACTTTAGCGTAGATACATTTCATAAGGGTTTTCTGTCCTTGCTCGCATTTTCAAATTATGGTTCTCTTCTCATCATTGAGATTGAAAAGTAGCTCGCCGATGTTTGGTGTCTATTGATTTTACCACAGTTTCGAAATTAAGTATTCCATTTTCAAAGGCAAACGCATACCGCATAGAAGTGACGAAAATGTGATCATATACTAAAGGTAGGTATAGCCAATAAGGTAAGAGCAAATAGGTTTCATCAATTTCGATTTGATCGCCAAGTTTTTTAGTACCTACCTTAGGCGGTCGGCATCTTTTCTCAGGGGCATAAGAATGCAATCGGCAAAACAGGTGCTGAATAGTGCGATATACCATAAACGGATGGTATCGATCGTTCCTTACTGAGGTGAAGGGTGCCTGCGGAGTTGGCTTACTTGCCTAGTTGCAGTGACGATGTTTTGATCGTGACAGCCTCCAGAACACATAGCTTCCTCCCGTTTGATGACATCATGATGGCAGTGTTTCTGGTGAGGCCGTCTCGGCTGATGTTCCGGCCGTATCTTTCCGCACGTGCTCTTTTGGGGCACGTCAGCCAGGTGCATTGTCAACCACCTTGAAAGTGTCGTGGTAATGACACTAACGTAGCTTGATTGCTTTAGAAACCTTCGATTTCATATGTCACACCTAAATTGGTAAACGACGTTGGTTCGTTTCACGGGGTCAGAGTTGGCTGTTAAATTAGTTTTCATGAAGAATTGGGCGACCTTTCTGTTTTTATGGTAGATGGCGACCGGTGCCTTGTTCGGTTGAAGGATTTGATGTTTTCAGATCTAGTTTTCATGAAGATACGCTTGATATACGCAACCTCGTTCCGTCATTTAACAACACTTGTCTCCCGTCTGCCAATGACGATTCAGCTGAGCCGGCGCCAGGAGTTACTGTACTTTGGACCTGAATAAATATATGGATTTTTACTTTTGTAAACCCGATGAAAAGTCTTCAGTACTGTTTAGCATGCAGTTTTTTTTTACTTCCCACCCATAATCAACAGTCTACACGAAAACATAACTTCATGATTATTTCCGGCCCTTATCAGAGCCATAAAACATCATATCTCACTTCAGAAATATGTTTGATACAGGTGGCGCTTCTATTCACAGGCCACAAAAAGGGCTCTTTAAGGCATCAGCATTTGTTTAACTATAAAATATTTTTGCTTCAGGTTCTGGAGAATATACGTTCTTTATTGCATGCACCACCTCTTTCTATATTCCAATGCGTTTTTGTGGTTGACGACACACCTTAAATTGTAAATAGCTTCCATCCTTTTGTATCATATTTCCGTCGTCTGTGCACCTCGTCTGGAGCATGTTTTGGTAAGGTATTTACTCTGTTGAATCATTCTAAGTGAATATCCATTTGATGCGAATACATATCACATTTTGTTTCATCCCTTTGCGGGAGCGGCTTCGTTAGAGGCACGGCATTGTGCCCACAGTCCGTCCCGCCGGCGTGCCTGTCCTTGCGCCGGCGGCTCTCCGAGTCTTATTGTTAGTACTCCTCTCCTCGCCCCCGCGGCCGCGACACTCGCCTGGAGCGGAAGAATTAATATTGATTTCATGGTCAATCAATTCGGCGAAAGAAAACATCAGAAGCCAAGGGTTTCCAACATGTCAGAAATTCGGGTTCTGGTCACATCTGAATGCGAGCGACAAAGCATGACAAGGCGAGCGTGAATGACGCCGTGGGATAGACAGACGACTTCTTGTCGACTGCCGCGCCGCCAAGAGGAACAAGGACAACCTGGCCCACGCAGCGCTGGTTGCAGATCGCTACGGGCGTCTCCAGTCGGGCCACCTCTGCAATCATGAACGCATTTGAACAGGAGATAGGTCCTCTAAGGTCACAAGTTAGAGCCCACGACCCGTACTGTGTCGTACTACGTCAATAACACCCTGAATGTTGGTCACCTCATAAAACTGTGGCTCGCTGCTTCAAAAAGAAAAAAATCAAAAATTGTGATTGAATGTCAGGTGACTTTGAATTAACTGCTCATCATCATCTCGACAAAGGCATGAGGCCGAACAAACCGTCAATTTTTCTCTCCTTTTTCCCAATTATTTGGGAAGGCATAAAGCTATCGGTACTGTCTTATACATGAAGCAGAGCACTCTGCCTGCCGCAAGCGGTGTTCTGTTGGTCATCATGATATAGCGTGTTTCTCTTCTTGGCTGCAGCTCAAGTTACAAACAACTTTTTCCCAACCTAATTCGTAAAACGATATATCTCCTAGGCCAAAAACAGGAAACGCATAACATTAGGGAACTTTCACAGATGGCACCGTGCTTTGAGATAACACGTTGTGCAAACGTAACACGCTGCCAAGTGCGTAGCTGTTAGTGCACTTGTTGCTCCAACGAATGAAGCCAGTTGACTCATTTCTGTCGTATTTAAGACGGTGGTTCAGTGCCGTATCACCAGTACCTTGCCAGCAGCGAGCGTAAGAAACATCCGTCACTATGTTCCGTCTTGGCCTCCTGGTTCTGTGCTTGGTCGTGGCCGCCACGGCCAATCCCACTACCGAGGGAGTGGGAGGACACACGCACCTGACTCTGACGGAGGTGTTTAATGCCATGAACACCGACGGCGACGACTGCATCACCACGGCCGAACTCAACGCTTACACCGCCACCCTGAATTCAGACGCAGCAGCGATCAAGTCGGATGTGGAAAAAATGGGCGATGATGCCTCCCGACGCAAGTGAAGCGGATGCAGCGTCACTGGCGGAATGGCGAGTCCGCGACTGGCCGGTCATGGAACAATTCCGTCAGGCATCACAAGACTTTTCGGAGAGTAAGAGATAAAGAGAGTAAGAGATAACTGAACAAATGGCAACAGTTTTTCATCAACTAAAAAACGATCTTCATTTGCTGTGCGGCATGGACTCTCATCCGGTGGCCAACTTGAACAGGCGGCGCGCAATGTTTTCGAACGAATTCGTAGCATACGAAATAAAGGTGTCAATACAAGGCTGTATATTACCGCGCAGCGTGAAAAGCTTGCCATGTGTTTATTCTCACGAGCTTCGCATCAGTGATATTTTTGAAGGGCACGATTGTCTCATCATTGCTAGTTATGGACTCTTGAAAGTGCGATGATCGTAGACACGGTAATGCATATGATGTTCGTAACAAGCCAAATTTTGCGATTTGCATTTTTCGGAGTCCCTGACACACGTTGTCAGTCAGGGGTCACAGTGGCAAGGTACACGATAGAATGGGCCATCAGATTGGTGTACGCTTTTGTGCCACGTGACACGCGGCACGTGCACACGTGTTGAAAAACAATGGAACTGGCCGTTCTTGACGCTTTTGAATCCACGTTTACACATGACGTTTGTAACATGTTAAGTCTACATCTCGGAAGCTTAGATTGGTCTTGGTATAGACGTAAAGGAAAGTATTCTACAGAGCTGGTAACAGTTCGTCTTCCATTCATAGAGGATATTTTGCCAAAACCGATGTACTTGGCTATAAAAGCGTTGCCTGAAAGGGTACTATGACGTTGGTGTTGGGTTCACCACTACGTGTTGCTTAAACAGCGGTGAACACTAGCTGCTTAGCGGACCACCGCAGTGCGTGACCTACCACTCTGCCCAGTTGGGGACAAGCCATGCAATTCCTGCATGGCAGGGTCGTGAGAAAGTGTCACACCAGCGGTTTTTGACAAGGCCCGAAGAGGGCCCCAGGAGATTCTGGACACCAGAGATCAAGGGCCCGGATGGAAAGCTGAACCACCCAAAGTGTTGGATGTAGGCCACATGTGAGTCGCTCGCCCGTAGGGCCATGATCCCAAATGTCAGTTAGAGAGCAGCTCTTGGAGCTCAGGAGCTTTTCAGGAAGCGCATTAGACATTTTAAGTGGTTTTCTTCGTAGCCAGAATAGGTCACTGACCTAAACTTACTCAGGTCAATATTCCTTTTTAGGAACGTACTGCCTAGCGAAAACTTTGTCGCTTATTTAAATGCAAAACTCAATGCATTGTTCTATAATTTTCGTCACCATGACCTTTTAAGGTCGAATAAGGTCAATGGCCTTAAATGAGCATGTGACCTTTTGCTTCGAACAGGTGTCTAGTTCTGTAGGCACTTTGAACACAAATTTGGGGTCTGGCATTGTTTGGCACAAAATTCATGACTTGGGAGCCTGAAAATATGACCAAGTGAGTTTATTTACAGACCAACACACCCTGTCAATTTAGTGTTTCTAGCCCTCTGAGTTCCTGAGACTTCAAAGCGGTCAACTTTCCCCCACCCGAGCGGAGGGTATCGAACAAGCCAACCGGGCGCATGTTAAAAGTAAACACTCACACAGCCCGTTTTTTGGCCTCCATCCGTTTTTAATTTTGATATTGTTTCTCGTACCACATCTGTGTCACAAAATCACGCATCATTCCCTCTTTACAGACCATTTGGAACGATTTCAACTGCATGGAGCAATACCGCAAAAATTGGTACTCTTTTTAATGCCCGTATATTTTGGTCTTCTTCATATTCATTACATAAGAATGCACTAAAAACCTCCTGTCAATTTTTGACAGAATGCAGACGAAGCGTGAAGACAAAAGCATAAATGGGCTTAGGTAAGTCCCGAGGCGTGATTTCACATGGTCTGATCAACTCAGTGAAAGGAAACAACAAAAGCAGGCGGTTTCCAGCATGTCAGAAATTTAGGTTCTGCTCACATTTGAACCAGCATTTGCGCAGGGTGCATTGGCTTATTCTTAAGTTTGTTGTTGTTTTCACCGGTTCTTTGGACTGTCAGCATGGCCTTGAGAATTTAGGAATGATTTGCGAGGTTAGATTATGAACTTTTTCGTGGTCTAAGTTATGCGCTGCTGTTATCAGAACGTAATCAGACCGTTGTGCTACGGCTAACGGGGTCATCACGCAGGTCGCACCAGCCGTGTTACTTTGGTCTGACTCCGACGCGCATGTTACACTTCTGGGTGTGTGGAAGGGGGAAAACCACTGGACGAGTCAATAGCTCCGACGCGCATGTTACACTTCAGGGTGTGTGCAAGAGGAAAACCACTGGACGAGTCAACAGCTCCGACGCGCATGTTACACTTCTGGGTGTGTGAGAGAGGAAAGCCACTGGTCGAGTCAACAGCTCCGACGCGCATGTTACACTTCTGGGTGTGTGCGAAAGGAAAACCACTGGACGAGTCAACAGCAACATGCACTCCAATCAAATAGTGTGTGACCCGTTGCGTCATCGAAAACATCATATCTACTACCTGCCAATATCAGCAGGTCGCCTAGCGTGACACTTTCTCATGACCCTGCCATGCAGGAATTGCATGGCGTTTCCCCAACTGGGCAGCGTGATAGGTCAAGCACTGCGGTGGTCCGCTAAGCAGCTAATGTTTACCGCTGTTAAAGCAACACGTAGTGGTAAACCCAGCACCAACGCCATAGTACCCATTCAGGCAACGCTTTTATCGCTAAGTATACCTTTCTCGACAAAGCATATGAATGAAATGACAAACTTTACCAGCTCTGCAGAAAACATTCCTTACTATCTAGACCAAGACCGATCTAAGCTTACGAGATGTCAACATGACTTGTTACAAACGTCATGTGTGAACGTGGCTTCAAATGCGTCATGAACGGCCAGTTCCATTGTTTTTCAACACGTGTGCACGTACCGCGTGTCACGTGCCGCAAAAACGCACACCATTCTGATGGCCCATTCTGTCGTCTATCTTGCCCCAGTGACCTCTAACTGACAACGTGCGTCAGGGAGTTCAAAAAATGCAACTAGCAAAGCTTTGCTTGTTACAAAAATCATGTCATTATCGTGTCAATGATCACCGCACTTTTAGGAGTTCATAACTAGCAACGATCAGACTATCGTGCCCTTCAACAATACCAATGATGCGAAGCGCGTGAAAATAAACATATGGCAAGCTTTTCACGCTGCGCGGTAATATACAGCCTTGTATTGATACGTTTATTTCGTATGCTGCGAAATCGTTCGAAAACATAACGCGCCGCCTGTTCAAGTTGGCCACCGGATTAGAGTCCATGCCGCACAGCAACTGACAATCGTTTTTTAGTTGGTTAAAAACCGTTGCCATTTGTTCAGACATCTCTTCCTGTCCGAAAAGTCTTGTGATGCCTGACGGAGCTGTTCCATGACCGGCCAGTCGCGGACTCGCCACTCCGCCGGCGACGCTGCATCCGCCTCACTTGCGTCGGGAGGCATCATCGCCCATCTTTTCCACATCCGACTTGATCGCTGCTGCGTCTGAATTCAGGGTGGCGGTATAAGCGTTGAGTTCGGCCATGGTGATGCAGTCGTCGCCGTCGGTGTTCATGGCATTAAACACCTCCGTCAGAGTCAGGTGCGTGTGTCCTCCCACTCCCTCGGTAGTGGGACTAGCCGTGGCGGCCACGACCAAGCACAGAACCAGGAGGCCAAGACGGAACATAATGACGGAAGTTGCTTACGCTAGGTGCTGGCAAGGTACTGGTGATACGGCACTGAACCACCGTCTTATATGCGACAGGGATGAGTCAACTGGAGGCAACAAGTGTACTGACAGCTACGCACTTGGCAGCGTGTTACGTTTGCACAACGTGTTATCTCAAAGCACGGTGCCATCTGTGAAAGTACGCTGATGTTATGTGTTTCCTGTTTCTTGGCTTAGAAGATATATCGTTTTACGAATTAGGTTGGAAAAAATTGTTTGTAGCTTGAACTGCAGCCAGGTAGAGAAACACGCTATATCATGATGACCACCAGAACACCGATTACGGCAGGCAGGTTGCTCTGCTTCATGCATAAAACAGCACTGATAGCTTTATTCTTTCTCAAATAAGCGAAAAAAAGAGAAAAATTGACGATTCGTTCGTCCTCATGCCTTTGTCGGTATTATGATGAGCAGTTAACTCAAAATCACCTGACATTCAAGCATATTTTTTTGATTTTTTTCCTTCTGAAGCAGCAAGCCACAGTTTTATGAGGTGACCAACATTCAGGGTATTATTGACGTAGTCCGACGCAGTACGGGTCGTGGGATCTAACTTGTGACCTTAGAGGACCTATCTCCTGTTCAAATGTGTTTATGATTGCACAGGTGACCCGATTGGCGGCGCCCATAGCCATCCGCGACCAGTGCTACGTGGGCCAGGTTGTCCTTGTTCCTCTCGGAGGCGCCGGCATTCGACAAGAAGTCGTCTGTCTATCCCACGGTGTCATTCACGCTCGCCTTGTCATGCATTGTCGCTCGCATTCAGATGTGACCAGAAGCCGATTTCTGATATGTTGAAAACACTCTGCTTCTGATGTTTTCTTCCTCCGAATGGATCGACCATGAACTCAAAATTAATATTTCCGCCCCAGGCGCCCCGTGCGATGGTCGCGGCCGCGTGGGCGACGAGGGGTGGTAGTAACATGGAGAAGACTCGGAGAGCCGCCTGCGCGAGGACGGACTTGCTGGCGGGACGGACTGTGTGGAGTACCTGTGATGATTGTCAAATGCAGAAGTGACTTTGGACGCACTGAGTGTAACAGTGAGCCGGATGCGAGGCACCGAACAGCAAAACTTACATGTTCACAAAAACCATTGTCAGCGGTGGGCCAATACGGCTCCTCATAACTATTCCCTCTATCTGTCTATAGAGGGATTGATAGAATGGACCACTCCAAAGCTAGGGATATTCTGTACCTCAACACCTTGCTCACGGTCCGAAAGGCTGGAAAATAACTTTACACCAAGTACACTCAATACATCAACTGTTACACCAAACACTCCATAGGTACTCCAAATTTTACATCAAGCCAATCTGAGGCCCTCTCATCTTGCCCTTCAAATCAGCTGACCCCATGAAAATCAAAATGACGGCATTTCACGCTCAGCTTTTGAGGGCACAATGCCTTGCCTCTAACAAAGCAGCTGCCACAAAAGGATGAAACAAAATGTACTATTTGTTCGCATGAAGTGGATGTCCACTTAGGATGATTGAAAAGGGAAATACCTTACCAAAACATTCTCCAGACGATGTACACAGACGACACAGCCACATTCAAACCATGGAAGCCATGTACAATTTATAGTGCGTCATCAACCACAAAACCGCATTGGAACGTAGTAAGAAATGGTGCATGCAATAAATAACATAAATTCTCCAGAGCGCCTAAGTAAAAATAGCTACTAGTTGTGCCAAAGCTGATTCCCTAAAGAACTATTTGTGTGGCCTGTTGATAGAAGTGCCACCTACATCAACCATATTTTTACGTGAGCTACCATGTTTTATGACTCTGATATGGGCCGCAAACCATCATGAATCTATGTTTTTCTGTAGACTGCTAACATAGGAGAGAAATAACACAAAGCTGCATGATAAGTTGCATTCCGCACTTCTGAAACGGATTTACACAGATAGAAACCCGTGTATTCATTCAGGTTCAAAGTACAGCAACTCTTAACGCCGGCTCAGCTGATTCGGCTTCAGCAGACGGAAGACAGGTGTTGTTGAATGACCGAGCGAGGTTGTGGCGGTGGAGCAGGATACAGCGGTACCAAAGGTGCTCAAATGAATAAGGCCTTGTCAAACAGCTGAATGAGGTTAACAGTGCAGTCAGCAAAAGGCATCCGCTGAATGGCATGGAGGTAAGATCAATGTGCAGACTGTTTGGTGCATGGGTGTGCCAGCATAGCCCAGACCACGCTGGGCTGAAGTTCCTGGTGTTTTGTTTGCATATGATCACCATCACAGCATTATGATTTCTTCAGTATTTCTATCAGATTTACTTTCTTCCCTCATGGCGAGGTCAGAATTCTGAGGGCTTTTGTAGGTGTTGATACCATGGGAAACCTGTGCTAGAACCCTTAGGCTGCATAGTATTGATATTTTTGTCAAACCTGTTAAAAATACTTCCATGCAGTATACCAATTTATAATTCATGAGCATTCATTGCTTGTTGGAGGCCATTAACAATGAAGGGGCAACAGCTGAATCCCAGTCATTGCTCCTGCATATAAGTGCGCTGCTTCTGAAGCCAGAAATGAGGTTCAAAAGGATTCATATGTGTAGACCCTCACATCAGATGTGTAGACTCAGATGTGTAGACTCAGATGTGTAGATTCAGATGTGTAACAATATACAAGATCAATTTAGTTTTAGATGTGAGCATGACCAGAAAGTGCTGGAATGTAGATTGTTGCGATGCGTGTTGGTATTATGATCAGGTGATGCATGTTGCGAATCAATCAGCCTTTATGGTGTAAGCAAATGAACCATTCTCAATGTGTGCACATGTTTGTTAATGCAGGCACACATATATGCTTTTAGGTGTGAGATCCAATTGATGCTTAAAAGAAATTCTCAATTTTGTTTTGTTTGCAAAGACCTTGGTTCATCAAACTGATCTAACGTCATGCAATTCCACGGTAAGTATGCCATGCTTTCACTCGTGAAAAAAAGACGAGGAAGATTGGATGATGCATCAGGGTATCGAAGCAGCATTCATGTGTGAAACAATACGCACATTTCACCCATCTTCGCCAGACACGTCCTTCCTTGCTGCTGAAAATCCATGTCCACATCTCCCACGCGCGAAGCCGGAGCGGCGGCAACGTTATACAAGACGCACAAAGCACCCGCCGTTTCAGCGCCAATTATTAACAACGTCTGTCGCAGGCGCGCCAAACTCGTATTACACACTGGGATTATATAAACGTCTTGATAATTGTTTTCTTTCCTTATGCACCCCAATGTCCGCAGGTACACAACGTTTGAACCGTAACGTAGTCGGGTCACCACCACTTGTCGACAGGTCACAGTCACCTCGGTCAGTGTGGACTTGAGAGGTTCTATGGACACGCTTGCTTACGATGCTAGGTCTCCGTGCTATAAACGACTTATTTTTTTACGTGTTGTCTTGGAACACCACCAAGACATGGACTATAATGAAATACGTTTGGAAGTAGTACTGCAACTGCTCACCATTCAAAAGAAGTTATCTGTGAAATGCGCAAAAATTGTGGGAATCTCGTTTTTTACGTCAATGTTAACATACCTTAATAGCAAGCGAATACCGCTGCCCTACGACAGGTCGACCTACTGCCCTACGGCAGTAGGTCGACAACGGAGTGTTAGATGAAACGAAGCATCTCTAAGATATTTTTTAGGCAGAGCATCAATTGAATGACCAAAGTCCATTGATCTTGGGTCAGGTAGGGAGGTCGGCCCAGGATCAAAACCAACCTGTTTTGTCGCTATACGGCTTGCTGCATGAAGCAGTTTATGGTGCTCACCTCGGAATGATTGATTACAAGAACCGCATTAGACATTTTCAGTGGTCTTCTTAAAAGTCAGAATAGGTCACTGACCCCAGCTGACTCAGGTCAACATTTCGTTTTTAGGAACTTACTACCTTGCGTTAACTTTGTCGCTCATTCGAATGCGAAACTCAATGCAGTGTTCTATGATTTTTCAGAGATGCATGGCTTTGTATAACACCGCGTTGTTGCATCGGATTGAACGATTCCCTAGAAACTGACTTCGCTGAATCCGCGGCCTGACTTTGACCTGCCGTAGGTCGATGACCTTACGAGTTGTATCTAAATTTTCTGGACCAAACGAGCCGCTATTCAATTGTCTACAGCCATGAAAAAATTGCACGGATACGCTGCAGTTCGAAAGCCATTCCAGAAAACTTCGAGGGGTCAATTTGACCCCCACTCGAGGGCGTGTTAATGCACTCCCGTTGACGTCCACAAATTCGTTTCCCTTCATACGTACTAGTGGTCGTCAAGGAGATATAGACTGAATTGAAGTAATGACTGACGATTGCTGCTTGCTTTGTCCCCTGAATGTTCCTGAACTCTTACAACTATAGCTCGCTGCCTGGAACAAAACAATGAAAAGTGGAGCATAATTGACAGACAATTTGAATTTACTGCTCATCGTTGCTCCCACACTCAGATGACGTTAAAGTAATGATGTTTTTTTTTCTCCTTTCTGCTTCTTATTTGACAGGGAATAAAGCTATCAGTGCTGACATATGCATGAAGCAGGGCATCTCGTTAGCCGTAATCGGGGTTCTATGGGTCATCGTGACATAGCATGATTTAGCACCTGGCTGCATCTAAAGCTACAAACAACTTTTTCCAACCTGATTCGTAAAACGATGCATCTCCTCAGACAAAAGCAAGAAACACATAACATCAGCGCATTTTCCCAGATGCAACCATGCTATGAGACAGCACGTTGCACAAACGTAACACTGCGAGCGCAAAGTGCGTAGCTGTTAGCACACTTATTGCTACAGCGGATGACGCCAGTTGCCTCCAGTTGACTCATTCTCGACTATTTAAGACCATGGTTGAATGCCGTGTCATCAGTACCTTGCCAGCAGCCAGCGCAAGAACCTTCCGTTTTTACAAGTTTATTCCGTTGCCTTACAAGTTTCTTACGTTCCTTCCACCATGCTCCGTTTTGGCCTCCTGGTCCTGTGCTTGGTCGTGGCCGCCACGGCTAATCCCGCTAAGGTGGGAGTGAAAGGACACACCCACCAGTCTCTGACGGATGCGTATAATGCCATGAACACCGACGGCGACGACTGCGTCACCACGGCTGAACTCAACGCTTATACCGCCACCCTGAATTCAGACGCAGCAGCGATCAAGTCGGATGTGGGAAAGCTGGCCGATGATGCCTCCCGACGCAAGTGAGGCACATGCAGTGTCACCGGCGGAGTGGCGAGTCCACCACCGGCCAACCATGGAACAACTCCGTCAGGTATCAGAAGACTTTTCGGAGAGGAGGAAATGGATCAAGAAATGGCGACGCTTTTTCATCAACTAAGAAAACAATCGTCAGATGTTGGGCAAAATGGGCTCTCTTGATCCGTTGGCCAATGGTAAAAGACAGCCCGTAATGCTTTCGAGCGAGGTCTTAGGATACGAAATATATGTGTTAATACAGACCCATCTGTTACCACCCAATGTGAAAAGTTTCACATGAGTTTATCCTTTCGCAAGTCACATGACTGATATTTTTGAAGAAGTGGTTTAGTCTGGCCGTTGCTACCTATGGACTTCCAAAAGTGCGATGATCATAGACACGATGATGACACATGATGTCCATAACATGCCAGATTTTACTAGTTGCATTTTTCGAAGTCCCTGCCACACGTTGTCAGTCAGAGGTTACAGTGCCTGAAAGAGGTCGTGTGGAGACAAGTGGCCCGAGTCGACCAAGAGCGGTTCTTGAGGGGTCCGAAGAGGGGCCCAAGGGTCTCTGGAGACCAGAGATCAAGGGCCCGAGTGGAAAGCTGAACGACCCAAAACTGTAGATGAAGATCACATGTAAGACGCGCGCCCGTAGGGCCATGATGCCAAATGTCAGATAGAGATCATCTTGCGTCTATTGGACACACCTGAGACAGAGCATTTAGAGATCACCAACACCGAACAGTCGGCTCCGTGCCGGTCTGAGATCGGGGAGCCCATTAGCCAGGCAGGGACACGGCCGATCCTGCGACTTCCACTGGTCCGTGATCACACTGATGTGGGGCTCGTGTGACGTTCAGGGGCCCACAGTGCCTAATAGCGTAAATCCGTGTCAACAAGGGGCCTCGAGTTGTTCGAGAAGACTTCTTCGCCATAGACGGGGGCGAGACTCGAATAACGGAAGGCGTCTTGTGTTGGCCCTGACACTCTGACAACGAAAGGAAATATGACAGGTTATGATGATTGTTTTCATTGAGGCAATGGAATGGTTTTGTGTCAGTCAGGGTGCCAGTTCCGAATTGTCTGCACTCCAGTCCAATTCCAGCATGGTCCTGTTAAGGCGAACTGGAGTCTATGTACCTATTACTGGACCACCGGAGGCGATAAGAGACCTTTCTGCGTTAATGTGTGTTCTTGTACCGATCAAGGGGAAAACTGCGCCGATCATGAGGCCTTCTATGTCAGGAGGCGGACTCATGAGATATGATGCATCCGTCATGACCGAGCGAGGTTGGGGCGGTGGAGCAGGATAGTAGGGTGACCACCACTTGTCGACAGGCCACAGTCACCTCGGTCAGTGAAAACTTCAGAGGCTCTATGGAAACGCTTAAGTACGATGCTAGGTCTCCGTGGTACGAACGAATTATTTCCCTTTGCAAAGGAGTTGTCTTGGAATACAACCAAAATATGGTCTATGATGAAATAGCTTCGAGGGAGCACTGCAACTTCTCACCACCCAAGAGAGCTCAAAGTATCTGTAAAGTGAGCAAAAATTGTGGCAATCTCCTTTTCTGCATCAATATTAATATACTATTATAACAAGTGATTAACGCTGACCTACGGCAGGTCGACCTACTACCCTACGGCACAACACTGACCCACAGCAAGTTAAAGTCAGAACACGGTTTCAGCGAAGTCAACGTCTATGGAATCGCTTAATCTGATGGTACAACGGTGTGTTGGATGAGGTCAAACATCTCTAAGATACTTTTTAGGCAACGCATCAATTGAATGACCAAAGTCCATTGACTATGGGTCAGGTAGGGAGGTCGGCCCGAGATTAAAACCAACGTGTTTTATTACTCTACAGCTTGCTGTATGAAGTAGCTCCTGGTGCTCACTTCGGAATGATTGATTATAGGAACCGCGTTAGGCATTTCCAGTGGTACTCTTAAAAGTCAGAATAGGTCACTGACCTAAACTGACTCAGGACAATAATTCGTTTTCAGGAACGTACAACCTAGCGTAAACTTTGTCGCTTATTCGAATGCAAAACTCAATGCAGTGTTCTATGATTTTCGTAGCCGTGACATTCTAAGGTCGAAAAAGGTCACCGGCTTTAAAAGAGAATGTGACATTTTGCTTACAACAGGTGTCTAGTTATGGCGACACATCGCATACAAATGTGGAGTTTGACATTGCTTGGCACCATATTCATGACCTGGGAGCCTGAAAACTTGACCAAGTGAGTTGATTTACAGACCAACACACCCTGCCAATTTAGTGTCTCTAGCCCCCTTAGATGCTGAGATTTCAAGGCAGTCAACTTGACCCCCACCCGAGCGGAGCGTATCCAACAAGCCAACCGGGTGCGTGTTAAAGTGGACACTCACACAGCCCGTTCTTTTGGTCTCAATCTGTGTTTAATTTTGATATTGTTTCTTGTACCACATCTCCGTCACAAAATCACGCATCAGCGTATCCTCAAGAAAATTAGACATGAAAACATCAAACCAGTTAACCAAGACGACAAGATGACGGTCACCACCTACTATAAAAATCACCCAGTTCTGAATGAAAAATAATTTAACAGCCAACTCTGACCCCGTGAAACGAACCAACATCGCTTACCAATTTCGTTGTGACGTAGGCGATTGCAGGTTTCTAAAGCAATCAAACTACGTTCTTGTCATTACCACCACACTTTCAATGTGGTTGACAATGCACTTGGCTGATGTGCCCGAAGAGAGCACGTGAGGAAAGAACACGGGCGGAACACAAACCGAGACGGCTTCACCAGAAACACTACCATCATAATATCATCAAACAGGAGGAAGCTTTGTGTTCTGGAGGCTGTCATGATTAAAACATCGTCACCGCAACTAAACAAGTAAGCCAACCACGCAGGCACCCTTCACCTCAGTTAGGATCGATCGATAACATCCATATATGGTATATCGCACTATTCATCACGTGTTTTGCCTTTTGCATTCTTCTGCTCCTAAGAAAAAATGCCGACCACATAAGGTAGATCCTATAAAATATGGTGATGAAATTGAAGTTGATGAAACCTAATTGCTACTACCTTACTGGTTATACTTACCTGTAATATATTATGATATATTCGTCACTTCTATACGGCGTGCGTTTGCCTTCGAAAATGGAATATTTAATTTTGAAACTCAAGTAAAGATTAATAGATACCAAACATCGGCAAGCTTCTTTTCAATCCCAATGATGAGGAGGGAGCCATAATCAGAAAACTCGAGCAAGGACAGCAAAACATGACAAAATATACCTGCACTTAAGTCTTTAACAGCACTTGCATAGAACACAATCTGCTGCCTAAATGCATACAAAATGTATATATATATATATATATATATATATATATATATATATATATATATATATATATATATATATATATATATATATATATATACATGTGCATATATTTATTTGCATATGTGATAGTCTCTTATTGCGTGCGAGCTGGCCATTGTTTGCATGCAAAAGTGACGCCTGATGCCGAGTTACACAAATTCGTTTCCATGCACGACACGCATCTTTAAGATGCAATAAGATATAGATTGCATCGCATCGTAGTGAAAGTTCACAACTGCTCCTTGTATAATACCCTTCATGTTGGACATCTCATAAAACGGTTAATCTCTGAAAAATTCAATTTTTTGAAAATAAAATTCGGAAATTGTGCATCACCAGATAGTTTTGAATATATTTCTCAGCATCCTCTCGACCATGAAGCTCAAATAATCGTTCATTTTTCTCTTCCTGGTCTTGCTTATTTGACACGGAGTAAAGCTATGCGTACCGCCTTATGCATAAAGCAAAGCGTTCTGCCTGCCGCAAGCCACGTCCTACGGGTCATCATGACATAGCGAGATTCACGACCCGGCTGCAGTTAAACCCACAAATAGGTATTTATCATGTAAATCTTAAACCACCTATCTCCCCAGACAAAACCGAGTAACACAATACCGACGCATTTTCACAGATGGCACTATGCTATGAGATAACGTGTTCAACATGTTGATAACATGCTGTTGATTGCGTCATTCCTTCCCACTGCAGAGCGTCTTTCGGCTCCCATTCTGGCGACACGGGACGGGATCCCAGTGGCCGATACCTTAGAGGGAGGCATCCCTTAGAGGGATGCATCATATCACATGGGCCCGCCTCCTGACCCGAAAGGCTCTAAGATCCGCACACTTTTCCCTTGGATCGGTACAAGAACACGCATTAACGCAGCAAGGTCTCTGATCGCCTCAGGTGGTCCAGTAATAGGTACATAGACTCCAGTTCGCCTTAACAGGTCTAGGCTAGAATTGGCATGGAGTGCAGACAATTCGGAATTGGCACCCTGACTGACACAGAACCATTCTATTGCCTCAATGCGAATAATCATCATAAGCTCTCAGGTTTTCTTTCATGTCCAGAGTGTCCCGACCAACACGAGACGCCTTCCGTTATTCGAGTCTCGTCCCCGCCTCTGGCGAACAAATCTTCTCGAGCAACTCGAGGCCCCTTGTTGACACGGAATACGCTATTAGGCACTGTATGCCTCTGAACGTCACAGGAGCCCCGCATTAATGTTTTCACGGACCAGTGTAAATCGTAGGCTCGGCCGTGTCCCTGCCTGGGAAATAGGCTCCCCAATCTCAGACCAGCACGGAGCGGACTGTTCGATGGTGGTGATCTCTAAGTGCTCTGTCTCAGGTGTGTCCAACAGCTGCAAGATGCTCTCTAACTGACATTTGGGATCATGGCGCTACGGGCAGGTGTCTTAAATATGACCTACCACCAACACTCTTGGCCGTTCAGCTTCCCATTCGGGCCCTTGATCTCTGGTCTCCAGAGACCCTTGGGCCCTCTTCGGGCCCCTCAAAAACCGCTCTTGGTCGACTCGGGCCACTTGCCTCCACACGACCTCTGTTAGGCACTGTAACCTCTGACTGGCAACGTGTGACAGGGACTTCGAAAAATACAACTAGCACAACTTCGCTTGTTAATGTCGAAAATCATGTGTTCTTATCATGTCTATGATCATTGCACAGCTAGGAGTACACAAATAGCAGCGGTTAGACTATACCCCTTTTAAAAGAAATCACTGATGCGACTTGCGCAAGGATAGACACGTATGAAACTTTGCACGTCGAGTGGTAGCAGACGGGTCTGTATTGACACATTTATTTCGTATCCTAAGAACTCGCTCGAAAACATTACGGGTCATCTGTTTCCATTCGTCACGGGATCAAGAGAGCCCATGTCGCACAACATCTGGCGACTGTTTTCTTAGTTGGTGAAAAAGCGATGTCATATCTTGAGACATTTCCTGCTCTCAGAAAAGTCTTCTGATGCCTGACGGAGTTGTTCCATGACCGGCCAGTCGCGGACTCGCCACTCCGCCGGTGACGCTGCATCCGCCTCACTTGCGTCGGGAGGCATCATCGGCCAGCTTTTCCACATCCGACTTGATCGCTGCTGCGTCTGAATTCAGGGTGGCGGTATAAGCGTTGAGTTCGGCCGTGGTGACGCAGTCGTCGCCGTCGGTGTTCATGGCATTAAACGCCTCCGTCAGAGTCAAGTGCGTGTGTCCTCGCACTCCCTCAGTGGTGGGATTAGCCGTGGCGGCCACGACCAAGCACAGGACCAGGAGGCCAAAACGGAACATAGTGACAGAACTTGTTTGCGCTGGCTGCTAGCAAGGTACTGAAGATACGGCACTGAACCACCGTCTTAAATACGACAGAAATGAGTCAACTGGAGGCAACTGGCGCCATCCCTTGCAGCAACAAATGTACTAACAGCAGCGCACTCTGCGCTCGCAGTGGTACGTTTGTGTAACATGTTATCTCACAGCATGGTGCCACCTGTGAAAATGCGTCGGTGTTGTGTCACTGGGTTTTGTCTGGGGAGATATGTGGTTTTAAGTCTTAAATGGGAAATAGCGGTGTGTTGGTTTAGCTGCAGCCAGGTCGTGAAACTCGCTATGTCATGATGACCCGTAGAACGCCGCTTACTGCAGGCAGTACGGACAGCTTTATTCCGTGTCAGGTAAGTGGAAGCAGGAAAAGAAAAATGAACAGTTATTTCACCTTCATGCTCGATATGATGCTGGGAAAGAACTTCAAAATTCTCTGGTGATGATGCACAATTTTTGATTTTTTGTTGAGAAAATTATTTTTTTCACCAGTCACAGACTTATGATATGACCAACATGCAATGTTTTATACGAGGAGCAATCATAAGCTTTTACTAAGATGCAATGCAGCTATATCCCATTGCATCTTAAAAATACCTGTCGTGCATGGACACAAATTTATGTAACTCGGCATCAGGCGTCACGCATGCATGCAAGCAGTTGCCAACAAGCGCGCATTTAGAGCCTATCACATACGCCTATAAATATATGCATACATAGATGCATATATTTTCATATATATTCATATATATAAATAAATTGGTATATTTAGGTAGCAAATTTTCTTCTTTCAAGTGCTGTTATAGACTTCAGTGTCGGTGCATTTTATAAGGTTTTTTTGCTGTCCTTCCTCGAGCTTTGTGATTATGGCTCTCTTCACATCATTTAGATTGAAAAGTAGCTCGCCTATGCTTGGTGTCTATTATTGTGACTAAAGTTTCGTGTGTTCACTGTGTGAACACTGTGTTCACTGTGTGAGTGTTCACTTTAACACACGCCCGGTTGGCTTCTTGGATACCCTCCGCGCGGGTGGGGGTCAAGTTGACCGCCTTGAAATCTCAGAAACTCAAAGGCTAGAGACACCAAATTGACCGGGTGTGTTGGTCTGTAACTAAACTCACTGGGGTCAGATTTTCAGGCTCCTAGGTCATGAATTTCGTGCCAAGCAATGTAAAATTCCGCATTTGTGTTCAAAGTGTCGCTAGAACTAAACATCTGTTCTAAGCAAAAGGTCACATGCTTTTTTAAGGTCAGTTACCTTTTCAGACCTTGGAAGATTATGGTGACGAAAACCATAGAACACTGCATTGAGTTTTGCATCAGAATAAGCGACAAAGTTAACGCTGGGTAATACGTCCCTAAAAACGAAATGTTGACCTGAGTGAGCTTAGGTCAGTGATCTATTCTGGCTTTTAAGAAGACCACTGAAAACGTCTAATGTGGTTCTTGTAATGAATCATTCCGAAGTGAGCACCGGAAACTACTTCATACAGCAAGCCGTAGAGCGATAAAATACGTTGGTTTTAAACTGGGGCCGACCTCCCTACCTGACCCAAGGTCAATAGACTTTGGTGATTCATTTGATGCTCTGCCTAAAAAATATCTTCGAGATGTTTCGTTTCATCTAACACTCCGTTGTGGACCTGCTGCCGTAGGGTAGTAGGTCGACCTGTCGTAGGTCAGCAGTATTCCCTTGCTCTTAAGGTATGTAAACATTGACGTAAAAAACGAGATTGCCACAATTTTTGCGCATTTCACAGATAGCTTAACTTCTTTTGAATGGTGAGAAGTTGCAGTACTACTTCCAAACCTATTTCATTATAGTCCATATCTTGGTTCTGTTCCAAGACAACACTTAAAAAAATAAGTCGTTCATAGCGCGGAGACCTATCATCGTAAATAAGCGTTTCCATAGGACCTCTCAAGTCCACACTGACCGAGGTGACTGTGACCTGTCGACAAGTGGTGGTGACCCGACTATCCTGCTCCACCGCCACAACCTCGCTCGGTCATTCAACAACTCCCGTCTTCCGTCTGCTGATGCCGAATCAGCTGAGCCGGCCTTTGGAGTTGCTGTACTTTGAACCTGAATCAATACACGGGTTTATATCTGTGTAAATCCGTTTAAGAAGTGCGGAATGCAGCTTACCATGCAGCTTTGTGCTATTTCCCTCCTATGTTAGCAGTCTACACTAAAACATAGATTCATGATGGTTTACGGCCAATATCAGTCATAAAACATGATAGCTCACTTAAGAAACATGTTTGATACAGGTGGCGCTTCTATCAACAGGCCAAAAGATTGGTTCTTTACGGAATCAGCTTTCGCTCAACCAGAAGTTATTTTGGCCTAAGAGTTCTGCAGAACTTATCTTATTTATTACATGCGCCACTTCTGACTATACTCCAATGCGTTTTTGTGGTTGATAACACACTTTAAGTTGTGCATGGCTTCCATCGCTTGTATCGCGGGTTTGTCGTCTATGTACGTAGTCTGGAGCATGTTTTGGTAGGTATTTACTCTGTTGGATCATCCTAAGCGGACATCCATTTGATGCAAATAAATATTGCATTTTGTTTCATCCCTTTATGGCAGCTGCTTTGTTAGAAGCAAGGCATTGTGCCCTCAAAAGCTGTGCGTGAAATGCCGTCATTTTGATTTTCATGGGGTCAGCTGATTTGAAGGGCAAGATGAGAGGGCCTCAGATTGGCTTGATGTAAAATTTGGAGTACGTATGGAGTGTGTGGTGTAACAGTTGATGTATTGAGTGTACTTGATGTAAAGTTGCTTGCCAGTCTTTTGGACCGTGAGCAAGGTGTTGAGGTACAGAATATCCCTAGTGTTGGAGTGATCCATTCCATCAATCCCTCTACAGACAGATAGAGGGAATAGCTATGAGGAGTCGTATTGGCCCACCGCTGGCAATGGTTTTTGTGAACATGTAAGTTTTGCTGTTCGGTGCCTCGCCTCCGGCTCACTGTTACACTCAGTACGTCCAAAGTCACTTCTGCATTTGACAATTGTCACAGGTATTCCACACAGTCCGTCCCGCCAGCGTGTCCGCGCTCGCGCCGGCGGCTCTCCGAGTCTTCTCCATGTTACTGCCACCCCTCGTCGCCCACGCGGCCGCGACCCTCGCACCTGGGACGGGAGGATTAAGTTTGATTTCATGGTCGATCCATTCGGAGGAAGAAAACATCAGAAGCAGAGTGTTTTCAACATGTCAGAAATCCAGGTTCTGGTCACATCTGAATGCGAGCGACAATGCATGACAAGGCGAGCGTGAATGACGCCGTGGGACAGACAGACGACTTCTTGTCGAATGCCGCCGATCGAATATATATATATATATATATATATATATATATATATATATATATATATATATATACATTTATGTATTGCCCTAAGTACGCAGAACAATGTATTTAATGCAAGTGCTGTTAAAGACTTTAGTGTAGATACATTTCATAAGGGTTTTCTGTCCTTGCTTGCATTTTCAAATTATGGTTCTCTTCTCATCATTGAGATTGAAAAGTAGCTCGCCGATGTTTGGTGTCTATTGATTTTACCACAGTTTCGAAATTAAGTATTCCATTTTCAAAGGCAAACGCATACCGCATAGAAGTGACGAAAATGTGATCATATACTAAAGGTAGGTATAGCCAATAAGGTAGGAGCAAATAGGTTTCATCAATTTCGATTTGATCGCCAAGTTTTTTAGTACCTACCTTAGGCGGTCGGCATCTTTTCTCAGGGGCATAAGAATGCAATCGGCAAAACAGGTGCTGAATAGTGCGATATACCATAAACGGATGGTATCGATCGTTCCTTACTGAGGTGAAGGGTGCCTGCGGAGTTGGCTTACTTGCCTAGTTGCAGTGACGATGTTTTGATCGTGACAGCCTCCAGAACACATAGCTTCCTCCCGTTTGATGACATCATGATGGCAGTGTTTCTGGTGAGGCCGTCTCGGCTGATGTTCCGGCCGTATCTTTCCGCACGTGCTCTTTTGGGGCACGTCAGCCAGGTGCATTGTCAACCACCTTGAAAGTGTCGTGGTAATGACACTAACGTAGCTTGATTGCTTTAGAAACCTTCGATTTCATATGTCACACCTAAATTGGTAAACGACGTTGGTTCGTTTCACGGGGTCAGAGTTGGCTGTTAAATTAGTTTTCATGAAGAATTGGGCGACCTTTCTGTTTTTATAGTAGGTGCCGACCGGTGCCTTGTCGTTCGGTTGAAGGATTTGATGTTTTCAGATCTAGTTTTCATGAAGATACGCCTGATATACGCAACCTCGTTCGGTCATTTAACAACACTTGTCTCCCGTCTGCCAATGACGATTCAGCTGAGCCGGCGCCAGGAGTTACTATACTTTGGACCTGAATAAATATATGGATTTTTACTTTTGTAAACCCGATGAGAAGTCTTCAGTACAGTTTAGCATGCAGTTTTTTTTTACTTCCCACCCATAATCAACAGTCTACACGAAAACATAACTTCATGATTATTTCCGGCCCTTATCAGAGCCATAAAACATCATATCTCACTTCAGAAATATGTTTGATACAGGTGGCGCTTCTATTAACAGGGCACAAAAAGGGCTCTTTAAGGCATCAGCATTTGTTTAACTATAAAATATTTTTGCTTCAGGTTCTGGAGAATATACGTTCTTTATTGCATGCACCACCTCTTTCTATATTCCAATGCGTTTTTGTGGTTGACGACACACCTTAAATTGTAAATAGCTTCCATCCTTTTGTATCATATTTCCGTCGTCTGTGCACCTCGTCTGGAGCATGTTTTGGTAAGGTATTTACTCTGTTGAATCATTCTAAGTGAATATCCATTTGATGCGAATACATATCACATTTTGTTTCATCCCTTTACGGGAGCGGCTTCGTTAGAGGCACGGCATTGTGCCCACAGTCCGTCCCGCCGGCGTGCCTGTCCTTGCGCCGGCGGCTCTCCGAGTCTTATTGTTAGTACTCCTCTCTTCGCCCCCGCAGCCGCGACACTCGCCTGGAGCGGAAGGATTAATATTGATTTCATGGTCAATCAATTCGGCGAAAGAAAACATCAGAAGCCAAGGGTTTCCAACATGTCAGAAATTCGGGTTCTGGTCACATCTGAATGCGAGCGACAAAGCATGACAAGGCGAGCGTGAATGACGCCGTGGGATAGACAGACGACTTCTTGTCGACTGCCGCGCCGCCAAGAGGAACAAGGACAACCTGGCCCACGCAGCGCTGGTTGCAGATCGCTACGGGCGTCTCCAGTCGGGCCACCTCTGCAATCATAAACGCATTTGAACAGGAGATAGGTCCTCTAAGGTCACAAGTTAGAGCCCACGACCCGTACTGTGTCGTACTACGTCAATAATACCCTGAATGTTGGTCACCTCATAACACTGTGGCTCGCTGCTTCAAAAAGAAAAAAATCAAAACTTGTGATTGAATGTCAGGTGACTTTGAATTAACTGCTCATCATCATCTCGACAAAGGCATGAGGCCGAACTAATCGTCAATTTTTTTCTCATTTGTCCCAATTATTTGGGAAGCCATAAAGCTATCGGTGCTGTCTTATACATGAAGCAGAGCACCCTGCCTGCCGTAAGCGGTGTTCTGTTGGTCATCATGATATAGCGTGTTTCTCTTCTTGGCTGCAGCTCAAGTTACAAACAACTTTTTCCCAACCTAATTCGTAAAACGATATATCTCCTAGGCCAAAAACAGGAAACGCATAACATTAGGGAACTTTCACAGATGGCACCGTGCTTTGAGATAACACGTTGTGCAAACGTAACACGCTGCCAAGTGCGTAGCTGTTAGTGCACTTGTTGCTCCAACGAATGAAGCCAGTTGACTCATTTCTGTCGTATTTAAGACGGTGGTTCAGTGCCGTATCACCAGTACCTTGCTAGCAGCCAGCGCAAACACCTTCCGTCACTATGTTCCGTTTTGGCCTCCTGGTCCTGTGCTTGGTCGTGGCCGCCACGGCTAATCCCGCTAAGGTGGGAGTGAAAGGACACACCCACCAGTCTCTGACGGATGCGTATAATGCCATGAACACCGACGGCGACGACTGCGTCACCACGGCTGAACTCAACGCTTATACCGCCACCCTGAATTCAGACGCAGCAGCGATCAAGTCGGATGTGGAAAAAATGAGCGATGATGCCTCCCGACGCAAGTGAGGCGGATGCAGCGTCACCGGCGGAGTGGCGAGTCCGCGACTGGCCGGTCATGGAACAACTCCGTCAGGCATCAGAAGACTTTTCTGAGAGCAGGAAATGTCTCAAGATATGACATCGCTTTTTCACCAACTAAGAAAACAGTCGCCAGATGTTGTGCGACATGGGCTCTCTTGATCCCGTGACGAATGGAAACAGATGACCCGTAATGTTTTCGAGCGAGTTCTTAGGATACGAAATAAATGTGTCAATACAGACCCGTCTGCTACCACTCGACGTGCAAAGTTTCATACGTGTCTATCCTTGCGCAAGTCGCATCAGTGATTTCTTTTAAAAGGGGTATAGTCTAACCGCTGCTAGTTTGTGTACTCCTAGCTGTGCAATGATCATAGACATGATAAGAACACATGATTTTCGACATTAACAAGCGAAGTTGTGCTAGTTGTATTTTTCGAAGTCCCTGTCACACGTTGCCAGTCGGAGGTTACAGTGCCTAACAGAGGTCGTGTGGAGGCAAGTGGCCCGAGTCGACCAAGAGCGGTTTTTGAGGGGCCCGAAGAGGGCCCAAGGGTCTCTGGAGACCAGAGATCAAGGGCCCGAATGGGAAGCTGAACGGCCAAGAGTGTTGGTGGTAGGTCATATTTAAGACACCTGCCCGTTGGGCCATGATCCCAAAGGTCAGTTAGAGAGCATCTTGCAGCTGTTGGACACACCTGAGACAGAGCATTTAGAGATCACCACCATCGAACAGTCCGCTCCGTGCTGGTCTGAGATTGGGGAGCCTATTTCCCAGGCAGGGACACGGCCGAGCCTGCGATTTACACTCGTCCGTGAAAACATTAATGCGGGGCTCCTGTGACGTTCAGGGGCATACAGTGCCTAATAGCGCATTCCGTGTCAACAAGGGGCCTCGAGTTGCTCGAGAAGATTTGTTCGCCAGAGGCGGGGACGAGACTCGAATAACGGAAGGCGTCTCGTGTTGGTCGGGACACTCCGGACATGAAAGAAAACCTGAGAGCTTATGATGATTATTCGCACTGAGGCAATAGAATGGTTCTGTGTCAGTCAGGGTGCCAATTCCGAATTGTCTGCACTCCATGCCAATTCTAGCCTAGACCTGTTGAGGCGAACTGGAGTCTATGTACCTATTACTGGACCACCTGAGGCGATCAGGGACCTTGCTGCGTTAATGCGTGTTCTTGTACCGATCCAAGGGAAAAGTGTGCGGATCATAGGGCCTTTCGGGTCAGGAGGCGGGCCCATGTGATATGATGCATCCCTCTAAGGGATGCCTCCCTCTAAGGTATCGGCCATGGGATCCCGTCCCGTGTCGCCAGAATGGGAGCCGAAAGACGCTGCGCAGTGGGAAGGAATGACGCAATCAACAGCATGTTATCAACATGTTGAACACGTTATCTCATAGCATAGTGCCATCTGTGAAAATGTGTCGGTATTGTGTTACTCGGTTTTGTCTGGGGAGATAGGTGGTTTAAGATTTGCATGATAAATACCTATTTGTGGGTTTAACTGCAGCCGGGTCGTGAATCTCGCTATGTCATGATGACCCGTAGGACGTGGCTTGCGGCAGGCAGAACGCTTTGCTTTATGCATAAGGCGGTACGCATAGCTTTACTCCGTGTCAAATAAGTAAGACCAGGAACAAAAAAATGAACGATTATTTGAGCTTCATGGTCGGGAGGATGCTGAGAAATATATTCAAAACTATCTGGTGATGCACAATTTTTGAATTCTTTTTCAGAAAATTGAACTTTTCAGAGATTAACCGTTTTATGAGATGTCCAACATGAAGGGTATTATACAAGGAGCAATTGTGAACTTTTACTACGATGCGATGCAATCTATATCTTATTGCATCTTAAAGATGCGTGTCGTGCATGGAAACGAATTTGTGTAACCCGGCATCAGGCGTCACTTTTGCATGCAAACAATGGCCAGCTCGCACGCAATAAGAGACTATCACATATGCAAATAAATATATGCACATGTATATATATATATATATATATATATATATATATATATATATATATATATATATATATATATATATTTATGTATATACATTTTGTATCCATTTAGGCAGCAGATTGTGTTCTATGTAAGTGCTGTTAAAGACAAGTGCAGGTATATTTTGTCATGTTTTGCTGTCCTTGCTCGAGTTTTCTGATTATGGCTCCCTCCTCATCATTGGAATTGAAAAGAAGCTTGCCGATGTTTGGTATCTATTAATCTTTACTTGAGTTTCAAAATTAAATATTCCATTTTCGAAGGCAAACGCACGCCGTATAGAAGTGACGAATATATCATAATATATTACAGGTAAGTATAACCAGTAAGGTAGTAGCAATTAGGTTTCATCAACTTCAATTTCATCACCATATTTTATAGGATCTACCTTATGTGGTCGGCATTTTTTCTTAGGAGCAGAAGAATGCAAAAGGCAAAACACGTGATGAATAGTGCGATATACCATATATGGATGTTATCGATCGATCCTAACTGAGGTGAAGGGTGCCTGCGTGGTTGGCTTACTTGTTTAGTTGCGGTGACGATGTTTTAATCATGACAGCCTCCAGAACACAAAGCTTCCTCCTGTTTGATGATATTATGATGGTAGTGTTTCTGGTGAAGCCGTCTCGGTTTGTGTTCCGCCCGTGTTCTTTCCTCACGTGCTCTCTTCGGGCACATCAGCCAAGTGCATTGTCAACCACATTGAAAGTGTGGTGGTAATGACAAGAACGTAGTTTGATTGCTTTAGAAACCTGCAATCGCCTACGTCACAACGAAATTGGTAAGCGATGTTGGTTCGTTTCACGGGGTCAGAGTTGGCTGTTAAATTATTTTTCATTCAGAACTGGGTGATTTTTATAGTAGGTGGTGACCGTCATCTTGTCGTCTTGGTTAACTGGTTTGATGTTTTCATGTCTAATTTTCTTGAGGATACGCTGATGCGTGATTTTGTGACAGAGATGTGGTACAAGAAACAATATCAAAATTAAACACAGATTGAGACCAAAAGAACGGGCTGTGTGAGTGTCCACTTTTAACACGCCCGGTTGGCTTGTTGGATACCCTCCACTCGGTTGGGGGTCAAGTTGACTGCCTTGAAATCTCAGCATCTAAGGGGGCTAGAGACACTAAATTGGCAGGGTGTGTTGGTCTGTAAATCAACTCACTTGGTCAAGTTTTCAGGCTCCCAGGTCATGAATATGGTGCCAAGCAATGTCAAACTCCACATTTGTGTGCGATGTGTCCCCATAACCAGACACCTCTTGTAAGCAAAATGTCACATTCCCTTTTAAAGCCGGTGACCTTTTTCGACCTTAGAATGTCACGGCTACGAAAATCATAGAACACTGCATTGAGTTTTGCATTCGAATAAGCGACAAAGTTTACGCTAGGTTGTACGTTCCTGAAAACGAATTATCGTCCTGAGTCAGTTTAGGTCAGTGACCTATTCTGACTTTTAAGAGTACCACTGGAAATGCCTAACGCGGTTCCTATAATCAATCATTCCGAAGTGAGCACCAGGAGCTACTTCATACAGCAAGCTGTAGAGTAATAAAACACGTTGGTTTTAATCTCGGGCCGACCTCCCTACCTGACCCATAGTCAATGGACTTTGGTCATTCAATTGATGCGTTGCCTAAAAAGTATCTTAGAGATGTTTGGCCTCATCTAACACACCGTTGTACCATCAGATTAAGCGATTCCATAGACGTTGACTTCGCTGAAACCGTGTTCTGACTTTAACCTGCTGTGGGTCAGCGTTGTGCCGTAGGGTAGTAGGTCGACCTGCCGTAGGTCAGCGTTAATCACTTGTTATAATAGTATATTAATATTGATGCAGAAAAGGAGATTGCCACAATTTTTGCTCACTTTACAGATACTTTGAGCTCTCTTGGGTGGTGAGAAGTTGCAGTGCTCCCTCGAAGCTATTTCATTATAGACCATATTTTGGTTGTATGCCAAGACAACTCCTTTGCAAAGGGAAATAATTCGTTCGTACCACGGAGACCTAGCATCGTACTTAAGCGTTTCCATAGAGCCTCTGAAGTTTTCACTGACCGAGGTGACTGTGGCCTGTCGACAGGTGGTGGTCACCCTACTATCCTGCTCCACCGCCCCAACCTCGCTCGGTCATGACGGATGCATCATATCTCATGAGTCCGCCTCCTGACATAGAAGGCCTCATGATCGGCGCAGTTTTCCCCTTGATCGGTACAAGAACACACATTAACGCAGAAAGGTCTCTTATCGCCTCCGGTGGTCTAGTAATAGGTACATAGACTCCAGTTCGCCTTAACAGGACCATGCTGGAATTGGACTGGAGTGCAGACAATTCGGAACTGGCACCCTGACTGACACAAAACCATTCCATTGCCTCAATGAAAGCAATCATCATAAGCTGTCATGTTTCCTTTCGTTGTCAGAGTGTCAGGGTCAACACAAGACGCCTTCCGTTATTCGAGTCTCGCCCCCGTCTATGGCGAAGAAGTCTTCTCGAACAACTCGAGGCCCCTTGTTGACACGGATTTACGCTATTAGGCACTGTGGGCCCCTGAACGTCACACGAGCCCCACATTAGTGTGATCACGGACCAGTGGAAGTCGCAGGATCGGCCGTGTCCCTGCCTGGCTAATGGGCTCCCCGATCTCAGACCGGCACGGAGCCGACTGTTCGGTGTTGGTGATCTCTAAATGCTCTGTCTCAGGTGTGTCCAACAGACGCAAGATGATCTCTATCTGACATTTGGCATCATGGCCCTACGGGCGCGCGTCTTACATGTGATCTTCATCTACAGTTTTGGGTCGTTCAGCTTTCCACTCGGGCCCTTGATCTCTGGTCTCCAGAGACCCTTGGGCCCCTCTTCGGACCCCTCAAGAACCGCTCTTGGTCGACTCGGGCCACTTGTCTCCACACGACCTCTTTCAGGCACTGTAACCTCTGACTGACAACGTGTGGCAGGGACTTCGAAAAATGCAACTAGTAAAATCTGGCATGTTATGGACATCATGTGTCATCATCGTGTCTATGATCATCGCACTTTTGGAAGTCCATAGGTAGCAACGGCCAGACTAAACCACTTCTTCAAAAATATCAGTGATGTGACTTGCGAAAGGATAAACTCATGTGAAACTTTTCACATTGGGTGGTAACAGATGGGTCTGTATTAACACATATATTTCGTATCCTAAGACCTCGCTCGAAAACATTACGGGCTGTCTTTTACCATTGGCCAACGGATCAAGAGAGCCCATTTTGCCCAACATCTGACGATTGTTTTCTTAGTTGATGAAAAAGCGTCGCCATTTCTTGATACATTTCCTCCTCTCCGAAAAGTCTTCTGATTCCTGACGGAGTTGTTCCATGGTTGGCCGGTGGTGGACTCGCCACTCCGCCGGTGACACTGCATGTGCCTCACTTGCGTCGGGAGGCATCATCGGCCAGCTTTCCCACATCCGACTTGATCGCTGCTGCGTCTGAATTCAGGGTGGCGGTATAAGCGTTGAGTTCAGCCGTGGTGACGCAGTCGTCGCCGTCGGTGTTCATGGCATTATACGCATCCGTCAGAGACTGGTGGGTGTGTCCTTTCACTCCCACCTTAGCGGGATTAGCCGTGGCGGCCACGACCAAGCACAGGACCAGGAGGCCAAAACGGAGCATGGTGGAAGGAACGTAAGAAACTTGTAAGGCAACGGAATAAACTTGTAAGAACGGAAGGTTCTTGCGCTGGCTGCTGGCAAGGTACTGATGACACGGCATTCAACCATGGTCTTAAATAGTCGAGAATGAGTCAACTGGAGGCAACTGGCGCCATCCGCTGTAGCAACAAGTGTGCTAACAGCTACGCACTTTGCGCTCGCAGTGTTACGTTTGTGCAACGTGCTGTCTCATAGCATGGTTGCATCTGGGAAAATGCGCTGATGTTATGTGTTTCTTGCTTTTGTCTGAGGAGATGCATCGTTTTACGAATCAGGTTGGAAAAAGTTGTTTGTAGCTTTAGATGCACCCAGGTGCTAAATCATGCTATGTCACGATGACCCATAGAACCCCGATTACGGCTAACGAGATGCCCTGCTTCATGCATATGTCAGCACTGATAGCTTTATTCCCTGTCAAATAAGAAGCAGAAAGGAGAAAAAAAACATCATTACTTTAACGTCATCTGAGTGTGGGAACAACGATGAGCAGTAAATTCAAATTGTCTGTCAATTATGCTCCACTTTTCATTGTTTTGTTTGAGGCAGCGAGCTATAGTTGTAAGAGTTCAGGAACATTCAGGGGACAAAGCAAGCAGCAATCGTCAGTCATTACTTCAATTCAGTCTATATCTCCTTGACGACCACTAGTACGTATGAATGGAAACGAATTTGTGGACGTCAACGAGAGTGCATTAACACGCCCTCGAGTGGGGGTCAAATTGACCCCTCGAAGTTTTCTGGAATGGCTTTCGAACTGCAGCGTATCCGTGCAATTTTTTCATGGCTGTAGACAATTGAATAGCGGCTCGTTTGGTCCAGAAAATTTAGATACAACTCGTAAGGTCATCGACCTACGGCAGGTCAAAGTCAGGCCACGGAATCAGCGAAGTCAATTTCTAGGGAATCGTTCAATCCGATGCAACAACGCGGTGTTATACAAAGCCATGCATCTCTGAAAAATCATAGAACACTGCATTGAGTTTCGCATTCGAATGAGCGACAAAGTTAACGCAAGGTAGTAAGTTCCTAAAAACGAAATGTTGACCTGAGTCAGCTGGGGTCAGTGACCTATTCTGACTTTTAAGAAGACCACTGAAAATGTCTAATGCGGTTCTTGTAATCAATCATTCCGAGGTGAGCACCATAAACTGCTTCATGCAGCAAGCCGTATAGCGACAAAACAGGTTGGTTTTGATCCTGGGCCGACCTCCCTACCTGACCCAAGATCAATGGACTTTGGTCATTCAATTGATGCTCTGCCTAAAAAATATCTTAGAGATGCTTCGTTTCATCTAACACTCCGTTGTCGACCTACTGCCGTAGGGCAGTAGGTCGACCTGTCGTAGGGCAGCGGTATTCGCTTGCTATTAAGGTATGTTAACATTGACGTAAAAAACGAGATTCCCACAATTTTTGCGCATTTCACAGATAACTTCTTTTGAATGGTGAGCAGTTGCAGTACTACTTCCAAACGTATTTCATTATAGTCCATATCTTGGTGGTGTTCCAAGACAACACGTAAAAAATAAGTCGTTTATAGCACGGAGACCTAGCATCGTAAGCAAGCGTTTCCATAGAACCTCTCAAGTCCACACTGACCGAGGTGACTGTGACCTGTCGACAAGTGGTGGTGACCCGACTACGTTACGGTTCAAACGTTGTGTACCTGCGGACATTGGGGTGCATAAGGAAAGAAAACAATTATCAAGACGTTTATATAATCCCAGTGTGTAATACGAGTTTGGCGCGCCTGCGACAGACGTTGCTAATAATTGGCGCTGAAACGGCGGGTGCTTTGTGCGTCTTGTATAACGTTGCCGCCGCTCCGGCTTCGCGCGTGGGAGATGTGGACATGGATTTTCAGCAGCAAGGAAGGACGTGTCTGGCGAAGATGGGTGAAATGTGCGCATTGTTTCACACATGAATGCTGCTTCGATACCCTGATGCATCATCCAATCTTCCTCGTCTTTTTTTCACGAGTGAAAGCATGGCATACTTACCGTGGAATTGCATGAGGTTAGATCAGTTTGATGAACCAAGGTCTTTGCGAACAAAACAAAATTGAGAATTTCTTTTAAGCATCAATTGGATCTCACACCTAAAAGCATATATGTGTGCCTGCATTAACAAACATGTGCATACATTGAGAATGGTTCATTTGCTTACACCATAAAGGCTGATTGATTCGCAACATGCATCACCTGATCATAATACCAACACGCATCGCAACAATCTACATTCCAGCACTTTCTGGTCATGCCCACATCTAAAACTAAATTGATCTTGTATATTGTTACACATCTGAATCTACACATCTGAGTCTACACATCTGATGTGAGGGTCTACACATCTGAATCCTTTTGAACCTCATTTCTGGCTTCAGAAGCAGCGCACTTATATGCAGGAGCAATGACTGGGATTCAGCTGTTGCCCCTTCATTGTTAATGGCCTCCAACAAGCAATGAATGCTCATGAATTATAAATTGGTATACTGCATGGAAGTATTTTTAACAGGTTTGACAAAAATATCAATACTATGCAGCCTAAGGGTTCTAGCACAGGTTTCCCATGGTATCAACACCTACAAAAGCCCTCAGAATTCTGACCTCGCCATGAGGGAAGAAAGTAAATCTGATAGAAATACTGAAGAAATCATAATGCTGTGATGGTGATCATATGCAAACAAAACACCAGGAACTTCAGCCCAGCGTGGTCTGGGCTATGCTGGCACACCCATGCACCAAACAGTCTGCACATTGATCTTACCTCCATGCCATTCAGCGGATGCCTTTTGCTGACTGCACTGTTAACCTCATTCAGCTGTTTGACAAGGCCTTATTCATTTGAGCACCTTTGGTACCGCTGTATCCTGCTCCACCGCCACAACCTCGCTCGGTCATTCAACAACACCTGTCTTCCGTCTGCTGAAGCCGAATCAGCTGAGCCGGCGTTAGGAGTTGCTGTACTTTGAACCTGAATGAATACACGGGTTTCTATCTGTGTAAATCCGTTTCAGAAGTGCGGAATGCAACTTATCATGCAGCTTTGTGTTATTTCTCTCCTATGTTAGCAGTCTACAGTAAAACATAGATTCATGATGGTTTACGGCCCATATCAGAGTCATAAAACATGGTAGCTCACGTAAAAATATGGTTGATGTAGGTGGCACTTCTATCAACAGGCCACACAAATAGTTCTTTAGGGAATCAGCTTTGGCACAACTAGTAGTTATTTTTACTTAGGCGCTCTGGAGAATTTATGTTATTTATTACATGCACCATTTCTTACTACATTCCAATGCGGTTTTGTGGTTGATGACGCACTATAAATTGTACATGGCTTCCATGGTTTGAAAGTGGCTGTGTCGTCTGTGTACATCGTCTGGAGAATGTTTTGGTAAGGTATTTACCCTTTTCAATCATCCTAAGTGGACATCCACTTGATGCGAACAAATAGTACATTTTGTTTCATCCTTTTGTGGCAGCTGCTTTGTTAGAGGCAAGGCATTGTGCCCTCAAAAGCTGTGCGTGAAATGCCGTCATTTTGATTTTCATGGGGTCAGCTGATTTGAAGGGCAAGATGAGAGGGCCTCAGATTGGCGTGATGTAAAATTTGAAGTGCGTATGGAGTGTTTGGTGTAATAGTTGATGTATTGAGTGTACTTGATGTAAAGTTATTTGCCAGTCTTTTGGACCGTGAGCAAGGTGTTGAGGTACAGACTATCCCTAGTGTTGGAGAGATCCATTCTATCAATCCCTCTACAGACAGATGGAGGGAATAGCTATGAGGAGCCGTATTGGCCCACCGCTGACAATGGTTTTTGTGAACATGTAAGTTTTGCTGTTCGGTGCCTCGCCTCCGGCTCACTGTTACACTCAGTGCGTCCAAAGTCACTTCTGCATTTGACAATCATCACAGGTACTCCACACAGTCCGTCCCGCCAGCAAGTCCGTCCTCGCGCAGGCGGCTCTCCGAGCCTTCTCCATGTTACTACCACCCCTCGTCGCCCACGCGGCCGCGACCATCGCACCTGGGGCGGAAGGATTAATTTTGAGTTCTTGGTCGATCCATTCGGAGGAAGAAAGCATCAGAAGCAGAGTGTTTTCAACATATCAGAAATCGGCTTCTGGTCACATCTGAATGCGAGCGACAATGCATGACAAGGCGAGCGTGAATGACACCGTGGGATAGACAGACGACTTCTTGTCGAATGCCGGCGCCTCCGAGAAGAACAAGGACAACCCGGCCCACGTAGCACTGGTCGCGGATGGCTATGGGCGCCGCCAATCGGGTCACCTGTGCAATCATAAACACATTTGAACAGGAGATAGGTTCTCTAAGGTCACAAGTTAGATCCCACGACCCGAACTGCGTCGGACTACGCCAATAATACCCTGAATGTTGGTCACCTCATAAAACTGTGGCTCGCTGCTTCAGAAGGAAAAAAATCAAAAAATATGCTTGAATGTCAGGTGATTTTGAGTTAACTGCTCATCATAATACCGACAAAGGCATGAGGACGAACGAATCGTCAATTTTTCTCTCCTTTTTCCCGCTTATTTGAGAAAGAATAAAGCTATCAGCGCTGTCTTATGCATGAAGCAGAGCAACCTGCCTGCCGTAATCGGTGTTCTGGTGGTCATCATGATATAGCGTGTTTCTCTACCTGGCTGCAGTTCAAGCTACAAACAATTTTTTCCAACCTAATTCGTAAAACGATATATCTTCTAAGCCAAGAAACAGGAAACACATAACATCAGCATACTTTCACAGATGGCACCGTGCTTTGAGATAACACGTTGTGCAAACGTAACACGCTGCCAAGTGCGTAGCTGTTAGTACACTTGGCGGCGGGGCAGTCGACAATAAGTCGTCTGTCTATCCCACGGCGTCATTCACGCTCGCCTTGTCATGCTTTGTCGCTCGCATTCAGATGTGACCAGAACCCGAATTTCTGACATGTTGGAAACCCTTGGCTTCTGATGTTTTCTTTCGCCGAATTGATTGACCATGAAATCAATATTAATCCTTCCGCTCCAGGCGAGTGTCGCGGCCGCGGGGGCGAGGAGGGGAGTACTAACAATAAGACTCGGAGAGCCGCCGGCGCAAGGACAGGCACGCCGGCGGGACGGACTGTGGGCACAATGCCGTGCCTCTAACGAAGCCGCTCCCGTAAAGGGATGAAACAATATGTGATATGTATTCGCATCAAATGGATATTCACTTAGAATGATTCAACAGAGTAAATACCTTACCAAAACATGCTCCAGACGAGGTGCACAGACGACGGAAATATGATACAAAAGGATGGAAGCTATTTACAGTTTAAGGTGTGTCGTCAACCACAAAAACGCATTGGAATATAGTAAGAGGTGGTGCATGCAATAAAGGACGTATATTCTCCAGAACCTGAAGCAAAAATATTTTATAGTCAAACAAATGCTGATGCATCCGCCTCACTTGCGTCGGGAGGCATCATCGCCCATTTTTTCCACATCCGACTTGATCGCTGCTGCGTCTGAATTCAGGGTGGCGGTATAAGCGTTGAGTTCGGCCGTGGTGATGCAGTCGTCGCCGTCGGTGTTCATGGCATTAAACACCTCCGTCAGAGTCAGGTGCGTGTGTCCTCCCACTCCCTCGGTAGTGGGATTAGCCGTGGCGGCCACGACCAAGCACAGAACCAGGAGGCCAAGACGGAACATAGTGACGCAAGTTTCCTACGCTCGCTGCTAGCAACGTACTGGTGATACGGCACTGAACCACCGTCTTAAATACGACAGGAATGAGTCAACTGGATTCATTCGTTGGAGCAACAAGTGCACTAACAGCTACGCACTTGGCAGCGTGTTACGTTTGCACAACGTGTTATCTCAAAGCACGGTGCCATCTGTGAAAGTGCCCTATTGTTATGCGTTTCCTGTTTTTGGCCTAGGAGATATATCTTTTTACGAATTGGGTTGGGAAAAAGTTGTTTGTAGCTTGAGCTGCAGCCAGGAAGAGAAACACGCTATATCATGATGACCAACAGAACACCGCTTACGGCAGGCAGGGTGCTCTGCTTCATGTATCAGACAGCACCGATAGCTTTATAGCTTCCCAAATAATTGGGACAAATGTTTATGAATGCATATGTTTACAAATGCCATCCGTTTATGGTATGTCGCATGGTATGATATATTTAGCATGTGTTTTGCCGCTTGAATTGCTATGCTTGTACGAAAAAAAGGCCACCTATGGTAAATCATATAAAAGATGGTAATCGAATTGAAGTAAATGAAACCTGATTGCTTTCACCTTACTGGTTATACTTACCTTTGATATATGATGATATATTCGTCATTTCTATGCGGCATGCGTCGGCCTTTGAAAATGGAATATCTAATTTCGAAACTTTAGTAACATCAATAGACACCAAGCATAGGCGAGCTACTTTTCAATCCAAGTGATGAGAAGAGAGCCATAATCAGAAAGCTCGAGCAAGGACAGCAAAAAAAACGTACAAAATGTACCGACACTGAAGTCTATAACAGCACTGGCAAAGAAGAAAATTTGCTACCTAAATGTACCAGTTTATTTACATAAATGAATTTATATGAAAATATATGCATGTATGTATGCATATATTTATTGGTGTATGTGATAGGCTCTTAATGCGTGCTAGTTGGCAACTGCTTGCCTGCATGCGTGACGCCTGATGCCGAACTACATAAATTTGTGTCCATGCACGATACGTATTTTTAAGATGCAATGGGATATAGCTGCATTGCATCTTAGTAAAAGCTTATGATTGCTCCTTGTATAATACATTACATGTTGGTCATCTCATAGGAGTGTCGCTGGTGAAAAAATTAATTTTCTGAAGAAAAAAAAATCAAAAATTGTGCATCATCACCGGAAAATTTTGAAGTTCTTTCCCAGCATCATGTCGAGCATGAAGGTGAAATAACTGTTCATTTTTCTTTTCCTGCTTCCACTTATCTGACACGGAATAAAGCTGTCCGTACTGCCTGCAGTAAGCAGCGTTCCACGGGTCATCATGACATAGCGAGTTTCACGACCTGGCTGCAGCTAAACCAACACACCGCTATTTCCCATTTAAGACATAAAGCCACATATATCCCCAGACTAACCCCAGTGACACAACACCGAGGCATTTTCACAGATGGCACCATGCTGTGAGAAAACATGTTACACAAACGTACCACTGCGAGCGCAGAGTGCGCTGCTGTTAGTGCACTTGTTGCTGCAAGGGATGGCGCCAGTTGCCTCCAGTTGACTCATTTCTGTCGTATTTAAGACGGTGGTTCAGTGCCGTATCACCAGTGCCTTGCTAGCAGCCAGCGCAAACACCTTCCGTCACTATGTTCCGTTTTGGCCTCCTGGTCGTGTGCTTGGTCGTGGCCGCCACGGCTAATCCCACCACTGAGGGAGTGAGAGGACATACGCACCTGACTCTGACGGAGGCGTTTAACGCCATGAACACCGACGGCGACGACTGCATCACCACGGCCGAACTCAACGCTTATACCGCCACCCTGAATTCAGACGCAGCAGCGATCAAGTCGGACGTGGAAAAGATGGGCGATGATGCCTCCCGACGCAAGTGAGGCGGATGCAGCTTCGCCGGCGGAGTGGCGAGTCCGGGACTGGCCGGTCATGGAACCACTCCGTCAGGCATCACAAGACTTTTCGGACAGGAAGAGATGTCTGAACAAATGGCAACGAATTTTCACCATCTAAAAAACGATTGTCAGTTGCTGTGCGGCATGGACTCTCATCCGGTGGCCAACTTGAACAGGCGGCGCGTTATGTTTTCGAACGATTTCGTAGCATACGAAATAAAGGTGTCAATACAAGGCTGTATATTACCGCGCAGCGTGAAAAGCTTGCCATGTGTTTATTCTCACGCGCTTCGCATCATTGGTATTTTTGAAGGGCACGATAGTCTGATCGTTGCTAGTTATGAACTCCTAAAAGTGCGGTGATCATTGACACAATAATGACATGATTTTTGTAACAAGCAAAGCTTTGCTAGTTGCATTTTTTGAACTCCCTGACGCACGTTGTCAGTCAGAGGTCACTGGGGCAAGATAGACGATAGAATGGGCCATCAGATTGGTGTGCGTTTTTGCGGCACGTGACACGCGGCACGTGCACACGTGTTGAAAAACAATGGAACTGGCCGTTCTTGACGCACTTGAAGCCACGTTCGCACATGACGTTTGTAACAAGTCAAGTTAACATCTCGTAAGCTTAGATCGGTCTTGGTCTAGATAGTAAGGAATGTATTCTACAGAGCAGGTCAAGTTCGTCATTTCATTCATATGCCTTGTCGAGAAAGGTATACTTAGCGATAAAAGCGTTGCCCGAATGGGTACTATGGCGTTGGTGCTGGGTTTACCACTACGTGTTGCTTAAACAGCGGTAAACATTAGCTGCTTAGCGGACCACCGCAGTGCTTGACCTATCACGCTGCCCAGTTGGGGAAACGCCATGCAATTCCCGCAGGGCAGGGTCGTGAGAAAGTGTCACGCTAGGCGACCTGCTGATATTGGCAGGTAGTATATATGATGTAAACGATGACGCAACGGGTCACACACTACTTGATTGGAGTGCATGTTGCTGTTGACTCGTCCAGTGGTTTTCCTTTCGCACACACCCAGAAGTGTAACATGAGCGTCGGAGCTGTTGACTCGACTAGTGGCTTTCCTCTCTCACACACCCAGAAGTGTAACATGCGCGTCGGAGCTGTTGACTCGTCCAGAGGTTTTCCTCTCTCACCCACCCAGAAGTGTAACATGCGCGTCGGAGCTGTTGACTCGTCCAGTGGTTTTCCTCTTGCACACACCCTGAAGTGTAACATGCGCGTCGGAGCTGTTGACTCGTCCAGTGGTTTTCCTCTTGCACACACCCAGAAGTGTAACATGCGCGTCGAAGTAAGACCAAAGTAACACGGCTGGTGCGACCTGCGTGATGACCCCGTTAGCCGTAGCACAACGGTCTGATTACGTTCTGATAACAGCAGCGCATAACTTAGACCACGAAAAAAGTTCATAATCTAACCTCGCAAATCATTCCTAAATTCTCAAGGCCATGCTGACAGTCCAAAGAACCGGTGAAAACAACAACAAACTTAAGAATAAGCCAATGCACCCTGCGCAAATGCTGGTTCAAATGTGAGCAGAACGTAAATTTCTGACATGCTGGAAACCGCCTGCTTCTGTTGTTTCCTTTCACTGAGTTGATCAGACCATGTGAAATCACGCCTCGGGACTTACCTATGCCCATTTATGCTTTTGTCTTCACGCTTCGTCTGCATTCTGTCAAAAATTGACAGGAGGTTTTTAATGCATTCTTATGTAATGAATATGAAGAAGACCAAAATATACGGGCATTAAAAAGAGTACCGATTTTTGCGGTATTGCTCCATGCAGTTGAAATCGTTCCAAATGGTCTGTAAAGAGGGAATGATGCGTGATTTTGTGACACAGATGTGGTGCGAGAAACAATATCAAAATTAAAAACGGATGGAGGCCAAAAAACGGGCTGTGTGAGTGTTTACTTTTAACATGCGCCCGGTTGGCTTGTTCGATACCCTCCGCTCGGGTGGGGGAAAGTTGACCGCTTTGAAGTCTCAGGAACTCAGAGGGCTAGAGACACTAAATTGACAGGGTGTGTTGGTCTGTAAAGAAACTAACTTGGTCATATTTTCAGGCTCCCAGGTCATGAATTTTGTGCCAAACAATGCCAGACTCCAAATTTGTGTTCAAAGTGCCTACAGAACTAGACACCTGTTCGAAGCACGCACGAAGCAAGCAGGTCACATGCTCATTTAAGGCCATTGACCTTTTTCGACTTTAGAAGGTCATGGTGACGAAAATGATAGAACAATGCATTGAGTTTTGCATTTAAAGAAGCGACAAAGTTTTCGCTAGGCAGTACGCTCCTAAAAAGGAATATTGACCTTAGTAAGTTTAGGTCAGTGACCTATTCTGACTACGAAGAAAACCACTTAAAATGTCTAATGCGCTTCCTGAAAAGCTCCTGAGCTCCAAGAGCTGCTCTCTAACTGACTTTTGGGGTCATGGCCCTACGGGCGAGCGACTTACATGTGGCCTACATCCAACACTGGGTGGTTCAGCTTTCCATCCGGGCCCTTGATCTTTGGTGTCCAGAAACCCCTGGGGCCCTCTTCGGGCCTGGTCAAAAACCGCTGGTGTGACACTTTCTCACGACCCTGCCATGCAGGAATTGCATGGCTTTTCCCCAACTGGACAGAGTGGTAGGTCAAGCACTGCGGTGGTCCGCTAAGCAGCTAGTGTTCACCACTGTTAAAGCAACACGTAGTGGTGAACCCACCACCAACGTCATAGTACCCTTTCAGGCAACGCTTTTATAGCCAAGTACATCGATTTTGGCAAAATATCTTCTATGAATGGAAGACGAACTGTTACCAGCTCTGTAGAATACATTCCTTTATGTCTATACCAAGACCAATCTAACCTTACGAGATGTAGACTTAACATGTTACAGACGTCATGTGTGAACATGGATTCAAAAGCGTCAAGAACGTCCAGTTCCATTGTTTTTCAACACGTGTGCACGTGCCGCGTGTCACGTGGCACAAAAACGTACACCAATCTGATGGCCCATTCTATCGTCTAATTGCCTCTGTGACCCCTGACTGACAATGTGTGTCAGGGACTCCGAAAAATGCAAATCGCAAAATTTGGCTTGTTACGAACATCATATGCATCACCGTGTCTACGATCATCGCACTTTCAAGAGCCCATAACTAGCAATGATGAGACAAGCGTGCCATTCAAAAAAAATCAATGATGCGAAGCGCGTGAGAATAAACACATGGCAAGCTTTTCACGCTGCGCGGTAATATACAGCCTTGTATTGACACGTTTATTTCGTATGCTACGAAATCGTTCGAAAACATAACGCGCCGCCTGTTCAAGTTGGCCACCGGATGAGAGTCCATGCCGCACAGCAACTGACGATCGTTTTTTAGCTGGTGAAGAACCGTTGCCATTTGTTCAGACATCTCTTCCTCTCCGAGAAGTCTTGTGATGCCTGACGGAGTTTTTCCATGACCGGCCAGTCGCGGACTCGCCACTCCGCCGGTGACGCTGCATCCGCCTCACTTGCGTCGGGAGGCATCATCGGCCAGCTTTTCCACATCCGACTTGATCGCTGCTGCGTCTGAATTCAGGGTGGCGGTATAAGCGTTGAGTTCGGCCGTGGTGATGCAGTCGTCGCCGTCGGTGTTCATGGCATTAAACACCTCCGTCAGAGTCAGGTGCGTGTGTCCTCCCACTCCCTCGGTAGTGGGATTAGCCGTGGCGGCCACGACCAAGCACAGAACCAGGAGGCCAAGACGGAACATAGTGACGCAAGTTTCCTACGCTCGCTGCTAGCAACGTACTGGTGATACGGCACTGAACCACCGTCTTAAATACGACAGGAATGAGTCAACTGGATTCATTCGTTGGAGCAACAAGTGCACTAACAGCTACGCACTTGGCAGCGTGTTACGTTTGCACAACGTGTTATCTCAAAGCACGGTGCCATCTGTGAAAGTGCCCTATTGTTATGCGTTTCCTGTTTTTGGCCTAGGAGATATATCTTTTTACGAATTAGGTTGTGAAAAAGTTGTTTGTAGCTTGGGCTGCAGCCAGGAAGAGAAACACGCTATATCATGATGACCAACAGAACACCGCTTACGGCAGGCAGGGTGCTCTGCTTCATGTATAAGACAGCACCGATAGCTTTATGGCTTCCCAAATAATTGGGACAAATGAGAAAAAAATTGACGATTAGTTCGGCCTCATGCCTTTGTCGAGATGATGATGAGCAGTTAATTCAAAGTCACCCGACATTCAATCACAATCTTTGATTTTTTTCTTTTTGAAGCAGCGAGCCACAGTGTTATGAGGTGACCAACATTCAGGGTATTATTGACGTAGTACGACACAGTACGGGTCGTGGGCTCTAACTTGTGACCTTAGAGGACCTATCTCCTGTTCAAATGCGTTTATGATTGCAGAGGTGGCCCGATTGGAGACGCCCGTAGCGATCTGCAACCAGCGCTGCGTGGGCCAGGTTGTCCTTGTTCCTCTTGGCGGCGCGGCAGTCGACAAGAAGTCGGCTGTCTATCCCACGGCGTCATTCACGCTCGCCTTGTCATGCTTTGTCGCTCGCATTCAGATGTGACCAGAACTCGAATTTCTGACATGTTGGAAACCCTTGGCTTCTGATGTTTTCTTTCGCCGAATTGATTGACCATGAAATCAATATTAATCCTTCCGCTCCAGGCGAGTGTCGCGGCTGCGGGGGCGAGGAGAGGAGTACTAAACATAAGACTCGGAGAGCCGCCGGCGCAAGGACAGGCACGCCGGCGGGACGGACTGTGGGCACAATGCCGTGCCTCTAACGAAGCCGCTCCCGTAAAGGGATGAAACAAAATGTGATATGTATTCGCATCAAATGGATATTCACTTAGAATGATTCAACAGAGTAAATACCTTACCAAAACATGCTCTAGACGAGGTGCACAGACGACGGAAATATGATACAAAAGGATGGAAGCTATTTACAATTTAAGGTGTGTCGTCAACCACAAAAGCGCATTGGAATATAGTAAGAGGTGGTGCATGCAATAAAGAATGTATATTCTCCAGAACCTGAAGCAAAAATATTTTATGGTTAAACAAATGCTGATGCCTTAAAGAGCCCTTTTTGTGGCCTGTTAATAGAAGCGCCACCTGTATCAAACATATTTCTGAAGTGAGATATGATGTTTTATGGCTCTGATGAGGGCCGGAAATAATCATGAAGTTATGTTTTAGTGTAGACTGTTGATTATGGGTGGGAAGAAAAAAAAACTGCATGCTAAACTGTATTGAAGACTTCTCATCGGGTTTACAAAAGTAAAAATCCATATATTTATTCAGGTCCAAAGTACAGTAACTCCTGGCGCCGGCTCAGCTGAATCGTCATTGGCAGACGGGAGACAAGTGTTGTTAAATGACCGAACGAGGTTGCGTATATCAAGCGTATCTTCATGGAAACTAGATCTGAAAAAATCAAATCCTTCAACCGAACGACAAGGCACCGGTCGCCACCTACTATAAAAACAGAAAGGTCGCCCAGTTCTTCATGAAAACTAATTTAACAGCCAACTCTGACCCCGTGAAACGAACCAACGTCGTTTACCAATTTAGGTGTGACATATGAAATTTTTTTTGATTATTTTATCGCTCTACGGCTTGCTGTATGAAGTAGTTTCCGGTGCTCACTTCGGAATGATTCATTACAAGAACCACATTAGACGTTTTCAGTGGTCTTCTTAAAAGCCAGAATAGATCACTGACCTAAGCTCACTCAGGTCAACATTTCGTTTTAGGAACGCATTACCCAGCGTTAACTTTGTCGCTTATTCTGATGCAAAACTCAATGCAGTGTTCTATGGTTTTCGTCACCATAATCTTCCAAGGTCTGAAAAGGTAAACTGACCTTAAAATAGCATGTGACCTTTTGCTTAGAACAGATGTTTAGTTCTAGCGACACTTTGAACACAAATGCGGAATTTTACATTGCTTGGCACGAAATTCATGACCTAGGAGCCTGAAAAATCTGACCCCAGTGAGTTTATTTACAGACCAACACACCCGGTCAATTTGGTGTCTCTAGCCTCTGAGTTTCTGAGATTTCAAGGCGGTCAACTTGACCCCCACCCGCGCGGAGGGTATCCAAGAACCAACCGGGCGTGTGTTA
>NW_023597055.1:14996009-15076988 GCF_011947565.3 Pollicipes pollicipes
CAATATTTATTTGCATCAAATGGATGTCCACTTAGGGTGATCCAACAGAGTAAATACCTACCAAAACATGCTCCAGACAACGTACATAGACGACAAAACCGCGATACAAGCGATGGAAGCCATGTACGACTTGAAGTGTGCTGTCAACCACAAAAACGCATTGGAGAATAGTAAGAAGTGGCGCATGTAATAAATAAGATAAGTTCTGCAGACCTCTTAAGCAAAAACAACTACTAGTTGAGCGAAAGCTGATTCCCTAAAGAACCAATTTTTATGCCTATTGAAAGAAGCGCCACCTGTATCAACCATATTTCTCAAGTGAACTATCATGTTTTATGACTGATATTGGCCGTAAACCATCAGGAATCTATGCTTTAGTGTAGACTGCTAACATAGGAGGGAAATAACACAAAGCTGCATGGCAAGCTGCACTCCGCACTTCTTAAACGACTTTACACAGATATAAACCTATGTATTGATTCAGGTTCAAAGTACAGCAACTCCTAACGCCGGCTCAGCTGATTCGGCTTCAGCAGACGGAAGACAGGTGTTGTTGAATGACCGAGCGAGGTTGTGGCGGTGGAGCAGGATAGTCGGGTCACCACCACTTGTCGACAGGTCACAGTCAGCTCGGCTAGTGTTGACTTGGGAGGTCCTATGGAAACGCTTACTTACAACGTTAGGTCTCCGTGCTATAAACGACTCATTTTTTTTAAGTGTTGTCTTGGAACACAACCAAGATATGGACTATAATGAAATACGTTTGGAAGTAGTACTGCAACTCCTCACCATTCAAAAGAAGTTAAGTTATCTGTGAAATGCGCAAAAATTGTGGCAATCTCGTTTTTTACGTCAATGTTAACATACCTTAATAGCAAGGGAATACTGCTGACCTACGACAGGTCGACATACTACCTTACGGCAGTAGGTCGACAACGGAGTGTTAGATGAAGAGAAGCATCTCGAAGATATTTTTTAGGCAGAGCATCAATTGAATCACCAAAGTCCATTGACCTTGGGTCAGGTAGGGAAGTCGGCCCAAGATTAAAACCAACCTGTTTTATCACTCTACGTCTTGCTGTATGAAGTAGTTTCTGGTGCTCACTTCGGAATGATTGATTACAAGAACCGCATTAGACATTTTCACTGGTCTTCTTGAAAGTTAGAATAGGTCACTGACCTAAGCTGACTAAGGTCAATGTTTCGTTTTTAGGAACGTATTACTTAGCGTTTACTTTGTCGCTTATTTGAATGCAAAACTCAATGCAGTGTTCTATGATTTTCGTCACCATAACCTTCTAAGGTCGAAAAAGGTAACTGACCTTAAATAAGCATGTGACCTTTTGCTTAGAACAGGTGCTTAGTTCTAGCGACACTTTGAACACAACTGCGGAGTTTGACATTGTTTGGCACAAAATTCATGACCTAGGAGCCTGAAAATTTGACCCCAGTGAGTTTATTTACAGACCAACACACCCGGTCAATTTGGTGGCTCTAGCCTCTGAGATTCTGAGATTTCAAGGCGGTCAACTTGACCTCCACCCGTGCGGAGGGTATCCAACACGCCAACCGGGCGTATGTTAAAGTGAACACTCACACAGCCCGTTTTTTGTCTCAATCTGTATTTAATTTTGATATTGTTTCGTGTACCACATCTGTGTCACAAAATCACTCATCAGCGAACCCTTAAGAAAATAAAATCTGAAGACGTCAAACCAGCCAACCAGGACGACAAGATGCCGGTCACTACCTACTACCAAAACAAAATAATCACCCAATTCTTCGTGAAAAATAATCTAACGCCTAACTCTGACCCCGTGAAATGAACCGACGTCGTTTACCAATTGCGTTGTGACATAGGAGATTGCATGTTTCTAAAGCAATCAAGCTACGTTGGTGTCATTACCACCACATTTTCAATCTGCTTGACATGTTTCTTGGCTGACGTGCCCCAAAAGAGCACGTGCGGAAAGATACGCCCGGAACATCAACCGAGAAGGCCTCACCAGAGACACTGCCATCATAACATCATCAAACAGGAGGAAGCTTTGTGTTCTGGAAGCTGTCACGACCTAAACATCGTCACCGCAGCTAAACAAGTAAGCCAACCTCCCAGGCACCCTTCACCTCAGTTAGGAACGATCGATGCCATCCGTTTATGGTATGTCGCATGGTATGGTATATTTAGCATGTGTTTTGCCGCTTGAATTGCTATGCTTGTAAGAAAAAAAGGCCACCTATGGTAAATCATATAAAAGATGGTAATCGAATTGAAGTAAATGAAACCTGATTGCTTTCACCTTACTGGTTATACTTACCTTTGATATATGATAATATATTCGTCATTTCTATGCGGCAGTGCGTCGGCCTTTGAAAATGGAATATCTAATTTCGAAACTTTAGTAACATCAATAGACACCAAGCATAGGCGAGCTACTTTTCAATCCAAGTGATGAGAAGAGAGCCATAATCAGAAAGCTCGAGCAAGGACAGCAAAAAAAACGTACAAAATGTACCGACACTGAAGTCTATAACAGCACTGGCAAAGAAGAAAATTTGCTACCTAAATGTACCAGTTTATTTACATAAATGAATTTATATGAAAATATATGCATCTATGTATGCATATATTTATTGGTGTATGTGATAGGCTCTTAATGCGTGCTAGTTGGCAACTGCTTGCCTGCATGCGTGACGCCTGATGCCGAACTACATAAATTTGTGTCCATGCACGATACGTATTTTTAAGATGCAATGGGATATAGCTGCATTGCATCTTAGTAAAAGCTTATGATTGCTCCTTGTATAATACATTACATGTTGGTCATCTCATAGGAGTGTCGCTGGTGAAAAAATTAATTTTCTGAAGAAAAAAAATCAAAAATTGTGCATCATCACCAGAGAATTTTGAAGTTCTTTCCCAGCATCATGTCGAGCATGAAGGTGAAATAACTGTTCATTTTTCTTTTCCTGCTTCCACTTATCTGACACGGAATAAAGCTGTCCGTACTGCCTGCAGTAAGCGGCGTTCCACGGGTCATCATGACATAGCGAGTTTCACGACCTGGCTGCAGCTAAACCAACACACCGCTATTTCCCATTTAAGACATAAAACCACATATATCCCCAGACTAACCCCAGTGACACAACACCGAAGCATTTTCACAGATGGCACCATGCTGTGAGAAAACATGTTACACAAACGTACCACTGCGAGCGCAGAGTGCGCTGCTGTTAGTACACTTGTTGCTGCAAGGGATGGCGCCAGTTGCCTCCAGTTGACTCATTTCTGTCGTATTTAAGACGGTGGTTCAGTGCCGTATCACCAGTACCTTGCTAGCAGCCAGCGCAAACACCTTCCGTCACTATGTTCCGTTTTGGCCTCCTGGTCGTGTGCTTGGTCGTGGCCGCCACGGCTAATCCCACCACTGAGGGAGTGAGAGGACACACGCACTTGACTCTGACGGAGGCGTTTAATGCCATGAACACCGACGGCGACGACTGCATCACCACGGCCGAACTCAACGCTTATACCGCCACCCTGAGTTCAGACGCAGCAGCGATCAAGTCGGATGTGGAAAAGATGGGCGATGATGCCTCCCGACGCAAGTGAGGCGGATGCAGCGTCGCCGGCGGAGTGGCGAGTCCGCGACTGGCCGGTCATGGAACCACTCCGTCAGGCATCACAAGATTTTTCGGAGAGGAAGAGATGTCTGAACAAATGGCAACGAATTTTCACCAACTAAAAAACGATTGTCAGTTGCTGTGCGGCATGGACTCTCATCCGGTGGCCAACTTGAACAGGCGGCGCGTTATGTTTTCGGACGATTTCGTAGCATACGAAATAAACGTGTCAATACAAGGCTGTATATTACCGCGCAGCGTGAAAAGCTTGCCATGTGTTTATTCTCACGCGCTTCGCATCATTGGTATTTTTGAAGGGCACGATAGTCTGATCGTTGCTAGTTATGAACTCCTAAAAGTGCGGTGATCATTGACACGATAATGACATGATTTTTGTAACAAGCAAAGCTTTGCTAGTTGCATTTTTTGAACTCCCTGACGCACGTTGTCAGTCAGAGGTCACTGGGGCAAGATAGACGATAGAATGGGCCATCAGATTGGTGTGCGTTTTTGCGGCACGTGACACGCGGCACGTGCACACGTGTTGAAAAACAATGGAACTGGCCGTTCTTGACGCATTTGAAGCCACGTTCACACATGACGTTTGTAACAAGTCAAGTTAACATCTCGTAAGCTTAGATCGGTCTTGGTCTAGATAGTAAGGAATGTATTCTACAGAGCAGGTAAAGTTCGTCATTTCATTCATATGCTTTGTCGAGAAAGGTATACTTAGCGATAAAAGCGTTGCCCGAATGGGTACTATGGCGTTGGTGCTGGGTTTACCACTACGTGTTGCTTAAACAGCGGTAAACATTAGCTGCTTAGCGGACCACCGCAGTGCTTGACCTATCACGCTGCCCAGTTGGGGAAACGCCATGCAATTCCTGCAGGGCAGGGTCGTGAGAAAGTGTCACGCTAGGCGACCTGCTGATATTGGCAGGTAGTATATATGATGTAAACGATGACGCAACGGGTCACACACTACTTGATTGGAGTGCATGTTGCTGTTGACTCGTCCAGTGGTTTTCCTTTCGCACACACCCAGAAGTGTAACATGCGCGTCGGAGCTGTTGACTCGACTAGTGGCTTTCCTCTCTCACACACCCAGAAGTGTAACATGCGCGTCGGAGCTGTTGACTCGTCCAGAGGTTTTCCTCTCTCACACACCCAGAAGTGTAACATGCGCGTCGGAGCTGTTGACTCGTCCAGTGGTTTTCCTCTTGCACACACCCTGAAGTGTAACATGCGCGTCGGAGCTATTGACTCGTCCAGTGGTTTTCCTCTTGCACACACCCAGAAGTGTAACATGCGCGTCGGAGTCAGACCAAAGTAACACGGCTGGTGCGACCTGCGTGATGACCCCGTTAGCCGTAGCACAACGGTCTGATTACGTTCTGATAACAGCAGCGCATAACTTAGACCACGAAAAAAGTTCCTAATCTAACCTCGCAAATCATTCCTAAATTCTCAAGGCCATGCTGACAGTCCAAAGAACCGGTAATTACATCAACAAACTTAACAATATGCCAATGCACCCTTTGCAAATTGTGGTTCAAATGTGAGCAGAACCTAAATTTCTGACATGCTGGAAACCGCCTGCTTCTGTTGTTTCCTTTCACTGAGTTGATCAGACCATGTGAAATCACGCCTCGGGACTTACCTAAGCCCATTTATGCTTTTGTCTTCACGCTTCGTCTGCATTCTGTCAAAAATTGACAGGAGGTTTTTAGTGCATTCTTATGTAATGAATATGAAGAAGACCAAAATATACGGGTATTAAAAATAGTACCAATTTTTGCGGTATTGCTCCATGCAGTTGAAATCGTTCCAAATGGTCTGTAAAGAGGGAATGATGCGTGATTTTGTGACACAGATGTGGTACGAGAAACAATATCAAAATTAAAAACGGATGGAGGCCAAAAAACGGGCTGTGTGAGTGTTTACTTTTAACATGCGCCCGGTTGGCTTGTTCGATACCCTCCGCTCGGGTGGGGGAAAGTTGACCGCTTTGAAATCTCAGGAACTCAGAGGGCTAGAGACAATAAATTGACAGGGTGTGTTGGTCTGTAAATAAACTCACTTGGTCATATTTTCAGGCTCCCAAGTCATGAAATTTGTGCCAAACAATGCCAGACTCCAAATTTGTGTTCAAAGTGCCTACAGAACTAGACACCTGTTCGAAGCAAAAGGTCACATGCTCATTTAAGGCCATTGACCTTTTTCGACTTTAGAAGGTCATGGTGACGAAAATGATAGAACAATGCATTGAGTTTTGCATTTAAAGAAGCGACAAAGTTTTCGCTAGGCAGTACGCTCCTAAAAAGGAATATTGACCTTAGTAAGTTTAGGTCAGTGACCTATTCTGACTACGAAGAAAACCACTTAAAATGTCTAATGCCCTTCCTGAAAAGCTCCTGAGCTCCAAGAGCTGCTCTCTAACTGACTTTTGGGGTCATGGCCCTACGGGCGAGCGACTTACATGTGGCCTACATCCAACACTTTGGGTGGTTCAGCTTTCCATCCAGGCCCTTGATCTCTGGTGTGCAGAATCCCCTGGGGCCCTCTTCGGGCCTTGTCAAAAACCGCTGGTGTGACACTTTCTCACGACCCTGCCATGCAGGAATTGCATGGCTTTTCCCCAACTGGACAGAGTGGTAGGTCAAGCACTGCGGTGGTCCGCTAAGCAGCTAGTGTTCACCACTGTTAAAGCAACACGTAGTGGTGAACCCAACACCAACGTCATAGTACCCTTTCAGGCAACGCTTTTATAGCCAAGTACATCGATTTTGGCAAAATATCTTCTATGAATGGAAGACGAACTGTTACCAGCTCTGTAGAATACATTCCTTTATGTCTATACCAAGACCAATCTAAGCTTCCGAGATGTAGACTTAACATGTTACAAACGTCATGTGTGAACATGGATTCAAAAGCGTCAAGAACGTCCAGTTCCATTGTTTTTCAACACGTGTGCACGTGCCGCGTGTCACGTGCCGCAAAAACGCACACCAATCTGATGGCCCACTCTGTCGTGTATCTTGCCCCAGTGACCTCAGACTGACAACGTGCGTCAGGGAGTTCAAAAAATGCAACTAGCGAAGCTTTGCTTGTTACAAAAATCATGTCATTATCGTGTCAATGATCACCGCACTTTTAGGAGTTCATAACTAGCAACGATCAGACTATCGTGCCCTTCAAAAATACCAATGATGCGAAGCGCGTGAGAATAAACACATGGCAAGCTTTTCACGCTGCGCGGTAATATACAGCCTTGTATTGACACGTTTATTTCGTATGCTACGAATTCGTTCGAAAACATTGCGCGCCGCCTGTTCAAGTTGGCCACCGGATGAGAGTCCATACCGCACAGCAACTGACGATCGTTTTTTAGTTGGTGAAAAACCGTTGCCATTTGTTCAGACATCTCTTCCTCTCCGAAAATTCTTCTGATGGCTGACGGAGTTGTTCCATGACCGGCCAGTCGCGGACTCGCCACTCCGCCGGTGACGCTGCATCCGCCTCACTTGCGTCGGGAGGCATCATCGGCCAGCTTTTCCACATCCGACTTGATCGCTGCTGCGTCTGAATTCAGTGTGGCGGTATAAGCGTTGAGTTCGGCCGTGGTGACGCAGTCGTCGCCGTCGGTGTTCATGGCATTATACGCATCCGTCAGAGACTGGTGGGTGTGTCCTTTCACTCCCACCTTAGCGGGATTAGCCGTGGCGGCCACGACCAAGCACAGGACCAGGAGGCCAAAACGGAGTATAACGGAAGGAACGGAAGGAACTTGTAAGGCACTGGAATACACCTGTAAGAGCGGAAACTTCTTGCGCTGGCTGCTGGCAAGACACTGAAGATACGGCACTGAGCAACCGTCTTAAGTACATAAAGAATGAGTCAGCTGGGGGCAATTGGCGCCATTCGTTGCAGCAACAAGCGAACTAACAGATACGCACTTTGCAGCGTGTTACGTTTGTACAACGTGTCATCTCAAAGCATGGTGCCATCTGTGAAAATGCGCAAATTCTTGTGTTCCTTGTTTTTGGCTTAGAAGATATATGGTTTTACGAATTAGCTTGGGAAAAAGTTATTTGTAGCTTGAGCTGCAGCCAGGTAGAGAATCATGCTGTGTCGTGATGACCAACAGAACACCGCCTACGGCCGGCAGAATGCACCGCTTCATGCATCAGACAGCACTGATAGGTTTATTCGTTATCAAATAGTTAGAAAAAAGAAGAGAAAAATGGAAAATTAGTTCGGCTTCATATCTTGGTCGGGATGATGATGAGCAGTTAATTCGAAATCACGCGACCATCATGCACAATTTTTTACTTTCTGATTTTTGAAGCAGCGAGCCACAGTTTTATGAGGTGACCAACATTCAGGGTGTTATTGACGTAGTACGACACAGTACGGGTCGTGGGCTCTAACTTGTGACCTTAGAGGACCTATCTCCTGTTCAAATGCGTTTATGATTGCAGAGGTGGCCCGATTGGAGACGCCCGTAGCGATCTGCAACCAGCGCTGCGTGGGCCAGGTTGTCCTTGTTCCTCTTGGCGGCGCGGCAGTCGACAAGAAGTCGGCTGTCTATCCCACGGCGTCATTCACGCTCGCCTTGTCATGCTTTGTCGCTCGCATTCAGATGTGACCAGAACTCGAATTTCTGACATGTTGGAAACCCTTGGCTTCTGATGTTTTCTTTCGCCGAATTGATTGACCATGAAATCAATATTAATCCTTCCGCTCCAGGCGAGTGTCGCGGCTGCGGGGGCGAAGAGAGGAGTACTAACAATAAGACTCGGAGAGCCGCCGGCGCAAGGACAGGCACGCCGGCGGGACGGACAGTGGGCACAATGCCGTGCCTCTAACGAAGCCGCTCCCGTAAAGGGATGAAACAAAATGTGATATGTATTCGCATCAAATGGATATTCACTTAGAATGATTCAACAGAGTAAATACCTTACCAAAACATGCTCCAGACGAGGTGCACAGACGACGGAAATATGATACAAAAGGATGGAAGCTATTTACAATTTAAGGTGTGTCGTCAACCACAAGAACGCATTGGAATATTGTAAGAGGTGGTGCATGCAATAAAGAACGTATATTCTCCAGAACCTGAAGCAAAAATATTTTATGGTTAAACAAATGCTGATGCCTTAAAGAGCCCTTTTTGTGGCCTGTTAATAGAAGCGCCACCTGTATCAAACATATTTCTGAAGTGAGATATGATGTTTTATGGCTCTGATAAGGGCCGGAAATAATCATGAAGTTATGTTTTAGTGTAGACTGTTGATTATGGGTGGGAAGTAAAAAAAACTGCATGCTAAACTGTATTGAAGACTTCTCATCGGGTTTACAAAAGTAAAAATCCATATATTTATTCAGGTCCAAAGTACAGTAACTCCTGGCGCCGGCTCAGCTGAATCGTCATTGGCAGACGGGAGACAAGTGTTGTTAAATGACCGAACGAGGTTGCGTATATCAAGCGTATCTTCATGGAAACTAGATCTGAAAACATCAAATCCTTCAACCGAACGACAAGGCACCGGTCGCCACCTACTATAAAATCAGAAAGGTCGCCCAATTCTTCATGAAAACTAATTTAACAGCCAACTCTGACCCCGTGAGACGAACCAACGTCGTTTACCAATTTAGGTGTGACATATGAAATTTTTTTTTTGATTATTTTCTCGCTCTACGGCTTGCTGTATGAAGTAGTTTCCGGTGCTCACTTCGGAATGATTCATTACAAGAACCACATTAGACGTTTTCAGTGGTCTTCTTAAAAGCCAGAATAGATCACTGACCTAAGCTCACTCAGGTCAACATTTCGTTTTTAGGAACGTATTACCCAGCGTTAACTTTGTCGCTTATTCTGATGCAAAACTCAATGCAGTGTTCTATGGTTTTCGTCACCATAATCTTCCAAGGTCTGAAAAGGTAACTGACCTTAAAATAGCATGTGACCTTTTGCTTAGAACAGATGTTTAGTTCTAGCGACACTTTGAACACAAATGCGGAGTTTTACATTGCTTGGCACGAAATTCATGACCTAGGAGCCTGAAAATTTGACCCCAGTGAGTTTATTTACAGACCAACACACCCGGTCAATTTGGTGTCTCTAGCCTCTGAGTTTCTGAGATTTCAAGGCGGTCAACTAGATCCCCACCCGCGCGGAGGGTATCCAAGAAGCCAACCGGGCGTGTGTTGAAGTGAACACTCACACAGTGAACACAGTGTTCACACAGTGAACACTCGAAACTTTAGTCACATTAATAGGCACCAAGCAAAGGCGAGCTACTTTTCAATCTAAATGATGAGAAGAGAGCCATAATCACAAAGCTCGAGGAAGGACAGCAAAAAAACCTTATAAAATGCACCGACACTGAAGTCTATAACAGCACTTGAAAGAAGAAAATTTGCTACCTAAATGTACCAATTTATTTATATATATGAATATATATGAAAATATATGCATCTAAGTATGCATATATTTATAGGCGTATGTGATAGGCTCTAAATGCGCGCTAGTTGGCAACTGCTTGCATGCATGCGTGACGCCTGATGCCGAGTTACATAAATTTGTGTCCATGCACGACACGTATTTTTAAGATGCAATGGGATATAGCTGCATTGCATCTTAGTAAAAGCTTATGATTGCTCCTCGTATAAAACATTGCATGTTGGTCATATCATAAGACTGTGACTGGTGAAAAAAATAATTTTCTCAACAAAAAATCAAAAATTGTGCATCATCACCAGAGAATTTTGAAGTTCTTTCCAGCATTATATCGAGCATGAAGGTGAAATAACTGTTCATTTTTCTTTTTCTGCTTCCACTTATCTGACACGGAATAAGATGTCCGTACTGCCTGCAGTAAGCGGCGTTCTACGGGTCATCATGACATAGCGAGTTTCACGACCTGGCTGCAGCTAAACCAACACACCGCTATTTTCCATTTAAGACTTAAAACCACATATCTCCCCAGACAAAACCCAGTGACACAACACCGACGCAATTTCACAGGTGGCACCATGCTGTGAGATAACATGTTACACAAACGTACCACTGCGAGCGCAGAGTGCGCTGCTGTTAGTACATTTGTTGCTGCAAGGGATGGCGCCAGTTGCCTCCAGTTGACTCATTTCTGTCGTATTTAAGACGGTGGTTCAGTGCCGTATCTTCAGTACCTTGCTAGCAGCCAGCGCAAACAACTTCCGTCACTATGTTCCGTTTTGGCCTCCTGGTCCTGTGCTTGGTCGTGGCCGCCACGGCTAATCCCACCACTGAGGGAGTGAGAGGACACACGCACTTGACTCTGACGGAGGCGTTTAATGCCATGAACACCGACGGCGACGACTGCATCACCACGGCCGAACTCAACGCTTATACCGCCACCCTGAATTCAGACGCAGCAGCGATCAAGTCGGATGTGGAAAAGATGGGCGATGATGCCTCCCGACGCAAGTGAGGCGGATGCAGCTTCGCCGGCGGAGTGGCGAGTCCGGGACTGGCCGGTCATGGAACCACTCCGTCAGGCATCACAAGACTTTTCGGACAGGAAGAGATGTCTGAACAAATGGCAACGAATTTTCACCAACTAAAAAACGATTGTCAGTTGCTGTGCGGCATGGACTCTCATCCGGTGGCCAACTTGAACAGGCGGCGCGATATGTTGTCGAACGAGTTCGTAGCTTACGAAATAAATGTGTCAACGCAGGCCTGTATATTACCACGCAGCGTGAAAAGCTTGCCATGTGTATATTCTCACGCGCTTGGCATCATTCATATAGTTGAAGGGCACGATAGTCTGATCATTGCTAGTTATGAGCTTCTAAATGTGCTGTAATCATAGACGCGGTGATGACACATGATGTTCGTTGCAATCCAAAGTTTGCGATTTGCATCTTTCAGAGTCCCTCACACATGTTGTCAGTCAGGGGTCACAGGGGCAAGACATACGATGGAATGGGCCATCAGATTGGTGTGCGTTTTTGCGTCACGTGACACGCAGCACGTGCACACGTGTTGAAAAACAATGGAACTGGCCGTTTTTGACACTTTGACGCCACGTTCACACATGATGTTTGTATCAAGTCAGGTCTACATCTCGTAAGCTTAGAACGGTTTTGGTCTGTATAGAAAGAAATGTATTCTACAGAGGTGGTAACAGGTCGTCTTCCATTCATTGAATACACTTTGTCAAGAAAGGCAGACTTAGCGACAAAAGCGTTGCCTGGAAGGGTACTATGGCGTTGTTGTTGGGTTTGCCACTACGTGTTGCTTAAACAGCGGTAAACATTAGCTGCTTCGCGGACCATCGCAGTGCTTGACCTACCACGCTGCCCTGTTGGGAAAAACCTGTGCAATTCCTGCATGGCAGGGTCGTGAGAAAGTGTCACGCTAGGGGACCTGCTGATGTTGGCAGGTAGTAGATATGATGTCAACGATGACGTAACGGGTCACACCCTATTTGATTGGAGTGTATGCTGCTGTTGACGCTTCCATGTGTAATAAGAAGTAGAACATGTGCAAGAAGTAGAAGTAGAAATAAGAAGTGTAACATACGCGTCGGCGTCAGACAAAAGCAACAGGGCTGGTGCGACCTGCGTGATGACCCCGTTAGCCGCAGCACAACGGTCTGATTACGTTCTGATAACAGCAGCGCATAATTTAGACCACGAAAAAGTTCATAATCTAACCTCGCAAATAATTCCTGAGTTCTCAAGGCCATGCCGACAGTCCAAAGAATCGGTAAATACACCAACAAACTTAACAAGAAGCCAATACACCTTGTGCAAATGCTGGTTCAAATGTGAGCAGAACAAAAATTTCTGACATGTTGGAAACCGCCTGCTTCTGTTGTTTCCTTTCACTGAGTTGACCAGACCATGTGAAATCACGCCTCGGGACTTAGCTAAGCGCATTTATATTCTTGTCTTCTTACGACGCCTCCATTCCGTCCAAAATTTTCAGGATTTTGTGGTACATTCTTATGTATTGAATATAAAGAAGACCAAAATATACGGGCATTAAAAAGAGTACCAACTTTTGCGGTATTGCTCCATGCAGTTGAAATCGTTCCAAATGGCATGTAAAGAGGGAATGATGCGTGATTTTCTGACACAGATGTGTTACGAGAAACAATATCAAACATAAATATGGATGGAGAACAAAAAACGGGCTGTGTGAGTATTCACTTTTAACACGCGCCCGGTGGGCATGTTCGATACCATCCTCTCGGGTGGGGGTCAAGTTGATCGCCTGGAAATCTCAGGAACTGAGAGGGCTAGAGACACCAAGTTGGCTGGGTGTGTTGGTCTGTAAATCAACTCACTTGGTCATATTTTCATGGCTCCCAGGAAACGAATTTTGTGCCAATCAATGCCAAGCTCCAAATTTGTGTTCAAATTGTATCCGGAGCTAGACACTTGTTGGAAGGAAAAGGTCACATGTTCATTGAAGGACATTGACCTTTTTCGACCTTAGAAGGTCATGGTGACGAAAATCATAGAACACTGCATTGAGTTTTGCATTCGAATAAGTGACAAAGTTTACGCTAGGTAAAACGTTGTTAAAAAAGGAATATTGACCTGAGAAAGTTTAGGTCAGTGACCTATTCTGACTAGTAAGAAAACCACTTAAAATGTCTAATGCGCTTCCTGAAAAGCTCCTGAACTCCAAGAGCTGCTCTCTAACTGACATTTGGGATCATGGCCCTACGGGCGAGCGACTTACATGTGGCCTACATCCAACACTGGGTGGTTCAGCTTTCCATCCGGGCCCTTGATCTTTGGTGTCCAGAAACCCCTGGGGCCCTCTTCGGGCCTGGTCAAAAACCGCTGGTGTGACACTTTCTCACGACCCTGCCATGCAGGATTGCATGTCTTTTCGCCAACTGGGCAGCAAGGTAGGTCAAGCACTGCGGTGGTCCGCTAAGCAGTTAATGTTTACCGCTGTATAAGCAACACGTAGTGGTAAACTCAACACCAACGGCATAGTACCCCTTCAGGCAACGCTTTTATAGCTAAGTATATCTATCTTGGCAAAATAGCTTTTATGAATGGAAGACGAACTGTCACCAGCTCTGTAGAATATGTTCCTTTCTATCTGGACGAGAAGCGTTCTAAGCTTACGAGATGTAGACATGACTTGTTGCAAACATCATGTGTAAACGTAGCTTCAAAAGCGTCAAAAACGGCCAGTTCTATTGTTTTTCAACACGTGTGCACGTGCCGCGTGTCACGTGGCGCAAAAACGTACACCAATCTGATGGCCCATTCTATCGTCTACCCTGCCCCTGTGACTCCTGACTCACAACGTGTGTCAGGGACTCCGAAAAATGCAAATCGCAAAATTTGGCTTGTTACGAACATCATATGCATCACCGTGTCTACGATCATCGCACTTTCAAGAGCCCATAACTAGCAATGATGAGACAAGCGTGCCATTCAAAAAAAATCAATGATGCGAAGCGCGTGAGAATAAACACATGGCAAGCTTTTCACGCTGCGCGGTAATATACAGCCTTGTATTGACACGTTTATTTCGTATGCTACGAAATCGTTCGAAAACATAACGCGCCGCCTGTTCAAGTTGGCCACCGGATGAGAGTCCATGCCGCACAGCAACTGACAATCGTTTTTTAGTTGGTGAAAATTCGTTGCCATTTGTTCAGACATCTCTTCCTCTCCGAAAAATCTTGTGATGCCTGACGGAGTGGTTCCATGACCGGCCAGTCGCGGACTCGCCACTCCGCCGGCGACGCTGCATCCGCCTCACTTGCGTCGGGAGGCATCATCGCCCATCTTTTCCACATCCGACTTGATCGCTGCTGCGTCTGAATTCAGGGTGGCGGTATAAGCGTTGAGTTCGGCCGTGGTGATGCAGTCGTCGCCGTCGGTGTTCATGGCATTAAACGCCTCCGTCAGAGTCAAGTGCGTGTGTCCTCTCACTCCCTCAGTGGTGGGATTAGCCGTGGCGGCCACGACCAAGCACAGGACCAGGAGGCCAAAACGGAACATAGTGACGGAAGGTGTTTGCGCTGGCTGCTAGCAAGGTACTGGTGATACGGCACTGAACCACCGTCTTAAATACGACAGAAATGAGTCAACTGGAGGCAACTGGCGCCATCCCTTGCAGCAACAAATGTACTAACAGCAGCGCACTCTGCGCTCGCAGTGGTACGTTTGTGTAACATGTTATCTCACAGCATGGTGCCATCTGTGAAAATGCGTCGGTGTTGTGTCACTGGGTTTTGTCTTTGGAGATATGTGGTTTTAAGACTTAAATGGGAAAAAGCTCTTTGTGGGTTTAACTGCAGCCAGGTCGTGAAACTCGCTATGTCATGATGACCCGTAGAACGCGACTTACTGCAGGCAGTACGGATAGCTTTATTCCGTGTCAGATAAGTAGAAGCAGGAAGAGAAAAATGAACAGTTATTTCGGCTTCATGCTCGATATGATGCTGAGAAATAACTTCAAAATTATCTGGTGATGATGCACAAATTTTGATTTTTTGTTGTTGAGAAAATTGCATTTTTCTCCAGTCACAGTCTTTTGAGATGACCAACATGTAATGTATTACACAAGGAGCAATCATAAGCATTTACTGAGATGCAATGCAGCTAAATTCTATTGGATCTAAAAAAATACGTGTCGTGCATGGACACAAATTTATGTAACTCGGCATCAGGCGTCACGCATGCATGCAAGCAATTGCCAACTAGCATGCATTAAGACCCTGTCACACACGACAATAAATATATGCATACACATATGAATATGAATGTATATATATATATATATGTATATATATATATATATATATATATATGCATATATATATATATATATATGTATATATATGTGTATATATATATTAATGTATGTAAATATATTGGTACATTTAGGTGGCTAGTTTCTTTCTTTGCGAGTGCTGTTCAAGACTTAAGTGTCGATACATTTTATAAGGTTTTTTATGTCCTTGCTCGAGTATTCTGATTATGGCTCTCTTCTCATCATTTAGATTGAAAAGTAGCTCGTCTTTGTTTGGTGTCTATTGATGGTACTAAAGTTTCGAAATTAGATATTCCATTTTCAAAGGCCGAAGCACACCGCATAGAAGTGACGAATATATGATCATGTATCAAAGGTAAGTATAACCAGTAAGGTAAAAGCAATCAGGTTTCACCCACTTAAATTTCATCATCATATTTTATAGTATTTTCATTAGGTGGCCGGCATTTTTTCTTAGAAGCACAGGAATTCAAGCGGCACAACACATGCTGAATATACCGTACCATGCGATATACCATAAACGGATGGCATCGATCGTTCCTAACTGAGGTGAAGGGTGCCTGGGAGGCTGGCTTACTTGTTGAGCTGCGGCGATGATGTTTAGGTCGTGACAGCTTCCGGAACACAATGCTTCCTCCTGTTTGATGATATTATGATGGCAGTGTTTCTGGTGAAGCCGTCTCGGTTGATGTTCCGGCCGTATCTTTCCGCACGTGCTCTTTTGGGGCACGTCAGCCAAGGACATTGTCCAGAACCTTGAAAGCAGGGTGGGAATGACACCAACGCACTTCGATTGCTTTAGAAACCTGCAGTCTCCTATGTCACAACGCAGTTGGTACACGACGTTGGTTCGTTTCACGGGGTCAGAGTTGGCTGCTAGATTATTTTTCACGAAGAATTGGGTGACCTTCCTGTCTTGATAGTAGGTGGTGACCGGCATATTGCTGTCCCGGTTGACTGGTTTGACGTTTTCAGATCTTATTTTCTTGAGGATTCGCTGATGCGTGATTTTTTGACACAGATGTGGTACAAGAAATAATATCAAGCTGAAATACAGGGGGAGACCAAAAAGCGGGCTGTGTGAGTGTTCACTTTTAACATGCGCCCGGTTGGCTTGTTGGATGCCCTCCCCTCGGGTGAGGGTCAAGTTGACCGCCTTGAAATCTCAAAAACTCAGAGGGCTTAAGACACCAAATTGACTGGGTGTGCTGGTCTGTAAAGAAACTCACTGAGGTCAAATATTTAAGCTCCTATGTCATGAATTTTGTGCCAAACAATGTCAAGCTCCACATTTGTGTTCAAACTGCCTTAGAACAAAACACCTGCTCTACGCAAAAGGTCACATGCCTTTTTAAGGCTAGCTACCTTTTCCAACCTTAGAAGGTTATGGTGACGAAAATCATAGAACACTGCATTGAGTTTTGCATCAGAATAAGCGACAAAGTTAACGCTGGGTAATACGTTCCTAAAAACGAAATGTTGACCTGAGTGAGCTTAGGTCAGTGATCTATTCTGGCTTTTAGGAAGACCACTGAAAACGTCTAATGTGGTTCTTGTAATGAATCATTCCGAAGTGAGCGCCGGAAACTACTTCATACAGCAAGCCGTAGAGCGATAAAATACGTTGGTTTTAATCCCTGGCCGACGTCCCTACCTGACCCAAGGTCAATGAACTTCGGTTACTCAATTGATGCGCTGCCTAAAAAGTATCTTATGATGCTTCGTTTCATCTAACACTCCGTTGTCGACCCGCTACCGTAGGGTAGTAGGTCGACCTGTCGTAGGTCAGTGTTATTCACTTGCTATTAAGGCGTATCAACATTGATGTAAGAAACGAGATTGCCACAATTTTTGCACATTTCACAGATAACTTAACTTCTTTTGAATGGTGAGAAGCTGCAGCACTACTTCGAAACCTATTTCATTATAGTCCATATCTTGGTTCTGTTCCAAGACAAAACTTTAAAAAAAAATAAGTCGTTCATAGCGCGGAGACCTAACGTCGTAAGTAAGCGTTTCCATAGGACCTCTCAGATCCACACTGACCGGGGTGACTGTGGTCTGTCGACAAGTGGTGGTGACCCGACTATCCTGCTCCACCGCCACAACCTCGCTCGGTCATTCAACAACACCTGTCTTCCGTCTGCTGATGCCGAATCAGCTGAGCCGGCGTTACGAGTTGCTGCACTTTGGACATGAATGAATACACGAGTTTTTATTTGCGTAAATCCGTTTAAGAAATGCGGAATGCAGCTTACCATGCAGCTTTGTGTTATTTCCCTCCTGTGTTAGCAGTCTACACTAAAACATAGATTCATGATGGTTTACGGCCAATATCAGTCATAAAACATGATAGCTCACTTAAGAAATATGTTTGATACAGGTGGCGCTTCTATCAACAGGCCAAAAGATTGGTTCTTTACGGAATCAGCTTTCGCTCAACTAGAAGTTCTTTTGGCTTAAGAGTTCTGCAGAACTTATCTTATTTATTACATGCGCCACTTCTTACTATACTCCAATACGTCTTTGTGGTTGATAACACACTATAAGTTGTGCATGACTTCCATCGCTTGTATCGCGGGTTTGTCGTCTATGTACGTAGTCTGGAGCATGTTTTGGTAGGTATTTACTCTGTTAGATCATCCTAAGTGGACATCCATTTGATGCAAATAAATATTACATTTTGTTTCATCCCTTTATGGCAGCTGCTTTGTTTGAGGCAAGGCATTGTGCCCTCAAAAGCTGTGCGTGAAATGCAGTCATTTTGATTTTCATGGGGTCAGCTGATTTGAAGGGCAAGATGAGAGGGCCTCAGATTGGCGTGATGTAAAATTTGAAGTGCGTATGGAGTGTTTGGTGTAATAGTTGATGTATTGAGTGTACTTGATGTAAAGTTATTTGCCAGTCTTTTGGACCGTGAGCAAGGTGTTGAGGTACAGACTATCCCTAGTGTTGGAGAGATCCATTCTATCAATCCCTCTACAGACAGATGGAGGGAATAGCTATGAGGAGCCGTATTGGCCCACCGCTGACAATGGTTTTTGTGAACATGTAAGTTTTGCTGTTCGGTGCCTCGCCTCCGGCTCACTGTTACACTCAGTACGTCCAAAGTCACTTCTGCATTTGACAATCGTCACAGGTACTCCACACAGTCCGTTCCGCCAGCGTGTCCGCGCTCGCGCCGGCGGCTCTCCGAGTGTTCTCCATGTTACTGCCACCCCTCGTCGCCCACGCGGCCGCGACCCTCGCCCCTGGGACGAGAGGATTAAGTTTGATTTCATGGTCGATCCATTCGGAGGAAGAAAACATCAGAAGCAGAGGGTTTTCAACATGTCAGAAATCCAGGTTCTGGTCACATCTGAATGCGAGCGACAATGCATGACAAGGCGAGCGTGAATGACACCGTGGGATAGACAGACGACTTCTTGTCGAATGCCGCCGCCTCTGAGAGGAACAAGGACACCCTGGCTCACGCAGCGCTGGTCTCGGATCGCTATGGGCGTCTCCAGTCGGGCCACCTTTGCAATCATAAACGTATTTGAACAGGACATAGGTCCTCTAAGGTCACAAGTTAGATACCACGACCCGTACTGCGTCGTACTACGTCAGTAATACCCTGAATGTTGGTCACCTCATAAAACCGTGGCTCGCTGCTTCAAAAATCAGAAAGTAAAAAATTGTGCATGATGGTCGCGTGATTTCGAATTAACTGCTCATCATCATCCCGACCAAGATATGAAGCCGAACTAATTTTCCATTTTTCTCTTCTTTTTTCTAACTATTTGATAACGAATAAACCTATCAGTGCTGTCTGATGCATGAAGCGGTGCATTCTGCCGGCCGTAGGCGGTGTTCTGTTGGTCATCACGACACAGCATGATTCTCTACCTGGCTGCAGCTCAAGCTACAAATAACTTTTTCCCAAGCTAATTCGTAAAACCATATATCTTCTAAGCCAAAAACAAGGAACACAAGAATTTGCGCATTTTCACAGATGGCACCATGCTTTGAGATGACACGTTGTACAAACGTAACACGCTGCAAAGTGCGTATCTGTTAGTTCACTTGTTGCTGCAACGAATGGCGCCAATTGCCCCCAGCTGACTCATTCTTTATGTACTTAAGACGGTTGCTCAGTGCCGTATCTTCAGTGTCTTGCCAGCAGCCAGCGCAAGAAGTTTCCGCTCTTACAGGTGTATTCCGGTGCCTTACAAGTTCCTTCCGTTCCTTCCGTTATACTCCGTTTTGGCCTCCTGGTCCTGTGCTTGGTCGTGGCCGCCACGGCTAATCCCGCTAAGGTGGGAGTGAAAGGACACACCCACCAGTCTCTGACGGATGCGTATAATGCCATGAACACCGACGGCGACGACTGCGTCACCACGGCCGAACTCAACGCTTATACCGCCACACTGAATTCAGACGCAGCAGCGATCAAGTCGGATGTGGAAAAGCTGGCCGATGATGCCTCCCGACGCAAGTGAGGCGGATGCAGCGTCACCGGCGGAGTGGCGAGTCCGCGACTGGCCGGTCATGGAAAAACTCCGTCAGGCATCAGAAGACTTTTCTGAGAGCAGGAAATGTCTCAAGATATGACATCGCTTTTTCACCAACTAAGAAAACAGTCGTCAGATGTTGTGCGACATGGGCTCTCTTGATCCCGTGACGAATGGAAACAGATGACCCGTAATGTTTTCGAGCGAGTTCTTAGGATACGAAATAAATGTGTCAATACAGACCCGTCTGCTACCACTCGACGTGCAAAGTTTCATACGTGTCTATCCTTGCGCAAGTCGCATCAGTGATTTCTTTTAAAAGGGGTATAGTCTAACCGCTGCTAGTTGTGTACTCCTAGCTGTGCAATGATCATAGACATGATAAGAACACATGATTTTCGACATTAACAAGCGAAGTTGTGCTAGTTGTATTTTTCGAAGTCCCTGTCACACGTTGCCAGTCAGAGGTTACAGTGCCTAACAGAGGTCGTGTGGAGGCAAGTGGCCCGAGTCGACCAAGAGCGGTTTTTGAGGGGCCCGAAGAGGGCCCAAGGGTCTCTGGAGACCAGAGATCAAGGGCCCGAATGGGAAGCTGAACGGCCAAGAGTGTTGGTGGTAGGTCATATTTAAGACACCTGCCCGTAGGGCCATGATCCCAAATGTCAGTTAGAGAGCATCTTGCAGCTGTTGGACACACCTGAGACAGAGCATTTAGAGATCACCACCATCGAACAGTCCGCTCCGTGCTGGTCTGAGATTGGGGAGCCTATTTCCCAGGCAGGGACACGGCCGAGCCTACGATTTACACTGGTCCGTGAAAACATTAATGCGGGGCTCCTGTGACGTTCAGGGGCATACAGTGCCTAATAGCGTATTCCGTGTCAACAAGGGGCCTCGAGTTGCTCGAGAAGATTTGTTCGCCAGAGGCGGGGACGAGACTCGAATAACGGAAGGCGTCTCGTGTTGGTCGGGACACTCTGGACATGAAAGAAAACCTGAGAGCTTATGATGATTATTCGCATTGAGGCAATAGAATGGTTCTGTGTCAGTCAGGGTGCCAATTCCGAATTGTCTGCACTCCATGCCAATTCTAGCCTAGACCTGTTGAGGCGAACTGGAGTCTACCTATTACTGGACCACCTGAGGCGATCAGAGACCTTGCTGCGTTAATGCGTGTTCTTGTACCGATCCAAGGGAAAAGTGTGCGGATCATGGGCCTTTCGGGTCAGGAGGCGGGCCCATGTGATATGATGCATCCCTCTAAGGGATGCCTCCCTCTAAGGTATCGGCCATGGGATCCCGTCCCGTGTCGCCAGAATGGGAGCCGAGAGACGCTGCGCAGTGGGAAGGAATGACGCAATCAACAGCATGTTATCAACATGTTGAACACGTTATCTCACAGCATAGTGCCATCTGTGAAAATGCGTCGGTATTGTGTTACTCGGTTTTGTCTGGGGAGATAGGTGGTTTAAGATTTACATGATAAATACCTATTTGTGGGTTTAACTGCAGCCGGGTCGTGAATCTCGCTATGTCATGATGACCCGTAGGACGTGGCTTGCGGCAGGCAGAACGCTTTGCTTTATGCATAAGGCGGTACGCATAGCTTTACTCCGTGTCAAATAAGTAAGACCAATGAAGAGAGAAATGAACGATTATTTGAGCTTCATGGTCGGGAGGATGCTGAGAAATATATTCAAAACTATCTGGTGATGCACAATTTTTGAATTTTATTTTCAGAAAATTGAATTTTTCAGAGATAAACCGTTTTATGAGATGTCCAACATGAAGGGTATTATACAAGGAGCAATTGTGAACTTTTACTACGATGCGATGCGATCTATATCTTATTGCATCTTAAAGATAAGTGTCGTGCATGGAAACGAATTTGTGCAACTCGGCATCAGGCGTCACTTTTGCATGCAAACAATGGCCAGCTCGCACGCAATAAGAGACTATCACATATGCAAATAAATATATGCACATGTATATATATATATATGTATATATATATATATACATTTTGCATGCATTTAGGCAGCAGATTGTGTTCTATGCAAGTGCTGTTAAAGACTTAAGTGCAGGTATATTTTGTCATGTTTTGCTGTCCTTGCTCGAGTTTTCTGATTATGGCTCCCTCCGCATCATTGGGATTGAAAAGAAGCTTGCCGATGTTTGGTATCTATTAATCTTTACTTGAGTTTCAAAATTAAATATTCCATTTTCGAAGGCAAACGCACGCCGTATAGAAGTGACGAATATATCATAAGATATTACAGGTAAGTGTAACCAGTAAGGTAATAGCAATTAGGTTTCATCAACTTCAATTCCATCACCATATTTTATAGGATCTACCTTATGTGGTCGGCATTTTTTCTTAGGAGCAGAAGAATGCAAAAGGCAAAACACGTGCTGAATAGTGCGATATACCATATGTTGATGTTATCGATCGATCCTAACTGAGGTGAAGGGTGCCTGCGTGGTTGGCTTACTTGTTTAGTTGCGGTGACGATGCTTTGATCATGACAGCCTCCAGAACACAAAGCTTCCTCCTGTTTGATGATATTATGATGGTAGTGTTTCTGGTGAAGCCGTCCCGGTTTGTGTTCCGCCCGTGTTCTTTCCTCACGTGCTCTCTTCGGGCACATCAGCCAAGTGCATTGTCAACCACATTGAAAGTGTGGTGGTAATGACAAGAACGTAGTTTGATTGCTTTAGAAACCTGCAATCGCCTACGTCACAACGAAATTGGTAAGCGATGTTGGTTCGTTTCACGGGGTCAGAGTTGGCTGTTAAATTATTTTTCATTCAGAACTGGGTGACATTTTTGTTTTTATGGTAGGTGGTGACCGTCATCTTGTCGTCTTGGTTAACTGGTTTGATGTTTTCATGTCTAATTTTCTTGAGGATACGCTGATGCGTGATTTTGTGACAGAGATGTGGTACAAGAAACAATATCAAAATTAAACACAGATTGAGACCAAAAGAACGGGCTGTGTGAGTGTCCACTTTAACACACACCCGGTTGGCTTGTTGGATACCCTCCACTCGGTTGGGGGTCAAGTTAACTGCTTTGAAATCTCAACATCTAAGGGGGCTAGAGACACTAAATTGGCAGGGTGTGTTGGTCTGTAAAACAACTCACTTGATCAAGTTTTCAGGCTCCCAGGTCATGAATATGGTGCCAAGCAATGTCAAACTCCACATTTGTATGCGATGTGTCGCCATAACTAGACACCTGTTGTAAGCAAAATGTCACATTCTCTTTTAAAGCCGGTGACCTTTTTCGACCTTAGAATGTCACGGCTACGAAAATCATAGAACACTGCATTGAGTTTTGCATTCGAATAAGCGGCAAAGTTTACGCTAGGTTGTACGTTCCTGAAAACGAATTATTGTCCTGAGTCAGTTTAGGTCAGTGACCTATTCTGACTTTTAAGAGTACCACTGGAAATGCCTAACGCGGTTCCTATAATCAATCATTCCGAAGTGAGCACCAGGAGCTACTTCATACAGCAAGCTGTAGAGTAATAAAACACGTTGGTTTTAATCTCGGGCCGACCTCCCTTCCTGACCCATAGTCAATGGACTTTGGTCATTCAACTGATGCGTTGCCTAAAAAGTATCTTAGAGATGTTTGGCCTCATCTAACACACCGTTGTACCATCAGATTAAGCGATTCCATAGACGTTGACTTCGCTGAAACCGTGTTCTGACCTTAACCTGCTGTGGGTCAGTGTTGTGCCGTAGGGTAGTAGGTCGACCTGCCGTAGGTCAGCGTTAATCACTTGTTATAATAGTGTATTAATATTGATGCAGAAAAGGAGATTGCCACAATTTTTGCTCATTTTACAGATACTTTGAGCTCTCTTGGGTGGTGAGAAGTTGCAGTGCTCCCTCGAAGCTATTTCATTATAGACCATATTTTGGTTGTATTCCAAGACAACTCCTTTGCAAAAGGAAATAATTCGTTCGTACCACGGAGACCTAGCATCGTACTTAAGCGTTTCCATAGAGCCTCTGAAGTTTTCACTGACCGAGGTGACTGTGGCCTGTCGACAAGTGGTGGTCACCCGACTATCCTGCTCCACCGCCCCAACCTCGCTCGGTCATGACGGATGCATCATATCTCATGGGCCCGCCTCCTGACATGGAAGGCCTCATGATCGGCGCAGTTTTCCCTTCGATCGGTACAAGAACACGCATTAATGCAGCAAGGTCTCTTATCGCCTCCGGTGGTCCAGTAATAGGCACATAGACTCCAGTTCGCCTTAACAGGACCATGCTGGAATTGGACTGGAGTGCAGACAATTCGGAACTGGCACCCTGACTGACACAAAACCATTCCATTGCCTCAATGAAAGCAATCATCATAACCTGTCATATTTCCTTTCGTTGTCAGAGTGTCAGGGCCAACACAAGACGCCTTCCGTTATTCGAGTCTCGTCCCCGTCTATGGCGAAGAAGTCTTCTCGAGCAACTCGAGGCCCCTTGTTGACACGGAATACGCTATTAGGCACTGTGGGCCCCTGAACGTCACACGAGCCCCACATTAGTGTGATCACGGACCGGTGGAAGTCGCAGGATCGGCCGTGTCCCTGCCTGGCTAATGGGCTCCCCGATCTCAGACCGGCACGGAGCCGACTGTTCGGTGTTGGTGATCTCTAAATGCTCTGTCTCAGGTGTGTCCAACAGATGCAAGATGATCTCTATCTGACATTTGGGATCATGGCTCTACGGGCGCGCGTCTTACATGTGACCTTCAGCTACAATTTTGGGTCGTTCAGCTTTCCACTCGGGCCCTTGATCTCTGGTCTCCAGAGACCCTTGGGCCCCTCTTCGGACCCCTCAAGAACCGCTCTTGGTCGACTCGGGCCACTTGCCTCCACACGACCTCTTTCAGGCACTGTAACCTCTGACTGACAACGTGTGGCAGGGACTTCGAAAAATGCAACTAGTAAAACCTGGCATGTCATGGACATCATGTGTCATCATCGTGTCTATGATCATCACACTTTTGGAAGTCCATAGGTAGCAACGGCCAAACTAAACCACTTCTTCAAAAATGTCAGTGATGTGACTTGCGTAAGGATAAACTCATGTGAAACTTTTCACATTGGGTGGTAACAGATGGGTCTGTATTAACACATTTATTTCGTATCCTAAGACCTCGCTCGAAAACATTACGGGCTGTCTTTTCCCATTGGGCACCGGATCAAGAGAGCCCATTTTGCCCAACATCTGACGATTGTTTTCTTAGTTGATGAAAAAGCGTCGCCATTCTTGATACATTTCCTGCTCTCCGAAAAGTCTTCTGATGCCTGACGGAGTTGTTCCATGACCGGCCAGTCGCGGACTCGCCACTCCGCCGGTGACGCTGCATCCGCCTCACTTGCGTCGGGAGGCATCATCGGCCAGCTTTTCCACATCCGACTTGATCGCTGCTGCGTCTGAATTCAGTGTGGCGGTATAAGCGTTGAGTTCGGCCGTGGTGACGCAGTCGTCGCCGTCGGTGTTCATGGCATTATACGCATCCGTCAGAGACTGGTGGGTGTGTCCTTTCACTCCCACCTTAGCGGGATTAGCCGTGGTGGCCACGACCAAGCACAGGACCAGGAGTCCAAAACGGAGCATAGTGGAAGGAACGTAAGAAACTTGTAAGGCAACGGAATAAACTTGTAAGAACGGAATGTTCTTGCGCTGGCTGCTGGAAAGGTACTGATGATACGGCACTCAACCATGGTCTTAAATAGTCAAGAATGAGTCAACTGGAGGCAACTGGCGCCATCTGCTGTAGCAACAAGTGTGCTAACAGCTACGCACTTTGCGCTCGCAGTGTTACGTTTGTGCAACGTGCTGTCTCATAGTATGGTTGCATCTGGGAAAATGCGCTGATGTTATGTGTTCCTTGCTTTTGTCTGAGGAGATGTATCGTTTTATGAATCAGGTTGGAAAAAGTTGTTTGTAGCTTTAGATGCAGCCAGGTGCTAAATCATGCTATGTCACGATGACCCATAGAACCCCGATTACGGCTAATGAGATGCCCTGCTTCATGCATATGTCAGCACTGATAGCTTTATTCCTTGTCAAATAACAAGCAGAAAGGAGTAAAAAAACATCATTATTTTAACGTCATCTGAGTGTGGAAGCAACGATGAGCAGTAAATTCAAATTGTCTGTCAATTATGCTCCACTTTTCATTGTTTTGTATGAGGCAGCGAGCTATAGTTGTAAGAGTTCAGGAACATTCAGGGGACAAAGCAAGCAGCAATCGTCAGCCATTACTTCAATTCAGTCTATATCTCCTTGACGACCACTAGTACGTATGAATGGAAACGAATTTGTGGACGTCAACGAGAGCGCATTAACACGCCCTCGAGTGGGGGTCAAATTGACCCCTCGAAGTTTTCTGGAATGGTTTTCGAACTGCAGCGTATCCGTGCATTTTTTTCATGGCTGTAGACAATTGAATAGCGGCTCGTTTGGTCCCGAAAATTTAGATACAACTTGTAAGGTCATCGACCTACGGCAGGTCAAAGTCAGGCCACGGATTCAGGGAAGTCAATTTCTAGGGAATCGTTCAATCCGATGCAACAACGCGGTGTTAGACAAAGCCATGCATCTCTGAGATACGTTCTTAGGCCACACAACAGCTGAATAAAGAAATTACAGTGACCTAGGATAAGATATAAGGGTCAGACGAAGGCTAAAATCAACCGGTTTTATTACTCTAGAGCTCGCCGTGTGAGGTAGTTTCTGGTGTTCATTTCGAATTTATTGATAACACGTGCTGCATTATGCACCTTGCAAGGACCTCTTTAGGGTCAGAATAGGCCACTCATCTGAAATGACCCAGGTCAACATTTTGGGGGCACACAAGATGCCAACCTGGAAATTGAGGTTGTTTGACCTTATTTGATACAAAGGTCACCATCTACCAACCTCGAACTTGGACCTAAGTAAGTTCACATACAAGTCAATATACTCTGTGAATTTGGTGTCTATAGCTCTCTCAGTTCTTGAGATCTTAGCCGAGTCAAACTGACCCTCACCTCCCACCCGAGCGAAGGGTATACAACCGGCCATCCGGGTGCGTGTTAAATGAAATAACACTGAAGATCATTCGGTGCAGTTTACAGCCCTGCCTTTCTCATCACCTAAACGGACCTAGTTTCTGACCTAAACGCCCGCGGAGATGTGCAGTCTAATTCGGGGAGACTTTTTCAAGGTTATCCAGGCATCCATGACGTCAAGATGCCGTGGTTCAAATCCTACCACTTCATTAGCAATGCGGTAAATATGGCCAAGAAAAACGGAATTGTGGAATCATTTACACCTTGTGTTCGTGATCACCATCTCCCGACACAACGGCCGCCAATGTCCTCTCAATAAATGTTGTACAGACTGGCAGGGCACAACCATACCATTGTCTACAGGGTTGATAAAGGAATCCGGTTCCGTCGTTGTGCGGTTATTTCTCCTTTCCACTGTCACTAGCTTCCACAAATATGGAACAGTCTTTGTGTCTCCTGCATGGCCCATGATGAGGGCTAGATTGAAATGCTGGTTGGCCATATACTCTAAAAAATGATTTGGTCATCCTCACGACAGCGGATCATTGAATGATTGAGAATGCTGCCGACTGCTTCTGCAGCGGCAATTTGCACAGACACGGCGTCGAAACTTAAGTACTTTGAGTTGCGCAGAGGAGACAGAAAGCTTTGATCGCTTTTGAGCTAGCGTGGGAAGGGAACAATGTGTACGCAAAGAGACTTAACAGAAGTGGAAAACGAATAACAAAAGAAGGAACAGGAACAGTGAGCCAGTGATATGTCCCGGCTAGTGAATACATGCATTCCAATGGGACGTGGAATTCGTCCAATAAACATCATAGAAACATTTTTTCTCATAGTCCTTATTTCTCTAAGAGTTGGTTATGCTGGTGTCGCAGGCCAGCAACCTTAGGGTTGGTGGTGATTTTTCTTATTCCAGGTTGACTGACCCGTAACATGTGACGGACGAATCCACTACGAACTGGCAAACAAATTTTCTTTTGCGTGTGCCTGCAGGTTCCCCTAGTACCAAATCTATCCCTAAGACATTGGAACACGAACCCATTTCGACCCAACCGTCGCAGTGCAGTGTAAGCTTACGAGATGTGAACTTTGCTTGTTACCAACATCATGCGTCATATTGTGCCTACAATCACCGCAATTCTGGGAGTACGTGAATAGCGAACGTCAGACTACACGTGTCCTTTTCATTACTCACAGAATTGCGGTGATCATCATCATCATTGAAGCACCTTGCCTTGAGATAATCACATGTGGAACTTTTCGCGTTGCGTGGTAACAGACAGGTCCGTATTACCACAATTATTTCGTTTACAAAGAATTCGTTCAAAAACATTACGAGCAGTCTGTTCCTATTGGCCACGTGATCAAGAGAGTTCACGTCGCAGAACATCTGACGATTGTTTTCCTAGTTGGTGAAAAAGCGTTGCCATTCTTGAGACATTTCTTTCTCCCCAAAAAGCCGTCCGATTCCTGACGTAGTCGTTCCATGGCCGGCATGTTGCGAGCTTGCCATTCCGCCGGTGGCGCTGCATCCGCCCAAGGCGATATATACCAGGTGAAACTGTCTCGATAGCGCACTTCTCGGCAAATATCCCTATTTGACGTCACACGGGGGCGCTCCTTTAACGCTGAGACGGCCGCATGCGTGATAACGTCGATGAGAGATTGGACGCATTATAACACGTTTGGTGGGTAGAATTATTCGTAAGGTCAAAGTAAATATGAATGAAGGAAAAAACCTGACAGCTATGCTTGATTTTGAAGGCGTTTCAAGAAGCGAGGCGGCAATATGGGGCCCAGGAAGGAAACTATTCGAGAACGATTCGCCGCGCTTTACGCCAAAGAAGTGTTTGTCGTAAGGACTTATCTATGGGTTCGGAAGCACCAGATGGGCTCAAAACTGCACGCTCCGTTTACCAGTTTAGTTCGTGCATCACAGCTGCCGCTCTGCAGTGTGCCTACCCGAAGCGAATCCATGGAACTTCTGAGCCCCACTTGGCATTCGTATTGGGCTTCGGTTTGGCGGATCATCCGACAGAACAAAATGGCCGCATCAATGCAGCCCATGTCATTGTACCGGAGTGAGTGCGGGCGTATCTCCCACCTTCCTGGTTAAATATCATTGAGGAGCAGTCGTGTATAGCAGCGAAAGAAGCTTATAACATGCCCCAAGCTCCTCGGCAGGGACTCCTGACCCGGAGCGAGCCGGCATCTAACGGAAACAGTGCAGTCGATGCACACTGGGGCCTAGTCATTCGATGATCTCTAACTGACATTTGGGATCATGGCCCCACGGGCGCGCGTTTTACATGTGACCTTCAGCTACAATCTTGGGTCGATCAGCTTTCTACTCGGGTCCTTGATCTCTGGTCTCCAGAGACCCTTGGGCCTCTCCTCGGGCCACTCAAAAACCGCTCTTGGTCGACTCGGGCCACTTGCCTCCACATGATCTCTTTTAGGCACTGTAATCTCTGACTGACAACGTGTGGCAGGGACTTCGAAAATGCAACTAGCAAAACCTGGCATGTTTTGAACATCATGTGTCATCATCGTGTCTATGATCATCACACGTTTGGAAGTCCATAGGTAGCAACGGCCAGACTAAACCACTTCTTCAAAAATATCAGTGATGTGACTTGCGTAAGTATAAACTCATGTGAAACTTTTCACATTGGGTGGTGACAGATGGGTCTGTATTAACACATTTATTTCGTATCCTAAGACCTCGCTCGAAAACATTACGGGGTGTCTTTTCCCATTGGCCACCGGATCAAGAGAGCCCATTTTGCTCAACATCTGACGATTGTTTTATTGGTTGGTGAAAAAGCGTCGCCATTTCTTGATACATTTCCTCCTCCCCGAAAAGTCTTCTGATACCTGACGGAGTTGTTCCATGGTCGCCCGGTGGTGGACTCGCCACTCCGCCGGTGACACTTCATCTGCCTCACTTGCGTCGGGAGGCATCATCGGCCAGCTTTTCCACATCCGACTTGATCGCTGCTGCGTCTGAATTCAGTGTGGCGGTATAAGCGTTGAGTTCGGCCGTGGTGACGCAGTCGTCGCCGTCGGTGTTCATGGCATTATACGCATCCGTCAGAGACTGGTGGGTGTGTCCTTTCACTCCCACCTTAGCGGGATTAGCCGTGGCGGCCACGACCAAGCACAGGACCAGGAGGCCAAAACGGAGCATAGTTGAAGGAACGTAAGGAACTTGTAAGGCAACGGAATAAACTTGTAAGAACGGAAGGTTCTTGCGCTGACTGCTGGCAAGGTACTGATGATACGGCACTCAACCATGGTCTTAAATAGTCAAGAATGAGCCAACTGGAGGCAATTGGCGCCATCCGCTGTAGCAACAAGTGTGCTAACAGCTACGCACTTTGCGCTCGCAGTGTTACGTTTGTGCAACGTGCTGTCTCATAGCATGGTTGCATCTGGGAAAATGCGCTGATGTCATGTGTTTCTTGCTTTTGTCTGAGGAGATGCATCGTTTTACGAATCAGGTTGGAAAAAAGTTATTTGTAGCTTTAGATGCAGCCAGGTGCTAAATCATGCTATGTCACGATGACCCATAGAACCCCGATTACGGCTAACGAGATGCCCTGCTTCATGCATATGTCAGCACTGATAGCTTTATTCCTTGTCAAATAGGAAGCAGAAAGGAGTAAAAAAACATCATTATTTTAACGTCATCTGAGTGTGGGAACAACGATGAGCAGTAATTTCAAGTTGTCTGTCAATTATGCTCCACTTTTCATTGTTTTGTTTGAGGCAGCGAGCTATAGTTGTAAAAGTTCAGCAATATTCAGGGGACAAAGCAAGCAGCAATCATCAGCTATTTCTTAAATTCAGTCTATATCTCCTTGACGACCACTAGTACGTATGAATGGAAACGAATTTGTGGACGTCAACGAGAGCGCATTAACACGCCCTCGAGTGGGGGTCAAATTGACCCCTCGAAGTTTTCTGGAATGGTTTTCGAACTGCAGCGTATCCGTGCAATTTTTTCATGGCTGTAGACAATTAAATAGCGTCTCGTTTAGTCCAGAAAATTTAGATACGACTTGTAAGGTCATCGACCTACGGCAGGTCAAAGTCAGGCCACGGATTCAGCGAAGTCAATTTCTAGGGAATCCTTCAATCCGATGCAACAACGCGGTGTTAGACAAAGCCATGCATCTCTGAGATACGTTCTTACGCCACACAACAACTGATGAAGAAATAACAGTGACCTAGGATAAGACGTAAGGGTCAGACGAAGGCTAAAATCAACCGGTTTTATTACTCTAGAGCTTGCCGTGTGAAGTAGTTTCTGGTGCTCATTTCGAATTTATTGATAACACGTGCTGCATTATACATCTTCCAAGGACCCCTGTAAGGTCGGAATAGGTCACTCATCTGAAATGACCCAGGTCAACATTTTGGGGCACACAAAAGACCAACCTGGAAATTGAGGTTGTTTGACCTTATTTGATACAAAGGTCACCATCTACCAACCTCGAACTTGGACCTAAGTAAGTTCACATACAAGTCAATATACTCTGTGAATTTGGTGTCTATAGCTCTCTCAGTTCTTGAGATCTTAGCCGAGTCAAACTGACCCTCACCTCCCACCCGAGCGAAGGGTATACAACCGGCCATCCGGGTGCGTGTTAAATGAAATAACACTGAAGATCATTCGGTGCAGTTTACAGCCCTGCCTTTCTTATCACCTAAACCGACCTAGTTTCTGACCTAAACGCCCGTGGGGATGTGCAGTCTAATTCGGGGAGACTTTTTCAAGGTTATCCAGGCATCCATGACGTCAAGATACCGTGGTTCAAATCCTACTACTTCATTAGCAATGCGGTAAATATGGCCAAGAAAAACAGAATTGTGGAATCATGTACACCTTGTGTTCGTGATGATCATTTCCCGACACAACGGCCGCCAATGTCCTCTCAATAAATGTTGTACAGACTGGCAGGGCAGAACCATACCATTGTCTACAGGGTTGATAAAGGAATCCGGTTCCGTCGTTGTGCGGTTGTTTCTGCTTTCCACTGTCACTAGCTTCCACAAATATGGAACATTCTTTGTGTCTCCTGCATGGTCCATGATAAAGGCTAGATTGAAATGCTGATTGGTCATAGACTCTAAAAAATGATTTGGTCATCCTCACGACAGCGAATCACTGAATGCTTGCGAATGCTGCCGACTGCTTCTGCAGCGGCAATTGCACAGACACGGCGTCGAAACTTCAGTACTTTGAGCTGCGCAGAGGAGACAGAAAGCTTTGATCGCTTTTGAGCTAGCGTGGGAAGGGAACAATGTGTACGCAAAAAGACTTAACAGAAGTGGAAAACGAACAACAAAAGAAGAATCAGGAGCAGTGAGCCAGTGATATGTCCCGGCTAGTGAATACATACATTCCAACTGGACGTGGAATTCGTCCAATAAACATCATAGAATATTATTTTCTCATAGTCCTTATTTCTCTATGAGTTGATTATGCGGGTGTCGCAGGCCAGCAACCTTAGGGTTGGTGGTGATTTTTCTTATTCCAGGTTGACTGACCCGTAACATGTGACGGACGAATCCACTACGAACTGGCAAACAAATTTTCTTTTGCGTGTGCCTGCAGGTTCCCCTAGTACCAAATCTATCCCTAAGACATTGGAACACGAACCCATTTCGACCCAACCGTCGCAGTGCAGTGTAAGCTTACGAGATGTGAACTTTGCTTGTTACCAACATCATGCGTCATATTGTGCCTACAATCACCGCAATTCTGGGAGTACGTGAATAGCGAGCGTTAGACTACACGTGTCCTTTTCATTACTCACAGAATTGCGGTGATCATCATCATCATTGAAGCACCTTGCCTTGGGATAATCACATGTGGAACTTTTCGCGTTGCGTGGAAACAGACAGGTCCGTATTACCACAATTCTTTCGTTTACCAAGAGCTCGTTCAAAAACATTACGAGCAGTCTGTTCCTGTTGGCCATCTGATCAAGAGAGTTCACGTCGCAGAACATCTGATGATTGTTTTCCTAGTTGGTGAAAAAGCGTTGCCATTCTTGAGACATTTCTTTCTCCCCAAAAAGCCGTCCGATTCCTGACGGAGTCGTTCCATGGCTGGCATGTTGCGAGCTTGCCATTCCGCCGGTGGCGCTGCATCCGCCCAAGGCGATATATACCAGGTGAAACTGTCTCGATAGCGCACTTCTCAGCAAATATCCCTATTTGACGTCACACGGGGGCGCTCCCTTAACGCTGAGACGGCCGCACGCGTGATAACGGCCATGAGAGATTGGACGCATTATAACACGTTTGGTGGGTAGAATTATTCGTAAGGTCAAAATAAATATGAATGAATGAAAAAACCTGACAGCTATGCCTGATTTTGAAGGCGTTTCAAGAGGCGAGGCGGCGATATGGGGCCCAGGAAGGAAACTACTTGAGAACGATTCGCCGTGTTTTACGCCAAAGAAGTGTTTGACATAAGGACTTATCTATGGGTTCGGAAGCACCAGATGGGCTCAAAACTGCACCCTCGTTTTACCAGTTTACTCCGTGCATCACAGCTGCCGTTCTGCAGGGTACCTACCCGAAGTGAATCCATGGAACTTCTGAGCCCCACTTGGCATTGGGATTGGGCTTCGGTGTGACGGATCATCCGACAGAACAAAATGGCCTCATCAGTGCAGCCTATGTCAGTGCACCGGAGTGAGTGCGGGCGTATCTCCCACCTTCCTGGCTGAAGTAGCATTGAGGAGCAGTCGTGTATGGCAGCGCAAGAAGCTTATAAGGTGCGCCAAGCTCCTCGGCAGGGGCTCCCGACCCGGAGCTGGCCAGGCACATTTGCGCGGCTGCATCTAACGGGGACAGTCAAGTCAATGCACACTGGGGCCTAGTCATTCACTAGATCTAGGCCGTGACGGTTGCTAGTTTCATAGTGCAAGAGGCACCGCTGGTTTACTCCACCTTTGCCAATACTGGGTTAGACTTGCTCAAGCATTAACACGCGCCCGGGTGGCCGGCTGAATACCCGTCGCTCGGGTGGAGGGGGGGGGGGGGGGGTGGTCAATCTGATCTGCCCACTGAGATCTCAGGAACTGAGAAAGATAGAGACACCAATTCACAGGGTGTGTTGATCTGTACGTGAACTCGCTCGGTCAATGTATGACAGATGTCAATTGACAATGATGTCAACATATGATGTCAACATACGATGTCAAAAATGGTGTCAACATATGATGTCAAAAAAGATGTCAACATATGACCGAATCGAATGTTAATGTATGGTCCCAGGTTATGACCTTCGGGTGAAATAAGGTCAAACAAGGTCAAATTCCAGATTGGTCTCCAAACTGCCTACAGAAACTAGATTACTGTTTCTAAGCAAAAGGTCACATGTTCAGTTAAAGTCAGTGACCTTGTTTGACTTGATGAAGATCATAGTGACCAAAATCATACAAGACTGCTCTGAGTTTTGCGTATGAATAAGCAGCATAGGTTACGCTAGGCAATATGTTTCATATAGGCATCAGAGATCAGACATCATAGACAACAGACAAAATGAAAATGAACACCAAAAACTATACCTAAAAGCAAGCCCTAGAGCAATAAAACAGGTTGGTTTTAACCTTGGTCTGACCTTTATACCTGGCCTTAGGTCAACGTAATTTGTTCATTCAATATTTTCGTTGCCGAAGAAAGCACCTCAGAAATGTACGGCTTCGCCTAACAGTCGGTTGTTGCATCAGATTGAACGATTCCCTAGAAATTGACTTCGCTGAAAACATGGCCTGACTTTGACCTGCCATAAGTCAGCGACCTTACAAGATGCATCTAAATTTATAATCTAAATTTAAATGAAAAGAGCGCATCACGGCCTACGTCCATAACCTTTTGGTCACTCAAAATGCATGCAGTGGATCAATTAACAACGATGTTCTTCGTCTGACAGCAGGCTGAAGTTGCAACGCTGTCGATCTGGCAATGTCATCTCGCTAATACAGAAACAGGATCAGATGCACTCCAGCGGGTCCATGGTCTCCACCGCCGGCTTCAGCACACTGAGTGTCGCACGGATGGTGCCAGCATCGAGCTGGAACTTGGAAGCCACGCATCCACCTTCATAGCATGCTGTTTGAATGCAGGGCATGTTCATGACATGCTGCGCGAATGCATAGGTCTTCCGGCAGATGGGGCGTAGTGTCAGTGTTGGCGACATTACATCCTTCTATCGACGTTTGGCCAGTCGATGCTGGCTGAGTTGCCGCCAACTGAGGACGTCCTCGGTCTGGACGTGCTGCAAGTCCCGAGTATTTCGCAGGAGTTGGCACACCTGGCGCAGTGGGCGGGCGAACCCCGAGGCCAGTTCAGAGTTCGGTGCTGGGCATGTGGTTTCATCCGCCGAAAGCTAGATGGGCATGCACACTGCATAATGCATACTTGTCTTCGCCACGATGAAAGGAATGAAGAATCGGAATAGCATGCTGTGCGATGTTTTCAATGCTAAATGCAATTTCCACTCACTATTCAGCTCCCAGCCGTCCTTGGATTCGCCAACCACCCCTGCGCTAAATAGCCTTGTTTGTGTCTGCGTTAAAGCGTCACGCCGTCACCCATGGCAACCAATGGAATTATGGGCAAAAACTGCCTAAAGTGGTGCAGTCCGCCATAGCGGTCCACTTATTCACTGCAAAAAATAAATGGAAAAGTAGAATCTTAACAATTACAAAAAAACACTGAAGTTGATAAAAAGACACTGAAAATGGCCCTAAAACCACAGAAAGCTTCACTTTCATTGAAAAGGAAGTATTAAAAGACCATGAAAGTGTACCCCCGGTGACATCAATCGGTTGAATCATGCAAACACGTGTAGAGGCATTGGGATGACAACGGCCTGCGTCCGCCTAATTGCGCCTCAAAACGTCATCGGCCATCTTTTCCACATCCGACTTGATCGCTGCTGCGTCTGAACTCAGGGTGGCGGTATAAGCGTTGAGTTCGGCCGCGGTGACGCAGTCGTCGCTGTTGGTTTTCAAGACATTAAACGCATCCGTCAGAGTCAGGTGCGTGTGTCCTCCCGCTCTCCCTCGGTAGCGGGAATTGACGGCATTCGTTGTAGCAACAAGTGTACGAACAGCTACCCACTTTGCGCTCGCCGTGTCACGTTTATGTAACGTGTCATCTCAAAGCACGGTACCATCTGTGAAAATGAACTGATGCTATGTGTGCCTTGTTTTTGTCTTGGGGGAATGTCGTCGCTGTTGGTGTTCACGGCATCGAAGGCATCCGTCAGAGACTGGTGCGTGCGTCCTAGTTTTCCTTCGGGAGAGAGATCAGCTTTGGCGGCCACTACCGAGCACAGGGCCAGGCGGCTTTGACGGAACATGACGACAGGCGCTGCCTGCGCTGGCTGTTGGCCAGGGGCGGATCCAGAGAGGAGGGGACACAGTTCCATGGCCGTTCTTGAACCCCGAAAGGGGCCCATAGGCCCCAAAGGAGCTCATGGTCGGCCGGCCAGACGCAGTTCCGTTTGACACAAAACGCAACATACTTGGACGGTTTGACTTCCAGGCGACAGAGAACAGTTGCAAGCAAAGGTGAAGGGCCCCCGAGCAGACAAAAGATAGTTTTCACTGATTGGGAGGGTGGTGAGTGGGTGGTTTTAAAGCTCATCACGCCGTCCAGAGGCCCTACGGTGTTTCCGTGGACCCCAGGTGCCCACTTGCGGGGTCAATCCGATCGTTAAAAAGTATTCTACGTTGTCCCCCGATTCTTTCTGCATTTGCCTAAATAATCCTGCGTTGTTGCTGGGGGGGGGGGGGGGGGGGGACTGCCTGCGAGTCTGCTGGGGCACTCTTGTGAATCCGGGGCCTTCCGCTCATTCTTTCCATTCGTCGGAAAGGTTGTACACGCTCTAGCCGGAGGTCCCATATCATAACCAGCCGGTGACTTCTCGGTTGTGCAGAGGCCCTTCACATCGGTTAACCTAGCTACATGCTCACGATTTTACCACCGGCCCTTTACATTAGTCTAGGACCCTTCTAATTATCTGTCACTTGCGTAAGGCCCTAAGCTCTTAGAAACCTATCTCTTAACCCGCCTGGGCGCACTCGGTCGCTCGGGGCCCTCGAAATTAACCTGCTCGGGGACAGTTGGCTGTTCGGGACCCCGCGCATTGGGTTTTGATACTTGAACATAGGATCTTACGCTCCTGTCGGTGTCATTTGATAGCCTGCTTGGGTGCACTCGATCGTTAACGGGCCCTCCACACTGGTTTTTGCGTGCTTCTTATTTGAATGGAACGCCCTACGCTCTCGTCAAGGGCCCTAACTGATAACGTGCTCGGGCACGCTCCATTGTTTGGTGGCCCTCTATATCGGGACTTGGGTACTTCTTATTTGAATGGAGGGCCCTATGCTCTTGCCGGGGACCCCATCTGTTTACCTTCTCGGGCACAATGGTTGTTCGGGGGCCCTACATTTTAGGCCCTGTCATTTGAATGTATGGTCCTACGCTCCTGTCAGGGGCCATCTGATAGCCTGCTCGGATGCACTCGATCGTTTGGTGGCCGCCTTTATTGTGTCGTAGATTTATCATGTTTATATGTGCATTAATTAAGGGAGGTTTACGTCTGTATTACATAAGTGTAATTATGTATGCATGTATTACAAGTGTATTATGCATCATCTAAATGGAAGGCCTTACGCTCTTGGCGGGGCCCCATCTATTGAGCTGCTCGGGCCAGTGGCGGATCCAGACGGGGGGGGGGGGGGGGCGGAACTATGCCCCCTTGTGCCCCAAGGAGGCCCATAGGCTCCCAAACGGCCCATCACTGGACGAATGGACGTAGATTTCAAATACATAACGAGACAAAGTTAGATGTCTTTGGGCCTACGGATGACCAGGAACAGTTGTAAGCGGAAGCAAAGAGCCCGCGAGCAGACGAAGTTATTTCTTTGCTATTTGGGAGAGTGGTGACTGAGGAACATTGTTAGGCTCATTACGCCGTCCAAAGGCGTTGCGCTGCTGCCGGGACGCCACATCTTCACTTACCGGGTCAGTCCGATCGCTGAGGAGCCTTTCACGTTATCCCTGATCTCTGCATTTTCTTGTAGGGCCCTACACTGCTGTTGGGGCACTATCTGCTAACATGCCTGGGCACTCTGTGTCGATCAGGGGCCATCCAGGGATTTTTCCTATTCGCCCGAAAGGCTCTACACGTTTCTGCCGGACCCTATATCGACACACAGTCAATTGCTCAGTCAGTTGTTTTTGGTACAGTCAATTGGTACAGTCAATTGCTCAGAGGCAAGTCTCAGGTTCTTTCTCTTGCTCGGAGGGCGTTACCCCGCTGCTTGAGTCTATATAAGGTAAGGCATCAAGCCGCTTTATTCTCAGGGGCCCTCTACATTGACCTAGGGCTATTTTCTTTCGCTCTTGTTTGCGGAGGACCCTTTACCCCCGTCAGGTTTCTTTCCGTTAACCTACCCGGGCACTCTTGATCGCAAAATGTGCATTAATTTACCCACACTGGTCTTGGGCAAACCCTTATGCTAAAATGGCTCTGTGCTCTGGCCGGGGCTTTATATGCCTGTTGCGCGGGGTATTTTCCATTAAATATGTCGTCGTTAGGTTTCTTGTTTTTTTCTCACTTTGCTCTTAGGCGACATCTGACATACTGACCACCATTATGTTATGCACGATTGTTCCTGCTATATCGTCGTCGTTTCCTTCAACTTGATTTTTCCGTCTGCGTGACTAGTAGCACTGGCTACTCATTTTCCCGCAATATCGTTATGCTCACCCGACGGATTTTGCACCGACACCATAGGACAATCACGTGACTCCCAAAGCCCAGCTTGCGTGAAAGCAACAAGCGCCGTGACTGACTCAATTTAGATAAAGTTCCTCTATGTTCCTTTTTTTGAAGTTACGTACTCGCACGTGACGTTGGGTAATGCATAATGCTATGAATACCTTTCTAGAGACAGTGGCTGTAATCACGAATAATGACTCTCATGTAAAAACGGCTCCTTGGGAGTAATATGTCTACGGGCAATAATCATATTTGCTGAGATCAGTCATACATGTTGTTGATGATGACTGTTGGTTAATTGGCCCACAGTATTGATCTGCAGATAGTTACCATCGGGGCAATGCCCTGTCATAAGCCGACTAGCAGGGGCGACAGCAAGTGGCGGCGAAATATTGGCTCACCGACATTACATGGGCTTTTACGAAACGGATGCTTTTGTCCTAGCATGGGCAGCAAACGTCACTTTACTGGGATTCCGCAACTAGCATTCATACATCCACACTGTCTCAACCACGCTCGTCACCGGTCATTATACAGGGAGGCCTTTAGTGTGGTCACTGCACACCGTCCGCAGCTTGCGTGCGGCGACGAGACCCCCCTGATCACGAACGGAACCGCACAGCCATACATCACGCATGCATCTGAGTTTATCCCCAGTAGATAGCAGCAACCAGGTGCAAGGCTCACCGCGACATCACCACGTAGCCCCGACCTTCTCTCGTCACGGAATGATGCCGGAATGCCTCATCGGCACGCCGGAATGCCTCATCGGCACGACGGAATGCCTCATCGGCACGACGGAATGCCTCATCGGCACGCCGGAATGCCTCATCGGCACGCCGGAATGCCTCATCGGCACGCCGGAATGCCTCATCGGCACGCCGGAATGCCTCATCGGCACACCGGAATGCCTCATCGGCTCATGGGTGCAAACATCGCCTTCTGGAGCCGCTGTTATGATTTTAACAACGGGACCCTCAGCGACCGACTTTGCTGCCGCTGCTCAGGGTCAGTTACTCATGGTCATCTTAGCAGACCCCTTTCTGTGGCCGCGTGTTACTCCACCAACGGAAAAAAATCAATCACTTTTCCGACAGACCAAAGCCCTTATCCGACTTCCACCTTCTGGGGGTCACAAGAGAGCAGCTGAAAAACGAGCCTGACGTCCTGCAAGTCGTGATTCCGTCGCTTCAAGCTGTACGCAGTATGCGAACTATGCAAGATCATTAATTTGACATGCAATGTGGACCTTATTGCGGCGCATCATATCAATAAGTACAGCTGGAGCACCGCAGGTCAATGATGGGGTTAAAACATGTCTCCGTTGTGCTTAAGCCCAGGGTGCATAGCGTGCCGCAGTTGCTACGTCTGGTTCATGCATTGGTCATTCCAAAGCATTAATTACGTCAATATGCGACTAGTGGTAAATCGCCAAGTACGACATTTTCTCTTGTGCATGCAGTATTCCTGCAAAAATCGACAGCTTGCCTTCTTGTGAGGTCAAGTAACACACAAGTGATAGTTATTGTATTACCGGTATCAGAGTGCTCTATATTAGTAACAATATCAATGCGTAATGATGCCCCTCTTTGACATGCAAAGCGATAACAAAATTAAGCAGTCTCGTCTTTCAACAGGCGTGGTGGCACGCGAGTTCTAGTCCTTAGTGATGTGGTATACAGTGTCAGGCTTAACGGATATGTAACTTAACAGGCATCAGTAGATATGCTAAACGATCTCACTGTTAGGACAAAAGTGGTATATCGTCAACTGCCCCCCCCCCCCCCCCCTGGAACGAGAACGGCGAATACACATACTCTTACGTATAGCTGGCTGAGTCGTTATGAAAGTGAACAGACCCTTGACTGTGTCTGCGCCGAAACAAACGTTATTGGATAATTCGCAAGCAAATCAGCATTATTCCGGGACGGCCGCCAAACCCTCGTCAGTGTAACTATCGACAATAATATGTTCTATGTGTTTACATAATATGCCATGACTTAAATAGCCCCGGCGAGTAGTCGCCGTTGATGGCGTGAACGCGCAGTGATCAGATCAACCCGCCAGATTCTCCGCTTTCCTGCTCGACGTTCAACGCCAGCCGTCGTTCTATGGAAGTTATCAGAAAAATGAAAAAAATGTTGTACAACAGCCTATAACTGATAAATCCGACAGTCACTTGGCGGACGCACAGTGAAACATAAAATATCGCAACCCATCGATGTATTACATAATTATCGAGAGTAGAATGCAACACGAAATAGCACACGTCATATAATAGACTAGGAATAATGTGCGAGTACGTAATCTAAAAAAACACAGAACGCATTTTCTTCAAATGTCTCCAAAAGGAGGAAAAAAGGGCCGGGACCCCCAGAATCGCAAAAGGGTCGGCGATTCCTTAGCCGGCCTTACATCTCGCCGAAGTGAGGACATCGAGTGTCCAGCCGTCAACGCACTAGGCCGATAGGGCTCCCCACTCTGTACCTGTCTCACTGAGCCCCCAACTCCGACGGGGTCGGTGTTTTTAACGGGCCGCCTCTTATTGATCTTCCTGGCGCACATGTCCGGAATGAGCATTCGGGCCAAGCGTAAAAACAAAAACCGTACTCGCACGTTGAAAAAACACAGTATGTGGCCCGCGGCGGGTACGTGCGCCGCGCGTCACATCTGAAGTAAACCTGCTCAATACCGTCCCCGGGATTACAAGAAAAATACACACGTCATAGGAATAGCCTAATCGCACTAAAAACAGCATGTGTCCCGCGGGGTACATAAGCCGCGCCACATGTCGGTCTCCCGGAGTGCTCCCGATCAGTCAGGAGCTCACCACGACGGTCTTGAGTTCTTCTCGCTTGCTCTGAGAACCGTTTAATTGTTGACGGAGACCTTTTTGTTGGCCTGCCGTGGCACCCATGATCGCTTCGGTTTCGTCCCTGTTAGCCTCGGTGCATTGGTCTCAGAACAGCGCTAGCAGCGAGCCGATGAAAATGTACTCGCATTAGTCCAACATAGCTTTACGTGCCGACGACGTCGTAGGTGTCATTTCTGCTGGTTATTGACTTTGTGATACCTATTATAACTGCGCGATGCGCATCGCGTTCTTAATCCATTTTAAATCCTACCATGTGTTTTACTTCTTCACAGCAAACAAGGCAAAAACTCTGCATTAATCATCAGCCGTCAGCTGATGACATCGACGAGCCGGCTGGCTGTGAATGAGCTAGAAATCAACCTCTTGTTTGATATTGATGGTATTCGGCGGCCACATTTGGTTCATTTTGCGATGTCTTTCAGAGAGACTTAACTTCAAAATGGCGGCACTTACCACGGTCTGATCAAAATGAATAATCTCCATATATGTGCGTACGCAACATGCCTATTCTGCTAGGGCTAAGCACAGTAAGGTGCATCCCCATATCAAAAATAGCTTGCTAAGAAATTCAAAATTTGATGGCCAGAATTCCTGGATTTTTTGTGCGGGAGCTAAACTCTAGGGGGGGGGGGGCATAATACTGCGTTATCATCCCCAAGAAATCCTGCATCTGCCCCTGCTGCTGGCAAGGTAATGATGATACGGCGTTCAGCCAACTTTTTAAGTAAGCCCAGAATGAGTCAGGTGGAGGCAGTTGGCGCCATCCGCTGTGGCGACGGGTGTGCTTAGTACAGCTGTGCAAGTGACACTCGCAGTGTTACGCTTGTGCAATGTGTTCCCTCAAAGCACAGTGTCATCTGTTAAAATGCCCTGATGTTGTGTGTTCCCTGTTTTGTCCTCGAAGATGTGTCGTAAAAGTAAGAATGAGACATAATTGTTTGCAACTTTAGCTGTGGCCGGGAAGGAAAGAACGCCAGGGTAGCCAGTTTTGCATGGTCTTGATCCTTGACCGTTTTTTTTTTTAGGTCGGGGGAGTGCGGATCGCATCCATTAATGGCAATATGATGCCCGTCTTGTGTTGTTTTTGTTTTTTGTTTTTTGTTTTTTGTTGGTTTTTTTGGTAAAAAAAGAATAACAGGGCATCCCAATGCTGACCTTTCATTGACTTGATTCAATGGAATGCATGTTCATGAATAATCTGAGTAGATTGACTCCTTGACAAAAGAGAGCAAAAATCGGAGCCCGGTGCTGAATTTCAATACAAACACGAAGCTACGCGCTCAGACACAGCGGTAGAAGGCCCCTGTCGCTCGTCTCCCCATCGCATGTGATTTTTGTATGGCAGGTCCTTCCCTCAGCAATGCTTGAGCCTGGTCGTCTCAGCATGGCTTATTACTGTAAAACATCCCCATGATATGAGGGCCTTCCATCTTTCATGACAGCGACTTCCCTGTCAGCGATCGAGACTTCTCTCTTCGTTACGAAGCCTGCTCTTTGTAACGGGGTCTTATCTTTTCGTGACGGGCCTACTCTCTTCATGACGAATCTGCTCTCTTTGTGGCGGGCCCTGGTCTCTTTGTGACGGGACCTCCTCCGTTCGTGATGGGGTCTCCTCTTTCCGTGGAAGGGCCCCTTTCTCGCGGCGGATTCCCGCTTTTCGCGAGGGATGTCTCCTCCCATCGCGAGGGTCAGCTCTCCTCGCGAAGGAGGCCTCCTCTCACGTGATGGGGGAAAAGCCTTCCGTTATGCCCATCTGACAGTGGTCATGCCCCTGGTCCACCCGTAGTTGTCTGCGCCCCCCCCCCCCCCTCCCCCTAAGTCCCGTCACAATGAGTCAGTCAGTATGGAATAGCCTTTCGCAAGGTGAATCTGTTTCCGGAACCAGGCGTATACCATGCAATTGAGCATACAGCCACGAACGTGCGATCGCGCACTGCGTAGGGAGACGGTCCAGCCCAGTTTTTTCGATGTACAACATGCAAATGTGGGTGGGGGAGACAAAAACCAAGTTGTCTTTCAAAATGATGGCAGGGTATCTGCAGGGGCGGGGGCGCTTTCACTACCAATGGCAGCAATGCGTCCTTCGTCATAACTCAACGCTGTGAAAATCGCTGCCACAGTGACGAAATTCTCTGACGAGATGGAGGGCGGGGGGGGGGGGGGAAGGCATGCTTACTTTGAACCATTTGCTCGGCATGCAACTTCATAGGGGCAATTAAAGACTGTCCGCCGTCGGAGGAGGGACGCCACTGTTTCACGCACTGCACTGTCGCCGCCGTATATATATATATATATATATATATATATATATATATATATATATATATATATATATGTATACGGCGGCGAGAGAGAGAGAGAGAGAGAGAGAGAGAGAGAGAGAGAGAGAGAGAGAGAGAGAGATATATATATATATATATATATATATATATATATATATATATATATATATATATATATGTCGCCGTTGTGTATAGCATATCTACGTAACGGCACGCATCACAACACACCTGAACGTTACAGCATAACAACAAAATAAACTTGCAGTCAACGATTTATGAATGTATTATACCACGTACTGCAATATTCAGCTGATATAAATGGCATAGATAGCTATGCGAGTATCACACTATATTACACCAAAGCTGAGTTACATCATAGAGAGGATATTTATCACTCCATCTGAATTATGGAAACGATCACAGATTGCAGTGTCACAGGGGTGTGGAAAATTTACTGCAATGTTCCAGATTTCGCTCAATACGCATGCTTATCTCATGCCTAATGAATTCAGTTGTCCATGGAAATCCTCGATTGTCATCACGACAAACAAAAACAGTGCCTTCTTCACTTCCGCATCAAGACAATCGCGCTTGCCAGACAGGAATAACTCGCGCTTCGCTCGTTTGACAACGCATATCAGCACGACCCATGGACGCACGCGTCACCTGCCTGCAACCGACACGTCACACACCTATCTGATGCATAATCTGGTATATCATGTCGTAACACAGCGTAACACGCTTCCCGCAGCCACCAGCCACTACCGAGCGTCCCAGCCCGGCCCATAACAGCCACGGTTGGGTAGTCTCCTCCCACAGTGCTGCTTTTGCGGTCTGCTGCGGGGCGAACTCCGTCCGTCACACACGCACATCCCGACGCAGTGCGACGCGAGAGGCGAGGCGAGCCCGGCCCGCTTCGCCAGGCGGACCCTGCCCGCTTCGCAAGGTGAGACAGACCCGCTTCGCCAGGCGGACCCCACCTGCTTCGTCATGCGAACCTGACTCACTTCGCCAGACGGACCCCACCCGCTTCGCCAGGCGGACCCGGCGCGCTTCGCGAGGCGGACTCAGTCCGCTTCGCAAGGCGAGGCAAACCCGCCGCGGGTGAGACGTCACACTCCGGGCGGAGGCGCGGCTCGGACGGAGATGTCCATCCACACAGGTTGCTGGGCGGGCCGCTGCCACGACACGGTGGGAGGCGAGGCGAGGCGTCACTGACCGGCACAACCCGCCAGGCGAGCCGTCACGGCTCGGGAAGCGAGGCCGAGCCGTCGGCGATCGTCTCCAGCGCGCGCACCGCCTGCCGCAGTGAGGTCACCGTCTCTTGCAGCCGCTCGCGTGAGCAGGTGAGCGTCAGCTCCCGAGCGGCGCCGTCAGACGGCAGCATTACGAACGTTACCTCGAAGTGCGGCCGGTTCGCGGCCGCGCCGGCCACGCTCGACTGTGGAGAGGGGGAGGGGGAGATGGAGTTCAGGCGGCGCCACTCGGCGGTGCGGGGTGGCACGAAGACGGCGGGAAATGCGGTAGAGCACGGAAGAGAGACGGTCATACGGCTGCGGGTTTGAACTTAAAGGTGTTTGTTGAAAACCCACATGATCCCTGTTAGTTTGCTGAAAAACTGAGTTATCCACTGCTGACCTGTGCAGCATTAGACTGACGACTGCGACTTGTTTTAACTGAAGTGGCGGCCTTAAAGTCATGAAGTACTGATCACGTCACATTAATGAAAGCATGATGTGAAGTGGCAACCTGACTTCAATGCTGTCCTGATAGATTCTTGACCTCTGCATCTCTGCAACCTCACTCACCCACTGTGACCCACCATGACCCCTTCTCACCTGCACCGTGACCACCTCGCGCCACCTGACGTCGACCAGCCGCGGCGGCTCATAGCCGACCCTTGCCAACAGTTGACGCGCCGCCGGCCGCGCCTGCGCCGCCAGTTCCAGCAGTGCGGTCCGCCGCTCGGCCGTCCAGCCGGCCTCCTCCAGCGTCGTAGCCAGCCGCGCCTCGCCCGCCGGGTCGGAGTCCGACGGCGAACGACGCACGTGCTCGACGAAGGTGGCCAGCAGGGCAGCGTGGCAGCGGTGCACCTGGTCAGCGGCCAGGTCTGGGCACTTCACCAGGAGTGCTGGGGGCACAGGGCATTGGTCAGGGACATGGGGCTGGAGGCTTGGTGTAAATGGACAACTGGGGGAGGTTTGGTGTAAATGGACAAAATTGTGTTGAAATTTACAACATGGTGATGCAGTCATCACAGCAGAAATATACAGGATATGGCCCTTGTGCATCACCATACAGGATATGGTGATGAACATGCAGCTTGACCTGAGAAACATTTGAGAAGTTCAAACACTGCTGGGCACATGGGCTTATCCTGGTTGGCGGACTCTGTAATGCTTCTACTGACATGTCTTTCTATATAACTCAAAAGAACCAATGATGGGTCAAGGTAGTAACAGGGCAACAATAGGAATAAAGGTATTGATTTCTCATTAATGGCACTAATTCTGTAAATTTGTCTCATGAGATATCAAGAAAACAGCAAGATATCCCAACCATTGACAGCTTACATGAGACATGTTCCCTCTTTGATGGATCTGTTCCATCCAGAACAGCCCGCTTCACAATAGCTTTGAAGGGCTTGTCGGACAATGTTGCAATAACTTTGAGCCCATCCAAGTGCTCCTCTGGTAGATCCATTGTTGCGTGACAAGTGAGACACCGTCAAAAAAGCAGCCTGAAAACAGAAAATATTTTTAGAGTGCTCAAAACATGCACATTTAGAGAAACACCTCAGGTTAATCGACCACACACAAACATTAACTGGGACTGGTATCAACCCCATGAGACGGCATTCTGACATTGTCATGTTCATGAGCAGAGGTAGAGCAACGCAGTTACAAGATCATGCATACTCTCCAAGTGCAATTTTCAAGACAGAATATGATATATTTCAAACGCACATCTCAACACGAAACCGACTGACCTGTCCATAACCACGACCCAAGCCTTTCCATGCCCAGCATTCAGTTCCAGGGTTACTTCGCCGGCTGTTTGCTCCGACTTCCATGCATGCGTCAAGCAGTACCCAATCGGATTGCAGCCTTTACGCAAATGAAACCTTTTGATTGGCTGTTTTGATGTGATATGCGAGTTTCAAGTCAGTGTTGGATGTCTTCATAATTTGTAAGAAATCTGGCGCCAGTGCGACCAAAACCAACGCGAATGTCATCAAAACGTTGGCCGCGGTAAACGCGGGCACCTGAAGTGCCCATAACGTTCGTGTGTTGGGGTCGGGGTGCGTGTCGGTGGGTCGTTTCCCTAGTGTACCCGATATTACCCTCCTGTTCGCTGCGAGCTGTCTGAAGGAAGGACAGGTGCGTTCATGCTCACGCACATTTGCAGCGTGTTTGGGATGGTGCTTTTACACCAAACTCGTGATGTGCAGCGAATCTATGTGACACATGTGTCGGGGGGGGGGGGGGGGGGGAATATTTGCAGACTAATGAGACCGAGCCACCTTTATTTGATCTCCTCATCATTCTAGTCTGTTTGCAATGTGGCATTCTGTGTATCTATTTAAGATCAGCATGAAAGCATTATGTTATTTTTTGTGCATTGTAAGTGAAGCTCTTGCTGAAAATTTATTGCTTAAAGTAACTTCCATTAAATGTACCAGAAGATACTCATTAATCAAAGTTTTCAAACAACCATTGGTTGATGAGCAAACAGTGGTCCGCTTAGCATGCTGTGTTATCCTGGAGAAATAAGGTAAATGGGTGCCAAGTTGACTGGAATGTAAATGTTACATGCCCATCTTGGCAAAGGAGATTGGCTGGAGACCTTCAGATCATAACCATTATTGCCCATTGCTGTCATCTTAGTCACAGGCTAGTATGGTCCCAAAGCACTGGTGTTCAAATTGCATGATGTTTAATCAGGATGCATGCAGGAGCTGGATCATCTGAACAACATCTGGCATGTTTTTATGCACAGCTAGTGGCATGTCCCTTAACAAGACTTTTAAGGATGATGGGAACTGGCAGGCTTGTGATGGATGCTTAGCATATGTTGCACTCTTGGATTTGCAATAAACCTTTTTTCTCTCTTTGATGCCAGCAACTTCTCAAAAGAACTACTGCTTAGTGTGCAGTCAGCTCCTAAGATGGACTGCATGCTTCCTAGCAGGACTAAAGCAAAGAATGTGTCTATTATAAGCAATCTGAGCATAATTTGGCTTCTGAACACTTAAGTTTATTATGAGTGGACTGCAAGGCTACTGATGCATTTACCAATATTCTGCATCAGGAGAATACCATTGCTGCTGTCACTGGGTTTTATTACAGACCACCTCACTACAATCATTGGTGCCTTCTTCAGGTGGCAGTGTTTGCATGCTGTCCCATTTCCCATGCATCCCTGCACTAAATCATTGGGGACACACTTGGTTTTGCATTTGCTGCAGGTGGTCTGAGACTGGGGCTAGGCTGTGAGATTTGTGGGGAATTTGGAGGGATTCATGGCTGTTTGGTCTTGTCGAACCACTGTGCACTGCACAGTCAAGGTGTGTTGTGCTGTCAAGGGCAATCAGAGTGCAATTCTCAAATGGTGGCTATCCCAGGCTTGAGGGTAATACTGGTCTGCTGGTCAGGCATGGAGCAGGCACAACACATGTGCTGACATTACTGAATATTTGTGTTTGTGACCTGGGTTAGGGTATGCCACGCTCAGGTCAGCTCAAGGGTGAGGGGTTGCTGCGCTCGGACCGGGGCTGGTTGTCAGCTGACTGTCTGTGGGTTTGAACTTCTGCCCGCGGGAGGGGCTTGGAAAGATGGCACCGAGGAGTTAACCCTCACCCTGATTCGCTGTTCTTCGTAGCGCGGACTGTTACGGCGGAGGGGGGGGGGGGGGTGATGCGACGTCCAAGATGCGAGCTCGGAAACGCCTCTTCTGACGACTATGTTGCTGGCGGAAGGGGCGTTTCCGAACTTAAAAGATAGAGCTTGACTTAAAACACCAGTGGATTGGTGTCAAGGAGATTTCGTGATTCGTGCTATTTGGTATATTGTTAGGTCAATAATTGGATCCCATATGGCAAGCCGCGGGTAGAATTTGCTGGAAAATCACACTTAAGCATTACAGCATCGCGACTACCGAACCATGTTATTTGGCGACAGGCATCTTAAACAGGCGTGTTCCTCGTTCAGTTGTGAGTATAATGGTGTATAGTTTGAGGTGCTCCGAGCACACGCTCGTCATGTATGACTCCGTTAATTTATCAATGTCTGTCTGCCGCTCGCGCCGGCCGTAGATCGCCGGGTAGCGTTAATCAAAAACTGCCGCTGCTCCGAAACCACAAAAGGTAGGAACATGTTTTTGGTGTCCAAACACGCGCATTGGATGCCCCATAGCCTGGCGATAATTTGGGCGGCATTGCACAACATACTGAAGAGGTATCCTAAAAAAACAAACTTGGTGGGTTGCATCCCCTTATCAGTGCGAGGCGTAACGTTCGCGGACCTGGTCAGTAATGTTCGCTGTCACTCCGCCTCTGTTGGCCGAAAGATCACCGCCGAAATGGCAACGGACAGCCGTGGCGTCGTACCTCTCCGTCCGAGATGGCATGCCTCCTCCCTCCCACCATGCGTAAACATAGCGGGGCTAGTCGTACACCCTGTGACCTTACGCGACCGTATCCGGGCTATGGGTGACAGGACTCGATGTAGAGCTTTTGGACTGGGCGGTGTGCCGCGGCTTGCGATGGAAACTGTTTTGCTGTCGTAGGACCTCACTCGCTTCATCTAACCAATAATTATTTCATCACTTGCGTTTTTTTCCTGTTCGTGAAAGATAGCTTTAGCTCTTGTCATTGACAAGTCTGGTCGTCATCACGCCACCGCCAATTGTACGCTGACATCAATGTATATCTGCGGGCGAAAACACGAGAAGGTTGCCTGTTGGCAGGAAAATGCAGATGTATATCCCTTGCCTCCAGTAACAACACGAGCTCACCATGTCGCTGGCGGAGGAGCTGCTGGCCGATCTGGAGGAGGGTGACGGCGCCGACGAGCTGCCGGAGGCGCCGAGCGCGCTGCCCGTCATCCGGGAGGAGAAGATGGAGATGGATGACCCGTGCGCTCCAGAGGGTCCGTTCGGCCGGGAGCGTGACGTTCGCTTTGAACGCGCCCAATGTCTGCATGCATTGAGAAACTGCGAGCTTTGTTTGTGTGGTGGAACTGAGGTGATGTGCACAGTTTCCACTGATGACAGGTGATGATGTTTTAGAGTACCTTGAAGATCACCTGTCTTAAAAATCGCAGACTGCATTTTTTAACACTGCACATGAGCGGTTTTGGGCTCAGGCGGTGGCATGAACAAAGGTCATCGCGTACACCATGAACTTATCGTCCGAGAAACATTGTCACGACGCGCCTGTTCGACTCTTGTGTTGGACGGCTTGTTTTAGGCTGGGCCGGTTTCTTGCCGTGATGTGACATGTCCAAATGTTTTCATCTTTGGCGCCATCCGTCTCCACCTTCGTTCAGACTGTCTGCCTTCCCACTGGCCGGTCCAGCTGGCTTGACCCTCCGTGTTTAGTTTGTCGCGAGCGTCACGAATCAAGCATCGTTGCCGCCAGAGGCCTTCAGGAGGATCCACGATTCGCAAGGGCAGTCACGTGTAGCGGGCAGTTGTGCTAGACGAGCGGCATCGGCTGACGCCGACGTCTGTCCTCAGCACCCGACGGCGCCGCGGTCCACTCGCTGCTGAAGTTGGCCGGCTCTGCCCGGCTGGAGGACATGATGCAGGCCGTGGAGAAGTTCTTCGCCAAGGTGCTGCAGCCGCCTGAGCGCGTGCAACGTCTTGATCTGGCCGTGGACGCAATTACTTCGTGAATGTTATCCGGTTCCGTTTCTGTTTTGGTGGCATTTTATGTGGGCAAAAGACAAAAATACTGCAATCTCAGTAAGAGTTGCTGGGTTCCAGACCCCACTGACCCCATTGGTGGTGACGCTCATGCATTTGACCTTGCTGGACCGTGTCAGTTGAGCTGTGCGCGGGGGTGGTGCACTTCGAAAGGTCCTGGTTGTGATGCTGCTAGCTTATGAGGCCGTGGCCTAGCCTTATGAGCGAAATTTATTTGTAGTTTGTGCTCATGTGGCGCAACCTATTGCACGGTGCAGGGCGGGGAGTTTGACTCGCCCGACGTGGTCTGGGCATCAGAGAGCTGGCATGGCGAAGTGTATTACCGCTTCGCTGCCCCGCTGCCGGTCCTGCCAAAGGCCTTCGTCATTTGCGATTTCCCCGCGCCGGACTTCTGTGGTGTTTTTGCTGTGTGCTTGCTGCGGTCCGACTTGACCGCACCGGCTTGTGCTCGGTTCTGACGCATCACTACACGCGCCGTGATGCCGGCTGGTCACCGTGTCTTCGGCCCCCTATCCCGTGACCCCGCTGGTCTGCGGACGGGCGATGGTGTGTGAGCCGCCGCCTCCTCCCCTGCGACCTCGACTTGACCCGTGCTTGGCGATCAGGAGCGGCGAGCCGAGGACATGGTGGGACCGGTGGAGGCTGACCCCGAGTACCAGCTGATCGTGGAGGTCAACCTGATGGCGGCCGAATTCGACACGGAGATCGGTGAGTTCAAATCCCGGGACAGGATTTTTATGGACAAGCAGGACGGGCTTTTCACCCCACCCCTCGTCGCCTGGTCGCGTGGGCTTTACATGCAGACTGCCACGTGGCTCGGCGTCGCCTACGTTTAACCCCCGGCTGCCTGCGTCGCCGCAGGCATCATCCACAAGTACTGCAAGGACCTGTATGGCCGCCGGTTCCCCGAGCTTGACTCGCTGGTGGTGGCGCCACTCGACTACATGCTGACCGCGCGCGAGCTGGGCAACGACCTGGAGCGCGTCAAGAACAACGACCAGCTGCAGCAGCTACTGACCCAGGCCACCATCATGGTGGTGTCCGTCACCGCCTCCACCACGCAGGGGTACGGCGTGCCGAGTCGGTCTGCCCGGGACGCCTCGCAGGGGATGGTGGGCGCGTGTGCACGCCGGCGGGGATACGCTTTTGGGGATGTGGATGGATGTTAGCCCTGGTTCAGGCTGTGTTGTTCATCGTGACGGACGATTCAACTGCCCACAGTGCTTGAAGTCATGTGCGTAGTTTTTATCTTCACCAAACCAGCGGCTGTGTTTTAGTTATGCAGCGTTGGTGATGTCATAATGCTGACCGATGCGTTTGGGAATGTCCGTGGGTAAAGTTCGCGTCGTTCCTGTTTGTTGGGTCTCCGATGATGCGACGTGCTGACGGGCGGATTCCCGGAATCTGGTGTCGATTCCCTGAATCCGGTGTCACTTCCCTGAATCCGGCGTCGATTTCCTTAATCCGGTATCGATTCTCTAAAGCCGGCGTCGATTCCCCAAATCTGGTGTCATTTCCCTTCCCCTGTTGATTCCCTGAATCCGGTGTCGATTCCCTGGATCCAGTGTCACTTCCCTGAATCCAATGCCGCTTCCCTGAATCCGGTGCCACTTCCCTGAATCCGGTCTCGATTCCTTGAATCCGCCGTCGATTCCCAGAATCCGGTAATGATTCTCTAAAGCCGGTGTCTATTCCCTAAATCCGGTGTTACTTCCCGGAATCCGGTGTCGACCCTCGGAATCCGTTATCGGTTTTCTAAGGCCGGTGTCGATTCCCTAAATTTGGTGTTGATTCCCTGGATTTGATGTCGGTGCCCTGAGTTTAGTGTCGATTCCCTGAATCCGGTGTCAGTTCCCTAAATTCAGTGCCTTCCCTAAATTTGGTGTCGATTCCCTGGCCCCGGTATCGATTCTCTGAAACCGGTGTAGATTTCCTGAAGCCGTTATCGATTCCATGAATGCGGTGTCGGTTCCCTGGATCCAGCGTCGCTTCCCTAAATTCGTTGTCGATTCCCTAAATCCGATGTCACTTTCCTGAGTCCGGTATGATTCTCTGAAGCCGGTGTCGATCCCCTGAACGCGGCGTAGTTGGCCGTCTGACCGGCTGCCGGCGGTGTGGTGGGCCGTCTGACCGACTGCCGGCGGTGGGCCCACCCAACAAGCGCAGTCAAGCCAGGCGGGCACCACGTGGCCCGCACCCGACACATCTCTGTACTGACTCATTGGCGTCGGTCCGAGTCATCTGTCTGAAATTGATGACCTGTCGTAGCATGACTTAGGCAGACCTTATTCGACCCGAGTTGGCTGCTGTGAGAATTCGTCCCCACTTGCGATGACTTCCACCCGAACCCGACCTCGCACAGCAGTCGGAATCATATGACCTGACCTGACCTGACCTGACCTCGCCTCACCTCACCTCACTTTACCTCACCTCACCTCACCTCACCTCACCTCACCTCACCTCACCTCACCTCACCTCACCTCACCCCACCTCACCGCACCTCACCTCACCTCACCTTACTGAGTCTTTGCTCGAAGCTAACCCGTCCCAGTTGGTAGAGGTCCATAACTTGACTTGACGCTATCTGACCTGACCTGGCATTGGTGAACCTGTGCGAGAGCCTGACACGACTTGGTGGGTTGAATTCTGTGATACGATTTCACATGCCCGACAACACCTTTTGCTGAGCTACGGAGCCTGACCTGGCCTGGATGGTGGGTCGTCGATCTGACCTGAGTTGACCTCTTTCAGTGAGCCATTGCCGAGACCACTGCAGCAGCAGGTTGAAACCAGGGACCTGAAATGAGCTGGTCTGACCTTGTCTTACCTACATTGACATGATCTGTCCTGACCTGACGTGATCTGACTCCAGTAAGCCGCTACCCAAGGTTGACCTGGCACGGTCGACAGACACCCCTGACCTGACATGACCTCACTGCAGTGAGCCGCTACCCGAGGCTGACCTGGTGCGACTGGTGGAGGCCTGTGACCTGGCGCTGGAGCTGAACCAGAAGAAGCAGCGCATCTACGAGTACATCGAGTCCCGCATGGGTTTCATCGCACCAAACCTGTCGGCCGTGGTGGGGGCGGCCACCGCCGCCAAGCTCATGGGTACGGACCCGGCGCAGGTCGGCCGGCGGCGAGGCCGGAGTCCGCCGATTACGGCTGGCATGCTAAGGCCCCGGGGGAGGGGGAGGGGGCGGCTGGTCACCTTTGCGTCACCTCGTGTAAGGCTTGAGTCGGTGGGAGCGAGGGGGGGGGGCGTTATGGCCTGTGGCGTGGGCAGAGAAATGGTGATCTCCGCGAACTTGCGATGGGTTAGTGAGGCGCTGTTTTGGGCCGCAGTGGCACCGCAGTCGTCTGAACAGTAACTTTAACGGGTTGTGCCGCATATCCCACATCGCCCGCACGTAGGACCCCAGCGGCTGACGCCTGGACACTGGGCGGGTTAGCCGGACGTTGCTGATGCTGCTGATGATGTTGATGGTGGTGCTGATCATGATGGTGATGGCGGTGGTGGTGTTGTTGATGTTTATGATGATGTAGTTGATGATGGTGGTGACGCTGATGATCATGATGGCGATAATGATGTTGATGCTGATGATGATGCAGCTGCCCCTCTCCCGGACAGGCGTAGCCGGAGGCCTGACGGCCCTCTCCAAGATGCCGGCCTGCAACATCATGCTGGTGGGAGCGGAGAAGCGGAGCCTCTCCGGCTTCTCACAGGCCAACGTGCTGCCACACACCGGCTTCATCTACTACTCGCAGCTGGTCCAGGAGCTGCCGCCCGTGAGTGGCCGGGTGGACGAAGGCATCGGTTTGGGGCCGAGAAATCCGCGGTTCGATTCCCAGCGCGGGTAACTTTCGGTTTCCGTGAGGGGTGTTGACGCTTGTGGCCTGAATAACTGTATGCACCGACAGGCGATTACTCCATTATCGCGAGAGGTGAGGGCTACGTTGACATCGGCTGCCTAATCCGCCTGGTGGCTCAGGGAGGGAACAACTAGAATTTTTGTTTTACTTTTTTATCTGTGCCGGCCTGACGGGCTGCCTTATAAAACTGCATTTGTTTTATGCACAATGGCAATATTGAACTCTGCTTCTTCACTGAAAAGCGACCGCAAGCGATCGTGGACGTGTCAGGTGCAGCACCTGCAGTCTGTGGTATGTTCGCCCGTGGATGACCTGTCGTCCTCGATAATTCGTGTAATGTCACCCGTGTCGCGGCTCTCCGTGACCCGTCACGTATGACCCGTCACTCCCGTAACACGCGTGACGCGCGCGACCTGACCTGACTTGCCCTGATCGGGACGGCAGGACCTGCGCCGCAAGACGGCGCGCGTGGTGTCGGCCAAGGTGGCGCTGGCGGCGCGCGTCGACAGCTTCCACGAGTGCCCGTCGGGCCACGTGGGCCGCAGCCTCCGGGAAGATATTGAGAAGAAGCTGGACAAGATGCAGGTGGGCTGACAGAGGGCTGGTGGGGCGGTGCTGGGGACTGGGGCCGGGATTTGGGCTGGGGCCGGGCCGAGTCGGGGTCGGGGCCGGGGCCGGGGCCGGGGCCGGGGCCGGGGCCGGGACCGGGGCCGGGGCCGGGGCTGGGTCTGGCCTGGGAGGAAGGCGGGCTGCTGGAGCGGAGTTCGCACTGCCGTGCTTTCGTCATCATTGGGGCCTTGCGACGCACTCAAATGCTGAGGTCGTGTGGCGTCGCCGTCTCGCTCTGGCGGGAAGGGCGTGCACGGCGGGAATCGAACCCCGCTTTTCTGGTTTCCCAAACGCGCAGCTTACTACCTGTGCAGGTCGTGAAGCCGCCTCCTGATGGGTATGGCTGGGACCGAGAGCATGACATGTCTCGCAGAGTTGAACCGCGAGGCAGTGGCACGGACCTGTGCATGATGACTGACTCAGCCCCAGCCCATGTCGCGGTGCCCGCCTCCGGTAAGAGCGTCTAGGCGCGTTTGTGATTATAACGATGACAAGACTGCCTCTGGCGCCTTTCTTGAGCCAGTGGCTGTCATTGCGCGCTGGAACTGCGATCTGGTGACTCTGACTCTGACTTTGTCCCGCGCTGCGTTGCAGGAGCCGCCTCCGGTGAAGGCGGTGAAGCCGCTGCCGGCGCCCATCGACATGCCGGGCAAAAGACGCGGCGGCAAGCGCGTGCGCAAGATGAAGGAGCGCTACGCCGTCACCGAGATGAGGAAGCAGGCCAACCGCATGACCTTTGGAGAGGTGAGACGCCCCTCCAGGCTGAACCAGGCCGAAGAGTGGAGTGTAGGGCTCAGGCGTCGTAGACGTTTTGGACGAGGCGGAACGAAGTATGCCCCGTTCACCTTAGTTTGTTACGCTGAACTTTTGAAAAGGATGTGCTGGTTGGAGACCTGTGGGCTGTATGTCAAGAAGGATCACTGTCGCTCCGCCTTGTACATGGTTGAATGTCAGCACGGATTGACATACGCCCTGGGTCTGAACCCATCGATTCCAATCGTTTCGGGTAGGCTGGACGCAAAATTGACGTGAACCACGCTGTCCAACATGCTCTGGAGGCTGTCACATATTCGCGGGACATCACCACCGGCGTCATCAGAACACCGAACCCAACTAAGCGCTCACAGCACGTGACAACCAAAGTGCTGGGCGACATCACCTCCCCGACTGACTGCTCGTTGACCCGGCGTCGCCGTCGGCGGCCGCACCTGACCTGTTGGGCGTGGCCCCCACCGTCAGATCGAGGACGACGCGTACCAGGAGGACCTGGGCTACACGCGCGGCAACATCGGCAAGGGCGGCACGGGCCGCATCCGCGCAGCGCAGATCGACGAGAAGACCAAGGTCGGTCACGGGAGTCGGGCGGGGGCGGGGACGGTCTCTGACTGTCCCTTGTGGTCTGGAGTACAAGTCTCCCAGTCTTCTGCCGGTCTCTGTCCCGTGTGGTCTGGAGTACAAGTCTCCCAGTCTTCTGCCGGTCCCTGATTGTCCGGTGTGGTCTGGAGTACAAGTCTCCCAGTCTTCTGCCGGCCTCTGACTGCTCCGTGTGGTCTGGAGTGCTGGTCTCCCAGTCTGCTAGTTTCTGACTGCCCCGTGTGGTTTCGAGCCTCCCAGTCTTCTGACAGTCTCCGACTGTCCCGTATGATCACAGGTACGAATCTCCAAGACCCTGCAGAAGAGTCTGCAGCGACAGCAGAACTACGGCGGCACAACGACCGTCAAGAAACACGTGGCTGGCACGGCTTCCAGCGTGGCCTTTACACCGCTTCAGGTCAGTGGCTGGTTCAGGTCAGATCAGGTCTGGTCAGGTCAGGTCATAGGCCGGAGAGGCTGTGCGAGGCGTCGTGAGAGTCGGGTGAGGGGCCGCGATGTCAGCTCAAGGCAGATCACGGGTCGGATTGGGTCAGGAGACCCCGGGGTGTGGTGGACTGGTGCCAGGTCAGGAGACCCCGGGGTGTGGCATCGGTGGTCGCTGAGTCCAGTTGCTGGTTAGCGTGCAGCCCAGTGACGGTGTCCACGCGGTCTGTTTTGTGAGATCCGAGAGCCGAGCAGCGGTCCCGTAGCGGCCCCTGGCCATGTGACCCGTGACCTGACCGTGTGACCTGACCATATGACCTGTGACCTGACCTGTGACCTAACCGTGTGATCTCTCCCTGGCAGGGGCTCGAGATCGTCAACCCGCAGGCGGCTGAGAAGAAGGTGTCCGAAGATAACGCCCGCTACTTCTCAAGCGTCGCCTCCTTCGCCAAGGTGGAGCGCGACTGAACGTTCGGGTCACCCCCTGACCTGAGGTCACAGGCACGCCTCCGGCAGGTGACCTGAGGTCACCGCGGGCCGCGGGTCCGTACACTGCCCGGCTCAATGGGCAGAGGTCGATGGCTTCCTTCCGGGTGTGGCGCGATGGCGGCGGGGCCGGGCCGCACGCAGCGGGTACGCGCGTGACCGGCAGGGCCTCCGGAAGCACCCGGGGCCCCCTGCAGAGGCCTCGGGGGATAGCCTGAAGACAGGCGTGTGGCGTGTGGGCCCATAACTTGAGAGCGCTGGAGCCCACGTGAACAAGACAAGGCAATGCAAGACACGACACGGCACCGTGAGGACGGGGAACGTGGGCGTAATGCCCGTCGGCGGGGTATCGTAGCTCTACCTCCGCGGAGCTCGGCTATTCGTCCATGCCCCTGGCGTCGACTTCTGTTGTGGACTTGTCGTGGCTCCCGCCTGCGGCAAGTGCACGCGCCTGGACCTCACCACCGCCGCATGGCTGTGTGGAGACGGCGGCTCCGCACCGCGCGGTGTCTCGTTGGCTCCCCCATCACAGCGGCCGCGAGCGGCTAAAATACCCGGCCGAGGTGTGACCGCCGCCTCGGTGTTGGCGGGGTCGTCCCGGCCACCCGCCCGCCGGCGGCCGGGACTGCCCGTGTCCGCCGGGGCGGTGGAAGCGTCTCGCGTGCGGCCCCCCCAGCCGGGCGGGCGCGCGGCGTCTGGGCGGCTCTCTCCTGGCTCTCGTGGCTCTCGTGGCTCTCTCCTCATGTGTGTGACTACTCCATCAGGTGCGGTGATGTGCTGAGACCGCGCTTGGTCCGGAAGGCTCAAGTGGCAAATACAGGCTGTTTTCGCGACGGTTTGTGAACTCTGGGGGATGCGGATCTGGTGAGCGAACGTCGATGGTGTGGATTGTGCTTGGTGCGTCCAGGACTGGTTATTGAAATGTGCAGCCACGCTATACAAATTGTAAGCGCTAACGATCCGCTTCAAGCTAAAACATACATATTCGTGTCATGACACACGAATGCTGAACAAATTAAAACCCAGCCGTACTTTACAGACTAAGCGTGCTACACTCACGAACGGCGAACGAACATTCATACGAACAATGACTTTCGAACAGTGGCCTGCAAATTCGTGAAAATAGAACGCAGTGAACATAGCATTTTGGCAGGCGTTTCTCGATTTTCACGAGCTTTCCGGCACTTCAAACCCATAAGGCCCTCCAGACGTCGTGTCCAGCGTCTGTGCGCCCTACGACTTAAGTCATCACCGCCATGTATTCTATCCTTGGGACGACTTCAGTCATCACCACCATGTATACTATCTTTGGGACGACTTAAGTCATCACCGCCATGTGTTCTATCTTTGGGACGACTTAAGTCATCACCGCCATGTATTCTATCTTTGGGACGACTTCAGTCATCACCGCCATGTGTTCTATCTTTGGGACGACTTCAGTCATTACCGCCATGTATTCTATCTTTGGGACGACTTCAGTCATCACCGCCATGTATTCTATCTTTGGGACGACTTCAGTCATCACCGCCATGTATTCTATCTTTGGGACGACTTCAGTCATCACCGCCAAGTATTCTATCGTTGGAATTGCCAGCGCACGGTGGCTGTGTGATGTTGAGGAGGACGGCGTGGGAAGGATAAACACCCACAGCGCAAAACACGTTAGTCGTTAATTACTTCAAGTCCTACATGGGCACACATCACAATGCCACACGAGACTCACAGGCACCGTAGTATGATACTATGCGCTCGCATCTCGCCCCATGGCATCGTAATACGATGCTATGAGCGCATAGCCCGGCCCAGGGTGTATGGCGGTGCTGCGAGCACTCATTCCGGCCCTTAACGTCGTGTGTAGTACAAAGCCCAGCCCGCAACGTCGAAGTGCGTAGTGCAAAGCCCAGCCCGCAACGTCGAAGTGCGTAGTGCAAAGCCCAGCCCGCAACGTCGAAGTGCGTAGTGCGAAGCCCAGCCCATGGCGTTGTGGTGCAACCCAACATACCGCCCGTCACAGACTCGGTCGCACTCTCGATATGTTGGGGTGGCACCAGCTTGGACTGCTTCAGTACATAAGTGCCAAAATTGGCCCAAAATTAGAACGTGGGCCTCCTACACGTCAGAATGGGGCCTATAAGGGTCAGAATGGGCCATATACGGGCCAAAATGAGCCCTTGACAGCTCAGAATGCCCCTTCAGAAGCTTACGTAAAGCCTTTACAGTTCAGAAAAGCCCATTACCATGTAAGTAAGGACTCTCAACAGGCCCTCCAAGCTGGGCGGGGACCCCCCCAGCTTTCAAGTTGGGGGAGGGGGTGAGCTGCCTCCTCTGCCCCCTCCTCCGGTCTCTGCGTCCTTTGAGAGTCGGGATCAAAAACTCCGTGTCATGCACGCCACAGCCCGCAACCATGCTGGTATGCGCAAAAACGAAAAAGCTTTCGTGGTTCCTTTATTAAAGGGATGCGTTGCGCAGTGTTTCCGTGCGTAGAAACTGGGATAATCCGCATCCCTTGGCAATACACACAATAACTGAGTTATCTCCCTCGCCTACCCAGGAGTTCCACGAGTGTCCATCGGGTTAGCCCGCCGAAGTTCATCATCACATCACCACAGCAGACAATGCCAGGCGTGCTCGCACGACTCCTAGAACACGATGGCCGGGCGGGACACCCTCGTGACGCTCGTGTGACGGGTGTGACGCGTGTGTCTCTCAGTCGTGTGACGCTCGTGTGACGCATGTGTCTCTCACTCGGGTGAGACGACTACTTGTGGTGTGCGGTGTTGGTGAGGTGCCCCCCCCCCCCTCCCTGCACACGACGCGCGCCGATCCCCTGTTTATTTACGCCCCCTCCCCCTCCCCCGCCCAGTCCAGCGCCGCGTGACGATTTTAGATCGATATTACAACGTTCGTCAAGTTAGATCGATATTACAACGTTCGTCAAGTTAGATCGATATTACGACGTTCGTCAAGTTAGATTGATATTACAACGTTCGTCCAGTTAGATCGATATTACAACGTTCGTCAAGTTAGATCGATATTACAACGTTCGTCAAGTCAGATCGATATCACGACGTTCGTCAAGTTAGATCGATATTACACATTCACATTCACGTGTCATATTCGATCTACTCACCAGTTACAATGAAATTTAGCTCACAGATAGAGCTAATTATGCCAATGACGCATACACATGTCGCTAAGTGTGACATGACACATGATGTACCGTCATATGGCACAACATATGAGAGACAACGGCTAATCAAATCACAGGAGATGCATTGTTCAGCATTCCTTGGTTTTGGTGGCACCTTACGAAGCCGGATGCCTCGTTTTAGAGATGCGTCATATATGCTATTGTTTGAGAGCCTCTGGAATGCGTGAATTCAAATGCCACAAGTGGCCACTTGGTGAAAAACTTTATACATACATGGTACGCATTTTTGCCCGATTTCAAGGTGATCTAAGGAGTCCCTCGTACATTTAGTTGACACACAATGTGTATGTGTTAACACATGCGAAGCTGTCATTTTCAGGTCTTGAATGCCTCTGGAAAGTGAACATGTGAATGCCGTACTATAATATTTGGTGGTTGGGTGTAACTATGTAAGGTGATTATTTGTGGGAATTTCAAAGCAATCAGAGGAGTCAGCGAATGTGTGAAAACCGACATCGAATGTGACATTTTTTATTTGTGCGTCATATTTTGCATGCCGGAACGTCATATGGCACATCATATAAGAGGCAACGGCTAATCACATCATAAGAGATGTATTGTTCAGCATTCCTTGGTTCTGGTGGCATATTACGACGCTGCATGTCTCGTTTTAGATATATGTCATATATTATATTGTTTGAGAGTCTCTGGAATGCGTAGATTTGGATGTTACAGATTGACACTTGGTGAAAAGCTGTATACGTACATTGTACGCATTTTTGCCCAATATCAAGGTGATCGAAGGAGTCTTTCGCGCATTTAGTTGACACACAACGTGTATATATTAGCACGTGCGAAGTTGTCATCTTCAAGGTTTGAATGCCTCTGGAAGGCGAACGTTTGAATGTCATACTATAATATTTGTTGGGTAGGTGGAACCATGTAAGGTGATTATTTGTGGCGAATTTCAAAGCAATCAGGGGAGTCCGCGGATGTGTGAAAACCGACATCGAATGTGACTTTTTTGGTTTGTGCGTCACATTTCGCATGCCGTAAAGTCATATAGCACATTATATGAGAGGCAACAGCTTATTACATCACAGGAGTTGCATTGTTCAGCATTTCTTGGACATGGTGGCATACTACGACGCTGTTTGTGTCGTTTTAGAGATATGTCGTATATCCCGATGTTTGAGAGCCTCTGGAATGCGTGAATGGGAATGTCACAAGTTGCCACTTTGAGAAAAACGGTATATGTGCATGGTACATGGTGTGCATTTTTGGCACATTTCAAGGTGATCAAAGGAGTCCCTCTGCCATCGTACTAACATGAAATGCATATATGTTAACACTTGCGAGATCGACATTTCCAAGATTTGAATGCCTCTGGAAGATGAACATTTGAATGTCACAGTCTAATATTTGGAGGCTAGATGGAGCAATATGACATAAATGTTTTTGCCGAATTTCGAAGCAACTGAAAGATTTCGATCTTGAGTGACCTTGAACTTCTATGGTTCTTTACCAGAGTGGTTTTAAATGTCACATTTGGAAAAATGATTTTATTAGGCAGTGTGTATGCACCCTCCAAAATAGAGGGCGGCTACGCACCGGGCTTATACACCCTCCAAAATAGAGGGCGGTTACGCACCGGGCTTATACACCCTCCAAAAATCTTTCAGATGGTTGTACGTGTCAAGCATACGCGGATTGGCAGCCTGGCAGGGAAAGAAGTGCAAAAATGCAGAATACCGTGCTAAAAGTCGGTTCTATGCATGATAGACATCAAACGATCACGAAATCCATCAACTCACTCTGAACCAGTCCTAGTCTGGCCACAAATGTCTGCCGCCGGCCCTCACCTCCAGTGGATAGATGGTTAGCGTGCTGGTCTCGCACGCGATAAGCCCGAGTTCGGATCTTGACAACGGCCGCTGTCAAGTGGGTGGCTTCACGGCCTATCGGCGCGCCGCGATAATGCCGACTCGTCTCACTTCTAAGCGGTATGGATTATACATAGAGCTCTTCATATCGGACAGCACCGCAGTTTCTAATGCTAGGGGGAGGGAGTCCACGCCCTACAGAGATATTGAGGATCCCGTGAAGGTTGACCGTAAATCTAAATGAGTGAGACACACTGAACAGCCAGTGGAAGTGACGCACACGACGGCGGAGGCATGTAGAATTACGTTCGGCAATTGCGCGTAAAAATTTATCGGTGCGTATTCGACTGCTGCTCAAAGGCGAAGGCACCAAGGCCAATAGGGACGGAACCTGAGCGGTCATGGGTGCCGACACCAACAAAGCGGCTCCCGTCAAGTATAGGGTCCTCAGAGCAAGCAAAAAGAACTCAAGACCAACGTGGCGGGCCCCTAAACGATCGGCAGTGCCTCGACAGACTGACCTATGAAGCCCCGGTCCAGCCCAGCCCCGGTCCGGCAGGCCGCAGGACCCTGGGAGCAAATGGAATTATTCAAGACCATAAATCAATACCTATGTGCAATCAAGAGTGCACGGGCAGGTTAACAACACGAGTCTCGATAGGAGTGAAAAGTCAGCCGCAAATGAGATCAAAGAGAGTGGCTTCAATCAAAGTAGTGAGCCCCCGAACATCGAACGTCTCCGTGCCTTACCTTATAAGAGCCCAAGCAGCGGCACAAGGCCCTTCAAGCAAGTAGAAAGTACCTGAGGTTTATATAAAGGGTCCCTGAGCAACTGAGTGCACCCTGGTATATGCGGCCCCGGAAAAAGCGTATGCAGCCCTTCGAGCGAATGGGAAGAATCCGTGGAGGAAAACCTGATCGATCAACAGTGCTCAGCCATGGAGGCAGATAGCGTCCCAACAGCACATTGGGCCCTATGAGAAAATGGGAAGAGATCAAGGGTAACTTGGAAAGTTCCTTAGCGTTCGGATTGACGCAGCAAGTGGACATATAGAGACAGGCAGCCAACAGCGTAATGCATCTAGACAGCGTAATGAGCCCCAAATTTTTTCCCAAACAACACTCAATCAGCGAAGAATGAACTTCGTTTACTCATGAACTCTTTACTTCCGCTAGCAATGTTCCTTGGTTATTTGTAGGCCCAAATGCATCCAATTTTGTTGTGCTTTTGTTGAAATGAAACTGCGTCCGCCCGGCCGGTTATGGGCCCCTTCGGAGCCTTTAGGTTCCCTCGACATGGTCAATGGGACATGGTCCTGTGACATGGCTTAGACACAGAACTAGAGGAACACAGCCTGGTGGTTACACAATGAGACGACAACGATCGAGTCCCAAACACACAAGTCATCGAGCAAAGTTCGCTCAGGAACACTCACTCGTTCTTCTCATCAATTCACTTCTTAGTCACTGTGAACGCAAAACACGAAAAGAGCACAGCCTAGAGGACCCGTCAGAAGATACGACCAATGACGAAACCAGGCAAGATATCAGCCTGCCTAGTCATCCCGGCACAGCTCGCACACGAACACGTACTCGTTCTCTTCATCAATCCCTGCACAGGCATCGTGCGCCCATTTATCGCAGAGAGCACATCGCGGCCAAGACTCGCTCGATTTGGACATGGAGAAGAAGGACCCGCAGTACAGACAACCTACATCTTCTTCGTCCGAGGACTCCTCAAATGTAAGCTTTCGCGGCGCACGCTTCCTTTGTTTGCGCCGCGGTTTCTGAGTTTCTACACTCTCCCTTTTTCTTCCTTTAGACTGACTTCTGTCGTCATTTTTCTTTCCTCCCTGTCCACCTTCTTTTCCTTTGAGTCTCTTCTCCAGTTCCTCCTTGTATGGTGTGCCAGTCAAGACACATGTTTTACCTTTCTTTCGTCCTTTACCTCTCTCCTCCCTTGAGTGCACTTTTGGCACAGGGAGGATATCGCGGGGAGACACGTAGGAGCTTGCGGGTGAGTCATTTTGACCTTGGGAAGCATGGCTCGGTCCAGCTGAGCATGGCACTTCTAGAACGTCATCTTCGTCATCGCTAGAGCTTGAGAAATCATCTGGCAGAACCCCAGCGGTGAGCCACTTCGCCGGAGTTTCGGCATTAGTCGAGCTTCCCTGCTCCGATATTCCAGCCTGCGTTGCGTCTCCGGCGACAGTTTCCGAGGACTCCCGAGCGTTCGTGCTCACCGAGACATCAACGTCAGAAAGCCCAGGCATGGGCAGAGGAGCTGCTGCTGAGTTGAGACCCACTGGTGCGTCTGCGGTGCCGGTCAGCGGGATGTTCGTTGTTTCATGTAACCCAAAAGCAGGGTTTGACCACACGATTCCTGATTTGAAATGTCAAAAGCTACGGCCTTTCCTGGCTCAGGACTGGTGTATTGTGTAATGTTTCAGGCTGCACGAAATCGTTTTCCGCTTTGGAAAAACATGAATAGTTTTGAAGCTAAAGGAAGACAAACTTGTATGTTGTCCTGTTGGCTTGTTCAGGTTCATGAAAGGCCATGCGATGCCCGATGATAGCAATCTGATATAGTTTTACGCGTGCTGCTAGATGCCACTTTATTTCTTCATTACTTTGTTGACTTTCAGAGATATCAGCGTGTCTGCAAAGCAGTCTGGCCTGGAAAAGACGAGAATAACTTCGATCTGTGAGGCTCAAATGTCCCGTTGCATAATTTGCAAGCCCAAGTCCGTCATTTTCCTGTTTCCCTTCCAAGCTCTGAGACCTGTGTCCTTTCCAATCCGCATCCTCTAGGACCTGGTCGCTTGTCAGGAAGTGAATGATGCCCTGTGAGGTATCATGCATGAACCTGTGGAGGAGAAGGTGGTAACTGCTGCTCACGAGCTGGCCGACAGCCTGATGACGCACGCCTACACCCGGGCCTTCGGCGAACATCTCCAAAACACCTGGGTCGGCTGCACCCGGAAGTGGGCCCTGGGGCTCCGGGCGCAGAAGGCATCTCCACGAACATGCACGTGGAGGCCTTCCACCGGGTCCTGAAGTACCAATATCTCAACGGAAGGATCAGCAGGAGAGTTGACAAGTGGCGTTCAAACGTGATGCAGTTTCCTTAGTGCCTGCACATAGCACTTACAGTCCAAATGGGCGTCAAATATCGAGTCCATATAAAATAGCGCCTCGTGTCGTCATAATACCGTTTGAGGCATGGGGGCGACCAATACTTTCAGCGAGTTTATATGTCTGCCAAACAGCCGTATGCATATCTGGAGGCCAGCGAGGCACTTGCTGTGGGGCGTCGTTGCCCTTTGCAGCATCATTGCAACGCCAGATACGCCCCCAACACCTTTGGTTGTTGTTAAAAAAAACTACGAGAGCCCTTCTGTAATACCAGGGGCACGTGGAAGCCGCTTTTTACGGCACGTCAACCAGAAATTATATTCTTCCATCACGGAATTACAATCGAATTGTGAACACCCCGTAAACATGTTTCCTGTGATGCATTCCGATGTGTGCGTTCTCGTGCATTGGTACACCCGCTCGCGACGTCTTGTCATTTATTTTGTACTCGGCGCTTCGCCGGCAGCAGTCCGCGCCCATGTCGCATCTCGGACCACTCCGATACAGCAGGTGTGTGCATCCAGCTGTCCTTTGGTCACCCATGCCCAGGGAAATCCCAGAACGACACGCACTGAGGGCTGCTCATGATACTCCATTAACGATCGTGGTGTCTGGCGCCGCATTTGGACTACTCGCCACGCTTTCTCGTAACAGCAGGATGACACATGCCACTACCGAGTAAGTTGAAAATGAATGAATGGGATTACGACTGGGTCATTCCATGGTAACGTAGTAGCCTTGGAAAACTGGAATACAGGACTTGCTATTTGATGCGCTGCATGTAGTGCGCGGGGATTACATGCCAACTTGTGTTCTTGTGATGAATTACTTTGTGCATTATCGGCATGGCAACTTCGTCAGCTTTCGCCCGATGAGGATAAAAACCGCTTTATTTGTTAAGGATGTCGCCTGTCACTTTAACGTACGTCTCAGAAATAAAAACCTGTCTAACGGCGACAAAGCAAGGAAACTACTTCAACATGCCCCCGGGGTCGGTTGAATACCCTTCGCTCGGATGGGCGCTAATTTGACCCGCTGAGATCTCGAAAACTAAGAGGACTAGATACACCAAATTCGTAGGCTGGGTGGGGCTGTATGTGAACTCATGCGTGTCAGTATTTGAGGTTGCTTGGTCATGACCTTCAGGTCAAATAAGGTCAAACCAGGTCAAACTCCAGATTGGTGTCCAATGTGCTTCATACCTTTTCATGCAACCGCCGGGAACCTTGATGTCTCTTCTAAGCAAAGTGTCACTGGTGCCAATTTAAGGTCAGTGACCTTGTTTGACGTTTAAAAGGCCATGATTACCCAAATCATGCAAGACTGCTTTAATTTTTTAGTCGAATAAGCGTCAAAGATAACGCTAGGCGGTATTTTCCTATAAGGAAAATATTTGACTGGGTCATGTTCGGGCCCCTGCTATTAATAAAACCTTCATACCCGACCTCAAGTCGAAGGAATTTGTTAATTAAACTTCTGAATGTCTGAGAAATAAAAAAATGGGTATCTGAGAAGCTGTGGATGTCAGAGATCTACGGCTTCGTCCAACAACCCTTCATTCCATCGGATTGGACAATCCCTAAAAATTGCCTTCGCTGAATCCATGGCCTAACTTTGACTCGCCATAGGTCAATAGGTCAGCGACCTTACAAGGTGCATCTAAAGTTTGATGCCCAAAAGTCCGGTGTTTACTTGGCAACGGTACGTAAAATTTGGCGCGGCTATGAGTTTGCCATATAGTTTGCCATAATTCCAATTTCCATTTGTACTTAACGTAACCTAGTAGGAAGCATGGCACGCGCCATCCAAAAAACATCCATTCAGTCCAGTCATAGGTCATGCTAGCTGAGATTACCATAGAGTGCCGTTCAAAGGTAGCGATCACACGAGCACGAGTGATGAGTTAGATACGAATTACTATGATGGAAATCAGAACAGAAATATAAATATTAGCTAGCTCTGAACAAATCAAATACGTTTCCGCCGCGTTTCTTTGATGAGAGCCGCCCACATTTGCGTCCTTTGCCTCAGGGTTAGACCACTGGCTGCTTTGTCCGATGGACCACAAAGAGAGCAAAAATCGAGAGAAGCCACAACAGTAGAAGGTGGCCGAGAAAATGAGGCAACGTCATAGCATTACACTGCATTTCAGGTGCATCCCAGCTCTTCTCAAGTTCTCGAAACTGACCCGATGGTGAAAATGGGCCGCAGGCAGCTGAAGCAGGCTCCACGCCTGCACGGCGAGCAGATCGCCAAATGGCATGCCACGGCAGCGGCCCCAGTGGCTTCCGGCAAACCCAGCGCCGTATTCGTTCCGGACAGTTTGCTGCCTACCTGGAAGGTCGCCAGCGGCGACGCCACGCCGGACCACTCCGTGGCACTGGAACACCGCCGCTGCACTGATCAGAACTGCGACCAGCGGTGCCAGGAGTGCAGCGCCTGTGTGCACCAGTTCCGGTGTGACTGCGTCGACTGGTGGGACAGAAACTAGTGTGCAAACACATCCACTTAGTTTACCTCCTAGTCACCGATGTGGCCGTTCAGGCATGGCAAGGCCCAAGGCCAAGGCCCGACAACATCCTTCCGAACACGTCAGATGAGCCGCAGGAGACCAACGACCACCAGGTCGGCTCAGCTCATACCAGCGCCTCGTTATGGCAAAGTACGCAGAGCAGTTAGTGCGCGTGCCCTCCACATCAGACGATGTTCTAAAACAAGTGCACACCAAGCCGCGGGAAGTGGACCAGCTGCTGGCGATCGGAGCTGCCCACGGCCAAGAAGACCTGCCGGCCGCCACGGGCGGAGACCAAGCGTGGAACGCCAAGGTCAGTACGCAGCCCACGTTCACATCCGGTCGTCAGAAGCGGCCAAGGTCGCAGTCTGCCCTAGGCAGACGCGATGGCGCAACAGCTCGGGCCATCGTGGGCGCTCTGTGCGATGGCGATGTTGGCTGGGAGCAAGTCCACTATATCCAGCTGGATCATGCTCACCAGGCGGTCAGCGGGCGATAGATGCCAGCTGTTGGCGTGGGCTGGTGTTTGATATGTGTGTGTATGAAACTTCAAGTGGAGTAATACAGTTGAATGTAACCATAATTTACAAGTGCATCAGAGTACCCTGCCACATTGTCATGGTAAGCTGTGGTGAAGTCACACCAGAATACAAATTTATGAAGAACATAGCCATATATCATGCAGAAATGGTCACAACAAAAGCTCACTTATCATCAACAAGCCAGTTATATGAGTTGTTATCACCCATCACAAGGCCACTCAGAGCCAGCATATAGCCAACATGCTTATGCAACAATCTGCAGCTACTGACCAGGCAACAGTCCTTCACCAGTCAATTTACATGCAATTTAAATTACCATGATGCATACATTGGTCTATATCATGTTGTATGCAACTGCAAAAAGAGCCCAAAGGGTGGTTTTCAGTCAGCGATTTTGGTTGCCATTTAAAACATACACAAAATAAAGGTTGCATGGGTGATTTTACATAAAGTGACAAGTGAATATACCAGTCCATGCCATGACAAAATGGCAGACATTGATATTGATGGATCGGAAAATCACAGTGCCGCTACATCATTACACAGTGGGCCAGGAAAGTGAATGGTCAGAGATAATGACCTGGCAGTTGGTCTGCACAGGTCCTTTAAGGAATGGTGGAAAGTTTTACAAGAAGCTAGACCTAAGCAATTGTCCCAGGACGGCATGTTTACACTCTGTATTTCACATCATAGCTAGCATCATGTTGAAACACATCGGGGAAACATTTTCATCACCAGCAGAGCCAAAAAGTCTACCAAAGCACAACAAATGCCAAAAATATTCTTCATGCCAGTAAAACATACATGTAACTCCAAAATCTTCAAAGAAGTAATTGACATGCAGTATTTGCAAATACAACATAATGTCGGTACATCACTTGCACACGTGACATAATGCAAGTTACCTTTTTCTGAAAGGCACATTATAAAGTGGTATAAGTTACTGACAGCCCTAAGTTGCAATAAATAACATGTGGTTTCAGGATGCTGCCAGGACTGTCTAAAGGGGTCAGAGGTCAGTGAGCACCCATCAAAAAATTGCATTGCTTTCCGTGAGAATCAGCCTATGACACAAAACAAAAGCATGGTGTATGGGGGAGGGAGGGAATGTCATCCTCAGACTACTCACAGGCGCTGACACACTTATGATCAACCACGCTTCATTTTTGTTGCTTGGAATATGGATCAGCTGCTTTGCTATCTTTATGCCAAATGTACGACTGAAAAGCATATTAAACGCCCGTCTAGTCACACCATCATCAAGCGGACCCAGTTATGAAAATCGCTCGTATATAACGAATATGCATATTTCAGTTTCATTCCACTCTCCTCTCCTAACTCCATCCATTTGTTCCATATTTGCCGAATTTACGCGAGAACAACGGGAAATTGAGAAATCATTCTCTTTTTCCTTCGATGCATCAGAATGTCTATGGTGCGTTAAGAATGCGCCATTTACAAGAGCTCCTCCCGCTAGTCATATATTTTTTGCATTTCAAATATTATTAAAAATGCTCTTGTGTGTCGACCCAATTTGAAGGGTTCATCCGCACTCATACGTGACCTGGCGCGAATCGATTGCTGAGCGTCATCGCTGTGTAGCTGCGCCGCCCCCGTTGCGCAAGAATTAGCGTGTGGTTGGTTGGGGCATGTCTGTAAGTGGAAGAAAGGTGGAAGGATTAGACCCCAATTTTCTGCCAGTTATCTACGACATTATACGAGGGTAACTATAATTTCGCGCTATCGTCATTTGCATCGCGAGCTGCTTTCATTGTTTGCGGGGGATCGTCCAGGCCAGGTTGGGAAAGAGATCCTTATGTCCGCTCCGTGCTGGTCTCGCTAAGCATCAAACATTTGTTTGCAGTTTTTTGGGTGCATGGGCATGGTGAGCATATACGTGGAAATATGCCAGTCTGTATGTAATCCAGGAACCGTGCTCAATGTCATCTCAAGATCTGCTCTGAACCTCCTGCTGGTGTGCTGACTCAGCCAAATCATGTGGAATTTTCAGGTTGTGTTTACTTAAAAATGCTTTTTGAGCATGGTTTCCATTGATAATAGTGTTCATGGTGTTGTTAAAGGAAGGTACCTTATGCTACCAAAGAACACGATGAATTAATAAGATTTAAGGACATAATGATGATTAAAAAATTAAAATAGCATGTCTTCACCCAATATCAGTATGCACTATATTGCACCATAAGTCAAGATGGAGCAGCACCAGGTGGGGTGGTCAGATGATTGTGAAAAGCTGGAATTTGTGTTTGAGGGCCCGGACAATCTGCAAGTGCTGTGTGAAAATGTCTTTATAAGAAAAGCAAGAAAGGGAACCAGAATGTAATGTAGCCTAACTGGACCTTACCTAACCATTGCCACCCAGGTCAATCTCCCCACCCAACTGTCCTGGCAACCATCGCCCAGTCGGTGTGCGATATCACATTTTATGCCATATTCCTACCTGATAAAAACATTGTATTTAGCTGCTGTGTTCTCATGTTCTCATGTTATATATTTTTGTGTAGATCATGCATTTTTAAGCATAAAATTATGATTCAGTTTCTCAAAGCAAAGCTGTATGTTTTACAACTGCAAACTATTACACTTAAAGAGTATCTATAAGATATACAATCTTCAACAAAAATACACAAGCAATCTCATTTCTGGGTTGCCTTACATTGTGTTGCAATAACCTTATTATATGCACACTTGATGGCCATGCCCTCACTTTATGTCCAAAGAAAGTCAGAAGTTCAGCCAGAATAGCACTCACCTTGGAAACCAGTTGAACTATGTATGATTGGGTGTGGGTCAGTTTGACCCAAATATCTTGAAAACTAAGAGAATTAGAGACAGTTCCATAGTGTAGGTTCACTTTATGCAAACTGACATTAAGAATTTGAGCTTCCTATCTAGACATGGTCAAATAAGGTCCAATTCTAGGTTATTGCCCAGGTGTTCCTTGACCTTATGCAACTGCCTTCAACCTGGATACTTGTCATAGGCAAAAGGTCACTGGTGTTCAGTTAAGGTCATTGACCTTGTTTGACAGCAAGAAGAGCATGGTGACCAAAAACCCACTCTGTTTCATTTGCTCTTGAATGAGGAGCAAGGATTGTGCTGGGTAGTAAGTTCCTAAAAACAAATGTTTACTTAGGCCAACTTAGGTCAGTGCCCTGCTTTAGCATTAAGGAAGTTGATGGAAGATATCTGTAATGGTCTGTTATAAAATACCCCACATTCACTGCCATGCTGCCTGTATTCAAGGGAGTAAAAAGCTGCTCTATTGTTGCACATTTTCACCAGATATTCATTCGCTGTGGACAATCATATCTACAGGAATAGATACACATGCAGTGAGTAATGTTGTGGGCAGTGAGCTGATATCACTTGTTTTGCACTGTGGTTTAGTGGTCTGTTTGGTCTCCCAGGGTTTCCCTAAATATAGGTTTCTTTTCATGGATCACTAAAATGTGAAGAGCCTCATTTGAACATAAAGTGCAAGGGATCAGGCAGCTTTGGTAATCTGCCAGTGTGTGTTTGGAGTCGTGCTTTCTGAGCTTGTAAATGCAGTTTGTGGCATCATTTGCATAATTATTTATTACTGATTGGTTTTTCAGCATTGAAAAGGACACACCTGATACCAACAAATCATCACAGGAGGTGGCACAAAAGATACTGGAACTTCAGAAGAAGTTTGACAAAGCAAGAGAACAGGTAACAGCTACTTTTTATATCAATCAGCTTAAATTATGATTAAGTAGCATTGGTTGAATTTAGGTTTAGTGAGACAATGGATTCATCCTTGTGTCCATGAAAGAAGTATGGGAGTGTAGGTTTGACATGAATTGAATTAACCACATGCATCCCCGAAGGTGTTCTCGTGATGCGGGCTCATTTTTTGTGTTATGCTGGTCTTACAGCCCCACATTTTGTGATACTCACTGTCCAATGCTGCAGTTCTGTTGGTATTATATACTTATAACAGAGGCTGATATAAGGCTGCTTGCCATATTGAAACAATTGGCATGAGATCCTGCATGCATAGCAGAGCAGCTTCTGGGCTGTCAGAGAAATGTGATTCAAAATGGGTGCTGCTGGATCAGGTTCTCTTGATAGTATCTTGATTATGTATATATATGCATGTGTGTGTGTGTGTTTATATAGTCACCATAAGAGGACATTAGAGGACAACAGAATGGTCTGCCTGCATCATTTATCGACTCGTATTAGAATACTGTCAGGGGGGGGGGGGGCCCTTTCACGGTCACTCATTGTCATCCGTCCTGTCGTTTTGGTTTTGTCAACGCCGCTTAATAACAGTTGTGGGCTGTTGCCGCTTAATAACAGTTGTGGGCTGTTGCGTCATGGCGTTACGCTAATGTAAGCGGCGTGCAAAGCCAAGTGGGGAAACAACGGTACGCGTTCTGCATGACCTCAGAGTCGTTGCTCAGTAAAGCTCTGACCGCAGAGCGTCGCGGGGCAGGATGGGAGCACCTGCGCCGCTGACTCCGCGGCCACCTCGACCGCAGGGCCACTCCACCTCGACCGCAGGGCCACTCCACCTCGACCGCAGGGGTTGCTCCACCTCGATCGCAGGGGTTACTCGACCTCGACCGCAGGGTTACTCGACCTCGACCGCAGGGGTTACTCGACCTCGACCGCAGGGTTACTCCACCTCGAACGCAGGGGTTACCTCCACCGCGCCGCAGGGATTACTCGACCTCGACCGCAGGGGTTACTCGACCTCGACCGCAGGGGTTACTCCACCTCGACCGCAGGGGTTACTCCACCTCGACCGCAGGGTTACTCCACCTCGACTGCAGGGGTTAATCCACCTCGACCGCAGGGTTTACTCGACCTCGACCGCAGGGGTTACTCCACCTCGACCGCAGGGGTCACTCCACCTCGACCGCAGGGCTTGCACGCCATTGGTGCTGCAGCAAAAAGTTCTTTAGGCGAGATGTCTACGATATTGCTTATGTTGTCAGTACGTCTACGCGGCGTTAGTGCTACGCGACAAAACGTTTGTTGCGAAGACTTACATCCGTCTTTGCATTTGCCGCACAAAATCAGTATTAAAAAATATGTGATACTGCGTCTACTGCCAAGAGGTTTACGCGGCATTGGTGCTACACAAAAAAACGCGTACTTTAAAAAATAACTTTTTCCCATCATTGCGTCCACTGTGAAACCTTAAACAGTCATAACTTATGCACGAGATTACTGCAATGACTTAGACGGGACATTAGTGCTACACGATGAATGTTATGCTTCAAAAACCTCTACCCGCCATTACTATTGCTGCAAAACTTATGTAGTCATTACTTTTACATATTTCTGCTACTGCAAAGACTTGGCGTGATTTGGTGCTAAACGACAGAATGTATGTCGCGTAACTGTGTGCCTGTCAGTACTTAAACCTTAAACTTCTATATGTGCTCCACTTAAAAACTTGCACAGGCTATACGTACCCGCAACATTACTTCTTCTGCCATGACTTAGGCGTCGAGTGCAAAAGCCAAAATGCGTGAGCACAATGTAGGGTTGGTCAGTTCCCTGCTACGCCCCCAAACTTATTTTGGAACACGACGACCTTACATTATGTGCATTTTCAGTCCCACACATGTTGCGAAGAACTATTTCTTTCGTAGCTGTGTCGATCGCAATAGTTGTAGCAGCGATAATGCGTGACCAGGCTACCGTGAAGTGTGCACTTGAAGTCTGGTCTCGCTCGTCCGAGTGTTCCCATGTGCTCGCTCCCTCCGGGATTTTGGTGGGGCTTGACCTATGAGTGGAAGTACTGGGGTATAATTTTTAAGTTATGGCCTGTGTCGCGTACCACATATGTCGCGAATGGGAAATGACCTCAGTGGCAATATCATGTACAAGTAAAGATGTTGGCAGTGGGCGTAATTATGATCATAAGTTTTTAAGTGTACCTGCTTCATCACTTAAGTTTTGTCGTAAAGCACTAATGTCACATAATACTCGTTTCAAAAAAAGTAACGCCACGTCTGAGTAATGACTAGCATATTTTGCAGGGGAAGTAATGACATAAGTTTTTGAAGCGTAGGTTTTGTCGCGTAGCATTAATGACGAATGCAAGTATGGAGAATAGAAGTAATGTCTGGTATAATTAAGTTGGCAGACTTTTTTTTAGTCGAAAAAGTGTAGCGTAGATCTTACGTCGTAGCGCCGCTGTCGGCGGAAGTTTTGCGGAGCACTAAAGTGACATCGACCACAGGTGCGCAAGACGCCGGGCATCGAGTACAGCCGGCCGGACCAGCTGCACCGGCTGCAGGCGCTGCGGGACCAGCTGACGCTGAAACGACAGCTGCTCGCCAAGTACCAGGCGCTGGAGAGCTTCGACCTGCCCGCCAGGAAGTGAGGTGCGCCGCCAGAGTGAGGCGTTGGGTCAGGTGACGTCACTGGTAGACCCAGCACATCCCAGCTCAGGTGCCGACAGAGTAGCTCACGGGTAACGGGCCACATCTGGGAATATTTTGGGGCGGTCTTGCCATTGCACCCGCCCTGCCGGACGCTTTCGAGAATTGCAAGGGAGGTTCACTGCGACCTGTGGGTTTGCGATTGCCTCTCGCCCCTCGAGTTCAGCGCTGCGAAAAGACGTTATTGCGATAAGAAGCTATTGGCCCCCATATGCCTGCGTCACCGGGCGCTAGGCCGTTGTGGGCACCGCTTTTGGAGGATGCTGCTCCAAGCATTGTGTTCTCCGTGTAAGTAGTTTAGAGGACACAAGTTTCCGTTGTAGCCCACCGTGATCGCGTCACAAGCGCGCCATTCTGCATGGCGCACGCGTGTTGCCGCCGCGCGGATCTCCCAGGCAGAGGCTGGCAGGATAACAGGAGATAACAGACACCTAAAATATTCATACCTGGGTGGCCCCATACCGCTCGTGCATAGTCGGACCACGTCGTGACCGATTGTCGCATGCCGGCCGGCGCCACGTGCCGGTGCCAGCTCATGACGGCCGGCGCCGCGTGCCGGTGCCAGCTCATGACGGCCGGCGCCACGTGTCGGTGCCAGCTCATGACGGCCGGCGCCACGTGTCGGTGCCAGCTCATGACGGCCGGCGCCACGTGTCGGTGCCAGCTCATGACGGACGGTGCCACGTGTCGGTGCCAGCTCGTGACGGACGGTGCCACGTGTCGGTGCCAGCTCATGACAGACGGTGGTACGTGCCGGTGCTAGCGCTGGACGGGTGCCACGTGTCGGTGCCAGCTCATGACGGACGGTGCCACGTGTCGGTGCCAGCTCATGACGGACGGTGCCACGTGCCGGTGCCAGCTCATGACGGACGGTGCCACGTGTCGGTGCCAGCTCGTGACGGCCGGCGTCACGTGTCGGTGCCAGCTCATGACGGACGGTGCCACGTGTCGGTGCCAGCTCATGACGGACGGTGCCACGTGTCGGTGCCAGCTCATGACGGACGGTGCCACGTGGCGGTGCCAGCTCATGACGGACGGTGCCACGTGTCGGTGCCAGCTCATGACGGATGGTGCCACCTGCCGGTGCCAGCTGCCCGCGGTAGTTCAGATGTCTTCCATATTGATCTTTTGTGACTACGTGACCTGGCGCGTTTCGATCGCAGAGTGTCAGCGTTGTTTCCAAACGTCAACAGGTCAGTTGTGTTGATGCAATGACCCCCTCCCACGTCACTGTTACCAAAGGGAAAATGCGGTCACTGTGTATATCGTTTTCACGTGATGCCCCGTAAGTCATTGTCATAGGGTAATTGAAATGTAGAGATGCAAGAGGAATTACTTTTCAGCATGATCTCATTTCGTGAATTTATTTAGTCAAGCCGCTAGTGGCAGTGAGCGAATTTGACTACAAAGCAAAATGCTGTCACTGACTGCATTTCGTGCTAAGGCCCAGAAGTTCGTGCTCATGAGCAGGCTATGTCATCACAACGCCATGTCTGTCAACGAGACCGTCACAGAAGCAACGCAAGATTTGATTGGTCCACAAGATTTGGCTTGGTCCATTCCCGCACTGGCCAACTGAGCTGTTCCCTGAGCCCCACGCGTTGTGCTGGCCTAAAGCGGGTTTTTGGAGCGGCATCCGCTAGGACTGGGCCGCATTTGTCTTCCATGCCTTCTCCGACCAAGGAGACTCGCACCGCGCATGCGCGGCGCCGCGGCTTTTCTCATGGGTCAATTCCGGCGGAATGGCGAGCGCGTTTGCCTATCGTCGTCGCCCCTCTCAGGGCGGCATCAGAGGGGTAAACAATCGAGGATCTTCACAGGCGCTCAACAACAAGCGGAGCGTGAAGCGAGCGGTGACAACCTAGCTTTTGTGTGTGTGTGCATCGCTGTGTGCGCTGAAGGAGGGGACGGGGAGCGCGAGTGAGGGTGGCGGCCAGGTGCCTTCCCCGAGGTGACTGGACTTTGGTGGGGAACGGGACCCGAGGCAGGCAGTCCGTATCGGTGCCCGCGTTTTACTAGCTCACGAGACCTGTTTCACCGTTCTTGGGCGTGGCCAGCCAGCTCTTTGCATGGAGCTTGTTCCAGCACGTTGCTTTTGGATATTTTTGGAGCAGCCATTTCGTTGCCAGTACTTTGGTTGTTTGTGTGCTTTTTTGTGCAGAATATGTGACACAGTTAGGGCCTTGTGTGCGATTGGTCAGCTATGTCCAGAGGTGTTCACGTATTTTGCAAAGACCATAGAAACACGAAATCGCGGTGTCAAAAAGTGTATGTAGGCGTTTTGCACCGACATTTCAGCTATCCGACACCATAGCTGGATAAACAAAACCCGCCCTGTGTGTGCAATCAGGTCTCCCTCTGTCGCAGCAGTACCCGCCCAGCTCCCTCAGCTGGAAGAGGATGTCGTCCACCACTCAAAAGCACCGCAACTTTGTGGCGGAGCCGATGGGCGAAAAGCCCGTGACTGATCTAGCCGGCATTGCCGACGTACTCGGCAAGCGGCTGGTCAGCCACGGCTTCGACCGCGCCTACATCGTGCTCGGCCAGTTCCTGGTCCTGAAGAAGGACAAGGAGCTGTTCGTCGGCTGGCTGCAGGACCTGATTCACTGCAACGTTATGCAGGCGTCCAACTGCTGGCAGTGCCTGAACGACTGGTGCTCGGAGTTCTTGTAGCTGTCCGTGCCGGTCTGCCGCCGCGCCAGACCCGTTGCTGCGTGGCAGTTTCTCTGTCGTTGTCGCTGATCATCCTGGAAGTCTCAAATGCCACACACGCTTTGCTGTTGCTCTCGCTAAGCTTGCGTTTCATAGATCATCGATCATCACCTATGGCGCCCAAGGTGGCCCGGTCACTTTTTGAGGTAATGGCGGGCTGGATTGGCTGCTCTGTGGTAGAGGGGATCGGCCACGGGGATAATCCCGTGCTGCTGCTGATGCCGTGTGAGATGAACTTGCTGCCCTGCTGGTGGATGGTCCCCGGCCTGCGCTCTTGCGCTCAGTCGAGCTTGTGACAATATTTCCGGTACCACGCGTGCATGAAAAATAAACGCCGTGCCTACAAAAATGTTGTAGCTCAAGCAGCGAATGAGTAATCCACATATGCATCGGATTCCCTGGATTCCCACGGATTCCCCGGTCGACTCGGCGACGCGAACCTGCAGTTGGCGTGCTGGGGAAATCAAAATGTGGACATGGTAATGTCCAATGTGGACATGGTAATGGACTGGGCAATGCTGGGCAGTTCTCCACGGTTTGGTCATTGCGCGGCGCGATGTGCCTCACTCTGCGCCGCATCTGCCAGCGCAATGCAGTGGAGCGTGTCAGTGTTCCAGTAATGTCCTTTTGAACAAGGATCAAAAGTACCGCGTGTCTTTTGGTTGGCGTTCAGAGTGTTTGTGTTTGTGTTTGTGTGTTTGTGTTTTGTGTGTTTGTTAGTGTTTGTGCTGTCCATGCGCCTTGGCCATGCCGACCCGATGCCTTTTGTACCGCTCACTGTCCGTGTTCGCCAGTGAGGGTATGTAAGTTATAACATGTTTTGGCTCATCATTAGGTGTTTTCACCTCCCTAACTGGTTTATCTCATGTGCGAAGTCTGTAGTGTTTTTTAGTCGTGTATTTCAGGAAAATGAAATCTGACAGGAGATAGGAAAGGAAAGGACAAGATCATACCCTTTGTTACTATATTATACATAAACTTCAGGCACAACAAGCTAATTACATTTTTGACGTTCTCTTTACCTTTAGTTTGACATAACAAAACCATCCTATTTAACTTTTTGTTGTTTCTTACATAACGTGGACATTGCTCGCACCTATAAGGTACGGTGAACCCCAAGCGGTTATCTTGTTTTAAAATTGACTTAACCAACAAGTAATATCGTAAGAAACTGCCCGAAAAAGGTGACTTTAAAAATTTGATTTGATTGCTTCTTGTCGACACGCACTTGACCCATATTTGCACGGGCTGCTCAGCACCGTGTCAACCATTGTTTTATTCTCAGCGTATTGATCCATAGGCTGACAGAGTTGGTCGTTCACAAAAGCTGGAGTGCAAAATTGAAGTTGTGTGACAGAAGCTTATCAAAATAGTACAGTTATGGCATCAACTTAAAACAAATGTGTCGCAATCGTATGCACATTAAGATAGACTATAGGTCATAATCGTCGTTACGTCCCTGTCAAGATTTTGCAATAACTCCAAAATTCAGCGAATCGTCACAGAAAATTAGGTTTCCAGAAGCAAAGCCAACGTTAAGTTTATGGGACTAGGACTGATAAAGTTATTTGCATCAGTGTATCTCAGCAACATAGCAGCCATTGGCCCTGACGTAAAACACGACCCGACACACGAATCTGGTAACATGGTTTCCAAAGCTCCGCAACTTTTCCTGGGAAAACAGAGGTGTTATTAAACCTTTTACCTCCGCTTCATGTGCTCCCTAGGAAAGGACGTAACTACATAACTTCTAATATCCAGGATTATTACTCCCAATGCATTTGCAATCAAAGAAGAGTCAACAAATACCGAACCAAAGTGATGAAGCACTACAAGCCGAGATGTGATGGAAATAAGCTGAGATGTAATGGAAATGTGCTGAGATGTAATGGTACGAACATAAACGCATAACATGTTTTTCTTCTCAAACGTTTGATGTTCAAATGTAATATGAACAAACGAAATGTGTTTCTCTTCTCGCACGTTTGATAAACATCACATTGAGTATGTAAGGTAGCACAATTCTTCACTTTTTAATGAACCAATGCTCGCGTTTGCGCAAAATTTTCTGCGAATGGGTCCCCAATTTAGAGAAAAGTCGAATGTTCGGTCTTAGTGCCTCGATTCAACAGGAGCTGACCGGGCAACAAACAAAACTTTAACCCTGCTTGGTTTGGGTCAATCTGGCATGATGTGCGCCGGGCGCCACTAGCGCCACGGTGCGGCGGCTGGCGCCGAGGGGGGGAGAGTCAGGGATATATCCGCGCTCGCACGCGGCACGCCTCCGTGTAACATGCATTGAAACCGAACATGGCGCGGTCGGTAGGACCATGATAACACGGGTGTACAGCGTGTGATTGCGTGTGATCGTGTCACCGTGAGTGGTGACGGACTCGTGCCATGAAGGAAAGTGAGGAGCACGTAGCGCGCCTAACGGCGCTGCTCGAGCGGCAAGTCGGAGATGGCCGCCCAGGCCCACAGGGGGCCTCGCAGCCTGACGTGCAACTGACGGCGATGTTGGAGCGTGCTCTGACGCAGGAACGTCCAGCAGCTCCACCGCCGGTCGATGCCGACACGGTCGTGCAGGACTGCGGCTGCTGCCCGCACCTGCACGTCTCCCAGCCGGCGCCATCCACGCAGCCACCTGACATCGGCAGCGTCGCTGAGAGAGCTTGGAGCTGGCTGCAGAAAATGTGCGATTATGGGCTGCTCACCCGGCTCGACTCAATAACCGGTCGAAGAGCAGAGGGCCGTATTCATGTCGTTTGCTGGGCGATGACTGGGCCAGGATCGTGCAGGTACTACCTGCAGATCGCACCGGGGCCGACATCGATCGGCGTGCTGGCCGCCATGGAGGGATACCTACGCGTCAGCGCAGTGTTATCCCTGGACTGGCGCGAGTTTTCTGCTCGGACGCAGAGGCCAGGAGAAACAT
>NW_023597055.1:15077988-15150488 GCF_011947565.3 Pollicipes pollicipes
AGTTGCTCGAGAAGATTTGTTGCCAGAGGCGGGGACGAGACTCGAACTAACGGAAGGCGTCTCGTGTTGGTCGGGGACACTCTGGACATGAAAGAAAACCTGAGAGCTTATGATGATTATTCGCATTGAGGCAATTAGAATGGTTCTGTGTCAGTCAGGGTGCCAATTCCGAATTGTCTGCACTCCATGCCAATTCTAGCCTTAGACTTGTTGAGGCGAACTGAGTCTATGTACCTATTACTGGACCACCTGAGGCGATCAGAGACCTTGCTGCGTTTAATGCGTGTTCTTGTACCGATCCAAGGGAAAAGTGTGCGGGTCATAGGGCCTTTCGGGTCAGGAGGCGGGCCCATGTGATATGATGCATCCCTCTAAGGGATGCCTCCCTCTAAGGTATCGGCCATGGGATCCCGTCCCGTGTCGCTCAGAATGGGAGCGAAAGACGCTGCGCAGTGGAAAGGAATGACGCCAATCAACAGCATGTTATCAACATGTTGAACACGTTATCTCATAGCATAGTGCCATCTGTGAAAATGCGTCGGTATTGTGTTACTCGGTTTTGTCTGGGGAGATAGGTGGTTCAAGATTTACATGATAAATACCTATTTGTGGGTTTAACTGCAGCCGGGTCGTGAATCTCGCTATGTCATGATGACCCGTAGGACGTGGCTTGCGGCAGGCAGAACGCTTTGCTTTATGAATAAGGCGGTACGCATAGCTTTACTCCGTGTCAAATAATTAAGACCAGGAAGAGAAAAATGAACGATTATTTGAGCTTCATGGTCGAGAGGATGCTGAGAAAAATATTCAAAACTATCTGGTGATGCACAATTTTTGAATTTTATTTTCAGAAAATTGAATTTTTCAGAGATTAACCGTTTTATGAGATGTCCAACATGAAGGGTATTATGCAAGGAGCAATTGTGAACTTTTACTACGATGCGATGCAATCTATATCTTATTGCATCTTAAAGATGCGTGTCGTGCATGGAAACGAATTTGTGTAACTCGGCATCAGGCGTCACTTTTGCATGCAAACAATGGCCAGCTCGCACGCAATAAGAGACCATCACATATGCAAATAAATATATGCACATGTATATATATATATATATATATATATATATATATACATTTTGTATGCATTTAGGCAGCAGATTGTGTTCTATGCAAGTGCTGTTAAAGACTTAAGTGCAGGTATATTTTGTCATGTTTTGCTGTCCTTGCTCGAGTTTTCTGATTATGGCTCCCTCCTCATCATTGGGATTGAAAAGAAGCTTGCCGATGTTTGGTATCTATTAATCTTTACTTGAGTTTCAAAATTAAATATTCCATTTTCGAAGGCAAACGCACGCCGTATAGAAGTGACGAATATATCATAATATATTACAGGTAAGTATAACCAGTAAGGTAATAGCAATTAGGTTTCATCAACTTCAATTCCATCACCATATTTTATAGGATCTACCTTATGTGGTCGGCATTTTTTCTTAGGAGCAGAAGAATGCAAAAGGCAAAACACGTGCTGAATAGTGCGATATACCATATATGGATGTTATCGATCGATCCTAACTGAGGTGAAGGGTGCCTGCGTGGTTGGCTTACTTGTTTGGTTGCGGTGACGATGTTTTAATCATGACAGCCTCCAGAACACAAAGCTTCCTCCTGTTTGATGATATTATGATGGTAGTGTTTCTGGTGAAGCCGTCTCGGTTTGTGTTCCGCCCGTGTTCTTTCCTCACGTGCTCTCTTCGGGCACATCAGCCAAGTGCATTGTCAACCACATTGAAAGTGTGGTGGTAATGACAAGAACGTAGTTTGATTGCTTTAGAAACCTGCAATCGCCTACGTCACAACGAAATTGGTAAGCGATGCTGGTTCGTTTCACGGGGTCAGAGTTGGCTGTTAAATTATTTTTCATTCAGAACTGGGTGACATTTTTGTTTTTATAGTAGGTGGTGACCGTCATCTTGTGGTCTTGGTTAACTGGTTTGATGTTTTCATGTCTAATTTTCTTGAGGATACGCTGATGCGTGATTTTGTGACAGAGATGTGGTACAAGAAACAATATCAAAATTAAACACAGATTGAGACCAAAAGAACGGGCTGTGTGAGTGTCCACTTTAACACGCACCCGGTTGGCTTGTTGGATTCCCTCCGCTCGGTTGGGGGTCAAGTTAACTGCCTTGAAATCTCAGCATCTAAGGGGGCTAGAGACACTAAATTGGCAGGGTGTGTTGGTCTGTAAATCAACTCACTTGGTCAAGTTTTCAGGCTCCCAGGTCATGAATATGGTGCCAAGCAATGTCAAACTCCACATTTGTGTGCGATGTGTCCCCATAACTAGACACCTGTTGTAAGCAAAATGTCACATTCTCTTTTAAAGCCGGTGACCTTTTTCGACCTTAGAATGTCACGGCTACGAAAATCATAGAACACTGCACTGAGTTTTGCATTCGAATAAGCGACAAAGTTTACGCTAGGTTGTACGTTCCTGGAAACGAATTATTGTCCTGAGTCAGTTTAGGTCAGTGACCTATTCTGACTTTTAAGAGTACCACTGGAAATGCCTAACGCGGTTCCTATAATCAATCATTCCGAAGTGAGCACCAGGAGCTACTTCATACAGCAAGCTGTAGAGTAATAAAACACGTTGGTTTTAATCTCGGGCCGACCTCCCTACCTGACCCATAGTCAATGGACTTTGGTCATTCAATTGATGCGTTGCCTAAAAAGTATCTTAGAGATGTTTGGCCTCATCTAACACACCGTTGTACCATCAGATTAAGCGATTCCATAGACGTTGACTTCGCTGAAACCGTGTTCTGACTTTAACCTGCTGTGGGTCAGTGTTGTGCCGTAGGGTAGTAGGTCGACCTGCCGTAGGTCAGCGTTAATCACTTGTTATAATAGTATATTAATATTGATGCAGAAAAGGAGGTTGCCACAATTTTTGCTCATTTTACAGATACTTTGAGCTCTCTTGGGTGGTGAGATGCTGCAGTGCTCCCTCGAAGCTATTTCATTATAGACCATATTTTGGTTGTATTCCAAGACAACTCCTTTGCAAAAGGAAATAATTCGTTCGTACCACGGAGACCTAGCATCGTACCTAAGCGTTTCCATAGAGCCTCTGAAGTTTTCACTGACCGAGGTGACTGTGGCCTGTCGACAAGTGGTGGTCACCCGACTATCCTGCTCCACCGCCCCAACCTCGCTCGGTCATGACGGATGCATCATATATCATGGGCCCGCCTCCTGACATGGAAGGCCTCATGATCCGCGCAGTTTTCCCTTCGATCGGTACAAGAACACGCATTAACGCAGCAAGGTCTCTTATCGCCTCCGGTGGTCCAGTAATAGGTACATAGACTCCAGTTCGCCTTAACAGGACCATGCTGGAATTGGACTGGAGTGCAGACAATTCGGAACTGGCACCCTGACTGACACAAAACCATTCCATTGCCTCAATGAAAGCAATCATCATAACCTGTCATATTTCCTTTCGTTGTCAGAGTGTCAGGGCCAACACAAGACGCCTTCCGTTATTCGAGTCTCGTCCCCGTCTATGGCGAAGAAGTCTTCTCGAACAACTCGAGGCCCCTTGTTGACACGGAATACGCTATTAGGCACTGCGGGCCCCTGAACGTCACACGAGCCCCACATTAGTGTGATCACGGACCAGTGGAAGTCGCAGGATCGGCCGTGTCCCTGCCTGGCTAATGGGCTCCCCGATCTCAGACCGGCACGGAGCCGACTGTTCGGTGTTGGTGATCTCTAAATGCTCTGTCTCAGGTGTGTCCAACAGACGCAAGATGATCTCTATCTGACATTTGGGATCATGGCCCTACGGGCGCGCGTCTTACATGTGACCTTCAGCTACAATTTTGGGTCGTTCAGCTTTCCACTCGGGCCTTTGATCTCTGGTCTCCAGAGACCCTTGGGCCCAACAGGTGCAAGATGATCTCTAACTGACATTTGGGATCATGGCCCTACGGGCGCGCGTCTTACATGTGATCTTCATCTACAATTTTGGGTCGTTCAGCTTTCCACTCGGCCCTTGATCTCTGGTCTCCAGAGACCCTTGGGCCCCTCTTCGGACCCCTCAAGAACCGCTCTTGGTCGACTCGGGCCACTTGTCTCCACACGACCTCTTTCAGGCACTGTAACCTCTGACTGACAACGTGTGGCAGGGACTTCGAAAAATGCAACTAGTAAAACCTGGCATGTTATGGACATCATGTGTCATCATCGTGTCTATGATCATCACACTTTTGGAATTCCATAGGTAGCAACGGCCAGACTAAACCACTTCTTCAAAAATATCAGTGATGTGACTTGCGTAAGGATAGACTCATGTGAAACTTTTCACATTGGGTGGTAGCAGATGGGTCTGTATTAACACATTTATTTCGTATCCTAAGACCTCGCTCGAAAACATTACGGGCTGTCTTTTCCCATTAGCCAACGGATCAAGAGAGCCCATTTTGCCCAACATCTGACGATTGTTTTCTTAGTTGATGAAAAAGCGTCGCCATTTCTTGATACATTTCCTCCTCTCCGAAAAGTCTTCTGATGCCTGACGGAGTTGTTCCATGGTTGGCCGGTGGTGGACTCGCCACTCCGCCGGTGACACTGCATCTGCCTCACTTTCGTCGGGAGGCATCATCGGCCAGCTTTCCCACATCCGACTTGATCGCTGCTGCGTCTGAATTCAGTGTGGCGGTATAAGCGTTGAGTTCGGCCGTGGTGACGCAGTCGTCGCCGTCGGTGTTCATGGCATTATACGCATCCGTCAGAGACTGGTGGGTGTGTCCTTTCACTCCCACCTTAGCGGGATTAGCCGTGGCGGCCACGACCAAGCACAGGACCAGGAGGCCAAAACGGAGCATAGTGAAAGGAACGTAAGAAACTTGTAAGGCAACGGAATATACTTGTGAGAACGGAAGGTTCTTGCGCTGGCTGCTGGCAAGGTACTGATGATACGGCACTCAACCATGGTCTTAAATAGTCGAGAATGAGTCAACTGGAGGCAACTGGCGCCATCCGCTGTAGCAACAAGTGTGCTAACAGCTACGCACTATGCGCTCGCAGTGTTACGTTTGTGCAACGTGCTGTCTCATAGCATGGTTGCATCTGGGAAAATGCGCTGATGTTATGTGTTCCTTGCTTTTGTCTGAGGAGATGCATCGTTTTACGAATCAGGTTGGAAAAATTTGTTTGTAGCTTTAGATGCAGCCAGGTGCTAAATCATGCTATGTCACGATGACCCATAGAACCCCGATTACGGCTAACGAGATGCCCTGCTTCATGCATATGTCACCACTGATAGCTTTATTCCTCGTCAAATAAGAAGCAGAAAGGAGTAAAAAAACATCATTATTTTAACGTCATCTGAGTGTGGGAACAACGATGAGCAGTAAATTCAAATTGTCTGTCAATTATGCTCCACTTTTCATTGTTTTGTTTGAGGCAGCGAGCTATAGTTGTAAAAGTTCAGCAACATTCAGGGAACAAAGCGAGCAGCAATCGTCAGCCATTACTTTAATTCAGTCTATATCTCCTTGACGACCACTAGTACGTATGAATGGAAACGAATTTGTGGACGTGAACGAGCGCGCATTAACACGCCCTCGAGTGGGGGTCAAATTGACCCCTCGAAGTTTTCTGGAATGGTTTTCGAACTGCAGCGCATCCGTGCAATTTTTTCATGGCTGTAGACAATTGAATAGCGGCTCGTTTGGTCCAGAAAATTTAGATGCAATTTGTAAGGTCATCGACCTACGGCAGGTCAAAGTCAGGCCACGGATTCAGCGAAGTTAATTTCTAGGGAATCGTTCAATCCGATGCAACAACGCGGTGTTAGACAAAGCCATGCATCTCTGAGATACGTTCTTAGGCCACACAACAACTGAATAAAGAAATAACAGTGACCTAGGATAAGATATAAGGGTCAGACGAAGGCCAAAAATCAACCGGTTTTATTACTCTAGAGCTTGCCGTGTGAAGTAATTTCTGGTGCTCATTTCGAATTTATTGATAACACGTGCTGCATTATGCATCTTGCAAGGACCTCTTTAGGGTCAGAATAGGCCACTCATCTGAAATGACCCAGGTCAACATTTTGGGGGCACACAAGATGCCAACCTGGAAATTGATTTTGTTTGACCTTATTTGATACAAAGGTCACCATCTACCAACCTCGAACTTGGACCTAAGTAAGTTCACATACAAGTCAATATACTCTGTGAATTTGGTGTCTATAGCTCTCTCAGTTCTTGAGATCTTAGCCGAGTCAAACTGACCCTCACCTCCCACCCGAGCGAAGGGTATACAACCGGCCATCCGGGTGCGTGTTAAATAAAATAACATTGAAGATCATTCGGTGCAGTTTACAGCCCTGCCTTTCTCATCACCTAAACCGACCTAGTTTCTGACCGAAACGCCCGCGGAGACGTGCAGTCTAATTCGGGGAGACTTTTTCAAGGTTATCCAGGCATCCATGACGTCAAGATGCCGTGGTTCAAATCCTTCTACTTCATTAGCAATGCGGTAAATATGGCCAAGAAAAACAGAATTGTGGAATCATTTACACCTTGTGTTCGTGATCACCATCTCCCGACACAACGGCCGCCAATGTCCTCTCAATAAATGTTGTACAGACTGGCAGGGCACAACCATACCATTGTCTACAGGGTTGATAAAGGAATCCGGTTGCGTCGTTGTGCGGTTGTTTCTGCTTTCCACTGTCACTAGCTTCCACAAATATGGAACAGTTTTTGTGTCCCCTGCATGGTCCATGATGAGGGCTAGATTGAAATGCTGATTGGTCATAGACTCTAAAAAATGATTTGGTCATCCTCACGACAGCGGATCACTGAAAGATTGAGAATGCTGCCGACTGCTTCTGCAGCGGCAATTTGCACAGACACGGCGTCGAAACTTCAGTACTTTGAGTTGCGCAGAGGAGACAGAAAGCTTTGATCGCTTTTGAGCTAGCGTGTGAAGGGAGCAATGTGTACGCAAAGAGACTTAACAGAAGTGGAAAACGAATAACAAAAGAAGGAACAGGAACAGTGAGCCAGTGATATGTCCCGGCTAGTGAATACATGCATTCCAACGGGACATGGAATTCGTCCAATAAACATCATAGAAACATTTTTTTCTCACAGTCCTTATTTCTCTATGAGTTGATTATGCTGGTGTCGCAGGCCAGCAACCTTAGGGTTGGTGGTGATTTTTCTTATTCCAGGTTGACTGACCCGTAACATGTGACGGACGAATCTACTACGAACTGGCAAACAAATTTTCTTTTGCGTGTGCCTGCAGGTTCCCCTAGTACCAAATCTATCCCGAAGACATTGGAACACGAACCCATTTCGACCCAATCGTCGCAGTGCAGTGTAAGCTTACGAGATGTGAACTTTGCTTGTTACCAACATCATGCGTCATATTGTGCCTACAATCACCGCAATTCTGGGAGTACGTGAATAGCGAACGTCAGACTACACGTGTCCTTTTCATTACTCACAGAATTGCGGTGATCATCATCATCATTGAAGCACCTTGCCTTGGGATAATCACATGTGGAACTTTTCGCGTTGCGTGGTAACAGACAGGTCCGTATTACCACAATTCTTTCGTTTACCAAGAGCTCGTTCAAAAACATTACGAGCAGTCTGTTCCTGTTGGCCACCTGATCAAGAGAGTTCACGTCGCAGAACATCTGATGATTGTTTTCCTAGTTGGTGAAAAAGCGTTGCCATTCTTGAGACATTTCTTTCTCCCCAAAAAGCCGTCCGATTCCTGACGGAGTCGTTCCATGGCTGGCATGTTGCGAGCTTGCCATTCCGCCGGTGGCGCTGCATCCGCCCAAGGCGATATATACCAGGTGAAACTGTCTCGATAGCGCACTTCTCAGCAAATATCCCTATTTGACGTCACACGGGGGCGCTCCCTTAACGCTGAGACGGCCGCACGCGTGATAACGGCCATGAGAGATTGGACGCATTATAACACGTTTGGTGGGTAGAATTATTCGTAAGGTCAAAGTAAATATGAATGAATGAAAAAACCTGACAGCTATGCCTGATTTTGAAGGCGTTTCAAGAGGCGAGGCGGCGATATGGGGCCCAGGAAGGAAACTACTTGAGAACGATTCGCCGTGTTTTACGCCAAAGAAGTGTTTGACATAAGGACTTATCTATGGGTTCGGAAGCACCAGATGGGCTCAAAACTGCACCCTCGTTTTACCAGTTTACTCCGTGCATCACAGCTGCCGTTCTGCAGGGTACCTACCCGAAGTGAATCCATGGAACTTCTGAGCCCCACTTGGCATTGGGATTGGGCTTCGGTGTGACGGATCATCCGACAGAACAAAATGGCCGCATCAGTGCAGCCTATGTCAGTGCACCGGAGTGAGTGCGGGCGTATCTCCCACCTTCCTGGCTGAAGTAGCATTGAGGAGCAGTCGTGTATGGCAGCGCAAGAAGCTTATAAGGTACGCCAAGCTCCTCGGCAGGGGCTCCCGACCCGGAGCCGGCCAGGCACATTTGCGCGGCTGCATCTAACGGGGACAGTCAAGTCAATGCACACTGGGGCCTAGTCATTCACTAGATCTAGGCCCTGACGGTTGCTAGTTTCATAGTGCAAGAGGCACCGCTGGTTTACTCCACCTTTGCCAATACTGGGTTAGACTTGCTCAAGCATTAACACGCGCCCGGGTGGCCGGCTGAATACCCGTCGCTCGGGTGGGGGGGGGGGGGGGGGTCAATCTGATCTGCCCACTGAGATCTCAGGAACTGAGAAAGATAGAGACACCAATTCACAGGGTGTGTTGATCTGTACGTGAACTCGCTCGGTCAATGTATGACAGATGTCAATTGACAATGATGTCAACATATGATGTCAACATATTATGTCAAAAATGGTGTCAACATATGATGTCAAAAAAGATGTCAACATATGACCGAATCGAATGTTAATGTATGGTCCCAGGTTATGACCTTCGGGTGAAATAAGGTCAAACAAGGTCAAATTCCAGATTGGTCTCCAAACTGCCTACAGAAACTAGATTACTGTTTCTAAGCAAAAGGTCACATGTTCAGTTAAAGTCAGTGACCTTGTTTGACTTGATGAAGATCATAGTGACCAAAATCATACAAGACTGCTCTGAGTTTTGGGTATGAATAAGCAGCATAGGTTACGCTAGGCAATATGTTTCATATAGGCATCAGAGATCAGACATTATAGACAATAGACAAATTGAAAATGAGCATCAAAAACCATACCTAACAGCAAGCCCTAGAGCAATAAAACAGGTTGGTTTTAACCTTGGTCTGAGCTTTATACCTGGCCTTAGGTCAACGTAATTTGTTCATTCAATACTTTCGTTGCCGAAGAAAGCACCTCAGAAATGTACGGCTTCGCCTAACAGTCGGTTGTTGCATCAGATTGAACGATTCCCTAGAAATTGACTTCGCTGAAACCATGGCCTGACTTTGACCTGCCATAAGTCAGCGACCGTACAAGATACATCTAAATTTTATGACCTAAATTTAAATAAAAAGGAGCGCATCACGGCCTACGGCCATAACCTTTTGGTCATGCATAATGAATGCAGTGGATCAATTAACAACGATGTTCCTCGCCTGACAGCAGGCTAAAGTTACAACGCTGTCGATCTGGCAATGTCATCTCGCTACTACAGAAACAGGATCAGGGGCACTCCAGCGGGTCCATGGTCTCCACCGCCGGCTTCAGCACACTGAGTGTCGCACGGATGGTGCCAGCATCGAGCTGGAACTTGGAAGCCACGCATCCACCTTCATAGCATGCTGTTTGAATGCAGGGCATGTTCATGACATGCTGCGCGAATGCATAGGTCTTCCGGCAGATGGGGCGTAGTGTCAGTGTTGGCGACATTACATCCTTCTATCGACGTTTGGCCAGTCGATGCTGGCTGAGTTGCCGCCAACTGAGGACATCCTCGGTCTGGACGTGCTGCAGGTCCCGAGTATTCTACAGGAGCTGGCACACCTGGCGCAGTGGGCGGGCGAACCCCGAGGCCAGTTCGGAGGTCGGTGCTGGACATGTGGCTTCATCCGCTGACAATTATATGGGCATGCACACCACGTAATACGTACCCGCCTTCGCCGCGATGAAGTGATTGAAGGCTCGGAAAAGCATGCCTGCGATGTTTTCAATGCTAAATGCAATTTCCACTCACTATTCAGCTCCCATCCGTCCTTGGATTCGCCAACCACCCCTGCGCTAGATAGCTTTGTTTGTGTCTGCGTTAAAGCGTCACGCCGTCGCCCATGGCAACCAATGGAATTATGGGCAAACACTGCCTAAAGTGGTGCAGTCCGCCATAGCAGTCCACTTAGTCACTGCAAAATATAAATGGAAAAGTAGAAGCTTTACAACTACAAAAAAACACTGAAGTTGATTAAAAGACACTGAAAATGGATATAAAACCACAGAAAGCTTCACTTTCATTGAAAAGGAAGTATTAAATGACCATGAAAGTGTACCCCCGGTGACGTCAGTCGGCTGAATCATGCAAACACGTGTAGAGACATTGGGGTGACAACGGCCTGCGTCCGCCTAATTGCGCCCCAAAACGTCATCGGCCATCTTTTCCACATCCGACTTGATCGCTGCTGCGTCTGAATTCAGGGTGGCGGTATAAGCGTTGAGTTCGGCCGTGGTGACGCAGGCGTCGCCGTTGGTTTTCAAGACCTTAAACTCATCCGCCAGTCAGGTGCGTGTGTCCTCCCGCTCCCTCGGTAGCGGGAATTGACGGCATTCATTGTAGCAACAAGTGTACTAACAGCTACGCACTTAGCGCTCGCAGTGTCACGTTTATGCAGCGTGTCATCTCAAAGCACGGTGCCATCTGTGAAAATGAACTGATGCCATGTGTGCCTTGTTTTTGTCTTGGGGGAATGTCGGCGCCGTTGGTGTTCACGGCATCGAAGGCATCCGTCAGAGACTGGTGTGTGTGTTCGAGTTCTCCCTCGGGAGAGAGATCAGCTTTGGCGGCCACGACCAAGCGCAGGACCAGGTGGCTTAGACGGAACATGACGACAGGCGCTGCCTGCGCTGGCTCTTGGTCAGGGGCGGATCCAGAGAGGAGGGGATCACAGTTCCATGGCCGTTCTTGAACTCTGAAAGGGGCCCATAGGCCCCAAAGGAGCTCATGGTCGGCCGGCCAGACGCAGTTCCTTTTGACACAAAACGCAACATGCTTGGACGGTTTTGGACTTCCAGGCGACAGAGAACAGTTGCAAGCAAAAGTGAAGGGCCCCCGAGCAGACAAAAGATAGTTTTCACTGATTGGGAAGGTGGCGAGTGGGTGGTTTTAAAGCTCATTACGCTGTCCAGAGGCCCTACGGTGTTTCCGTGGACCCCAGGTGCCCACTTGCGGGGTCAATCTGATCGTTAAAAAGAATTCTACGTTGTCCCTGATTCTTTCTGCATTTGCCTAAAGAATCCTGCGTTGTTGATGGGGGGGGGGGGGGACTGCCTGCGAGCCTGCTGGGGCACTCTTGTGAATCCGGGGCCTTCCGCTCATTCTTTCCATTCGTCCGAAAGGTTGTACACGCTCTAGCCGGAGGTCCCATATCATAACCAGCCGGTGACTTCTCGGTTGTGCAGAGGCCCTTCACATCGGTTAACCTAGCTACATGCTCACGATTTTACCACCGGCCCTTTACATTAGTCTAGGACCCTTTTAATTATCTGTCACTTGCGTAAGGCCCTAAGCTCTTAGAAACCTATCTCTTAACCCGCCTGGGCGCACTCGGTCGCTCGGGGCCCTCGCAATTAACCTGCTCGGGGACAGTTGGCTGTTCGGGACCCCGCGCATTGGGTTTTGATACTTGAACATAGGACCTTACGCTCCTGTCGGGGTCATTTTACAGCCTGCTTGGGTGCACTCGATCGTCAACGGGCCCTCCACACTGGTTTTTGCGTGCTTCTTATTTGAATGGAACGCCCTACGCTCTCGTCAAGGGCCCTAACTGATAACATGCTCGGGCACGCTCCATTGTTTGGTGGCCCTCTATATCGGGACTTGGGTACTTCCTATTTGAATGGAGGGCCCTATGCTCTTGCCGGGGACCCCATCTGTTTACCTTCTCGGGCACAATGGTTGTTCGGGGGCCCTGCATTTCAGGCCCTGGCATTTGAATGTAAGGTCCTACGCTCCTGTCAGGAGCCATCTGATAGCCTGCTCGGATGCACTCGATCGTTTGGTGGCCGCCTTTATTGCGTCGTAGATTTATCATGTTTATATGTGCATTAATTAAAGGAGGTTTATGTCTGTATTACAAAAGCGTAATTATGTATACATCTATTACAAGTGTATTATGCATCATCTAAATGGAAGGCCTTACGCTCTTGGCGGGGCTCCATCTATTGAGCTGCTCGGGCCAGTGGCGGATCCAGGCGGGGGGGGGGGGGGGACGGAACTATGCCCCCCTGTGCCCCAAGGAGGCCCATAAGCTCCCAAACGGCCCATGACTGGACGAATGGACACATATTTCAAATACATAACAAGACAAAGTTAGATGCCTTTGGGCCTACGGATGACCAGGAACAGTTGTAAGCGGAAGCAAAGAGCCCGCGAGCAGACGAAGTTATTTCTTTGCTATTTGGGAGAGTGGTGACTGAGGAACATTGTCAGGCTCATTACGCCGTCCAAAGGCGTTGCGCTGCTGCCGGGACGCCACATCTTCACTTACCGGGTCAGTCCGATCGCTGAGGAGCCTTTCACGTTATCCCTGATCTCCGCATTTTCTTGTAGGGCCCTACACTGCTGTTGGGGCACTATCTACTAACATGCCTGGGCACTCTGTGTCGATCAGGGGCCATCCAGGGATTCTTCCTATTTGACCGAAAGGCTCTATACGCTTTTTGCCGGACCCTATATCGACACACCGGGGTACACCCCGTTCCTCAGAGGCAAGTCTCAGGTTCTTTTCCCTTGCTCGGAGGGCGTTACCCTGCTACTGGGACCCTTATAAGATAAGGCATCAAGCCGCTTTATTCTCAGCGGCCCTCTACATTGACCTAGGGCTATTTTCCTTCGCTCTTGTTTGCGGAGGACCCTTTACCCCCGTCAGGTTTCTTTCCGTTAACCTACCCGGGCACTCTTGATCGCAAAATGTGCATTAATTTACCCACACTGGTCTTGGGCAAATCCTTATGCTAAGAGGGCTCTGTGCTCTGGCCGGGGCTTTATATGCCTGCTGCGCGGGGTATTTTCCATTAAATATGTCGTCGTTAGGTTTCTTGTTTTTTCTCACTTTGCTCTTATGCGACATCTGACATACTGACCACCATTATGTTATGCACGATTGTTCCTGCTATATCGTCGTCGTTTCCTTCAACTTGATTTTGCCGTCTGCGTAACTAGTAGCACTGGCTACTTATTTTCCCGCAATATCGTCATACTCACCCGACGTCACTCTCACCGACACCATAGGCAATCACGTGACTCCCAAAGCCCAGCTTGCATAAAAGCAACAAGCGCCGTGACTGACTCAATTTAGATAAAGTTCCTCTATGTTCCTTTTTTTGAAGTTACGTGCTCGCACGTGACGTTGGGTAATGCATAATGCTATGAATACCTTTCTAGAGACAGTGGCTGTAATCACGAATAATGACTGTCATGAAAAAACGGCTCCTTGGGAGTAATTTGTCTACGGGCAATAATCATATTTGCTGAGATCAGTCATACATGTTGTTGATGATGACTGTTGGTTAATTGGTCCACAGTACTGATCTGCAGATAATTACCATCGGGGCAATGCCCTGTCATAAACCGACTAGCAGGGGCGACAGCAAGTGGCGGCGAAATATTGGCGCACCGACGTTACATAGGTCTTTACGAAACAGATGCTTTTGTCCTAGCATGGGCAGCAAACGTCACTTTACTGGGAGTCCGCAACTAGCATTCATACATCCACACTGTCTCATCCATGCTCGTCACCGGTCATTATAAAGGGAGACCTACAGTGTGGTCACTGCACACCGTCCGCAGCTTCCGTGCGGCGACCAGACCCCCCTGATCACGAACGGAACCGCACTGCCACACATCACGCATGCATCTGAGTTTATCCCCAGTAGATAGCAGCAACCAGGTGCAAGGCTCACCGCGACATCACCACGTAGCCCCGACCTTCTCTCGTCACGAAATGATGCCGGAATACCTCATCGGCACGCCGGAATGCCTCATCGGCACGCCAGAATGCCTCATCGGCACGACGGAATGCCTCATCGGCACGCCGGAATGCCTCATCGGCACGCCGGAATACTTCATCGGCACGACGGAATGCCTCATCGGCACGCCGGAATGCCTCATCGGCACGCCGGAATACTTCATCGGCACGACGGAATGCCTCATCGGCCCGACGGAATGCCTCATCGGCACGCCGGAATGCCTCATCGGCTCATGGGTGCAAACATCGCCTTCTGGAGTCGCTGTTATGATTTTAACAACGGACCCTCAGCGACCGACTTTGCTGCCGCTGCTCAGGGTCAGTTACTCATGGTCATCTTAGCAGACCCCTTTCTGTGGCCGCGTGTTGGTCCGCCAACGGAAGAAATCAAACACTTTTCCGACAGACCAAAGCCCTCATCCGACTTCCACCTTCTGGGGGTCACAAGAGAGCAGCTGAAAAACGAGCCTGACGTCCTGCAAGTCGTGATTCCGTCGCTTCAAGCTGTACGCAGTATGCGAACTATGCAAGATCATTAATTTGACATGCAATGTGGACCTTATTGCGGCGCATCATATCAATAAGTACAGCTGGAGCACCGCAGGTTAATGATGGGGTCAAAACATGTCTCCGTTGTGCTTAAGCCCAGGGTGCATAGCGTGCCGCAGTTGCTACGTCTGGTTCATGCATTGGTCATTCCAAAGCATTAATTACGTCAATATACGACTAGTGGTAAATCGCCCAGTACGACGTTTTCTCTTGTGCATGCAGTATTCCTGCAAAAATCGACAGCTTGCCTTCTTGTGAGGTCAAGTAACACACAAGTGATAGTTATTGTATTACCGGTATCAGAGTGCTCTATATTAGTAACAATATCAATGCGTAATGATGCCCCTCCTCTTTGACATGCGAAGCGATAACAAAATTAAGCAGTCTCGTCTTTCAACAGGCGTGGTGGCACGCGAGTTCTAGTCCTTAGTGATGTGGTATTCAGTGTCAGGCTTAGCGGATATGTAACTTAACAGGCATCAGTGGATATGCTAAACGATTTCACTGTTAAGACAAAAGTGGTACATCGCCAACTGCCCCCCCCCCCCCTTGGAATGAGAGCGGCGAATACACATACTCTTACGTATAGCTGGCTGAGTCGTTATGAAAGTGAACAGAGCCTTGACTGTGTCTGCGCCGAAACAAACGTTATTAGATAATTCGCAAGCAAATCAGCATTATTTCAGGACGGCCGCCAAACCCTCGTCAGTGTTACTATCGACAATAATATGTTCAATGTGTTTATATAATATGTCATGACTTAAATAGCCCCGGCGAGTAGTCGTCGTTGATGGCGTGAACGCGCAGTGATCAGATCAACCCGCCAGATTCTCCGCTCTCCTGCTCGACGTTCAACGCCAGCCGTCGTTCTATGGAAGTTATCGGAAAAATCAAAAAATGTTGTACAACAGCCTATAACTGATAAATCCGACAGTCACTTGGCGGACGCACAATGAAACATAAAATATCGCAACCCATCGATATATTGCATAATTATCGAGAGCAGAATGCAACACGAAATAGCACACGTCATATAATAGACTAGGAATAATGTGCGAGTACGTATTCTAAAAAAACACAGAACGCATTTTCTTCAAATGTCTCCAAAAGGAGGAAAAGAGGGCCGGAACCCCCAGAATCGCAAAAGGGTCGGCGATTCCTTAGCTGGCCTTACATTGCGCCGAAGTGAGGACGTCGAGTGTCCAGCCGTCGATACACCAGACCGATAGGGCCCCCCACTCTGTACCTGTCTCACTGAGCCCCCAACCCCGACGGGGTCGGTGTTTTTAACGGGCCGCCTCTTATTGATCTTCCTGGCGCACATGTCCGGAATGAGCATTCGGGTCAAGCGTAAAAACAAAAACCGTACTCGCACGTTGAAAAAACACAGTATGTGGCCCGCGGCGGGTAGGTGCGCCGCGCGCCACATCTGAAGTAAACCTGCTCAATACCGTCCCCGGGATTACAAGAAAAATACACACGTCATAGGAATAGCCTAATCGCACTAAAAACAGCATGTGTCCCGCGGGGTACATAAGCCGCGCCACATGTCGGTCTCCCGGAGTGCTCCCGATCAGTCAGGAGCTCGCCACGACGGTCTTGAGTTCTTCTCGCTTGCTCTGAGAACCGTTTAATTGTTGACGGAGACCTTTTTGTTGGCCTGCCGTGGCACCCATGATCGCTTCGGTTTCGTCCCTGTTAGCCTCGGTGCATTGGTCTTAGAACAGCGCTAGCAGCGTGCCGATGAAAGTGTACGCGCATTAGTCCAACATAGCTTTACGTGCCGACGACGTCGTAGGTGTCATTTCTGCTGGTTATTGACTTTGTGATACCTATTATAACTGCGCGATGCGCATCGCGTTCTTAATCCATTTTAAATCCTACCATGTGTTTTACTTCTTCACAGCAAACAAGGCAACAACTCTGCATTAATCATCAGCCGTAAGCTGATGACATCGACGAGCCGGCTGGCTGTGAATGAGCTAGAAATCAACCTCTTGTTTGATATTGATGGTATTCGGCGGCCACATTTGGTTCATTTTGCGATGTCTTTCAGAAAGACTTAACTTCAAAATGGCAGCACTTACCACGGTCTGAACAAAATGAATAAGCTCCATATATGTGCGTACGCAACATGCCTATTCTGCTAGGGCTAAGCACAGTAAGGCGCATCCCCATATCAAAAATAGCTTGCTAAGAAATTCAAAATTTGATGGCCAGAATTCCTGGATTTTTTGTGCGGGAGCTAAACTCTAGGGGGGGGGGGGCATAATACTGCGTTATCATCCCCAAGAAATCCTGCATCTGCCCCTGCTGCTGGCAAGGTAATGATTATACGGCGTTCAGCCAACTTTTTAAGTAAGCCCAGAATGAGTCAGGTGGAGGCAGTTGGCGCCATCCGCTGTGGCGACGGGCGTGCTTAGTACAGCTGTGCAAGTGACACTCGCAGTGTTACGCTTGTGCAATGTGTTCCCTCAAAGCACAGTGTCATCTGTTAAAATTCCCTGATGTTGTGTGTTCCCTGTTTTGTCCTCGAAGATGTGTCGTCATAAAAGTAAGAATGAGACATAATTGTGTGCAACTTTAGCTGTGGCTGGGAGGGAAAGAATGCCAGGGTAGCCAGTTTTGCATGGTCTTGATCCTTGACCTTTTTTTTAGGTCGGGGGAGTGCGGATCGCATCCATTAATGGCAATATGATGCCCGTCTTGTGTTGTTTTTGTTTTTTGTTTTTTGTTTTTGTTTTTTTGGGTAAAAAAAGAATAACAGGGCATCCCAATGCTGACCTTTCATTGGCTTGATTCAATGGAATGCATGTTCATGCATAATCTGAGTAGATTGACTCCTTGACAAAAGATAACAAAAATCGGAGCCCGGTGCTGAATTTCAATACAAACACGAAGCTACTCGCTCAGACACAGCGGTAGAAGGCCCCTGTCGCTCGTCTCCCCAACGCATGTGATTTGTGTCCTTCCCTCAGCAATGCTTGAGCCTGGTCGTCTTAGCATGGCTTGTTACTGTAAAACATCCCCATGATATGAGGGCCTTCTATCTTTGATGACAGCGACTTCTCCGTCAGCGATCGAGACTTCTCTCTTCGTTACGAAGCCTGCTCTTTGTAACGGGGTCTTATCTTTTCGTGACGGGCCTACTCTCTTCATGACGAATCTGCTCTCTTTGTGGCGGGCCCTGGTCTCTTTGTGACGGGACCTCCTCCGTTCGTGATGGGGTCTCCTCTTTCCGTGGAAGGGCCCCTTTCTCGCGGCGGATTCCCGCTTTTCGCGACGGATGTCTCCTCCCATCGCGAGGGTCAGCTCTCCTCGTGAAGGAGGCCTCCTCTCACGTGATGGGGGGCCTCCTCTCACGTGATCAAAGCCTTCCGTTATGCCCATCTGACAGTGGTCATGCCCCTGGTCCACCTGTAGTTGTCTGCGCCCCCCCCCCCCCCCCCCTCCCCCTAAGTCCCGTCACAATGAGTCAGTCAATATGAAATAGCCTTTCGTAAGGTGAATCTGTTTCCGGAACCAGGCGTATACCATGCAATTGAGCATACAGCCACGAACGTGCGATCGCGCACTGCGTAGGGAGACGGTCCAGCCCAGTTTTTTCGATATACAACATGCAAATGTGGGTGCGGGAGACAAAAACTAAGTTGTCTTTCAAAGTGATGGCACGGTATCTGCAGGGGCGGGAGCGCTTTCATTACCAATGGCAGCAATGCGTCTTTCGTCATAACTCAACGCTGTGAAAATCGCTGCCACAGTGACGAAATTCTCTGACAAGATGGAGGGCGGGGGGGGGGGGAAGGCATGCTTACTTTGAACCATTTGCTCGTCATGCAACTTCATAGGGGCAATTAAAGACTGTCCGCCGTCGGGGGAGGGACGCCACTGTTTCACGCACTGCACTCTCGCCGCCGTATATAGATATATATAGATATAGATATAGATATAGATAGATAGATAGATAGATAGATAGATAGATAGATAGATATATATATATATATATATATATATATATATACGGCGGCGAGAGAGAGAGAGAGAGAGAGAGAGAGAGAGAGAGAGAGATATATATATATATATATATATATATATATATATGTCTCTGTTGTGTATAGCACATCTACGCACGCAACAGCACGCATCACAACACACCTGAACGTTACAGCATAACAACAAAATAAACTTGCAAAGTTAACTATTTATGAATGTATTATACCACGTACTGCAATATTCAGCTGATATAAATGGCATAGATAGCTATGCGAGTATCACACTATATTACACCAAAACTGAGTTACATCATAGAGAGGATATTTATCACTCCATCTGGATTATGGAAACGATCACAGATTGCAGTGTCACAGGGGTGTGGAAAATTTACTGCAATGTCCCAGATTTCGCTCGATACGCATGCTTATCTCATGCCTAATGAATTCAGTTGTCCATGGAAATCCTCGATTGTCATCACGACAAACAAAAACAATGCCTTCTTCACTTCCGCATCAAGACAATCGCGCTTGCCAGACAGGAATAACTCGCGCTTCGCTCGTTTGACAACGCATATCAGCACGACCCATGGACGCACGCGTCACCTGCCTGCAACCGACACGTCACACACCTATCTGATGCATAATCTGGTATATCATGTCGTAACACAGCGTAACACGCTTCCCGCAGCCACCAGCCACTACCGAGCGTCCCAGCCCGGCCCATAACAGCCACGGTTGGGTAGTCTCTTCCCACAGTGCTGCTTTTGCGGTCTGCTGCGGGGCGAACTCCGTCCGTCACACACGCACATCCCGACGCAGTGCGACGCGAGAAGCGAGGCGAGCCCGGCCCGCTTCGCCAGGCGGACCCTGCCCGCTTCGCAAGGTGAGACAGACCCGCTTCGCCAGGCGGACCCCACCTGCTTCGTCACGCGAACCTGACTCGCTTCGCCAGACGGACCCCACCCTCTTCGCCAGGCGGACCCGGCGCGCTTCGCGAGGCGGACTCGGTCCGCTTCGCAAGGCGAGGCAAACCCGCCGCGGGTGAGACGTCACACTCCGGACGGAGGCGCGAATCGGACGGAGATGTCCATCCACACAGGTTGCTGGGCGGGCCGCTGCCACGACACGGCGGGAGGTGAGGCGAGGCGTCACTGACTGGCGCAGCCCGCCAGGCGACCCGTCACGGCTCGGGAAGCGAGGCCGAGCCGTCGGCGATCGTCTCCAGCGCGCGCACCGCCTGCCGCAGTGAGGTCACTGTCTCTTGCAGCCGCTCGCGTGAGCAGGTGAGCGTCAGCTCCTGAACGGCGCTGTCAGACGGCAGCATCACGAACGTTACCTCGAAGTGCGGCCGGTTCGCGGCCGCGCCGGCCACGCTCGACTGCGGAGAGGGGGGGGGGAGATGGAGTTCAGGCGGCGCCACTCGGCGGTGCGGGGTGGCACGAAGACGGCGGGAAATGCGGTAAGCACAGAAGAGAGACGGTCATACGGCTGCGGGTTTGAACTTAAAGGTGTTTGTTGAAAACCCACATGATCCCTGTTAGTTTGCTGGAAAACTGAGTTATCCACTGCTGACCTGTGCAGCATTAGACTGACGACTGCGACTTGTTTTAACTGAAGTGGCGGCCTTAAAGTCATGAAGTACTGATCACGTCACATTAATGAAAGCATGATGTGAAGTGGCAACCTGACTTCAATGCTGTCCTGATAGATTCTTGACCTCTGCATCTCTGCAACCTCACTCACCAACTGTGACCCACCATGACCCCTTCTCACCTGCACCGTGACCACCTCGCGCCACCTGACGTCGACCAGCCGCGGCGGCTCGTAGCCGACCCTTGCCAACAGTTGACGCGCCGCCGGCCGCGCCTGCGCCACCAGTTCCAGCAGCGCGGTCTGCCTCTCGGCCATCCAGCCGGCCTCCTCCAGCGTCGTAGCCAGCCGCGCCTCGCCCGCCGGGTCGGAGTCCGACGGCGAACGACGCACGTGCTCGACGAAGGTGGCCAGCAGGGCAGCGTGGCAGCAGCGCACCTGGTCAGCGGCCAGGTCTGGGCACTTCACCAGGAGTGCTGGGGGCACAGGGCATTGGTCAGGGACATGGGGCTGGATAACTGGGGGAGGCTTGGTGTAGATGGACAAAATTGTGTTGAACTTTACAACATGGTGATGCAGTCATCACAGCAGATATAGACAGGATATGACCCTTGTGCATTACCATACAGGATATGGTGATGAACATGCAGCTTGACCTGAGCAACATTTGAAAAGTTCAAACACTTCTGGGCACATGGACTTATCCTGGTTGGCTGACTCTGTAATGTTTCCATTGACACATCTTTCTATATAACTCAAAATAACCAATGATGGGTCAAGGTAGTAACAGGGCAACCATGGGAACAAAGCTATTGACTTCTCATTACTAGCACTAATTCTGTAAATTTGTCTCATGAGATATCAAGAAAACAGCAAGATATCCCAACCATTGAAAGCTTACATGAGACATGTTCCCTCTTTGATGGATCTGTTCCATCCAGAACAGCCCGCTTCACAATAGCTTTGAAGGGCTTGTCAGACAATGTTGCAATAACTTTGAGCCCATCCAAGTGCTCCTCTGGTAGATCCATTGTTGTGTGGCAAGTGAAGCACCATCAAAAAAGCGGCCTGAAAATAGAGAATATTTTTAGAGTGCTCAAAACATGCACATTTAGAGAAACACCTCAGGCTAATCGACCACACACAAACATTAACTGGGACTGCTATCAACCCCATGAGGCGGCATCCTGCCATTGACATGTCCATGAGCAGAGGTGGAGTAACGCAGTTACAAGATCATGCATACCCGCTAAGTGCAATTTTCAAGACAGAGTATGACATAGTTTAAACGCACATCTCAACGCGAAATCGACTAACTTGCCCATAACCACCACCCAAGCCTTTCCATGCTCAGCGTTCAGCTCCAGGGTTACTTCATCGGCCATTTGCTCAGACTTCAATGTACGCGTTAGGCAGTACCCAATCGGATTGCAGCCTTTACGCAAATGAAACCTTCTGATTGGCTGTGTTGATATGATATGCGAGTTTCAAGTCAGTATTGGATGTCTCCATAATTTGTGAGAAATCTGGCGCCAGTGCTACCAAACCAACGCGAATGTCATCAAAACGTTAGCCACGGTAAACGCGTGCACCTGCAGTGCCGATAACGCTCGTGTGTTGAGGGCGGGTGCGTGTTGGTGGGTCGATCCCTTGGTGTACCCGATATTACCCTCCTGCTCATTGCGAACTGCCTTAAGGGAGGACAGGTACGTTCATGCTCACACACGTTTGCGGCATATTTGGGATGGTGCTTTTACACTAAACTCATGATGTGCAGCAAGTCTATGTCACACAGGTGTCTGGGGAGGTGAATAGAGTATTTGCAGACTAGTTTGAGACTGAGCCACCTTATTTGATCTATTTATTATTCTAGTCTTTTTGCAATGTGGCATTCTGTGTCTATAAATTTTAGATCAGCAGAAAAGCCTTAAATTAGTTTTTGCATTGTAAGTGGAGTTCATTTGCTAAAAATGTAATGCTAACAGTAACTTGCATGAAATGTACCAGGAGGTACTAATTGAGCAAAGCTTTCAAACAACTATTGGTTAATGAGCAAACAGTGGCCTCCCTAGCATGTTGTGTCATCCCAGAGAAATGAGGTAAATGGGTGTGAAGTTGACTGGAATGTAGATGTTACATGCCCATCATGGCAAAGGAGGTTGGTGGGAGACCTTTGGGTCATAACCATTGCCACCTATTGCTGTCATCTTGGTCACAGACTAGTACACTCTGAAGTGCTGGAGTTCAAACTGCATGATGTTCTATCAGGATGTGTGCAGGGGCTGGATCAGCTGAACAACTTCTGGCATGTTTTTTTGTGTAGCTAATGGTGTGTCCCTTAACAAACCTTTTAAGAAAGATGGGCATTGACATGCTTGTGATGGGTGCTAAGCATATGTTGCACTCTTGGAGTTGCAACAAACATTTTTTTTCTCTCTTTGATACAAGCAGCTCTCAGAAGAACTACTGTCTAGTTTGCAGTCCCCTAAGATGAACTGAATGCTTCCTAGCAGGACTATGGCAAAGAGTATGTTTATTATAAGCAATCTGAGCATAATTTGGCTTCTGAACACTTAAGTTTATTATGAGTGGACTGCAAGGCTACTGATGCATTTACCAATATTCTGCATCAGGAGAATACCATTGCTGCTGTCACTGGGTTTTATTACAGACCACTACACTCATTATATTACAGACCACAGACTCATATTACAGACCACTCACTACAATCATTGGTGCCTTCTTCAGGTGGCAGTGTTTGCATGCTGTCCCATTTCCCATGCATCCCTGCACTAAATCATTGGGGACACACTTGGTTTTGCATTTGCTGCAGGTGGTCTGAGACTGGGGCTAGGCTGTGAGATTTGTGGGGAATTTGGAGGGATTCATGGCTGTTTGGTCTAGTCAAACCACTGTACACTGCACAGTCAAGGTGTGTTGTGCTGGTGGAGGGACAGGGTAATGCTGGTCTGCTGGTTGGGCAAGGAGCAGGCACAACACATGTGCTGACATTACTGAATATTTGTGTTTGTGAACTGGGTTAGGGCATGCCACACTCAGGTCAGCTCAAGGGTGAGGGGTTGCTGCACTCAGATGGAGGCTGTTTGTCAGCTGACTGTGAGTTTGAACTTCTGCCCGCAGGCATTTTCGAACTTGAAAGATAGAGCTTGACTTAAAACACCAGTGGACTGGTGTCGAGATTTCGTGATTCGCGCTATTTTGTATATTGTTAGGTCAATAATTGGACCCAATATGGCAAGCCACGGGAAAATTTCTTGGAAATCGTGCTTAAACATTACAGCATCATAACTACGGGATCATGTTATTTGGCGACACACATCTCAAACACGCGTGTTCCTCGTTCAGTTGTGAGTATAATGGTGTATAGTTTGAGGTGCTCCGAGCACACGCTCGTCATGTATGACTCCGTTAATTTATCAATGTCTGTCTGCCGCTCGCGCCGGCCGTAGATCGCCGGGCAGCGTTAATCAAAAACCGCCGCTGCTCCGAAACCACAAAAGGTAGGAACATGTGTTTGGTGTCCAAACACGCGCATTGGATGCCCCATAGTCTAGCGATGATTTGGGCGGCATTGCACAACATACTGAAGAGGTATCCTAAAAAAACAAACTTGGTGGATTGCATCCCCTTATCAGTGCGAGGCGTAACGTTCGCGGACCTGGTCAGTAATGTTTGCTGTCACTCCGCCTCTGTTGGCCGAAAGATCACCGCCGAAATGGCAACGGGCAGCCGTGGCGTCGTACCTCTCCGTCCGAGATGGCATGCCTCCTCCCTCCCACCATGCGTAAACATAGCGGGGCTAGTCGTACAACCTGTGACCTTACGCGACCGTATCCGGGCTATGGGTGACAGGACTCGATGTAGAGCTTTTGGACTTGACGGTGTGCCGCGGCTTGCGATGGAAACTGTTTTGCTGTCGTAGGACCTCACTCGCTTCATCTAACCAATAATTATTTCATCACTTGCGTTTTTTTCCTGTTCGTGAAAGATAGCTTTAGCTCTTATCATTGACAAGTCTGGTCGTCATCACGCCACCGCCAATTGTACGCTGACATCGATGTATATCTGCGGGCGAAAACACGAGAAGTTTGCCTGTTGGCAGGAAAATGCAGATGTATATCCCTTGCTTCCAGTAACAACGCGCGCTCACCATGTCGCTGGCGGAGGAGCTGCTGGCCGATCTGGAGGAGGGTGACGGCGCCGACGAGCTGCCGGAGGCGCCGAGCGCACTGCCCGTCATCCGGGAGGAGAAGATGGAGATGGATGACCCGTGCGCGCCAGAGGGTCCGTTCGGCCGGGAGCGTGACGTTCGCTTTGAACGCGCCCAATGTCTGCATGCATTGAGAAGCTGCGAGCTTTGTTTGTGTGGTGGAACTGAGGTGATGTGCACAGTTTCCACTGATGACGGGTGATGATGTTTTAGAGTACCTTGAAGATCGCCTGTCTTAAAAATCGCAGACTGCATTTTTTAACACTGCACATGAGCGGCTTTGGGCTCAGGCGGTGGCATGAACAAAGGTCATTGCGTACACCATGAACCAATCGTCCGAGAAACATTGTCACGACGCGCCTGTTCGACTGTTGTGTTGGACGGCTTGTTTTAGGCTGGGCCGATTTCTTGCCGTACTGTGACATGTCCAAATGTTTTCATCTTTGGCGCCATCCGTCTCCACCTTCGTTCAGACTGTCTGCCTTCTCATTGGCCAGTCCAACTGGCTTGACCCTCCGCGTTTACTTTGTCGCGAGCGTCGCGAATCAAGCATCGTTGCCGCCAGAGGCCTTCAGGAGGATCCACGATTCGCAAAGGCAGTCGCGTGTAGCGGGCAGTTGTGCTGGACGAGCGGCATCGGCTGACGCCGACGTCTGTCCTCAGCACCCGACGGCGCCGCGGTCCACTCGCTGCTGAAGTTGGCCGGCTCTGCCCGGCTGGAGGACATGATGCAGGCCGTGGAGAAGTTCTTCGCCAAGGTGCTGCAGCCGCCTGAGCGCGTGCAACGTCTCGATCTGGCCGTGGACGCAACTACTTCGTGAATGTTATCCGGTTCCGTTTCTGTTTTGGTGGCATTTTATGTGGGCAAAAGACAAAAATACTGCAATCTCAGTAAGAGTTGCTGGGTTCCAGACCCCACTGACCCCATTGGTGGTGACGCTCATGCATTTGACCTTGCTGGACCGTGTCAGTTGAGCTGTGCGCGAAGGTGGTGCACTACGAAAGGTCCTGGTTGTGATGCTGCTAGCTTATGAGGCCGTGGCCTAGCCTTATGAGCAAAATTTATTTGTAGTTTGTGCTCATGTGGCGCAACCTATTGCACGGTGCAGGGCGGGGAGTTTGACTCGCCCGACGTGGTCTGGGCATCAGAGAGCTGGCATGGCGAAGTGTATTACCGCTTCGCTGCCCCGCTGCCGGTCCTGCCAAAGGCTTTCGTCATTTGCGATTTTCCCCGCGCCGGACTTCTGTGGTGTTTTTGCTGTGTGCTTGCTGCGGTCCGACTTGACCGCACCGGCTTGTGCTCGGTTCTGACGCATCACTACACGCGCCGTGATGCCGGCTGGTCGCCGTGTCTTCGGCCCCCTATCCCCTGACCCCGCTGGTTCGCGGACGGGCGATGGTGTGTGAGCCGCCGCCTCCTCCCCCGCGACCTCAACTTGACCCATGCTTGGCGATCAGGAGCGGCGAGCCGAGGACATGGTGGGACCGGTGGAGGCTGACCCCGAGTACCAGCTGATCGTGGAGGTCAACCTGATGGCGGCCGAATTCGACACGGAGATCGGTGAGTTCAAATCCCGGGACAGGATTTTTATGGACAAGCATGACGGGCTTTTCACCCCACCCCTCGTCGCCTGGTCGCGTGGGCTTTACATGCAGACTGCCACGTGGCTCGGCGTCGCCTACGTTTAACCCCCGGCTGCCTGCGTCGCCGCAGGCATCATCCACAAGTACTGCAAGGACCTGTATGGCCGCCGGTTCCCCGAGCTTGACTCGCTGGTGGTGGCGCCACTTGACTACATGCTGACCGCGCGCGAGCTGGGCAACGACCTGGAGCGCGTCAAGAACAACGACCAGCTGCAGCAGCTACTGACCCAGGCCACCATCATGGTGGTGTCCGTCACCGCCTCCACCACGCAGGGGTACGGCGTGCCGAGTCGGTCTGCCCGGGACGCCTCGCAGGGGATGGTGGGCGCGTGTGCACGCCGGCGGGGATACGCTTTTGGGGATGTGGATGGATGTTAGCCCTGGTTCAGGCTGTGTTGTTCATCGTGACAAACGATTCAACTGCCCATAGTGCTTGAAGTCATGTGCGTATTTTTTTCTTCACGAAACCAGCGGCTGTGTTTTAGTTATGCAGCGTTGGTGATGTCATAATGTCGACCGATGCGTTTGGGAATGCCCGTGGGCAGAGTTCACGTCGTTCCTGTGTGTTGGGTCTCCGATGATGCGGCGTGCTGACGGGCGGATTCCCGGAATCTGGTGTCGATTCCCTGAATCCGGTGTCACTTCCCTGAATCCGGCGTCGATTTCCTGAATCCGGTATCGATTCTCTAAAGCCGGTGTCGATTCCCCAAATCTGGTGTCATTTCCCTTCCCCTGTTGATTCCCTGAATCCGGTGTCGATTCCCTGGATCCAGTGTCACTTCCCTGAATCCGATGCCGCTTCCCTGAATCCGGTGCCACTTCCCTGAATCCGGTCTCGATTTCTTGAATCCGCCGTCGATTCCCAGAATCCGGTAATGATTCTCTAAAGCCGGTGTCTATTCCCTAAATCCGGTGTTACTTCCCGGAATCCGGTGTCGACTCCCGGAATCCGTTATCGGTTTCCTAAGGCCGGTGTCGATTCCCTAAATTTGGTGTTGATTCCCTGGATTTGATGTCGGTGCCCTGAGTTTAGTGTCCATTCCCTGAGTCTGGTGTCACTTCCCTGAATCTGATTTCGCTTCCCTGAATCCGGTGTCACTTCCCCGAATCCGGTGTCGACTCCCTGAATCTGTTATCGGTTCTCTAAAGCCGGTGTCGACTCCCTAAATTCGGTGTCGATTCCCTGGATTTGATGTCGGTGCCCTGAGTTTGGTGTCGATTCCCTGAATCCGGTGTCAGTTCCCTAAATTCAGTGCCTTCCCTAAATTTGGTGTCGATTCCCTGGCCCCGGTATCGATTCTCTGAAACCGGTGTAGATTTCCTGAAGCCGTTGTCAATTCCATGAATGCGGTGTCGGTTCCCTGGATCCAGCGTCGCTTCCCTAAATTCGTTGTCGATTCCCTAAATCCGGTGTCACTTTCCTGAGTCCGATATCGATTCTCTGAAGCCGGTGTCGATCCCCTGAATGCGGTGTAGTTGGCCGTCTGACCGGCTGCCGGCGGTGTGATGGGCCGTCTGACCGACTGCCGGCGGTGGGCCCGCCCAACAAGCGCGGTCAAGCCAGGCGGGCACCACGTGGCCCGCACCCGACACATCTCTGTACTGACTCATTGGCGTCGGTCCGAGTCATCTGAAATTGATGACCCGTCGTAGCGTGACTTAGGCAGACCTTATTCGACCTGAGTTGGCTGCTGTGAGAATTCGTCCCTACTTGCGATGACTTCCACCCGAACCCGACCTCACACAGCAGTCGGAATCATGTGACCTGACCTGACCTCGCCTCACCTCGCCTCACCTCACCTCACCTCACCTCACCTCACCTCACCTCACCTCACCTCACCTCACCTCACTGAGTCTTTGCTCGAAGCTAACCCGTCCCGGTTGGTAGAGGTCTATAACTTGACTTGACGCTATCTGACCTGACCTCCTGGCATTAGTGAACCTGTGCGAGAACCTGACACGACTTGGTGGGTTGAATTCTGTGATACGATTTCACATGCCCAACAACGCCCCTTGCTGGGCTACCGAGCGTGACCTGGCCTGGATGGTGGGGTCGTCGATCTGACCTGACTTGACACCTCTCAGTGAGCCATTACCGAGACCACTGCTGCAGCAGGTTGAAACCAGGGACCTTAAATGAGCTGGTCTGATCTTGTCTTACCTACCCTGACCTGGTCTGTCCTGACCTGACGTGATCTGACTCAAGTGAGCCGCTACCCGAGGTTGACCTGGCACGGTCGACAGACACCCCTGACCTGACATGACCTCACTGCAGTGAGCCGCTACCCGAGGCTGACCTGGTGCGACTGGTGGAGGCCTGTGACCTGGCGCTGGAGCTGAACCAGAAGAAGCAGCGCATCTACGAGTACATCGAGTCCCGCATGGGTTTCATCGCGCCAAACCTGTCGGCCGTGGTGGGGGCCGCCACCGCCGCCAAGCTCATGGGTACGGGCCCGGCGCAGGTCGGCCAGCGGCGAGGCCGGAGTCCGCCGATTGCAGGTGGCATGCCAAGGCCCCGGGGGAGGGGGAGGGGGCGGCTGGTCACCTTTGCGTCACCTCGTGTAAGGCTGGAGTCGGTGGGAGCGAGGGGGGGGGGGGCGTTATGGCCTGTGGCGTGGGCAGAGAAATGGTGATCTCCGCGAACTTGTGGTGGGTTAGTGAGGCGCTGTTTTGGGCCGCAGTGGCACCGCAGTCGCCTGAACAGTAACTTTAACGGGTTGTGCCGCATATCCCACATCGCCCGCACGTAGGACCCTAGCGGCTGACGCCGGGACACTGGGCGGGTTAGCCGGACGTTGCTGATGCTGCTGATGATGTTGATGGTGGTGCTGATCATGATGGTGATGGCGGTGGTGGTGTTGATGTTTATGATGATGTAGTTGATGATGGTGGTGGTGCTGATGATCATGATGATGATAATGATGTTGATGCCGATGATGATGCAGCTGCCCCTCTCCCGGACAGGCGTAGCCGGAGGCCTGACGGCCCTCTCCAAGATGCCGGCCTGCAACATCATGCTGGTGGGAGCGGAGAAGCGGAGCCTCTCCGGCTTCTCACAGGCCAACGTGCTGCCACACACCGGCTTCATCTACTACTCGCAGCTGGTCCAGGAGCTGCCGCCCGTGAGTGGCCGGGTGGGCGAAGGCATCGGTTTGGGGCCGAGAAATCCGCGGTTCGATTCCCAGCGCGGGTAACTTTCGGTTTCCGTGAGGGGTGTTGACGCTTGTGGCCTGAATAACTGTATGCACCGACAGGCGATTACTTCATTATCGCGAGAGGCGAGGGCTACGTTGACATCGGCTGCCTAATCCGCCTGGTGGCGCAGGGAGGGAACAACTAGAATTTTTGTTTTACTTTGTTATCTGTGTCGGCCTGACGGGTCGCCTTATAAAACTGCATTTGTTTTATGCACAATGGCAATGTTGAACTCTGCTTCTTCACTGAAGAGCGACCGCAAGCGGTCGTGGACATGTCAGGTGCAGCACCTGCAGTTTGTGGCATGTTCGCCCGTGGGTGACCTGTCGTCCTCGATAATTCGTGCAATGTTACCCGTGTCGCGGCTCTCCGTGACCCGTCACGTATGACCCGTCACTCCCGTAACACGCGTGACGCGCGCGACCTGACCTGACTTGCCCTGATCGGGACGGCAGGACCTGCGCCGCAAGACGGCGCGCGTGGTGTCGGCCAAAGTGGCGCTGGCGGCGCGCGTCGACAGCTTCCACGAGTGCCCGTCGGGCCACGTGGGCCGCAGCCTCCGGGAAGATATTGAGAAGAAGCTGGACAAGATGCAGGTGGGCTGACAGAGGGCTGGTGGGGCGGTGCTGGAGACTGGGGCCGGGATTTGGGCTGGGGCCGGGGCCGAGTCGGGGTCAGGGCCGGGGCCGGGGTCTGGGCCGGGGCCGGGACCGGGACCGGGGCCGGGGCCGGGGCCGGGGCCGGGGCCGGGGCCGGGGCCGGGGCCGGGGCTGGGTCTGGCCTGGGAGTAAGGCGGGCTGCTGGAGCGGGGTTCGCACTGCCGTGCTTTCGTCATCATTGGGGCCTTGCGACGTACTCAGTTGCTGAGATCGTGTGGCGTCGCCTGTCTCTCGCTCTGGCGGGAAGGGCGTGCACGGCGGGGATCGAACCCCGCTTCTCTGGTTTCCCAGATGCGCACCTGTGCAAGTCGTGAAGCCGCCTCCTGATGGGTATGGCTGGGACCGAGAGCATGACATGTCTAGCAGAGTTGAACCGCGAGGCAGTGACACGGACCTGTGCATGATGACTGACTCAGCCCTAGCCCATGTCGCGGTGCCCGCCTCCGGTAAGAGCGTCTAGGCGCGTTTGTGATTATAACGATGACAAGACTGCCTCTGGCGCCTTTCTTGAGCCAGTGGCTGTCATTGCGCGCTGGAACTACAATCTGGTGACTCTGACTCTGACTTTGTCCCGCGCTGCGTTGCAGGAGCCACCTCCGGTGAAGGCGGTGAAGCCGCTGCCGGCGCCCATCGACATGCCGGGCAAGAGACGCGGCGGCAAGCGCGTGCGCAAGATGAAGGAGCGCTACGCCGTCACCGAGATGAGGAAGCAGGCCAACCGCATGACCTTTGGAGAGGTGAGACCCCTCGCGTCAGCCCCTCCAGGCTGAACCAGGCCGAAGAGTGGAGTGTAGGGCTCAGGTGTCGGAGACGTTTTGGACGAGGCGGAACGAAGTATGCCCCGTTCACCTTAGTTTGTTACGCTGAACTTTTGGAAAGGATGTGCTGGTTGGAGACCTGTGGGATGTATGTCAAGAAGGATCACTGTCGCTCCGCCTTGTACATGGTTAAATGTCAGCACGGATTGACATACGCCCTGGGTCTGAACCCATCGATTCCAATCGTTTCGGGTAGGCTGGATGCAAAAATGGACGTGAACCAGGCTGTCCAACATGCTCTGGAGGCTGTCACTTATTCGCGGGACATCACCACCGGCGTCATCAGAACACCGAACCCAACTAAGCGCTCACAGCACGTGACAACCAAAGTGCTGGGCGACATCACCTCCCAGACTTACTGCTCGTTGACCCGGCGTCGCCGTCGGCGGCCGCACCTGACCTGTTGGGCGTGGCCCCCACCGTCAGATCGAGGACGACGCGTACCAGGAGGACCTGGGCTACACGCGCGGCAACATCGGCAAGGGCGGCACGGGCCGCATCCGCGCAGCGCAGATCGACGAGAAGACCAAGGTCGGTCACGGGAGTCGGGCGGGGGCGGGGACGGTCTCTGACTGTCCCTTGTGGTCTGGAGTACAAGTCTCCCAGTCTTCTGCCGGTCTCTGTCCCGTGTGGTCTCCCAGTCTCCCAGTGGTCCTCCCAAAAGTACAAGTCTCCCAGTCTTCTGCCGGTCTCTGATTGTCCCTTGTGGTCTGGAGTACAAGTCTCCCAGTCTTCTGCCGGTCTCTGACTGTCCCTTGTGGTCTGGAGTACAAGTCTCCCAGTCTTCTGCCGGTCTCTGATTGTCCCGTGTGGTCTGGAGTACAAGTCTCCCAGTCTTCTGCCGGTCTCTGACTGTCCCGTGTGGTCTGGAGTACAAGTGTCCCAGTCTTCTGCCGGTCTCTGACTGTCCCCTGTGGTCTGGAGTACAAGTGTCCCAGTCTTCTGCCGGTCTTTGACTGTCCCTTGTGGTCTGGAGTACAAGTCTCCCAGTCTTCTGCCGGTCTCTGTCCCGTGTGGTCTGGAGTACAAGTCTCCCAGTCTTCTGCCGGTCTCTGTCCCGTGTGGTCTGGAGTACAAGTCTCCCAGTCTTCTGCCGGCCTCTGACTGCTCCGTGTGGTCTGGAGTGCTGGTCTCCCAGTCTGCTAGTTTCTGACTGCCCCGTGTGGTTTCGAGCCTCCCAGTCTTCTGACAGTCTCCGGCTGTCCCGTATGATCACAGGTACGAATCTCCAAGACCCTGCAGAAGAGTCTGCAGCGACAGCAGAACTACGGCGGCACAACGACCGTCAAGAAACACGTGGCTGGCACGGCTTCCAGCGTGGCCTTTACACCGCTCCAGGTCAGTGGCTGGTTCAGGTCAGGTCATAGGCCGGAGAGGCTGTGCGGGGCGTTGTGAGAGTCGGGTGAGGGGCCGCGATGTCAGCTCAAGGCAGATCACGGGTCGGATTGGGTCAGGAGACCCCGGGGTGTGGCAGACTGGTGTCAGGTCAGGGGGCCCCGTGGGTGGCATCGGTGGTCGCTGAGTCCAGTTGCTGGTTAGCGTGCAGTCCAGTGACGGCGTCCACGCGGTCTGTTTTGTGAGATCCGAGAGCCGAGCAGCGGTCCCGTAGCGGCCCCTGGCCACGTGACCCGTGACCTGACCGTGTGACCTGACCATATGACCTGTGACCTGACCTGTGACCTAACCGTGTGATCTCTCCCTGGCAGGGTCTCGAGATCGTCAACCCGCAGGCGGCTGAGAAGAAGGTGTCAGAAGATAACGCCCGCTACTTCTCGAGCGTCGCCTCCTTCGCCAAGGTGGAGCGCGACTGAACGTTCGGGTCACCCCTGATCTGAGGTCACAGGCACGACCCCGGCACGTGACCTGAGGCCACCGCGGGCCGCGGGTCCGTACACTGCCCGGCCCGATGGGCAGAGATCGACGGCCTCCTGGGTGTGGCGCGATGGCGGCGGGGCTGGGCCGCACGCGGCGGGTACGCGCGTGACCGGCAGGGCCTCCGGAAGCACCCGGGGCCCCCTGCAGAGGCCTCGGGGGATAGCATGAAGACAGCCAGGGTTTTACTGGGGTCTGGGTGACGTGTAGGCCAGAACCTGAGAACGCTGGAGCCCACGTGAACAAGACAAGGCAATGCAAGACACGACACGGCACCGTGAGGACGGGGAACGTGGACGTCATGCCCGTCGGCGGGGTATCGTAGCTCTACCTCCGCGGAGCTCGGCTATTCGTCCAGGCCTCTGGCGTCGACTTCTGTTGTGGACTTGTCGTGACTCCCGCCTGCGGCAAGTGCACGCGCCTGGACCTCACCACCGCCGCATGGCTGTGTGGAGACGGCGGCTCCGCACCGCGCGGTGTCTCGGTGGCTCCCCCATCACAGCGGCCGCGAGCGGCTAATATACCCCGGCGGGGTGTGACCGCCGCCGCGGTGCTGGCGGGGTCGTCCCGGCCGCCCCGCCCGCCGGCGGCCGGGACTGCCCGTATCCGCCGGGGCGGTGGAAGCGTCTCGCGTGCGGCCCCCCCAGCCGGGTGGGCGCGCGGCGTTTGGGCGGCGTGGCTCTCTCATCATGTGTGTGACTACTTCATCAGGTGCGGTGATGTGCTGAGACCGCGCTTGGTCCGGAAGGCTCAAGTGGCAAATACAGGCTGTTTTCGCGACGGTTTGTGAACTCTGGGGGATGCGGATCTGGTGAGCGAACGTCGGTGGTGCGGATTGTGCTTGGTGCGTCCAGGACTGGTTATGGAAATATGCAGCCACGCTATGCAAACTGTGAGCGCTAACGATCCGCTTCAAGCTAAAACATACATATTCGTGTCATGACACACGAATGCTGGACAAATTAAGACCCAGCCGTACTTTACAGACTAAGCGTGCTACACTCACGAACGGCGAACGAACATTCATACGAACAGTGACTTTCGAACAGTGGCCTGCAAATTCGTGAAAATAGAACACAGTGAACATGGCATTTTCGCAGACATTTCTTGATTTTCCCGAGCTTTCCGGCACTTCAAACCCATAAGGCCCTCCAGACGTCATGTCCAGCGTCGGTGCGCCCTACGACTTCAGTCATCACCGCCATGTACTCTATCTTTGGGGCGACTTCAGTCATCACCGCCATGTATTTTATCTTTGGGACGACTTCAGTCATCACCGCCATGTATTCTATCTTTGGGACGACTTCAGTCACCACCGCCGTGTGTTCTATCTTTGGGACGACTTCAGTCATCACCGCCATGTATTCTATCTTTGGGACGACTTCAGTCATCACCGCCATGTATTCTATCTTTGGGACGACTTCAGTCATCACCGCCATGTATTCTATCTTTGGGACGACTTCAGTCATCACCGCCATGTATTCTATCTTTGGGACGACTTCAGTCATCACCGCCATGTATTCTATCTTTGGGACGACTTCAGTCATCACCGCCGTGTGTTCTGTCTTTGGGACGACTTCAGTCATCACCGCCATGTATTCTATCTTTGGGACGACTTTAGTCATCACCGCCATGTATTCTTCCTTTGGGACGACTTCAGTCATCACCGCCATGTATTCTATCTTTGGGACGACTTCAGTCATCACTGCCATGCATTCTATGTTGGGGATTGCCAGCGCACGGTGGCTGTGTGGTGCTGAGGAGGACGGCGTGGGAAGGATAAACACTCACACCGCAAAACACGTTAATCGTTAATTACTTCGAGTCCTACATGGGCACACAACACAATACCACACGAGACTCACACACACCGTAGTATGATACTATGCGTTCGCATCCCGGCCCATGGCATCGTAATACGATGCCATGAACGCATAGCCCGGCCCAGGGTGTATGGCGGTGCTGTGAGCACGCATTCTGGCCCTTAACGTCGTGTGTAGTACAAAGCCCAGCCCGCAACGTCAAAGTGCGTAGTGCAAAGCCCAGCCCGCAGCGTCGAAGTGCGCAGTGCAAAGCCCAGCCCGCAACGTCAAAGTGCGTAGTGCAAAGCCCAGCCCACAACGTCGGAGTGCGTAGTTCAAAGCCCAGCCCGCAACGTCGAAGTGCGTAGTGCAAAGCCCAGCCCGCAACGTCGAAGTGCGTAGTGCAAAACCCAGCCCATGGCGTTGTGGTGCAACCCAACATACCCCCCCCCCCCCCCATCACAGACTCGGTCGCACTCTCGATATGTTGGGGTGGCACCAGCTTGGACTGCTTCGGCACATAAGTGCCAAAATAGGCCCAAAATTAGAACGTGGGCCTCCTACACGTCAGAATGGGGCCTATAAGGGTCAGAATGGGCCATATACGGGCCAAAATGAGCTCTTGACAGCTCAGAATGGCCCTTCAGAAGCTTACGTAAAGCCTTTACAGTTCAGAAAGGCCCATTACCATGCAAGTAGGGGCTCTCAACAGGCCCTCCAAGTTGGGCGGGGAACCCCCCCCCCCCCAGAGCTTTCAAGTTGGGGGGAAGGGGTGAGCTGCCTCCACTGCCCCCTCCTCCGGTCTCTGCGTCCTTTGAGAGTCTGGATCAAAAACTCTGTGTCATGCACGCCGCAGTCCGCAACCATGCTGGTATGCGCAAGAACGAAAAAGCTTTCGTGGTTCCTTTATTAAAGGGATGCGTTGCGCAGTGTTTCCGTGCGTAGAAACTGGGATAATCCGTATCCCTTGGCAATACCTACAATAACTGAGTTATCTCCCTCGCCTACCCAGGAGTTCCACGAATGTCCATCGGGTTAGCCCGCCGAAGTTCATCATCACATCACCACAGCAGACAATGTCAGGCGTGCTCGCACGACTCCTAGAACACGATGGCCGGGCGGGACACCCTCGTGACGCTCGTGTGACGGGTGTGACGCGTGTCTCTCAATCGCGTAACGCTCGTGTGACGCATGTGTCTCTCACTCGTGTGAGACGACTACTTGTGGTGTGCGGTGTTGGTGAGGTGCCCCCCCCCCCCCTCCCTGCACACGACGCGCGCCGATCCCCTGTTTGTTTACGCCCCCTCCCCCTCCCCCGCCCAGTCCAGCGCCGCGTGACGATTTTAGATCGATATTACAACGTTCGTCAAGTTAGATCGATATTACAACGTTCGTCAAGTTAGATCGATATTACAACGTTCGTCAAGTTAGATCGATATTACAACGTTCGTAAAGTCAGATCGATATCACGACGTTCGTCAAGTTAGGTCGATGTTACACGTTCACGTTCACGTGTCATATTCGATCTACTCACCAGTTACAATGAAATTTAGCTCACAGATAGAGCTAATTATGCCAATGACGCATACACATGTCACTAAGTGTGACATGACACATGATGTACCGTCATATGGCACAACATATGAGAGACAACGGCCAATTAAATCACAGGAGATGCATCGTTCAGCATTCCTTGGTTTTGGTGGCACCTTACGAAGCCGGATGTCTCGTTTTAGAGATGCGTCATATATGCTATTGTTTGAGAGCCCCTGGAATGCGTAAATTCAAATGCCACGCGTGGCCACTTGGTGAAAAACTTAATACGTACATGGTACGCATTTTTGCTCAATTTCAAGGTGATCTAAGGAGTCCCTCGTGCATTTACTTGACACACAATGTGTATGTGTTAACACATGCGAAGCTGTCATTTTCAAGTCTTGAATGCCTCTGGAAGGTGAACATGTGAATGTCGTACTATAATATTTGGTGGTTAGGTGTAACTATGTAAGGCGATTATTTGTGGGAATTTCAAAGCAATCAAAGGAGTTCGCGAATGTGTGAAAACCGACATCGAATGTGACATTTTTTATTTGTGCGTCATATTTTGCATGCCGTAACGTCATATGGCACATCATATAAGAGGCAACGGCTAATCACACCATAAGAGATGCATTGTTCAGCATTCCTTGGTTTTGGTGGCATATTACGACCCTGCATGTCTCGTTTTAGATATATGTCATATATCATATTGTTTGAGAGTCTCTGGAATGCGTAGATTTGAATGTCACAGATTGCCACTTGGTGAAAAGCTGTATACGTACATGGTACGCATTTTGCCCAACGTCAAGGTGATCGAAGGGGTCTTTCGCGCATTTAGTTGACATACAACGTGTATATATTAGCACGTGCGAAGTTGTCATCTTCAAGGTTTGAATGTCTCTGGAAGGCGAACGCTTGAATGTCATACTATTATATTTGGTGGGTAGGTGGAACCATGTAAGGTGATTACTTGTGGCGAATTTCAAAGCAATCAGGGGAGTCCGCGGATGTGTGAAAACCGACATCGAATGCGACTTTTTTTGGTTTGTGCGCCACATTTTGCGTGCCGTACCGTCATATAGCACATTATATGAGAGGCAACGGCTTATTACATCACAGGAGTTGCATTGTTCAGCATGTCTTGGTCATGGTGGCATATTACGACGCTGTTTGTGCCGTTTTAGAGATATGTCGTATATCCCGATGTTTGAGAGCCTCTGGAATGCGTGAATGGAAATCTCACAAGTTGCCACTGAGAAAAACGGTATATGTCCATGGTACATATTTGTGGCACATTTCAAGGCGATCAAAGGAGTCCCTCTGCCATCGTACTAACATGAAATGCATATATGTTAACACTTGCGAGATGGACATTTCCAAGATTTGAATGCCTCTGGAAGACGAGCATTTGAATGTCACAGTCTAGTATTTGGAGGCTAGATGGAGCAACATGATATAAATGTTTCTGCCGAATTTCAAAGCAATTGAAAGATCTCGGTCTTGAGTGACCTTGAACTTTTGTTTTTTTACGAGCGTGGTTTTAAATGTCACAATTGGAAAAATGATTTTATTAGGCAGCGTGTATGCACCCTCCAAAATAGAGGGCGGCTACGCACCGGGCTTACACACCCTCCAAAATAGAGGGCGGTTACGCACCGGGCTTATACACCCTCCAAAAATCTTTCAGATGGTTGTACGTGTCAAGCATACGCGGATTGGCAGCCTGGCAGGGAAAGAAGTGCAAAAATGCAGAATACCGTGCTAAAAGTCGGTTCTATGCATGATAGACATCAAACGATCACGAAATCCATCAACTCACTCTGAACCAGTCTTTGGTCACAAATGTTTGCCGCCGGCCCTCATCTCCAGTGAATAGATGGTTAGCGCGCTGGTCTCGCACGCGATAAGCCCGAGTTCGAATCTTGACAACGGCCGCTGTCAAGTGGGTGGGTTCATGGCCTATCGGCGCGCCGCGATGATGCCAACTCGCTTCACTTCTAAGCGGCATGAATTCTGGATAGAGCTCTTCATATCGGACAGCACCGCAGTTTCTAATGCTACGGGGGGGGGGGGGGAGTCCACACCCAACAGAGATATTGAGGGTCCCGTGAAGGTTGACCGTAAATCTAAATGAGTGAGACACACTGAACAGCCAGTGGAAGTGACGCACACGACGGCGGAGGCATGTAGAATTACGTTCGGCAATTGCGCGTAAAAATTTATCGGTGCGTATTCGACTGCTGCTCAAAGGCGAAGGCACCAGGGCCAATAGGGACGGAACCTGAGCGGTCATGGGTGCCGACACCAACAAAGCGGCTCCCGTCAAGTATAGGGTCCTCAGAGCAAGCAAAAAGAACTCAAGACCAACGTGGCGGGCCCCTAAACGATCGGCAGTGCCTCGACAGACTGACCTATGAAGCCCCGGTCCAGCCCAGCCCCGGTCCGGCAGGCCGCAGGACCCTGGGAGCAAATGGAATTATTCAAGACCATAAATCAATACCTCTGTGCAATCAAGAGTGCACGGGCAGGTTAACAACACGAGTCTCGATAGGAGTGAAAAGTCAGCCGCAAATGAGATCAGAGAGTGGCCTCAATCAAAGTAGTGAGCCCACGAACATCGAACGTCTCCGTGCCTTACCTTATAAGAGCCCAAGCAGCGGCACAAGGCCCTTCAAGCAAGTAGAAAGTACCTGAGGTTTATATAAAGGGTCCCTGAGCAACTGAGTGCACCCTGGTATATGCGGCCCCGGAAAAAGCGTATGCAGCCCTTCGAGCGAATGGGAAGAATCCGTGGAGGAAAACCTGATCGATCAACAGTGCTCAGCCATGGAGGCAGATAGCGTCCCAACAGCACATTGGGCCCTATGAGAAAATGCGAAGAGATCAAGGGTAACTTGGAAAGTTCCTTAGCGTTCAGATTGACGCAGCAAGTGGACATATAGAGACAGGCAGCCAACAGCGTAATGCATTTAGACAGCGTAATGAGCCCCAAATTTTTTCCCAAACAACACTCTCAATCAGCGAAGAATGAACTTCGTTTACTCATGAACTCTTTACTTCCGCTAGCAATGTTCCTTGGTTATTTGTAGGCCCAAATGCATCCAATTTTGTTGTGCCTTTGTTGAAATGAAACTGCGTCCGCCCGGCCGGTTATGGGCCCCTTCGGAGCCTTTAGGTTCCCTCGGCATGGTCAATGGGACATGGTCCTGTGACATGGCTTAGACACAGAACTAGAGGAACACAGCCTGGTGGTTACACAATGAGACGACAACGATCGAGTCCCAAACACACAAGTCATCGAGCAAAGTTCGCTCAGGAACACTCACTCGTTCTTCTCATCAATTCACTTCTTAGTCACTGTGAACGCAAAACGCGAAAAGAGCACAGCCTAGAGGACGCGTCAGAAGGTACGACCAATGACGAAACCAGGCAAGACATCAGCCTGCCTAGTCATCCCAGCACAGTTCGCACACGAACACGTACTCGTCCTCTTCATCAATCCCTGCACAGGCATCGTGCGCCCATTTATCGCAGAGAGCACATCGCGGCCAGGACTCGCTCGATTTGGACATGGAGAAGAAGGACCCGCAGTACAGACAAGCTACATCTTCTTCGTCCGAGGACTCCTCAAATGTAAGCTTTCGCGGCGTACGCTTCCTTTGTTTGCGCCACGGTTTCTGAGTTTCTACACTCTTCCTTTTTCTTCCTTTAGACTGACTTCTGTCGTCATTTTTCTTTCCTCCCTGTCCACCTTCTTTTCCTTTGAGTCTCTTCTCGAGTTCCTCCTTGTATGGTGTGCCAGTCAAGACACATGTTTTACCTTTCTTTCGTCCTTTACCTCTCTCCTCCCTTGAGTGCACTTTTGGCACAGGGAGGATATCGCGGGGAGACACGTAGGAGCTTGCGGGTGAGTCATTTTGACCTTGGGAAGCATGGCTCGGTCCAGCTGAGCATGACACTTCTAGAACGTCATCTTCGTCATCGCTAGAGCTTGAGAAATCATCTGGCAGAACCCCAGCGGTGAGCAACTTCGCCGGAGTTTCGGCATTAGTCGAGCTTCCCTGCTCCGATATTCCAGCCTGCGTTGCGTCTCCGGCGACAGTTTCCGAGGACTCTCGAGCGTTCGTGCTCACCGATACATCAACGTCAGAAGGCCCAGGCATGGGCAGAGGAGCTGCTGCTGAGTTGAGACCCACTGGTGCGTCTGCGGTGCCGGTCAGCGGGATGTTCGTTGTTTCACGTAACCCAAAAGCAGGGTTTGACCACACGATTCCTGATCTGAAATGTCAAAAGCTACGGCCTTTCCTGGCTCAGGACTGGTGTATTGTGTGATGTTTCAGGCTGCACGAAATCATTTTCCGCTTTGGAAAAACATGAATAGTTTTGAAGCTAAAGGAAGACAAACTTGTTTGTTGTCCTGTTGGCTTGGTCAGGTTCATGAAAGGCCATGCGATGCCCGATGATAGCAATCTGATATAGTTTTACGCGCGCTACTGGATGCCACTTTTTTCTTTATTATTTGTTGACTTTCAGAGATATCAGCGTGTCTGCAAAGCAGTCTGGCCTGGAAAAGACGAGAATAACTCCTGTCTGTGAGGCCCAAATGTCCCGTTGCATAATTTGCAAGCCCAAATCCGTCATTTTCCTGTTTCCCTTCCAAGCTCTGAGACCTGTGTCCTTTCCAATCCGCATCCTCTAGGACCTGGTCGCTTGTCAGGAAGTGAATGATGCCCTGTGAGGTATCATGCATGAACCGGTGGAGGAGAAGGTGGTAACTGCTGCTCACGAGCTGGCCGACAGCCTGATGACGCACGCCAACACCCGGGCCTTCGGCGAACATCTGCAAAACACCTGGGTCGGCTGCACCCGGAAGTGGGCCTTGGGACTCCGGGCGCAGAAGGCATCTCCACGAACATGCACGTGGAGGCCTTCCACCGGGTCCTGAAGTACCAATATCTCAACGGAAGGATCAACAGGAGAGTTGACAAGTGGCGTTCAAACATGATGCGGTTTCCTTAGTGCCTGCACACAGCACCCACAGTCCAAATGAGCGTCAAATATGGAGTCCATATAAAATAGCGCCCTGTGTCGTCATAATACCGTTTGAGGCATGGGAACGACCAATGCTTTCAGCGAGTTTATATGTCTGCCAAACAGCCGTATGCATATTTGGAGGCCAGCGAGACACTTGCTGTGGGGCGTCGTTGCCCTTTGCAGCATCATTGCAACGCCAGATACGCCCCTAACACTTTTGGTTATTGTTAAAAAAAAACTACGAGAGCCATTCTGTAATACCAGAGGCACGTGGAAGCCGCTTTTTACGGCACGTCAACCAGAAATTATATTCTTCCATCACGGAATTACAATCGAATTGTGAACACCCCGTAAACATGTTTCCTGTGATGCATTCCGATGTGTGCGTTCTCGTGCATTGGTACACCCGCTCGCGACGTCTTGTCATTTATTTTGTACTCGGCGCTTCGCCGGCAGCAGTCCGCGCCCATGTCGCATCTCGGACCACTCCGATACAGCAGGTGTGTGCATCCAGCTGTCCTTTGGTCACCCATGCCCAGGAAATCCCAGAACGACACGCACTGAGGGCTGCTCATGATACTCCATTAACGATCGTGGTGTCTGGCGCCGCATTTGGACTACTCGCCACGCTTTCTCGTAACAGCAGGATGACACATGCCACTACCGAGTAAGTTGGAAATAAATGAATGGGATTACGACTGGGTCATTCCATGGTAACGTAGTAGCCTTGGAAAACTGGAATACAGAACTTGCTATTTAATGCGCTGCATGTAGTGCGCGGGGATTACATGCCAACTTGTGTTCTTGTGATGAATTACTTTGTGCATTATCGGCATGGCAACTTCGTCAGCTTTCGCCCCATGAGGATAAAAACCGCTTTATTTGTTAAGGATGTCGCCTGTTACTTCAACGTACGTCTCAGAAATAAAAGCCTGTCTAACGGCGACAAAGCAAGGAAACTACTTCAACATGCCCCCGGGGTCGGTTGAATACCCTTCGCTCGGATGGGCGCTAATTTGACCCGCTGAGATCTCGAAAACTAAGAGGACTAGATACACCAAATTCGTAGGCTGGGTGGGGCTGTATGTGAACTCATGCGTGTCAGTATTTGAGGTTGCTTGGTCATGATCTTCAGGTCAAATAAAGTCAGACCAGGTCAAACTCCAGATTGGTGTCCAATGTGCTCCATACCTTTTCATGCAACCGTCGGGAACCTAGATGTCTCTTCTAAGCAAATTATCACTGGTGCTAATCTAAGGCCAGTGACCTTGTTTGACGTTTAAAAAAGCCATGATGACCCAAATCATGCAAGACTGCTTTAATTTTTGCAGTCGAATAAGCGTCAAAAATTACGCTAGGCGGTATTTTCCTAAAAGGAAAATATTTGACTGGGTCGTGTTCGGGCCCCTAATATTAATAAAACTTTCATACCTGACCTCAAGTCGAAGGAATTTGTTGATTAAACTTTTGAATGTCTGAGAAATAAAAAATTGGGTACCTGAGAAGCCGTAGATGTCACAGATCTGCGGCTTCGTCTAACAACCCTTCATTCCATCGTATTGGACAATTCCCTAAAAATTGCCTTCGCTGAATCTATGGCCTAACTTTAACTCGTCATAGGTCAATAGGCCAGCGACCTTACAAGGTGCATCTAATGTTGATGCCCAAAATCCGGCATTCATTTGGCAACGGTATGCAAAATTTGGCGCGGCTATGCCGCGCTTTTCATAAATCATTCCGGAAAAACCGGGGGGGGGGGGGGGGGGGGCAAATTGACCTACCTCCACCCCAGCACATGTTAAAAACCCGATGTTCCTGTTGGAGTTTTGTGACTTATTTCTACAATCGCACATAACGCTGACCATAGCAGGTGTTCAGCACTTGCATTGATACAGTTGTTAAATTATATATATATATATATATATATATATATATATATATATATATATATATGTATATATATATATATACATATGCATATTATAATTTTCAATATAATGACGCAAAATAGTTGTTAATAAAGAACATCTTTAAAAAATCTTCACACACTTCAACATTTACCATTCGATTCCACACCCCTCATAATGTTTTCTATACAAGGTCCGGCACCCTTTCTAAGCGCTGCATTGTGTCACGCTCTATCATTAAGCTACATATATCGTTTGCCATAATTCCAATTTTCATGTGTACTTAACGTAACCTGGTAGGAAGCATGATACGTGCCATCCAACAAACATCCTTTCAGTCCAGTCATAGGTCATGTTTACCGAGATTACCATAGAGTGTCGTTCAAAGGTATTGATCACACGAGCACGAGTGATGAGTTAGATAGGAATTACTATGATGAAAATCAGAACAGAAATATAAATATTAGCTAGCTCTGAACAAATCAAATACGTTTCCGCCGCGTTTATTTGATGAGAGCCGTCCACATTTGCGTCCTTTGCCTCAGGGTTAGACCACTGGCTGCTTTGTCCGATGGACCACAAAGAGAGCAAAAATCGAGAGAAGCCACAACAGTAGACGGTGGCCGGGAAAATGAGGCAACGTCATAGCATTACACTGCATTTCAGGTGCATCCCAGCTCTTCTCAAGTTCGAAACCGACCCGATGGTGAAAATGGGCCGCAGGCAGCTGAAGCAAGCTCCAAGCCTGCACGGCGAGCAGATCGCCAAACGGCATGCCACGGCAGCGGCCCTAGTGGCTTCCGGCAAACCCTGCGCCGTATTCGTTCCGGACAGTTTGCTGCCTACCTGGAAGGTCGCCAGCGGCGACGCCACGCCGGACCACTCCGTGGCACTGGAACACCGCCGCTGCACTGATCAGAACTGCGACCAGCGGTGCCAGGAGTGCAGCGCCTGTGTGCACCAGTTCCGGTGTGACTGCGTCGACTGGTGGGACAGAAACTAGTGTGCAAACACATCCACTTGGTTTGCCTCCTAGTCACCGATGTGGCCGCTCAGGCATGGCAAGGCCCAAGGCCAAGGCCCGACATCATCCTTCCGAACACGTCAGATGAGCCGCAGGAGACCAGCGACCGACCAGGTCGTCACAGCTCATACCAGCGCCTCGTTATGGCAAAGTACGCAGAGCAGTTAGTGCGCGTGCCCTCCACATCAGACAATGTTCTAAAACAAGTGCACACCAAGACGCGGGGAGTGGACCAGCTGCTGGCGATCGGAGCTGCCCACGGCCAAGAAGACCTGCCGGCCGCCACGGGCGGAGGCCAAGCGTGGAACGCCAAGGTCAGTACGCAGCCCACGTTCACATCCCGTCGTCAGAAGCGGCCAAGGTCGCAGTCTGCCCTAGGCAGACGCGATGGCGCAACAGCTCGGGCCATCGTGGGCGCTCTGTGCGATGGCGATGTTGGCCGGGAGCAAGTGCACTATATCCATGTGGATCACGCTCACCAGGCGGTCAGCGGGCGATAGATGCCAGCTGTTGGCATGGGCTGGTGTCTGATATGTGTGTGTATGAAACTTCAAGTGGAGTAATACAGTTGAATGTAACCATAATTTACAAGTGCATCAGAGTACCCTGCCACATTGTCATGGTAAGCTGTGGTGAAGTCACACCAGAATACAAATTTATGAAGAACATAGCCATATATCATGCAGAAACAGCCACAACAATAGCTCACTTATCATCAACAAGCCAGTTATATGAGTTGTTATCACCCATCACAAGGCCACTCAGAGCCAGCATATAGCCAACATGCTTATGCAACAATCTGCAGCTACTGACCAGCCAACAGTCCTTCACCAGTCAATTTACATGCAATTTAAGTTACTACAAGGCATATATTAGTCTATATCATGCTGTATGCAACCACAAAAAGAGCCCAAAGGGTGGTTTTCAGTTAGCAATTTTGGTTGTCATTTAAAACATACACAAAATAAACGTTGCATGAGTGATATTACATAAAGCGACACGTGAATAAATCAGTCCACTCTATGACAAAATGGCAGACATTGACATTGGTGGATAAGAAAATCACAGTGCGGTTACATCGTTACACAGTGGGCCCGGAAAGTGAATGGTCAGAGATAATGACCTGGCAGTTGGTCTGCATGGGTCCTTTAAGGAATGGTGGAAAGTTTTACAAGAAGCCAGACCTAAGCAATTGTCCCAGGACAGCATGTTTACATTCTGTATTCCACATCATAGCTAGCGTCACATTGAAACACATCAGGGAAACATTTTCAAACATCACCAGCAGAGTCAAAAAGTCTACCAAAGTGCAACAAATGCCAAAAATATTCTTCATGCCAGTAAAACATACATGTAACTCCAAAATCTTTGAAGAAGTAGTTGGCATGCAGTATTTGCAAACATAACATAATGTCGGTACATCACTTGCACACGTCACATGATGCAAGTTGCCTTTTTCTGAAGTCACATTATAAAGTAGCATAAGTTACTGACAGCCCTAAGTTGCAAACAACAACATGTGGTTTCAGGATGCTGCCAGGACCGTCTTAAGGGGTCAGAGGTCAGTGAGCACCCATCAAAAAATTGCATTGCTTTTTGTGAGGATCGGCCTGACACAAAACAAAAGCGTGGTGTATGGGGGGGGGGGAGGGAGGGTATGTCATCCTCAGACTACTCACAGGCGCTGACACACTTATGATCAACCACGCTTCATTTTTGCAGCTTGGAATATGGATCAGCTGCTTTGCTATCTTTATGCTAAATGTACGGCTGAAAAGCATATTAAACGCCAGCCTAGTCACATCACCAAGCGGACCCAGTTATGGAAATCGCTCGTATATAACGAATATGCATATTTCAGTTTCATTCCACTGTCCTCTCCTAACTCCATCCATTTGTTCCATATTTGCCCAATTTACACGAGAACAACGGGAAATTGAGAAATCATTCGCTGTTTTCTCTCGATGCATCAGCATGTCTGTGGTGCGTTAAGAACGCACCATTTACAAGAGCTCCTCCCGCTAGTCATATATTTTTTGCATTTCAAAATATTATTAAAAATGCTCTTGTGTGTCGAGCCAATGTGAAGGGTTCATCCGCACGCATACGCTACCTGGCGCGAATCGATTGCTGAGCGTCATCGCTGCCTGGCTGCGCCGCCCCCGTTGCGCAAGAATTAGCGTGTGGTTGGTTGGGGCATGTCTGTAAGTGGAAGAAAGGTGGAAGGATTAGACACCAATTTTCTGCCAGTTATCTACGACATTATACGAGGGTAACTATGATTTCGCGCTATCGTCATTTGCATCGCGAGCTGCTTTCATTGTTTGCGGGGATCGTCCAGGCCAGGTTGGGAAAGAGATCCTTATGTCCGCTCCGTGCCGGTCTCGCTAAGCATCAAACATTTGTTTGCAGTTTTTTGGGTGCATGGGCATGGTGAGCATATACGTGGAAATATGCCATTCTGTATGTAATCCAGGAACAGTGCTCAATGCCATCTCAAGATCTGCTGTGAACCTCCTGCTGGTGTGATGACTCAGCCAAATCATGTGGAATTTTCAGGTTGTGTTTGCACAAAAATGTTTTTTGAGCATGGTTTCCATTGATAATAGTGTTCATGGTGTTGTTAAAGGAAGGTACCTGGTAATTTTTTACTTTGGTACCTGTATGGCCGACGGAGGGAAGAGCTACGCTAGCTACAGGGTTTCGAGTATTGTCGTCCGGGGGAAAAGCTGTGAGGCATCGGCTGACATTGTCACGTCACTGAAAATGGTTTTGCATCGATCGGGATGGGGGTCCTTTCGGGCCGACTGAAGGCCATAAGGCTTTTGAATGTGACATGATGTCACTGGTATTCGGCTGGGTATGTGACGTCACGGGTCGTGAGTTTGTAAGGCTCTTTTGGGTCCACCGAATGCCGTAATGCATCAGCTGGCCATGTGTCGTCACTGGTATTCGATTAAACATCAGGCGCGACCGGCCTCGTTCCATCTTTACTTTTCGTACCTGACTGCTGCAAGCATTTGCGTGCCGCATAAAGGTTTGACCGAATCACCTCAATGTGTGACGTCCCTAATCATCACTTCATACGGGTGCACTTAGGCCCCACGACCACGGTGTGTAATGGTCTACGAAGTATCACCGGATAGCGTGACGTCACTGGTATTCGAATAAATACTGAGCGCAGCAGGCCGTGCTTTATTTTTACCTTTGTATCTGACTACTGCAAGCATTGGCGTGCTGGATGAAAGCTGCCGAACCACCTGAGTGTGTGACGTCACTGGTCACGAGTTTCACCGGTGCTTTTCGGCCAACTGAAGACCACAAGGTGTCAGCTAACGACGTCACTGCTATACGACCGATTGTAAGACGTCAATGGTCGTGGGTTTCCACGTGTCCTCTAGGACCGACGAAATGCCGTAAGGCATCAGCTGGCGATATGACGTCACTGGTATTTGGCTGAACATCAGCCAACAGGTCATGCTCCATTTATACCTTTCGTACATGTCTGCTGCAAGTATTGGCGGATTTTTTGCGGCCAACTGAAGGCCATAAAGCATCAGCTAGCGATGTGACGTCACTGGCATTCGACCGTGCGTGTCGCTGGTCATGAGATTTTACGGCCTCTTTTGGGCCGACGAAAGGTCATACGGCACTGACTGACGATGTGACGTCACTGGTATTCGAATGAACTTCGGGCGCGACAGGCCATGTTCCACCTTTATCTTTGGTACCTGTCCATTGCAAGCATTGCCGTGGAAGGCTCTGCCAAATTACCTGAGTGTGTACGTCACTGACCATTAATTTGTATACTCTTCTGAACCTACTATAGGCCACAAGGCATCAGGTGACGATATGATGACACTAGGTCTCGACTAGACATCATGCGCAACAGGCCATGCTCTATCTAAGCCTTGTTTCGTCTGTACCTTTCGCACCTATCTACTGCAAGTATTCGCGCGACACATAGGGGCTCTGCCGAATTACCTGAGCGTGTGGTGTAACTAGTCATGAGTTTACGCGGGTTTACTCTGGCTGACCGAAGGACATCAAGCATCAGCTGACGATATGACGTCACTGGTATTCGACTATACTCCAGGCGCGACAGGCCATGTTCCATCCTTACCTTTCGTACCTGTCTCTTGGAGGTATTGGCGTGCTGAATGAAGGCTCTGTCGAGTCTCCTGAGTAAGTAACGTCACTGGTCAAGAGCTTTTTACGGGACCTTTTGTACCCCCAAACGGTATGATGCATCAGCTGACGATATGACGTCACTGATGTCCGACTTAACATCAGGCGCGACAGGCCATGTTCTATCTTTACCTTTCGTACCCGTCTATTACAAGTACTGACGTGCTGAATGAAGGCTCTGTCGAGTCTCCTGGGTGTGTAACGTTACTGGTCATGAGTTTTTTCTGGCTCCTTGGAACCCTCTATAGGGAAAAATGCATCAGTTGACGACGTGATGCCAATGGTGTTTGACTTAACATGAGGCGTAACAGGTCATGTTCCATCTTTGCCTTTCGTACCTGTAAAGTATTGGTGCGTTAAATGATGGCTCTGCCGAGTCACTTGAGTGTGCGACGTCACTGGTCATGAATTTTTACGACTATTTTTGGCTGAGCGAAAGCCATAAGGCATCAGCTAACGAAATGACTTCACTGGTAGTCCACTGAGTGTGTGACGTCACTGGTCATGAGCTTTAACGGGCCTTTTTTGGCTGAGTTCAGGCCATTAGGCATCAGATAACGTTATGGCGTCACTTGTATTCGAATTAACATCAATTGCAATAAGCCATGTTTCATCTTTACCTTTCGCATCTGCCTACTGCAGGTATTCGTGCGCTACAAAAAGGCTCTGTCGATTCGCCTGAGCGTGTGGTGTAACTGGTCATGAGTTTGTGCAGGTTTACTCGGGCTGACTGAAGGACATCAAGCATCAGCTGACGATATGACGTCACTGGTAATCGACTAAACTCCAGACGAATCATCTGAGTGGGTGACGTCGCTGGTCATGAGTTTATACGGATTCACTTGGGCCGCCCAAGGCCACAAAGCAACACCTCCCGTGAAGCATCACAGGATGATATGTCGTCACTGTTATTCGACTTAACATCAGGTCCAACATGCCACGTACTTTCTTTACCTTTCGTACCTGTCTATTAAAGGTATTGACGTGCTGAATAAAGGCTCCGTCGAATCTCCTGAGTTTGTGACGTCACTGGTCACGAGTTTTTATGGGCTCTTTTGAACCCATTATAGGTTGTAATGCATCGGCGGACGGCATGACGTTACTGGTGCTCGACTAAACATCAGGCGCAACAGGTCATGTTCCATATTTGCCTTTCGTACCTGGCTGCTGCAAATATTCGCGTGCTATATGAAGGCTCCGCCGAATCACCTGAGTACGTGACGTCACTGATCATCAGTTGGTAGGAGGTCACTTGGCCACCTATGGCTACGAAATTCCGCAGCAGAGGCGGGAGATGCACCATAGTTAAGCCCACTAATTTTATTGTGCGCACCATTAAGTAGCAGCTTCAAACGCAACGGGCTGTTTCAACGACTAAAATTTTGAACAAACGTAAACACAAAACAAAGGTGATCCCAGCCCACAAACCGACGTATATGCAAAGCTATTCCGCCCGACATCACAGGATGCGCCCCTGAGCAGCTACGGTCCGGAATGCCCTGATGGCTAAATAATAATCAAGGGCGCCGCCTAGCGGTCATAAGTCTGGGCCACAGCCCGAATATCAGTGACGTCATATGGTCAGATGATGCTTGATGTCCTTCCGTCAGTCCGAGTAAGCCCGCGTAAACTCATGACCAGTTACACCACATGCTCAGGTGATTCGGCAGAGCCTTTATGTAGCGCGCGAATACTTGCAGTATAGAGGTGCGAAAGGCAAAGATGGAACATGGCCTGTTGCGCCTGAGATTAAGTCAAACACCAGTGACGTCATATCGTCAACTGATGTCTTGTACCCTATAGGTACAAAAAAGCGGCCCATAAAGGACTCATGACCAGTGACATTACACACTCAGGAGATTTCACAGAGCTTTCCTTAAGCATGTCAATGCTTACAATAGACAGGTACGAAAGATAAAGACGAACATGGCCTGTCGCGCCTGGTGTTAAGTTGAATACCAGTGACGTCACATCGCCAGATGATGCTTGATGTCCTTCAGTCAGCCCGAGTAAACCCGCGTAAACTCATAACCAGTCACACCACACGCTCAGGTGATTGGGCAGAGCCTTTATGTGGCGCGCGAATACTTGCAGTAGATAGGTGCTGAAGGTAAAGATGAAACTTGACATATTGTACCTGATGCTTAATTGAATACCAATGACGCCATATCGTTGCCTGATGCCTAATGGCCTTAAGTCGGCCGAAAAAGGCCCGGGAAAACTCATGACCAATGGCGTCACACACTTAGTGGATTACCAGTGACGACACATCGTTAGATGATGCCTTATGGCTTTCACTCGGCCAACAATAGCCTGTAAAAACTCATGACGACGCACTCAGGTGATTCGACAGAGCCATCATTAGGCTCGCCGATACTTTAACAGGTGCGAAAGGCAAAGATGGAACATGACATGTTGTGCCTGATGTTAAGTCGAACACCAGTGACATCATATCGTCAGCTGAAGCATTATACCATATAGGGGGTTGAAAAGAGCCCGTAAGAGCTCTTAACCATTGACGTCATATAACACGCGAATGCTTGCAGTAGGCAGGTACGAAAGGTAAAGATGGAACATGGCCTGTTGCGCTTGATGTTGAGTCGAATACCAGTGACGTCATATCATCCCGCGATGCTTCACAGGATATGATGCTTTGTTGCATTGGGGTGCCCAAGTGAGCCTGTATGAACTCATGACCAGCGACGTCACGCACTCAGATGGTTCGGCACCACCTCGATATAGCGCGCGAATGCTTGCAGTGAACAGGTACGAAAGGCAAAGATAGAGCATGGCCTGTTGCGCATGACATCTAGACGAAAACCGGTGACGTCATATGGTCAGCTGATGTGGTGTGGCTTACGGTAGGTTCAAAGCAGTCTATATAAATTAATGGTTAGTGACGTTACACACTCAGGTAGTTCGGCAGAGCCTTCCTTCAGCATTCAAATGCTTGCAATGGACAGGTACCAAAGGTAAAGATGAAGCATGGCCTGTCCCGCCTGAATTTTATTCGGATACCAGTGACGTCACATCTTCAGTTAATGTCGTATGACCTTTCGTCGGCCCAAAAGAGGCCGTAAAATCTGATCACAAGTGACATCACACACAGTCGAATGCCAGTGACGTCACATCATTAGGTCATGCTTTACGGCTCTCAGTTGGCCCCCAAAGTTCCATAAAAATGCATGACCAGTGACGTCACACACTCACGTGATTTGGTAGCTTTTATTCATCACGCCAGTGCTTGCAGTAGACAGGCACGAAGGTAAAAATGAAGCATGACCTGTTGCGACCAATATTTAGTCGAATATCAGTGACGTCACGATACCTGGTGATATTTCACGGAACATGATACACCGCGGCCGTGGGGCCTAAGTGCACTCGTATCAAGTGATGATTAGTGACGTCACGCATTCAGGTGATTCGGTCAAGCTTTTATTCGACACGCAAATGCTTGCAGCAGACAGGTACGAAAGGTAAAGATGGAATAAGGCCTGTTGCGCCTGATGTTTCATTGAATGCCAGCGACGACATATCGTCAGGTGATGCTTTACGGCATTCATTACACCCAAAAGATCCCTAAAGCCTCACAACCAGTGACGTCACACATCCAGTCGAATACCAGTGACATCATATCGCTAGCAAATGCCTTGTAGCCTTCAGTTGGCCCAAAAGAACCCCGATCGATGGAAACCCATTTTCAGTGACGTCACTACGTCGGCTGATACCTGACAGCATTTCTCCATAACGGCAGTACAGGAACCCTGCAGCCAGCGTAGCTCTCCCCACCGTCGGCAATACAGGTACCCAAGTAAAAAAAAGCCAGGTACCTTATGCTACCAAAGAACATGATGAATTAATAAGATTTAAGGACATAATGATGATTAAAAAATTAAAATAGCATGTCTTCACCCAATATCAGTATGCACTGTATTGCACCATAAGTCAAGATGGAGCAGCACCAGGTGGGGTGGTCAGATGATTGTGAAAAGCTGGAATTTGTGTTTGAGGGCCCAGACAATCTGCAAGTGCTATGTGAAAATGTCTTCATAAGAAAAGCAAGAAAGGGAACCAGAATGTAATGTAGCCTAACTGGACCTTACCTAACCATTGCCACCCAGGTCAACCTCCCCACCCAACTGTCCTGGCAACCATCGCCCAGTCGGTGTGCGATATCACATTTTATGCCATATTCCTACCTGATAAAAACATTGTATTTAGCTGCTGTGTTCTCATGTTCTCATGTTATATATTTTGTGTGTAGATCATACATTTTTAAGCATAAAATTCTGATTCAGTTTCTCAAAGCAAAGCTGTATGTTTTACAACTGCAAACTATTACACTTAAAAAATATCTATAAGATGTACAATCTTCAACAAAAATACACAAGCAATCTCATTTCTGGGTTGCCTTACATTGTGTTGCAATAACCTTATTATATGCACACTTGGTGGCCATGCCCTCACTTTATGTCCAAAGAAAGTCAGAAGTTCAGCCAGAATAGCACTCACCTTGGAAACCAGTTGAATTATGTATGATTGGGTGGGGGTCAGTTTGACCCAAATATCTTGAAAACTAAGAGAATTAGAGACAATTCCATAGTGTAGGTTTGCTGTATGCAAACTGACATTAAGAATTTGAGCTTCCTAGCTAGACCTGGTCAAATAAGGTCCAATTCTAGGTTATTGCCCAGGTGTTCCTTGACCTTATGCAACTGCCTTCAACCTGGATACTTGTCATAGGCAAAAGGTCACTGGTGTTCAGTTAAGGTCATTGACCTTGTTTGACAGCAAGAAGAGCATGGTGACCAAAAACCCACTCTGTTTCATTTGCTCTTGAATGAGGAGCAAGGATTGTGCTGGGTAGTAAGTTCCTAAAAACAAATGTTTACTTAGGCCAACTTAGGTCAGCGCCCTGCTTTAGCATTAAGGAAGTTGATGGAAGATATCTGTAATGGTCTGTTATAAAATACCCCACATTCACTGCCATGCTGCCTGTATTCAAGGGAGTAAAAAGCTGCTCTATTGTTGTGCATTTTCACCAGATATTCATTCACTGTGGACAATCATAGCTACAGGAATAGATACACATGCAGTGAGTAATGTTGTGGGCAGTGAGCTGATATCACTTGTTTTGCACTGTGGTTTAGTGGTCTGTTTGGTCTCCCAGGGTTTCCCTAAATATAGGTTTCTTTTCATGGATCACTAAAATGTGAAGAGCCTCATTTGAACATAAAGTGCAAGGGATCAGGCAGCTTTGGTAATCTGCCAGTGTGTGTTTGGAGTCGTGCTTTCTGAGCTTGTAAATGCAGTTTGTGACATCATTTGCATAACTATTTATTACTGATTGGTTTTTCAGCATTGAAAAGGACACACCTGATACCAACAAATCATCACAGGAGGTGGCACAAAAGATACTGGAACTTCAGAAGAAGTTTGACAAAGCAAGAGAACAGGTAACAGCTACTTTTTATATCAATCAGCTTAAATTATGATTAAGTAGCATTGGCTGAATTTAGGTTTAGTGAGACAATGGATTCGTCCTTGTGTCCATGAAAGAAGTATGGGAGTGTAGGTTTGACATGAATTGAATTAACCACATGCATCCCCGAAGGTGTTCTCGTGATGCGGGCTCATTTTTCGTGTTATGCTGGTCTTACAGCCCCACATTTTGTGATACTCACTGTCCAATGCTGCGGTTCTGTTGGTATTATATACTTATAACAGAGGCTGATATAAGGCTGCTTGCCATATTGAAACAATTGGCATGAGATCCTGCATGCATAGCAGAGCAGCTTCTGGGCTGTCAGAGAAATGTGATTCAGAATGGGTGCTGCTGGATCAGGTTCTCTTGATAGTATCTTGATTCTGTATGTATATATATATATATATGCATGTGTGTGTGTGTTTATATAGTTATCATAAGAGGACATTAGAGGACAACAGAATGGTCTGCCTGCATCATTTATCGACCCATATTAGAATACTGTCAGGGGGGGGGGGCCTTTCACGGTCACTCATTGTCATCCGTCCTGTCGTTTTGGTTTTGTCAACGCCGCTTAATAACAGTTGTGGGCTGTTGCCGCTTAATAACAGTTGTGGGCTGTTGCGTCATGGCGTTAAGCTAATGTAAGCGGCGTGCAAAGCTAAGTGGGGAAACAACGGTACGCGTTCTGCATGACCTCAGAGTCGTTGCTCAGTAAAGCTCTGACCGCAGAGCGTCGCGGGCAGGATGGGAGCACCTGCGCCGCTGACTCCGCGGCCACCTCGACCGCAGGGCTACTCCACCTCGACCGCAGGGGTTGCTCCACCTCGACCGCAGGGGTTACTCGACCTCGACCGCAGGGTTACTCCACCTCGAACGCAGGGGTTACTCCACCTCGACCGCAGGGTTACTCGACCTCGACCGCAGGGGTTACTCGACCTCGACCGCAGGGTTACTCCACCTCGAACGCAGGGGTTACTCCACCTCGACCGCAGGGGTTACTCCACCTCGACCGCAGGGGTTAATCCACCTCGACCGCAGGGGTTACTCCACCTCGACCGCAGGGGTTACTCCACCTCGACCGCAGGGGTTACTCCACCTCGACCGCAGGGCTTGCACGCCGTTGGTGCTGCAGCAAAAAGTCCTTCAGACGAGATGTCTACGATATTGCTTATGTTGTCAGTACGTCTACGCGGCGTTAGTGCTACGCGACAAAACGTTTGTTGCGAAGACTTACATCCGTCTTTGCATTTGCCGCACAAAATCAGTCTTAAAAAATAGGTGATACTGCGTCTTCTGCCAAGAGGTTTACGCGGCGTTGGTGCTACACAAAAAAAACGCGTACTTTAAAAAATAACTTGTTCCCATCATTGCGTCCACTGTGAATCCTTAAACAGTCATAACTTATGCACGAGATTACTGCAATGACTTAGACGGGGCATTAGTGCTACGCGATGAATGTTATGCTTCAAAAACCTCTACCCGCCATTACTATTACTGCAAAACTTATGTAGTCATTACTTTTACATATTTCTGCTACTGCAAAGACTTAGCGTGATTTGGTGCTAAACGACAGAATGTATGTCGCGTAACTGTGTGCCTGTCAGTACTTAAACCTTAAACTTCTATATGTGCTCCACTTAAAAACTTGCACAGGCTATACGTACCCGCAACATTACTTCTTCTGCCATGACTTAGGCGTCGAGTGCAAAAGCCAAAATGCGTGAGCACAATGTAGGGTTGGTCAGTTCCCTGCTAAGCCCCCAAACTTATTTTGGAACACGACGACCTTACATTATGTGCATTTTCAGTCCCACACATGTTGCGGAGAACTATTTCTTTCGTAGCTGTGTCGATCACAATATTTGTAGCAGCGATAATGTGTGACCAGACTGCCGTGAAGTGTGCACTTGAAGTCTGGTCTCGCTCGTCCGAGTGTTCCTATGTGCTCGCTCCCTCCGGGATTTTGGCGAGGCCTGACCTATGAGTGGAAGTAATGGGGTATAATTTTTAAGTTATGGCCTGTGTCGCATACCACATATGTCGCGAATGGGTAATGACCTCAGTGGCAATATCGTGTACAAGTAAAGATGTTGGCAGTCGGCGTAATTATGATCATAAGTTTTTAAGTGTACCTGCTTCATCACTTAAGTTTTGTCGTAAAGCACTAATGTCACATAATATTCGTTTCAAAAGAAGTAACGCCACGTCTGAGTAATGACTAGCATTTTTTGCAGGGGAAGTAATGACATAAGTTTTTGAAGCGTAGGTTTTGTCGCGTAGCATTAATGACGAATGCAAGTATGGAGAATAGAAGTAATGTCTGGTATAATTAAGTTGGCAGACTTTTTATAGTCGAAAAAGTGTAGCGTAGATCTTACGTCGCAGCGCCGCTGTCGGCGGAAGTTTTGCGGAGCACTAAAGTGACATCGACCACAGGTGCGCAAGACGCCGGGCATTGAGTACAGCCGGCCGGACCAGCTGCACCGGCTGCAGGCGCTGCGGGACCAGCTGGCGCTGAAACGACAGCTGCTCGCCAAGTACCAGGCGCTGGAGAGCTTCGACCTGCCCGCCAGGAAGTGAGGTGCGCCGCCAGAGTGAGGCGTTGGGTCAGGTGACGTCACTGGTAGACCCAGCACATCCCAGCTCAGATGCCGACGGAGTAGCTCACGGGTAACGGGCCACATCCGGGAATATTTTGGGGCGGTCTTGCCATTGCACCCGCCCTGCCGGACGCTTTCGAGAATTGCAAGGGAGGTTCACTGCGACCTGTGGGTTTGCGATTGCCTCTCGCCCCGCGAGTTCAGCGCTGCGAAAAGACGTTATTGCGATAAGAAGCTATTGGCCTCCATGTGCCTGTGCCACTGGGCGCTAGGCCGTTGTGGGCACCGCTTTTGGAGGATGCTGCTCCAGGCATTGTGTTCTCCGTGTAAGTAGTTTAGAGGACACAAGTTTCCGTTGTAGCCCACCGTGATCGCGTCACAAGCGCGCCATTCTGCATGGCGCACGCGTGTTGCCGCCGCGCGGATCTCCCAGGCAGAGGCTGGCAGGATAACAGGAGATAACAGACACCTAAAATATTCATACCTGGGTGGCCCCATACCGCTCGTGCGTAGTCGGATCACGTCGTGACCGATTGTCGCATGCCGGCCGGCGCCACGTGCCGGTGCCAGCTCATGACGGCAGGCGCCGCGTGCCGGTGCCAGCTCATGACGGCCGGCGCCACGTGTCGGTGCCAGCTCATGACGGCCGGCGTCGGTGCCAGCTCATGACGGGCGGTGCCACGTGTCGGTGCCAGCTCATGACGGGCGGCGTCACGTGTCGGTGCCAGCTCATGACAGGCGGTGCCACGTGTCGGTGCCAGCTCATGACGGACGGTGCCACGTGTCGGTGCCAGCTCATGACGGACGGTGCCACGTGTCGGTGCCAGCTCATGACGGACGGTGCCACCTGCCGGTGCCAGCTGCCCGCGGTAGTTCAGATGTGTTCCATATTGATCTTTTGTGACTACGTGACCTGGCGCGTTTCGATCACTGAGTGTCAGCGTTGTTTCCAAACGTCGACAGGTCAGTTGTGTTGATGCAATGACCCCCTCCCACGTCATTGTTACCAAAGAGAAAATGCGGTCACTGTGTATATCGTTTTCACGTGATGCCCGTAAGTCATTGTCATAGGGTACTTGAAATGTAGAGATGCAAGAGGAATTACTTTTCAGCATGATCTCATTTCGTGAATTTATTTAGTCAAGCCGCTAGTGGCAGTGAGCGAATTTGACTACAAAGCAAAATGCTGTCACTGACTGCATTTCGTGCTAAGGCCCAGAAGTTCGTGCTCATGAGCAGGCTATGTCATCACAACGCCATGTCTGTCAACGAGGCCGTCACAGAAGCAACGCACGATTTGATTGGTCCACAAGATTTGGCTTGGTCCATTCCTGCACTGGCTAACTGAGCTGTTCCCTGAGCCCCACGCGTTGTGCTGGCCTAAAGCGGGTTTTTGGAGCGGCATCCGCTAGGACTGGGCCGCATTTGTCTTCCATGCCTTCTCCGACCAAGGAGACTCGCACCGCGCATGCGCGGCGCCGCGGCTTTTCTCATGGGTCAATTCCGCCGGAATGGCGAGCGCGTTTGCCTATCGTCGTCGCCCCTCTCAGGGCGGCATCAGAGGGGTAAACAATGGAGAATCTTCACAGGCGCTCAACAACAAGCGGAGCGTGAAGCGAGCGGTGACAACCTAGCTTTTGTGTGTGTGTGCATCGCTGCGTGCGCTGAAGGAGGGGAAGGGGAGCGCGAGTGAGGGTGGCGGCCAGGTGCCTTCCCCGAGGTGACCGGACTTTGGTGGGGAACGGGACCCGAGGCAGGCAGTCAGTATCGGTGCCCGCGTTTTACTAGCTCACGAGACCTGTTTCACCGTTCTTGGGCGTGGCCAGCCAGCTCTTTGCATGGAGCTTGTTCCAGCACGTTGCTTTTGGATATTTTTGGAGCAGCCATTTCGTTGCCAGTACTTTGGTTGTTTGTGTGCTTTTTTGTGCAGAATATGTCACACAGTTAGGGCCTTGTGTGCGATTGGTCAGCTATGTCCAGGGGTGTTCACGTATTTTGCAAAGACCATAGAAACACGAAATCGCGGTGTCAAAAAGTGTATGTAGGCGTTTTGCACCGACATTTCAGCTGTCCGACACCATAGCTGGATAAACAAAACCCGCCCTGTGTGTGTAATCAGGCCTCCCTCTGTCGCAGCAGTACCCGCCAAGCTCCTTCGGCTGGAAGAGGATGTCGTCCACCACTCAAAAGCACCGCAACTTTGTGGCGGAGCCGATGGGCGAAAAGCCCGTGACTGATCTAGCCGGCATTGCCGACGTACTCGGCAAGCGGCTGGTCAGCCACGGCTTCGACCGCGCCTACATCGTGCTCGGCCAGTTCCTGGTCCTGAAGAAGGACAAGGAGCTGTTCGTCGGCTGGCTGCAGGACCTGATTCACTGCAACGTTATGCAGGCGTCCAACTGCTGGCAGTGCCTGAACGACTGGTGCTCGGAGTTCTTGTAGCTGTCCGTGCCGGTCTGCCGCCGCGCCAGACCCGTTGCTGCGTGGCAGTTTCTCTGTCGTTGTCGCTGATCATCCTGGAAGTCTAACATGCTACACACGCTTTGCTGTTGCTCCCGCCAAGCTTGCGTTTCATAGATCATCGTTCATCACCTGTGGCGCCCAAGGTGGCCCGGTCACTTTTTGAGGTAATGGCGGGCTGGATTGGCTGCTCTGTGGTAGAGGGGATCGGGCACGGGGATAATCCCGTGCTGCTGCTGATGCTGTGTGAGATGAACTTGCTGCCCTGCTGGTGGATGGTCCCCGGCCTGCGCTCTTGCGCTCAGTCGAGCTTGTGACAATATTTCCGGTACCACGCGTACATGAAAAATAAACGCCGTGCCTACAAAAATGTCGTAGTTCAAGCAGCAAATGAGCAATCCACATATGCATCGGATTCCCTGGATTCCCACGGATTCCCCGGTCGACTCGGCAACGCGAACCTGCAGTTGGCGTGCTGGGGAAATCAAAATGTGGACATGGTAAGACTGGGCAATGCTGGGTAGTTCTCCACGGTTTGGTCATTGCGCGACGCGATGTGCCTCACTCTGCGCCACATCTGCCAGCGCAATGCAGTGGAGCGTGTCAGTGTTCCAGTAATGTCCTTTCGAACAAGGATCAAAAGTACCGCGTGTCTTTTGGTTGGCGTTCAGAGTGTTTGTGTTTGTGTTTGTGTGTTTGTGTTTTGTGTGTTTGTTAGTGCTTGCGCTGTCCATGCGCCTTGGTCATGCCGACCCGATGCCTTTTGTACCGCTCACTGTCCGTGTTCGCCAGTGAGGGTATGTAAGTTATAACATGTTTTGTCTCACCATTAGGTGTTTTCACCTCCCTATCTGGTTTATCTCATGTGCGAAGTCTGTAGTGTTTTTTAGTCGTGTATTTCAGGAAAATGAAATCTGACAGGAGATAGGAAAGGAAAGGACAAGATCATACCCTTTGTTACTATATTATACATAAAATTTTGGCACAACAAGCTAATTACATTTTTGGCGTTCTCTTTACCTTTAGTTTGACATAACAAAACCATCCTATTTAACTTTTTGTTGTTTCTTACATAACGTAGACATTGCTCGCACCTATTAGGTACGATGAACCCAAGCGGTTAACTTGTTTTAAAATTGACTTAACCAACAAGTAATATCGTAAGAAACTGCCCGAAAAAGGTAACTTTAAAAATTTGATTTGATTGCTTCTTGTCGACACGCACTTGACCCATATTTGCACGGGCTGCTCAGCACCGTGTCAACCATTGTTTTATTCTCAGCATATTGATCCATAGGCTGACCGAGTTGGTCGTTCACAAAAGCTGGAGTGCAAAATTGAAGTTGTGTGACAGAAGCTTATCAAGATAGTACAGTTTTGGCATCAACTTAAAACAAATGTGTCGCAATCGTATGCACATTAAGATAGACTATAGGTCATAATCGTCACGTCCCTGTCAAGATTTTGCAATAACTCCAAAATTCAGCGAATCGTCACCGAAAATTAGGTTTCCAGAAGCAAAGCCAACGTTAAGTTTATGGGACTAGGACTGATAAAGTTATTTGCATCAGTGTATCTCAGCAACATAGCAGTCATTGGCCCTGACGTAAAACACGATCCGACACACGAATCTGGTAACATGGTTTCCAAGGCTCCGCAACTTTTCCTGAGAAAACAGAGGTGTTATTAAACCTTTTACCTCTGCTTCATGTGCTCCCTAGGAAAGGACGTAACTACATAACTTCTAATATCCAGGATTATTACTCCCAATGCATTTGCAATCAAAGAAGAATCAACAAATACCGAACCAAAGTGATGAAGCACTACAAGCCGAGATGTGATGGAGATAAGCTGAGATGTAATGGAAATGTTCTGAGATGTAATGGTACGAACATACACGCATAATGTGTCTATCTTCTCAAACGTTTCATGTTCAAATGTAATATGAACAAACGAAATGTGTTTCTCTTCTCGCACTTGCACTAAACATCACATTGAGTATGTAAGGTAGCACAATTCATCACTTTTTAAAGAACCAATGCTCGCGTTTGCGCAAAATTTTCCGCGAATGGGTCCCCAATTTAGAGAAGAGTCTAATGTTAGGTCTTAGTGCCTCGATTCAACAGGAGCTGACCGAGCAACAAACAAAACTTTAACCCTGCTTGGTTTGGTGTCAATCTGGCATGATGTGCGCCGGGCGCCACTAGCGCCACGGTGCGGCGGCTGGCGCCGAGGGGGAGAGTCAGGATATATCCGCGCTCGCACGCGGCGCGCCTCCGTGTAACATGCATTGAGACCGAACATGGCGCGGTCGGTAGGACCATGATAACACGGGTGTACAGCGTGTGATTGCGTGTGATCGTGTCACAGCGAGTGGTGACGGACTCGTGCCATGAAGGAAAGTGAGGAGCACGTAGCGCGCCTAACGGCGCTGCTCGAGCGGCAGTCGGAGATGGCCGCCCAGGCCCAACAGGAGGCCTCGCAGCCTGACGTGCAACTGACGGCGATTTTGGAGCGTGCTCTGACGCAGGAACGTCCAGCAGCTCCACCGCCGGTCGATGCCGACGCGGTCGTGCAGACTGCGGCTGCTGCCGCACCCGCACGTCTCCCAGCCGGCGCCATCCACGCAGCGCACCTGACATCGGCAGCGTCGCTGAGAGAGCTTGGAGCCTGGCGGCAGAAAATGTGCGATTATGGGCTGCTCACCCGGCTCGACTCAATACCGGTCGAAGAGCAGAGGGCCGTATTCATGTCGTTGCTGGGCGATGACTGGGCCAGGTTCGTGCGGTACTACCTGCAGATCGCACCGGGGGCCGACATCGAGGGCGTGCTGGCCGCCATGGAGGGATACCTACGCGGTCAGCGCAGCGTTATCCTGGACTGGCGCGAGTTTTCTGCTCGGACGCAGAGGCCAGGAGAAACATTTGATGATTTCCTGTGTGCGATTTAAGAAATCGCGGCGTACTGTTGCCTTTGTAGCTCGCGTGAGGACATGCAGTTCAGGGACAGAATCGTGCCTGGCACACAGGATGACGAAGCCTTAAAGCGCAAGCTTCTGGAACCGGAGCTAAACCTGCAGCGAGTCCTGGACATGTGTCGTGCTAGTGAGACTGCTAGTATGAACAGTGCCGCGCTGCGAGGTGAAACTGTTCTTAGGAAGCGTGGGAATGTGGGAAGGTTACCAGTGGGAAGGGATGTTATGTTATGTGGGAAGGTTGTCTGCATATCGGCAGCAGCAGCAGCAGCGTAAAACGTCCCCGCGCTGTGGAAGGAGACAGCACTCAAACAGAGAACGCTGCCCGGCGGCTGGTGCCGCCTGTCATGGCTGTGGCGAAACGGGGCATTTCGCTGTGGCGTGTACCGACCCACAACAAGAGCAGACGCCCTCCCGCGACAGAGAGACCCGGCCGCCGCACAGGTCACCGCCCCAGGCGGCCGGCCGTACGGGCGGGTCGAGGGGCGCCAGAGTTGGGGTGCACTGGCAGAGAAAACCCCGAGCCGCCGTACGTGACTGTGGCGACTCACCGCGCAGCCAGCGGCCGTCGGGGCGGGAACGAGACGGATCGCGGTCGGATTACAGCCAGCGAGGCACGGCGGGCCTCGACCGGGCCGATGCGAACACGGGAGGGGCCGGGGTGCGGTTGGTCCTGGTCGATGTGTGTGTGGAGAGCATCTCCGCCCGGCCCACATCGATATTCGAGATCAGTCTCTCGCACCCCGCCGGAGAGACAGCGGTGACGTGCACACCGGACACAGGAGCCGAGGCCACTGTCATGGGGTCGGACATGGCGGCATTTCTGCGCATAACGGCTGGCATGATGACGCCTGTCGCGGATGCCGCTAAATTCACGTCAGCTGACCGCGCCCCGCTCATCTGTGTTGGACAGTTCGATGCGACGGTGGCCCTGGGCGACAGTCAGAGCGCCACCGCCGTACACGTGCTAAGGGAGGTGCCCGGATTCCTGCTCAGCTGGAGAGACAGCGTCTGTCTGCGGATTCTGTCAGGCGACTTCCCCGCTCAGATCCCCGCGCGAGTGGCTGTGTGTCAGGCCGCCGCTGCTGGAGCGGGCCTGCCCACCAGAGCCGACGCGCCTGGCGGGAGGCGGGCGGTGCCTCGGTCGCCTCCCGAACCAGCAGCCCATCTGTGGAAGTCACTCCCTGTTTGGGAACGTGCTCACGATCCACCGGTGGAGGTCGTCCGTGAGCATGAAGCCTTGCTGCTATCGCACTCCCAAAGTGTGTTCGATGGCGAGCAGACATCGCCTGAGATGGCGGGTGGTCCCATGGAGACCGAGCTGACGGACGATGCTGAGCCATCCGCCATCGCCGCGGCTCGGTCCATCCTGTACTGCTGGCGGGACGGCGTCAAAAATCAGCTCGACGACCTACAAGCCCAGGTGATCATCAAGCTAGTAGATCCTGCGACAGAATCGACGCATCTGCTGGTACCAGTCGCTAAGATAGGTGGCGGAGTCCGACTCTGCGTGGACCTAACTCGTCTCAACAAGTTCGTAAAACGACCAAGGCATCCGGCCAGACCCGTCAACGATGCCGTAGCCGGTATCTCCGGCGATGCTCGGTGGCTCACCACGCTGGACGCCCAGATGGGTTGTCACCAAATCCAGATCGCGGAGCACTGTCGCGACCTGACATGCTTCATCACCCGTACGGCCGTATGCGGTATATCCGCTGTCTTACGGGCCTGGTCAGCTCCATGGACGTCTACAACCGACCTGGAGATGAAGCATTCGGGGACATTCCACAGGCGGTGAAGATCGTCGATGACGTGTTGGCCTATGACGCATGCTACCGGGCTCATTTGGCTCGCGATCATAATCTGATGAAGTCATCATTATTCAGACATCAGACTTCAGATGACTCGAGATTACCATCCTCGAGAGCTGTGCCGACGGCGTTATCACACTCAACCAAAAGAAGTTTCAGTTTGCACAACACGCACTGGACTTATGTGGTTCACGCATCACTGAGCACGGCTACACAGTGGATGGCGGCAAACTGAGAGCTGTCTCCAAGTTCCTACGGCCGAAGAATGTGACCGACCTCCGGTCCTTCATGGGACTCACAAACCAGTTGAGCGGCTTCTCGTCGGAGCTCACCAGCCTAGCTCAGCCTCTACGAGACCTGCTGAATCAGAAGACGGCGTGGAACTGGACTGTCCTACACGAAGACACGTTCCAGAGTGTGAAGAAGGCGCTGGTGGCGTCGCCTGTCCTGGTCTTCTTCGAGCCGCTCGCCAGACGGCGCTGCACACCGACGCCTCCCGGACGCGCAGCCTCGGTTTCGCGCTTATGCAGTGGCATGCAGGTACCTGGAAGATGATACAGTGCGGATCTCAGTTTCTGACGGACACAGGGTCACGATACTCGGTCATCGAACTCGAGCGTCTGGCTGTCCTGTGGGCGTGCCGTAAATGCTACACGTACCTGGCCGGCCTCCAGCACTTTGATGTGGTGGTAGATAATGGACCGCTGGTACCGATACTCAACTCGAAACGGCTCACGCGAATCGACAATCCCGACTACACCGCCTCAGAGAGTAGCTAACACCGTACAGCTTCACCACCAGCTGGCAAAAAGGAGTGATGCACTGCATCCCAGACGCCCTGTCTCGCTCGCCCGCCAGTGACCCGGCGCCGGAAGACGAGGTCGCTGAGGTGTCTGCTGCCCTACGCACCGCGCTGGTCGTGGCTCTGCAGTCGACGTGCGAAGATGGCGCACAGATCGCTGCTCTCTGGGACTGGACGCCGGACGCTGTCAGGACGGCCGCCGCCCGTGACAAGGAATATGCATCGCTGCGAGACACCGTGATGAATGGCTTTCCGGAACACCGGCAGGAGACAGCTCTCGCGGTGCGGCCCTACTGGGGCACCCGCACCATGCTTGCTGTGGACGACGGTCTGGTCGTTTATGGCGCGTGTCTGGTCATCCTTGCCAGCCGGCGGCGACAGATACTCGTCAGTCCGCACGACTGTCATCAGGGTGTCGACACTACGAAATGCCGGGCCCGACAGTGCGTGAGCATGTGTCACCACGAATAATTACAATCGGCTAGGATGTCCCATTAACAGAAGATCATCTATCTCTCCGCTGTAACTGTGGCATCCAGCGCTGGCTAACGTGAAAGCGCATTATTGCTAGTGATACTATTAGCGCGCAGTATCCTGCCCTTCTGTAAAAGAAGGCTGCTGGTACTACAGTTGCTTCCATGCATTCCTAAAATGTAAGCTTTTTCACGACTATCGCTTCGGAAAGCCGGTTTGGTCAGGGTGTTGAACTGGAATGTGTGGAATGTGTTCTGCTAGCAATACGGCACCCGTGTACTGGAGCGACTATGTTTAAAATATGCTCTCAGCATGCGGACCTAGAACAAGAGGATCGCTGCTAAAGCCAACGGCGGACAACGCGCGTGTTGAATTTTCTTATCTTACGTTATCTTGTCTCTGTATGCAACAAGTTCAAGTATTTGATCCATGAAATAACCTCACTTTCCCAACGTCACTCGAATCACCATAACCTAGTACCCATCTACTAAAATGGAGCATTTCCCACACATATGTGTATGCTAACCAGACTTGTGTTTGACTCCAGCATCAATCCAGTCAGGGGTTAATGATATTAGGGCGAATTGTAACCTGAGTCAGCTCAAAAAAATGACACCCTGAGTCATGGGCCAATTACCTTCCCCATAAATGCCAATAGCTTTATCATAAGCTGATTATTTCTACCAATGCTAGGGAAGTGGGTCAGATGGCCGAAATTTAAGTGGTAATATCCCGAAATGAAGCATACATCTGCTGAACCTCATTCAGAAACTGAGAATAAATGGATATGTATGTAGATATAATATAAATATATACGTTATAATGTTCGTGTGAAAGAATTCGTTAGTTTTCCGGAGGACCCGGATGGAAATGTCCGGACCCGAACGCGTGGGGGTGGGCGACAGGGGCATGCGTGCGTGCGGTCAGATCTGAAGAAGTCATCGGGGAAGATGGTAAAAGTTTTGGGCATGACAGTCAAGGATGAGGACCTGTGAGGAAAGAGGGGTTCGATTCCACGCTGTGTCGCTCAACCGTTTGGATAAAGATGCTGAGGTAAAGTGGTGGCATGTAAACACAGTGTCGTAGCTTTATTCCGGTTCTGATGTCCTGTAAACTGATGACATGTAAACACAGTGTTGTGGCGTTATTCTGGTTTTAATGTCCTGTAAACTGATGACATGTTAACACAGTGTCGCAGCTTTATTCCGGTTCTGATGTCCTGTAAACTGATGACATGTAAACACAATGTTGTGGCGTTATTCTGGTTTTAATGTCCTGTAAAGTGACGACATGTAAGCACAGTGTCGTAGCTTTATTCTGGTTTTAATGTCCTGTAAAGTGATTATATGTAAACACAGTGTCGTTACTTTATTCTGGTTTTAATGTCTTGTAAAGTGATGACATGTAAACAGAGTGTTGTGGCGTTATTCTGGTTTTAATGTCCTTTAAACTAATGGCATGTAAACACGGTGCTGTGGCGTTATTCTGCTTTTAATGTCCTGTAAAGTGATGACATGTAAACGCAGTGTCGTAGCTTTATTCCGGTTCTAATGTCCTGACAAGTCAAGCGTTATCTTTTCCAGAGGGACGGCTGCCCTAAAATCGTCAACTTGGGGAGCTCCAAGACCGACTTGTTTTATGAACGGAAGAAGTATGGCTTCAAGAAAAGGTTCGCTTACCAATCGGTGTATCATGATCCGGATGGCTCACCCATAATCATCTCTTTGTGCGCATTTGGCACGTGACAGTGTTTTGATATCACCGTGCTGTGACGTCATTAAATGACGGACATGCACGGTATCGTACGCATTGTCTTTTTGAGAACTTCGGTGGGCAACGGACAGCGACTTTAACCGAGAGATGTGAAGCGACGATTGGTGTGTTCGTGATGACGTCATGCAATTCGTGATATACGTCGCTGGGTCAGCTCTTGACGGCGATTCGTGTTACGTCATGAGACGTCGCGTGAAGGTGAAGTCGAACATCCGTTGCGTATGGCATAAACGAGCGTAAAGTGCCAACGGTGGATCTCCTTGGATTTTGAAGGGAATGTTGCACATCTAAAGTGGGATCACTTACAAATTTTGGTGTAATTGGGGGAAAAGCTGCTCAAGACAACATAGTTTCTCTGCGTTGTAAATATGCTCTTCAGTGCGTCGTTGGTGGATTACGTCATCGTACCTTGCACAGCATCGATTGAGAATCAGTTGGCGACTGTTACAACTGGAAATTGTGCTCACGAACGCCGATTTGAGCGACCCGGCAATTACTTTTTTTGCCGCGATCGCCGCACGCCCAACGGAATAGCAGGACTGCGTGGCGTTACTGTGACGTCATGGAAGCCTGGTGACCTTCAGGTGGTTCCCCGAAAATGTATGTACATCTTCGCGGGCGTGTGGCTCAGAAACAACAAGGCTGTAGGTCTTTAGAAGGGCAGGGCTGTGAATAGCTTGAACTGTGAAATGATCTTCAAGATGGCTTGTTCCATACAAAACCCGTGCAGATGTGGAACACTACTTTAATGCATTGGTGTATAAGATACCGGTGTATATGATTAAAATCTTGAAATGAACCCGAGGATTCGAACGCACGACACGGCAGCTGGTCGTCTTAAAGGGACATATTCTTCAAAAAAAACTACTGAACTAAACAAAAGGGACTACCAAGCAACATTTCGGTTCGTAGTAAATGTGGCCTTCCACACGGCAAAGTTCAGATTTGTCATGGAATGTTTTTATGACGTTTAATGATCATATGAAGTTTTCATGAGTCACTGCCAGACCGGCCGTGTCAGAATGGTCACTGTAGTGGACGGGCGGGCTCACTTGTAGTGTTTCAGTTTGCTGAGCGGCTGTTTGCTGGTCAAACTAGCCTCTCTTCCTGACGGGTAAGGAGGGCTCAGTTCTTACTGGGGAAGGATAGGACCACAATTTACAGGAAACCTCAACTATAGCCAAACACGAGCTCGCTTGACGCGTAATTGCGCATGGAAACTGAAAACCGTATTAATTTATACTTTTTGTGGTCATGGGGTGGTGGCAGGTCTTAGGTTAGGTTAGGTTAGGTTAGGTTAGGTTAGGTTAGATCAGGTTGAATAGTTAGGTTACGATACGTTACGTCACGTTATGTTACGTTGTAACAGGTTGATGATTTCGCTCTCAGCGCTTAAGCACGCTCGCCACGAATGCGACGCGCCAGTTGGATGTCCTTAGGCATGATGATCACCCGCTTGGCGTGGATGGCGCACAGGCTCGTGTCCTCGAACAGACGGACCAGGTACGCCTCGCTGGGCTCCTGCAGAGCCATGACAGCGCTGTTCTGGAAGCGCAGGTCCGTCTTGAAGTCCTGCGCAATCTCGCGCACCAGGCGCTGGAACGGCAGGCTTGCGAATGAGCAGCTCCGTGCTCTTCTGGTAGCGACGGATCTCGCGAAGAGCCACCGTGCCCGGACGGTAGCGGTGAGGCTTCTTGACGCCGGCGGTGGCCGGCGCGCTCTTGCGAGTCACCTTCGTGGTCAGCTGCTTGCGCGGCGTCTTGCCGCCGGTGGACTTGCTAAACATCTGCTTTGCGCGCTCTATTTCGAAATAGTGAATTAAACAAGAATCAACGGCAGAGCCGTCGCTACCGGTCACAATGTTCCGCTACACCTCACCTGCTGCAGTTGTGACATGTGTCTCAACGTGATGAAGGGTGTAGGTGCCAGGGGCGAGAACAAAAATTCGGCACATTTTCTGAAAGGTTAACATTGATCCCATGGGTGCTAATTGGAAAAAAAATTAATGGAACAGCTTCCGCATACCCCCCTCCCCCCCCCACAGCCCCCCCCCCCCCCCAGCATGTGGAGTTCCGCTCCGCCGGGTATGTGAGGTCAGTACATACATACTCCTAATGTGGAATCAGGTTGTATTGTAGGTAAGGCCATTCGGCGTTGAAATGTAAAGATCTCGTGCGATGCAATTCAACTATTTAGCAATATCACAGCGCGCTTTGGAAACTCAGTGTAAAAGCAAGTAAAAGGCGCAGCCATGGGCAACCACTGTGCACGTCCTCTAGCCATAGTCTGTATGTGCTGTGCTCCATGCTATACTGCGTTATGATATGCTGTAGTCATTTTGTGTAGTTAAATATGGTCTAGAACCAAAGCTGTGCTTACGTTACATCGATGATATTTTCGGTATCTGGATCCGCGAGTTGAACCCACGCTTAGATTTGCTTGCGACCACAAATCCCCGCTATCTGGACACCACGTTTATTCAGGAATGCACCGCTTAAAACGCGTCGATTCCATTCATTGACTCTTTTGTGGTACAACCAGATGGAAGTCCCACCACGAGACTATTTCAAACCATGACTGCTCCCGTCGTGCATGCTCTAAAAAAGGGTCCCTTTATCACAAATGCCGCGAGTGATGCGTGGAATGTGCATACACCCCTCATTGCTTCAATAAGGGATGCCCTTTTTTGCCCTCTTCCACCCATTCGCCTTTTTACAACGCACTCGGGTTTGAGCCGCTTCTGCATGGCATGCAGAAATCCTGCTGCGATGCAGCATACCGCATAGGTGCTGGACTCCTGGACAACGCATGGGGGGGGGGGGGGTGGGGACAGCCCTTTCCAAAATTCCTTATGTTACACGGGGTTTTTCCATACATTGTTAGTTTCCATACATTTTCCATGCATTCCATACATCGTTAGTTAGGTTTTTTATTTTGCTTGCTTTACTCTTAGGCGGCATACCCACACTGGCTACCATTTTGTCACGCGGGGGAATTTTGCATGCATCGTTGTTTAGGTTTCTTGATAGACTCTTGAGTTTTCTCCTTTTCACTCAAAGGCGGCATCTCTTGTACTAGCCACCCTTATGGTACACGCGGCTTTCCAAAAAGCTGTTTCTCTCAATTTGATTTTTGCCGTCCGCATAACTCGTAGCGACTTTTTCCCCCACTTTTTCGCAATATTGCCATGTTCACCCGACCGAATTCTCACCGACACCAAACGGTGAATCACGAAATTTCCAACGCCAAGCTTGCATATAAGCAAGAAGCGCCGAGACTGATTCAATAATTTGGATGAAGTCCCCGTGCGGTTTTTAAAGCTACGTACTGGCACATGATGTTATTTAATGCATAATATTTTGAATACGCCGCAAATACTTATCAGCGAGTTCACTTAACTGGGATTCCTGCAACTAACATCCATACATTCACACCATCTCATGCATGCTTGTCACCGGTCATACCAAAGGGAGTCGTATAGTGCGGTCGCTACACACAGTCTGCGAAGGGTGTTTGTCATGATCAGACCCCTCGACTGAAAGCGGAACCGTACAGCCATACACCACGCATTCCTCGGAATTTGCTCCCAGTAAATCGCAGCTATCTGATGCAAGGCTCACCGCGGCATCAACACGTAGCCGACACCCTTTACCGCCACTGAACTATGCCGACATCACCCGTCGGCCAGCCGGAATTCCTCATCGGCTCACAATACTCCATCGCTACCCGCGGGGATCACTTGCTGGTGACGCCTAGGCTTACCTCCATCGCCACCCGCGAGAAGTCAAACGTCAAGCGTCGAGTCATTCCGTCGGGCATCTGTGACGCATTTCGCCCTTCGTGGAAAAAATTCGAATGAACCCGTAGCAAATTCACAATTGCCCAAAAGCCGTGCGCAGTTTTGAGCCGTGCGAGATAAAGATATGAACGTGAAAACCGTGGACCTGACCCCGACGTGCCCCGTGTCACGGCACACAATTCCGCCCGTACATTATTCATTGATCTGCTGTTTCCAACAGACTTCATTGAAGCGCATAGAGCAATACCAGGCAGGGGTCAGCACGCGGGGTCAGGCCATTTGGTGTAGTTAAATGCGTGGTCTAGAACCAAAGCTGTGCTTACGTTACGTCGATGACATTTTCGGCATCTGGACCGGCGAGTTGAACCCACGGTTATATTTGCTTGCAAACACAAATCCCCGCTATCTGGACACCACGTTTACTCAGGAATGCACCGCTTAAAACGCACGAACAACACACACGAAGCGACATATTTGCATACTTGGTATGCTCATCGCTATAATATGATGGAAGGACGAAACTAGTGCACGACATACGACGGATCAGAAATACTGTGCGAGTACCTATGCTCACCTACCTACAAAATCTTCCTTGCTTTAAAGTGCATTCATAAAACGCAAGGTTATAAAACATGGGGCCTTGGATCTCAAGGAATCACCAAAGCGCCGGCGATTCCACCGCCTGACTTACTACATTTGGCAGGAGTGTGGGCGCCGAGCGTCCGGCCATCGGCGCGCCATGCCGAAACGGTCTCCCATTACTCAGGGGGGGGGGGGGGGGAGGGGGCGCTGGAGGCCGTCGGTGACATCATCAGTCAGTGGATTCTTTATATTGTGTTTGTGATCGTGTTTTTCATGTGTCTACTTTATTCCACTGCTCATTGACTACATTTGGCAGGGGTGTGGGCGCCGAGCGTCCGGCCATCTAACTAAACAAAAGACTAAACAAAAATCCAAATCTAGATATGGTTTAGGGATGGAAATTAGCCCTCACTGACTGAATGAAGATATGGTAGTGCAAAGTCGGCCTGGGAAGCGATCCCGAGCTGAAGATGTGGTGGGGAACTTTTGCAATGCCGTCGTGGACCGCAGTTCCGGTGCATACCTGAGAATTACCTTGACATGTGGAAAACCTATGAGATCAAAGGGATAGCCATGGATGCAGGCAGGACTTAAGAATATTTTTGGTACGCAGACCAAAGTAGAGAAAGCAAGCGTCCTACGAGATGAAGGCCACTTGATTGAAACAAAAAACAGAACCAGGCTGAAAGGCTTCTGAAGGCCTCATCACTGGTGGGAGAGGAGTGTGAGGTCTGCCTTCCGCAAACTAAACATTAGCAAAGGCACCGCGTGTGCTTAAGTGTGGATGTGAGGCACAGTGCATGAGTTGTGGTGCGGCAGGGCACACTTGTCTGTCACATGGGTGCTCTGTATGGATAAAGAAAATGACATATGCCCCCTGAAAGTCGAGCATGAAATCCCCTATACTGAGGCTTGAAACGATATAATGCTAGTCACCAACCCCCTGCTCTTATAGCATACTCCACGGTGACACGTACCCCAACTGAAAACCAAAAAGGAGAGAAATTGAAAGAGAAGGTGGAAACATTGGAGAAAAAGATAGATGAGGTGACAGCTATTCTTGCAAAGATGGCAAAACAACTTCAGTCAGACAAGGGAACAACCATTTCATATGATGAGCAGTCAGCAAACTGAGGCAGACAGGGAGACACGTGATGAGTCCATGGGTGATAAGGTGGTGCATATAAATGAGGTGACAACATGTGGTGAAAGTGAGCGAGCGACAAAGAAGAAAGAAGAGCAAGAGGCAGACCGGAAGGACACATGGAAGAAAGTCAAAGGTAAGAACAAGACCAAGAGCAAGGAAGGTAAGAGACATGAGATGGATACCAGTAGCGCAGAGGATGAATGCTAAGCTTTGCAAAGCATTGGAAGGAGGGGTAGGTCCATCGAGAAAACTCGTGCAATCTCTACTTCCAGAAGGTCATGGGAGGAGGGGACATAATTTTCCATTTATATTTGTAAT
>NW_023597055.1:15156437-15169298 GCF_011947565.3 Pollicipes pollicipes
GCCGTTCCAGCGCCTGGTGCGCGAGATTGCGCAGGACTTCAAGACGGACCTGCGCTTCCAGAACAGCGCTGTCATGGCTCTGCAGGAGCCCAGCGAGGCGTACCTGGTCCGTCTGTTCGAGGACACGAGCCTGTGCGCCATCCACGCCAAGCGGGTGATCATCATGCCTAAGGACATCCAACTGGCGCGTCGCATTCGTGGCGAGCGTGCTTAAGCGCTGAGAGCGAAATCATCAACCTGTTACAACGTAACATAACGTGACGTAACGTATCGTAACCTAACTATTCAACCTGATCTAACCTAACCTAACCTAACCTAACCTAACCTAACCTAAGACCTGCCACCACCCCATGACCACAAAAAGTATAAATTAATACGGTTTTCAGTTTCCATGCGCAATTACGCGTCAAGCGAGCTCGTGTTTGGCTATAGTTGAGGTTTCCTGTAAATTGTGGTCCTATCCTTCCCCAGTAAGAACTGAGCCCTCCTTACCCGTCAGGAAGAGAGGCTAGTTTGACCAGCAAACAGCCGCTCAGCAAACTGAAACACTACAAGTGAGCCCGCCCGTCCACTACAGTGACCATTCTGACACGGCCGGTCTGGCAGTGACTCATGAAAACTTCATATGATCATTAAACGTCATAAAAACATTCCATGACAAATCTGAACTTTGCCGTGTGGAAGGCCACATTTACTACGAACCGAAATGTTGCTTGGTAGTCCCTTTTGTTTAGTTCAGTAGTTTTTTTTTGAAGAATATGTCCCTTTAAGACGACCAGCTGCCGTGTCGTGCGTTCGAATCCTCGGGTTCATTTCAAGATTTTAATTATATACACCGGTATCTTATACACCAATGCATTAAAGTAGTGTTCCACATCTGCATGGGTTTTGTATGGAACAAGCCATCTTGAAGATCATTTCACAGTTCAAGCTATTCACAGCCCTGCCCTTCTAAAGACCTACAGCCTTGTTGTTTCTGAGCCACACGCCCGCGAAGATGTACATACATTTTCGGGAAACCACCTGAAGGTCACCAGGCTTCCATGACGTCACAGTAACGCCACGCAGTCCTGCTATTCCGTTGGGCGTGCGGCGATCGCGGCAAAAAAAGTAATTGCCGGGTCGCTCAAATCGGCGTTCGTGAGCACAATTTCCAGTTGTAACAGTCGCCAACTGATTCTCAATCGATGCTGTGCAAGATACGATGACGTAATCCACCAACGACGCACTGAAGAGCATATTTACAACGCAGAGAAACTATGTTGTCTTGAGCAGCTTTTCCCCCAATTACACCAAAATTTGTAAGTGATCCCACTTTAGATGTGCAACATTCCCTTCAAAATCCAAGGAGATCCACCGTTGGCACTTTACGCTCGTTTATGCCATACGCAACGGATGTTCGACTTCACCTTCACGCGACGTCTCATGACGTAACACGAATCGCCGTCAAGAGCTGACCCAGCGACGTATGTCACGAATTGCATGACGTCATCACGAACACACCAATCGTCGCTTCGCATCTCTGGGTTAAAGTCGCTGTCCGTTGCTCACCGAAGTTCTCAAAAAGACAATTCGTACGATACCGTGCATGTCCGTCATTTATTGACGTCACAGCACGGTGATATCAAAACACTGTCACGTGCCAAATGCGCACGAAGAGATGATTATGGGCGAGCCATCCGGATCATGATACACCGATTGGTAAGCGAACCTTTTCTTGAAGCCGTACTTCTTCCGTTCATAAAACAAGTCGGTCTTGGAGCTCCCCAAGTTGACGATTTTGGGGCAGCCGTCCCTCTGGAAAAGATAACGCTTGACTTGTCAGGATATTAGAACCGGAATAAAGCTACGACACTGCGTGTACATGTCATCATTTTACAGGACATTAAAAGCAGAATAACGCCACAGCACCGTGTTTACCATGGTCATAGTGTTACAGGACATTTAAACCTAGAATAACGCCACAAACGAACTCATGCTTACATGTCATCACTTACAAGACATTAAAACCAGAATAAGAACCGACACTGTGTTTACATATAATCACTTTACCGGACATTAAAAACCATGAATAAGCCTACGACACTGTGCTTACATATCATTCACTTTACAGGACATTAAAGCCAGAATAACGCCACAACAATGTGTTTGCATGTCATCAGTTTACAGGACTCAGAACCGGAATAAAGCTACTGACACTGTTTTTTAACATGTCTCTAGGTTTACAGGACAGTAACACCGTAGAATAACGCCACAACACTGTGTTTACAGTCATCAGTTTACAGGACAAGTCAGAACCGGAATAAAGCTACGACCCTGTGTTTTACAAGCCACCCCACTTACCTCTACATCTTGCATCTCTTTTATCCAAACGGTCGAGCGACACAGCGTGGAATCGAACCCCCTCTTGCCCCACAGAGTCCTACATCCTTGAATGCTATGCCAAAAACTTTTACCAATGCTTCACGATGACTTCTTCAGATCTGACCGCACGCACGCATGCCCCTGTCGCCCACCCCCACGCGTTCAGGTCCGGACATTTCCATCCGGGCACCAAGTGGGCTGTAAGGCACAACGAAACAGAAGCGCGGCCGACCCAGCTGCCACGGTCTGGTGTCGCAACCGCTAAGGCTCAAATATATCGAGGATAAGAATCAAAAGGGGCGCAACATATCTCGTGTTTCAAACTCCTCGGGCCTGAACCGTCCATCTGAGTAGGACTTTTCTGCCCACTGAAGAAAACTAAAAATCATTGGGCCTAAACCATCCATCTGAGAAGGACTTTTCTGCTCACTGAAGAAAACTAAAAATCATTGGGCCTAAACCGTCCATATGAGTAGGACTTTTCTGCTCACTCAAGAAAACTAAAAATCCTGCAACTTTTGTGGAAGGCCCATTTAGTCAGCCTCCATGCAATAACACCAGCCAACCAAGCGTGCAATATCAGCTGACATCACTACCACTGGCGTGGTAGTGGTGTCAGTGCTGGACCGGACGTTCCCCTGCGCAGCGCCGCCCGGTATAGCACTCGCGTTCTTCTCCTGGATGGTGCACTCCTGGCCGCTGTAGGTGTCGCTGATGCCGGGCCCGCCGCAGATGACGCAGCGGCCCTGGTACGAGCCGTAGTTGCACTCGTCGCAGAGGCGCACCAGGGTGCACGGTCGCGCCTACGAGTTGCAGATGACGTGCCTGCCTTCGCACTTCTCGCACAAGCGGCCGATGGCTGTCGGGCGGCAGGAGGTGAGGGGTCAGGGAGCGGGAGCGATGGACAATCTGACGATGAGCAGCTGATGCATACCACTAGAGATATCAGTGTTAAAGTTTTGATATTTGGGTATTATGTCACAGATACATTTGATTTGCATGGCACCTTTTGGTATGTGTTATCTGAAATTTGGTCTCTATGTCATGAATTACGTTAGTCTGCATGGATATGGAACTTCAGGTATGCTTTCACAGAACTTTCACTTGCTGAAAGTTCAACTAAAAAATGTATAAGCTGCACCTCAGGCCATGGTGCTGCCCAGAGCTCGCTTAATTCAGCTTCATTACATACAAAGGTAAGAACTGTTGTCAAGTTTCAAACACACAAAATACGAGAAAAAGACAAATTGTTATTATTGTGTACAATGGAACAACAGTCTGCAAAAGGTGGCGGACCAGACGACAGGATGTCTGGGGCAGGTGCACGCCTGCCCCAGACTGGGCAGAGTGTGTACTCCACCACACAACACCCGGCCGCGGCTGCATGGCCGGATGCGACCGCCACCTAGCGGCGATGCTGGCACTAGCGGCGTGCGTCTCGGTGTCAATCGCGCGCCTGTGTGTGTGTGTGTGTGTGTGTGTGTTGTGTGTGTGTGTGTGTGTGTGTGTGTTGTGTATGTGTGTGGTTTGTGTGTGTGTGTGTTGTGTGTGTGTGTGTGTCGTTGCTGTTGCCGGCGGCTGCTCCCGCTGATGGTGTGAGCGGCACCCCTTGCCGATTGCTCATCACCATCTGGGGCCCATATGTGGGCCACGTGGGTTTATGGAACACGGGGGCAGGGATGCACGGTCCTTGCCGATCAGTCCACGTTCAGGCTCCGACGGTGCGGCTCGACGCGAGCCGCGTCAGCGTTCACGACGACGACGACGACGACTTTGGAGTGTGCGACACCGCCCTCCCAGCGCCTCTCTTACCTTCATTTTGCAACTCTTTGGCTGGTAGAGACTCTTCCTTTTCAACGTCTGTTTTCGAATCAAGTCGATGGTCCTCCGGAAAACTAACGAATTCTTTCACATGAACATTATAACGTATATATTTATATTATATCTACATACATATGCATTTATTCTCAGTTTCTGAATGAGGTTCAGCAAATGTATGCCTCATTTCGGGATATTACCACTTAAATTTCGGTCATCTGACCCACTTCCACAGCATTGGTAGAAATAATCAGCTTATGATTAAGCTATTGGCATTTATGGGGAAGGTGATTAGCCCATGACTCAGGGTATCATTTTTTTGAGCTGACTCAGGTTACAATTCGCCCTAATATCATTAACCCCTGACTGGATTGATGCTGGAGTCAAACACAAGTCTGGTTAGCATACACATATGTGTGGAAAATGCTCCATTTTAGTAAATGGATACCAGGTTATGGCGATTCGAGTGACGTTGGGAAAGTGAGGTTATTTCATGGATCAAATACTTGAACTTGTTGCATACAGAGACAAGATAACGTAAGACAGGAAAATTCAACACGCGCGTTGTCCGCCGTTGGCTTTAGCAGCGATCCTCTTGTTCTAGGTCCGCATGCTGAAAGCATATTTTAAGCATAGTCGCTCCAGTACACGGGTGACGTGTTGCTAGCAGAACACATTCCACACATTCCAGTTCAACACCCTGACCAAACCGGCTTTCCGAAGCGATAGTCGTGAAAAAGCTTACATTTTAAGAATGCATGGAGCAACTGTAGTACCAGCAGCCTTCTTTTACAGAGGGGCAGGATACTGCGCGCTAATAGTATCACTAGCAATAATGCGCTTCCACGCTAGCCAGCGCTGGATGCCACAGTTACAGCGGAGCGATAGATGATCTTCTGTTAATGGGACATCCTAGCCGATTGTAATTCTTCGTGGTGACACATGCTCACGCACTGTCGGGCCCGGCACTTCGTAGTGTCGATACCCTGATGACAGTCGAGCAGACTGACGAGTATCTGTCGCCGCAGGCTGGCGGGGATGACCAGACACGCGCCATAAACGACCAGACCGTCGTCCACAGCAAGCATGGTGCAGATGCCCCAGTAGGGCCGCACCGCGAGAGCTGTCTCCTGCCGGTGTTCCGGAAAGCCATTCATCACGGTGTCTCGCAGCGATGCATATTCCTTGTCACGGGCGGCGGCCGTCCTGACAGCGTCCGGCGTCCAGTCCCAGAGAGCAGCGATCTGTGCGCCATCTTCGCACGTCGACTGCAGAGCCACGACCAGCGCGGTGCGTAGGGCAGCAGACAACCTCAGCGACCCTCGTCTTCCGGCGCCGGGTCACTGACGGGCGAGGCGAGACAGGTGCGTCTGGGATGCAGTGCATCACTCCTTTTTGCCAGCTGGTGGTGAAAGCTGTACGGTGTTAGCTTACTCTCTGAGGACGGGTGTAGTCGGGATTATCGATTCGCGTGAGCCGTTTCGAGTTGAGTATCGGTACCAGCGGGTCCATTATTACCACCCACATCAAAGTGCTGAAGGCCGGCCAGGTACGTGTAGCATTTACGGCACGCCCACAGGACAGCCAGACGCTCGAGTTCGATGACCGAGTATCGTGACCCTGTGTCCGTCAGAAACTGAGATCCGCACTGTATCATCTTCCAGGTGCCTGCATGCCACTGCATAAGCGCGAAACCGAGGCTGGCGCGTCCGGAGGCGTCGGTGTGCAGCGCCGTCTGGCGAGCGGCTCGAAGTAAGACCAGGACAGGCGACGGCCACCTAGCGCCTTCTTCACACTCTGGAACGTGTCTTCGTGTAGGACAGTCCAGTTCCACGCCGTCTTTCTGAGTCAGCAGGTCTCGTAGAGGCTGAGCTAGGCTGGTGAGCTCCGACGAGAAGCCGCTCAACTGGTTTGTGAGTCCCATGAAGGACCGGAGGGTCGGTCAACATTCTTTCGGCCCGTAGGAACTTGGAGACAGCTCTCAGTTTGGCCGGCCATCCACTGTGTAGCCGTGCTCAGTGATGCGTTAACCAAAAGTCCAGTGCGTTGTTGCGCAAACTGAAACTTCTTTTGGTTGAGTGTGATAACGCCGTCGGCACAGCTCTCGAGGATGGTAATCTCGAGTCATCTGAAGTCTGAAGTCTGAATAATGATGACTTCATCAGATTATGATCGCGAGCCAAATGAGCCCGGTAGGCATGCGTCATAGGCCAACACGTCATCGACGATCTTCACCGTCTGTGGAATGTCCCCCGAATGCCTTCATCTCCAGGTCGGTTGTAGACGTCCATTGGAGCTGAACCAGGCCCGTAAGACAGCGGATAATACCGCATACGGCCTACGGGTTGATGAGATGAAGCATGTCAGGTCGCGACAGTGCTCCGCGATCCGGATTTGGTGACAAACCCATCTGGGCGTCCAGCGTGGTGAGCCACCGAGCATCGCCGGAGATACCGGCTACGGCATCGTTGACGGGTCTGGCCGGATACCTTGGTCGTTTTACGAACTTGTTGAGACGAGTTAGGTCCACGCAGAGTCGGACTCCGCCACCTATCTTGGCGACTGGTACCAGCGGATGCGTCGATTCTGTCGCAGGATCTACTAGCTTGATGATCACCTCGGCTTGTAGGTCGTCGAGCTGATTGTTGACGTCGTCCCGCCAGCAGTACGGGATGGACCGAGCCGCGGTGATGGCTGATGGCTCAGCATCGTCCGTCAGCTCGATCTCCATGGGACCACCCGCCATCTCAGGCGGTGTCTGCTCGCCATCGAACACACTTTGGAAGTGCGATAGCAGCGAGGCTTCATGCTCACGGACGACCTCCACCGGTGGATCGTGAGCACGTTCCCAAACAGGGAGTGACTTCCACAGATGGGCTGCTGGTTCGGGAGGCGCGTCGACTCTGGTGGGCAGGCCCGCTCCAGCAGCGGCGGCCTGACACACAGCCACTCGCGCGGGGATCTGAGCGGGGAAGTCGCCTGACAGAATCCGCAGACAGACGCTGTCTCTCCAGCTGAGCAGGAATCCGGGCACCTCCCTTAGCGCGTATACGGCGGTGGCGCTCTGACTGTCGCCCAGGGCCACCGTCGCATCGAACTGTCCAACACAGGTGAGCGGGGCGCGGTCAGCTGACGTGAATTTAGCGGCATCCGCGACAGGCGTCTCATGCCAGCCGTTATGCGCAGAAATGCCGCCATGTCCGACCCCATGACGTGGCCTCGGCTCCTGTGTCCGGCGTGCACGTCACCGCTGTCTCTCCGGCAGGGTGCGAGAGACTGATCTCGAATATCGATGTGGGCCGGGCGGAGATGCTCTCCACACACACATCGACCAGGACCAACCGCACCCCGGCCCCTCCCGTGTTCGCATCGGCCCGGTCGAGGCCCGCCGTGCCTCGCTGGCTGTAATCCGACCGCGATCCGTCTCGTTCCCGCCCCGACGGCCGCTGGTGCGCGGTGAGTCGCCACAGTCACGTACGGCGGCTCGGGGTTTCTCTGCCAGTGCACCCAACTCTGGCTCCCCTCGACCCGCCGTACGGCCGGCCGCCTGGGCGGTGACCTGTGCGGCGGCCGGGTCTCTCTGTCGCGGGAGGGCGTCTGCTCTTGTTGTGGGTCGGTACACGCCACAGCGAAATGCCCCGTTTCGCCACAGCATGACAGGCGGCGCTGGCCGCCGGGCAGCGTTCTCCGGTCCCAGAAGCTTGCGCTTTAAGGCTTCGTCATCCTGTGTGCCAGGCACGATTCTGTCCTGAACTGCATGTCCTCACGCGAGCTACAAAGGCAACAGTACGCCGCGATTTCTTTAATCGCACACAGGAAATCATCAAATGTTTCTCCTGGCCTCTGCGTCCGAGCAGAAAACTCGCGCCAGTCCAGGATAACGCTGCGCTGACCGCGTAGGTATCCCTCCATGGCGGCCAGCACGCCCTCGATGTCGGCCCCCGGTGCGATCTGGAGGTAGTACCGCACGATCCTGGCCCAGTCATCGCCCAGCAACGACATGAATACGGCCCTCTGCTCTTCGACCGGTATTGAGTCGAGCCGGGTGAGCAGCCCATAATCGCACATTTTCTGCCGCCAGGCTCCAAGCTCCCTCAGCGACGCTGCCGATGTCAGGTGGGCTGCGTGGATGGCGCCGGCTGGGAGACGTGCGGGTGTGGCAGCAGCCGCAGCCTGCACGACCGCGTCGGCATCGACCGGCGGTGGAGCTGCTGGACGTTCCTGCGTCAGAGCACGCTCCAACATCGCCGTCAGTTGCACGTCAGGCTGCGAGGCCCCCTGTTGGGCCTGGGCGGCCATCTCCGACTGCCGCTCGAGCAGCGCCGTTAGGCGCGCTACGTGCTCCTCACTTTCCTTCATGGCACGAGTCCGTCACCACTCACTGTGGCACGATCACACGCAATCACACGCTGTACACCCGTGTTATCATGGTCCTACCGACCGCGCCATGTTCGGTTTCAATGCATGTTACACGGAGGCGTGCCGCGTGCGAGCGCGGATATATCCTGACTCTCCCCCTCGGCGCCAGCCGCCGCACCGTGGCGCTAGTGGCGCCCGGCGCACATCATGCCAGATTGACACCAAACCAAGCAGGGTTAAAGTTTTGTTTGTTGCTCGGTCAGCTCCTGTTGAATCGAGGCACTAAGACCTAACATTAGACTCTTCTCTAAATTGGGGACCCATTCGCGGAAAATTTTGCGCAAACGCGAGCATTGGTTCTTTAAAAAGTGATGAATTGTGCTACCTTACATACTCAATGTGATGTTTAGTGCAAGTGCGAGAAGAGAAACACATTTCGTTTGTTCATATTACATTTGAACATGAAACGTTTGAGAAGATAGACACATTATGCGTGTATGTTCGTACCATTACATCTCAGAACATTTCCATTACATCTCAGCTTATCTCCATCACATCTCGGCTTGTAGTGCTTCATCACTTTGGTTCGGTATTTGTTGATTCTTCTTTGATTGCAAATGCATTGGGAGTAATAATCCTGGATATTAGAAGTTATGTAGTTACGTCCTTTCCTAGGGAGCACATGAAGCAGAGGTAAAAGGTTTAATAACACCTCTGTTTTCTCAGGAAAAGTTGCGGAGCCTTGGAAACCATGTTACCAGATTCGTGTGTCGGATCGTGTTTTACGTCAGGGCCAATGACTGCTATGTTGCTGAGATACACTGATGCAAATAACTTTATCAGTCCTAGTCCCATAAACTTAACGTTGGCTTTGCTTCTGGAAACCTAATTTTCGGTGACGATTCGCTGAATTTTGGAGTTATTGCAAAATCTTGACAGGGACGTGACGATTATGACCTATAGTCTATCTTAATGTGCATACGATTGCGACACATTTGTTTTAAGTTGATGCCAAAACTGTACTATCTTGATAAGCTTCTGTCACACAACTTCAATTTTGCACTCCAGCTTTTGTGAACGACCAACTCGGTCAGCCTATGGATCAATATGCTGAGAATAAAACAATGGTTGACACGGTGCTGAGCAGCCCGTGCAAATATGGGTCAAGTGCGTGTCGACAAGAAGCAATCAAATCAAATTTTTAAAGTTACCTTTTTCGGGCAGTTTCTTACGATATTACTTGTTGGTTAAGTCAATTTTAAAACAAGTTAACCGCTTGGGTTCATCGTACCTAATAGGTGCGAGCAATGTCTACGTTATGTAAGAAACAACAAAAAGTTAAATAGGATGGTTTTGTTATGTCAAACTAAAGGTAAAGAGAACGCCAAAAATGTAATTAGCTTGTTGTGCCAAAATTTTATGTATAATATAGTAACAAAGGGTATGATCTTGTCCTTTCCTTTCCTATCTCCTGTCAGATTTCATTTTCCTGAAATACACGACTAAAAAACACTACAGACTTCGCACATGAGATAAACCAGATAGGGAGGTGAAAACACCTAATGGTGAGACAAAACATGTTATAACTTACATACCCTCACTGGCGAACACGGACAGTGAGCGGTACAAAAGGCATCGGGTCGGCATGACCAAGGCGCATGGACAGCGCAAGCACTAACAAACACACAAAACACAAACACACAAACACAAACACAAACACTCTGAACGCCAACCAAAAGACACGCGGTACTTTTGATCCTTGTTCGAAAGGACATTACTGGAACACTGACACGCTCCACTGCATTGCGCTGGCAGATGTGGCGCAGAGTGAGGCACATCGCGTCGCGCAATGACCAAACCGTGGAGAACTACCCAGCATTGCCCAGTCTTACCATGTCCACATTTTGATTTCCCCAGCACGCCAACTGCAGGTTCGCGTTGCCGAGTCGACCGGGGAATCCGTGGGAATCCAGGGAATCCGATGCATATGTGGATTGCTCATTTGCTGCTTGAACTACGACATTTTTGTAGGCACGGCGTTTATTTTTCATGTACGCGTGGTACCGGAAATATTGTCACAAGCTCGACTGAGCGCAAGAGCGCAGGCCGGGGACCATCCACCAGCAGGGCAGCAAGTTCATCTCACACAGCATCAGCAGCAGCACGGGATTATCCCCGTGCCCGATCCCCTCTACCACAGAGCAGCCAATCCAGCCCGCCATTACCTCAAAAAGTGACCGGGCCACCTTGGGCGCCACAGGTGATGAACGATGATCTATGAAACGCAAGCTTGGCGGGAGCAACAGCAAAGCGTGTGTAGCATGTTAGACTTCCAGGATGATCAGCGACAACGACAGAGAAACTGCCACGCAGCAACGGGTCTGGCGCGGCGGCAGACCGGCACGGACAGCTACAAGAACTCCGAGCACCAGTCGTTCAGGCACTGCCAGCAGTTGGACGCCTGCATAACGTTGCAGTGAATCAGGTCCTGCAGCCAGCCGACGAACAGCTCCTTGTCCTTCTTCAGGACCAGGAACTGGCCGAGCACGATGTAGGCGCGGTCGAAGCCGTGGCTGACCAGCCGCTTGCCGAGTACGTCGGCAATGCCGGCTAGATCAGTCACGGGCTTTTCGCCCATCGGCTCCGCCACAAAGTTGCGGTGCTTTTGAGTGGTGGACGACATCCTCTTCCAGCGGGAGCTTGGCGGGTACTGCTGCGACAGAGGGAGACCTGATTGCACACACAGGGGGGTTTTGTTTATCCAGCTATGGTGTCGGATAGCTGAAATGTCGGTGCAAAACGCCTACATACACTTTTTGACACGCGATTTCGTGTTTCTATGGTCTTTGCAAAATACGTGAACACCTCTGACATAGCTGACCAATCGCACACAAGGCCCTAACTGTGTCACATATTCTGCACAAAAAAGCACACAAACAACCAAAGTACTGGCAACGAAATGGCTGCTCCAAAAATATCCAAAAGCAACGTGCTGGAACAAGCTCCATGCAAAGAGCTGGCTGGCCACGCCCAAGAACGGTGAAACAGGTCTCGTGAGCTAGTAAAACGCGGGCACCGATACTGACTGCCTGCCTCGGGTCCCGTTCCCCACCAAAGTCCGGTCACCTCGGGGAAGGCACCTGGCCGCCACCCTCACTCGCGCTCCCCGTCCCCTCCTTCAGCGCACGCAGCGATGCACACACACAAAAGCTAGGTTGTCACCGCTCGCTTCACGCTCCGCTTGTTGTTGAGCGCCTGTGAAGATTCTCGTTGTTTACCCCTCTGATGCCGCCCTGAGAGGGGCGACGACGATAGGCAAACGCGCTCGCCATTCCGGCGGAATTGACCCATGAGAAAAGCCGCGGCGCCGCGCATGCGCGGTGCGAGTCTCCTTGGTCGGAGAAGGCATGGAAGACAAATGCGGCCCAGTCCTAGCGGATGCCGCTCCAAAAACCCGCTTTAGGCCAGCACAACGCGTGGGGCTCAGGGAACAGCTCAGTTAGCCAGTGCAGGAATGGACCAAGCCAAATCTTGTGGACCAATCAAATCGTTGCGTTGCTTCTGTGACGGTCTCGTTGACAGACATGGCGTTGTGATGACATAGCCTGCTCATGAGCACGAACTTCTGGGCCTTAGCACGAAATGCAGTCAGTGACAGCATTTTGCTTTGTAGTCAAATTCGCTCACTGCCACTAGCGGCTTGACTAAATAAATTCACGAAATGAGATCATGCTGAAAAGTAATTCCTCTTGCATCTCTACATTTCAATACCCTATGACAATGACTTACGGGGCATCACGTGAAAACGATATACACAGTGACCGCATTTTCTTTGGTAACAATGACGTGGGAGGGGGTTATTGCATCAACACAACTGACCTGTCGACGTTTGGAAACAACGCTGACACTCAGTGATCGAAACGCGCCAGGTCACGTAGTCACAAAAGATCAATATGGAACACATCTGAACTACCGCGGGCAGCTGGCACCGGCAGGTGGCACCGTCCGTCATGAGCTGGCACCGACACGTGGCACCGTCCGTCATGAGCTGGCACCGCACGTGGCACCGTCCGTCATGAGCTGGCACCGACACGTGGCACCGTCCGTCATGAGCTGGCACCGACACGTGGCACGTCCGTCATGAGCTGGCACCGACACGTGGCACGCGCCGTCATGAGCTGGCACCGACACGTGGCACCGTCCGTCATGAGCTGGCACCGACACGTGGCACGTCCGTCATGAGCTGGCACCGACACGTGGCACCGCCGTCATGAGCTGGCACCGACACGTGGCACCGCCGTCATGAGCTGGCACCGACAC
>NW_023597055.1:15170298-15179983 GCF_011947565.3 Pollicipes pollicipes
ACATTACATTCGAAATGGATTCAAACAACGGAACTTAACCCGCCCACATTGCATGGGTGGAATGTGAACAAAGCAAAATGTACAGAATTACGACAAATGTGATATGCGATTTGAGTGATGAAACGGCTGGTATCGACAACCTGCGACTCTATGATGAGACTTGAATCAGAGTGGCAAAGGAAACCATTCATCAGAAAAACGGGGGAAACAAAATATAGATGGCCCTGTTGGGAACGAAGAATGCAAGACGCTATTCGAAATAGTAAAAGGGCATTTAACTGATTAGATGGAGTTGACAGACCGTCCACCTAATGGAACACAAACAAGCTTAAGCAAAGGCCAGGCAGGTTATTCCTAACCCAAGAGGAATCTTGGGAAATTTTGCACGTTTTCAATGACACCATACGGTGCAAACAGCTGTGGGATATTATGCGCAGATTTACGAGGAAAAGGGAGGTCACAAAGGCCGCTAGCTGTTTTCAAACATTGATGGTGCTATTATTGCTGATCCTGACGACGGTAACAAATGTGGGAAGACACTCTTTCAATACATGTGCTTCCACGAAACTACCAACCAATATTAGGAATCGTTTTTAAATGAACTGGTACAAGAAATGCCAACTTTCTTCTGACAACAATGAGGTATTAACGCGTTTTCAACGTGGATGAGCTCCAACAGTCCATACATGTGTGGAGGAGGAAACATCATCATCAAACATCAACATCAAACATCAAACATCAAACATCAGGCAGTGAGAATCCATTGCGATTTCTTCAAACATTGAGTGACAACCAGTGAGAGGAAGTCTCGAAAAGGTCAGTGAAAATGGAAAAAAGAAAATGAGACAAAGAAAGGTTCCATATCACTTGAAATCCACGCAAATGGGAAACAGAGAACTCACGAATGAAAATAAGGTGTTCTGAATGTACGTCAAATGCAAACATGATTTGTGTTAACTATGAATGGATATCCTGACTTTACTTATATTTTTACGGACGGTCATAAATGTTCGGCGGTTTGGTGCTGAAACCGTGGCTATATCTCAGCAATGAAATATGTGAAAAGCAAGGGATCCCGAAATGTGTAATATGCACTGATTTTGTCGCTGGTCAGCGCTAAAAAATCATTATATACCATCTGGCGGCAGTCTGTTAAACGAAGGACTTGAAACCCAAAGAGGATACAGTGAGTATTTACGATTTGCATCGCCGAAGAAATCATTTCAACATAGAGGGGACGACCAATAAACACTGAAAAACGGTGAAGGAGAATATAGGACATGGGACTCCTCAACGAGGACCAACCGGCGCGAAGAAATCATCCTATGCAAACTACGACAAGGATATACAAGATGCACCCATCGTTCTTATGGACCGACAACCAAGACTACCTGTGAGAACTGCGTATGCCCTCGAAACAGTACACGTATGTCAGTGGAATGCCCCATTGTTCGCGCGTCAGCGACGACGTATTGTTACATTTGTCAAAATATAGAAACGCCACCATGGTATGAAATCGCTAATCGGCAATGATTATCCGGCGGTATTGACGAAGTGTTAAATCGCTATGCCTTGCAAGCTTTTACAAGAACTATAGTGGCAGGGGATGCTTCTGCGTGAGCATGTATGACAAACCTGAAGCTGTATAAAAGTGTGGTCTATAATGTGTAGTGTATGCGGTTTCTTTTTGTTTCCTTTCGTTCGCCATGCAATATGGTAGGTGTGCATGCTGTTTATAATGATTTCAAGTTCATGCGATGTCACAAATGTTGCGCTCGGGTTTGTGAGCATAGGAAGTGGTAATATGGTGAATGGTGGTATGAAAAACAGTGATTGATGATAGTCTATATCTATCTCTCTTCTATCTATATCTCTCTCTCTCTATCTCTATCTCTCTATCTATCGCTCTATCTCTCGACTTTCTCTCTACTATATCTCTCTATATCTCTCTCTCTCTCTCTCTCTTCTCTCTCTCTCTATCTCTATCCTCTCTCTATCTATATATCTCTCTCTCTCTCTATCCTCTCTCTATACCTCTATCTCTCTATTATGTGTGTGTGTGTTTGTGTGTGGTGTGTGTGTGTGTGGTGCGAGAGGAGAGTAGTGTGTGTGATGTCTGTGTTTTGTGTGTGTGGTTGTGTGTGTGTGTGTGTGTGTGCTGTGTGTGTGTGTGTGGTGTGTGTGGTGTGTGTGTGTGGGTTGTGTGTGTGTGTGTGTGTGTGTTGTTGTGTGTGTGTTGTGTGTGTGTGTGTGTGTGTGTGTGTATGTGTGTGTGCGTGTGTGTGTGTCTGTGTGTATGATCATGTACATGTGTGAGCTGGCTTCTATCTTGATTATTTTGCTATAACTTTATGTTGCTTTGTAGTTTAGCATTAACAGTCATTTGTCATTTGTCCGTCCCGGTGGCTCATTAATATTTGTCTGTCCCGGTGGCTCAGTTGGTTAGAGCGCCTGCCTTCCGGTGCACCCATCCGTGGCGGGGTGAGTTCGAGACGCTTTAGGGCACTCGCTATTTGCCCTTGACAGGTATGGCCTGCGGCCGGTGGCAGCGGTCGCGCTAAAGGTCAGTTGACGTCAGAGGGCAGGGCGGACCGTGCCGAACATTGCGGCACGTCAAGCTTTCGCCACCAAATTCTGCCGTTGACGTGGAATTGCGCGATCGGATGGTAGGGGTCATGGCTCACACAACAGGCACTGCTTGGCGTGAGCTCTGATCCCGGAAGTCCATCCATTCAAAGGGTTCGGATTAAATCTTTAAAAAAAAAACACAACAGGAAAGACTCCGTAGCGATGCGAAAAACGATGAAGGACCTGCGACCAACTTGTCGGACTGAGCGAACCGTAAGCATATAAGCGAACTGATTGACAGGGTAGCAATACGTATATATTTAATTGCGACGCATGATGAGCACATTCTGTGCCGGAGTGCTGACAGAATGAGTTGCTGTAATTTATCACAAGGTGATGCGTGCTTTGCTGCAGTACCTCAGTTGTCAAACAAACATGCATTCCACCGCGATTCATGTCGTGTCCTGTGTCGTTGAAGTTGCGAGATCTTGTGTTACTGTTTGAGTGTGGAGCGAACGACGTGATCGAGGGGATCAGGCCTGTTGGTATAAATGAGTAGTTTCCTTGTATGTAGACACAGTGACTCCTAATTATGTACCTCGAGATAGTATTAACTACTGAGTACTAATACATCCTTTGCACGAGTATCCATCCCGTAGCCAAATCTTCCATTTTTTTTGCCATTCTTAGTCTCCATAATATACCAAAAAAAAGCTGCAGGGCAAATCTGAATTGAATACAAAAGGGACGCGATGAAGACAACTGAAAACGGACGCTCGAGCCCAGGACGCTATGCGTCCTAATCCAAGACAAGACAAGGTCTCCCACCACCATGTCCGTCTCAATGTCCCTCCGACAGCCGACTGTCTGTGTTACGGTACTGTCTGAACGTTTGAACGTGCCTCTGCTCCGGCGAGGTTGGTGCTTTTAAAAGGCCGCCACCTATTCATCGTCTTAGTGCGTATGCCCGGAACGAGCGCCCGGGCCTAGCGTGACAAACAAAAACCGTACTCGCACATTGAAAAGACAGCATGTGGCCCCGCGGCGGATAGATATGCCGCGCGCCACACTAACAGCGGTGTGAAGTTTTAGACTGATCCTACGGGCAACGCTGCACGGCAAAAAGGCCCCAAAGCTGAGCGCCTTGTTGCTCAGTCCCACCCTCAAGTGACTTGTCGGTGGGCCCTCGCCTGCAGTTCACGAGCCCCACCCTGTCGGCAACCCAGCATACACGCCTGCCGGGTGGGAATTTTGTTGACTGTTTCCCTGTGTTTCCAGATTGGACATGTCATTAAATTCCGCTGAATTTCTCGGTGCGATGGCGATAACGAAGACTGCATCTTCTCAAAATGAATGAGGCATATGCAGCTTCCATCATTATTAAGCCTTGTCGTCTGACAAACACGAGCGCTGATCAGCTACTTCATGGCATTTCGCTGATGATCCCGCTTTTCGTGCACGCTTGGGTCTTGGTTGATCTGAGCGCGTTGGCGACCGCGAGAACTAAAATGCTTCTCGCTTGGCTGTACCTTTTATGTGAATGACCGCGTTAAAGTGACATGTAATGGCATGGATCATCAGAGCTTGAATTTTTGTCTTTTTACTTCCGCCGACCGGTGGTTTGGATTTTGATCGTAATTGCCAAAAACTGGCGGTATTTAGCTCACTGGCGCATGATTTCCACTAAACTAGGGATATCGTAGGAAGTCATCTGGCACCTCGCCGCCTGCCGTAAAGCTGTTTTGGGTGGGGGCGCGCGCGGTGTTCTGGGTGCGGCGTTGTGGTTGCGTGTACTGTGGTCATCTTCCCGCTACGAAGTAGGTAAGGACGAATGTAGCTCTATATTTACGTTTTTTCACATTTTACACACGAACCTGCCATTTCTTACCGCTCGGGAAGGCCGAGAGACCAGACGCATGGTTGTGCGGCGTTAATTGCGCCCATGTTTCGATTGTTCACGCCCAATTTTTTGTTAGCGTGTGTGCCCTAAGACGAGTTTTGTTGTCCTTAGAGAAAAGGTTTCATTCAAGCAATTGTAGTTTTCATCTGGGTGGTATTCTCGCTGTTCTCAGGCAGGTATATGTACAATGTATGACGTTGTTTGACCTCCTTTAAATACATTGCACCACTCAAGACTCCCTTGCCTGATTCTGGCAGAAATCAGTGGACATGATAATGGCTGACAGTTATGATTTGTGCATGTCTGAATCTCAATATGGCACTGTTTGTGCACCCATGCTTCCTCCCCATTTATGAGGCTCACGGATTTTTCACATGATATGACAGTTGATGTGAAGAAAATGTGAGTTAGGAAACTAATGGAGTGGGCACAAAATGACCACTGCAGTTTACATGCCAGAAAACACCAATGAACAACAAGAAGATTATGGAAAATGAACAAATCATTATCTTGGAAATATGAAATAGTTGGCTTTTATTTCATATTTCATTATAAATTATATATTGGTGATGAATGATGTCAGTCTGTCACCTTAACATTTAACATTTATAGGTTAATCATAAAGAGTATTAGCATCATGTGTGTTGCAGGCATATTCATTTACACATGATCATAAGCTATTTATCAGGTATAAGAGAGTCATCTCTAGTCATGCTAGCATTTGAAAGCCATCAGTTATATTCTGTTTCACATAAAATGGAGTTATGGAAAGATAAATGCTACATATTCCTAGATAATCATCTTAATCAGAATATAATTTTTTAGCTGATTTACTTTTATATTTTGCTCCTCATGTTTTTTCATGTCATATATGTGTTGTGGGAGTTGAAAATCTGCTCTCTACCTGTAAAGATAGAAGCAAAGCTGTTGTACCATTGCAACCCTTCCACCTGGGCTTCAGAGTAGGCATTTAGATTTGGCAATTAATTGCCTATTATGACCACCATAATTTGCAGGGTAATATTCTATTGTAATTAGTGTTCATGCATTTGTTTTGTAATATTGCAATGAAAAGAAGATAAATCATAAAATTATCTGAACATAGTAATGGCTTTCTGGAATGAGATTGACACAGATGAGATTGAGTGTGGTAGATCAGTGATTGTATGAGATCAAAACAATTTCATTATATCTCATGACTCCACACTGCTGCAATCCTGAGCTGTCAGACCATGACGAGGTAGTAAAATTTGAGCCTCTCTACCTTGCAGCTCAGCCTCCTGCAACTTATCACTGATGGGACTGGTTAACTGTAGACCTCAGTTACAAGATTGGTTGACTGTAGGCCTAAATGCACCAGGTATGAGATAGGCTAATTGTAGACTTCAACCTTAGAAGCTGTGCTTATTTGAAATCCAGCCAGGACCAGGAAGTAAGCCAATGTGAGGTTGTCTTTCAATGGTCTCTAAATTGTAAAATGACACAGCCCAAGTTCAAGAAAAATGGCACATTGAGCATGCTCAAGATTCAGCTACCTACAGCACAGTTTTCTAACCAGTTCTTCAGGGCTGTACCCATTGCCCATCTTTTGTACCCATTGCATTGCATTGCTGTACCCATTGCATTGGTGATTTGAAATGATGAATCTCTTATCTTGATGTGCCTGGATATTTGAATTCTAGAAAACAAAGCATATGTAGTTCATGGTGGTAAGATCTTATGAACTGAGGGGCCAAAAATGCTATTCTGAACATTGGTGCTCTTTCTCCACTGGTTTATGTCATGCTCTATGTCAGGTGCTGCACCATAGAGCTGCCATGTCTGGTGTGGGTCCTCAGTGGTAAAATAGGCAGTTGTTTGCATACTTGGTGCATTTAATTAAGCCTATTTTGACCATTGGTCAAGCTCAAATACCCACCTAGAAGAAGTTATACTGCATGCACCTTGAATTTGGTGGTAAAAAGGTCATATGATCAGCACAAGATGCCTTGGATTCAAAAACACTGGAAACCCCTGCTGTTACCAGCAGGGCCCATCCCTTACCTTGTCTTGACATGTCTGACTCTCATTCCCCCAAGCAGCCATATCTGTCCCCCATTGCAGCCATGTCTGTGTCCTCCATCCCCATGGTGCCATGTCTGACTCTCATTCCCCCCAAGCAGCCATATCTGTCTCCCCCCCCCCCCCCCCCCATTGCAGCCATGTCCATGTTCTCCATCCCCAGGCTGCCATGTCTGTGTCCTCCATCCCCAGGCTGCCATGTCTGTGTCCTCCATCCCCAGGCTGCCATGTCTGTGTCATCCATCCCCAGGCTGCCATGTCTGACTCTCCACCCAAGCACCTGCAGGCTGCAATGTCTGACATTCCTCCCTTGCTGCATCTACCCACCTAACTTGGCCTGCTGCCACAGCTGCCATGTCTGATCTCACCCCTGCCACAGCTGTCATGTCTGATTCCTTTCCCAGCTGCAGCTACTGTATTAGACTCTCTCCCCTGTCACAGTCACCATGTTTGGCTTGCCCCCCCCCCCCTCCCTCCCTCCTGCAGCTGCCATATCTGACTCACTCCCCCACTGCGACAGCTGCCATGTCTGACGAGCCGCAGCCGCCGGTGTCCGCCGACGAACACGAGCATGATGACGAGACAGGACGTGGGCTATGCTCCTCCGCCGGAGAAGAGCCTGAACGACCTGCTGTCGCTGGACACGGAAGACGAGAGCCTGCAGAAGTACAAGGCCACGCTGCTCGGTCAGGCCACTGCTGGCGGCGTCGTTGTCGGTGAGTGTCTGAAAGGAAGAGGGAAGGTGTGTGTGTGTGTGTTTGGGGGGGGGGGGCGCAGGACCTGAAGATCGCTTAACAAGAGATGTTAGCATGCTCCCAGAAAACTCCAGTGCCAAAGCAGCAAGGGAGGGGTCAGATTATCACAAACACCGATCCGCAAACACCGATCCAAGGCTCGACTTCTCCATGAATGTGTCACTTGTTTTTTTTTATTTCAAGTGTGGGTCAGCTCGGAAGATTGGTCAGGCTGAGCAAGTTGCTGGGAGTTCCAGCCCCTGCCCTGTTTCAGACAAGTCCATTACAAGCCGGATGATCTTGCGTCGCCTGGCTGCTGCGGCTTCTGGCGCAGCAGCCAGGCAGTCCGGCTGGCAGTCCTCCCCCGCTTCAGACAAGTCCATCCCGAGCTGAATGATCTTACATCGCCCGGCTGCTGCGGCTCTGACGCCGCCGGTCCTTCCCCGTTTCAGACGAGTCCAATCTCAGCCGGATGATCTTGTGTCGCCCGGCTGCTGCGGCTCTGACGCCGCCGGTCCTTCCCCGTTTCAGACGAGTCCAATCTCAGCCGGATGATCTTATGTCGCCCGGCTGCTGCGGCTCTGACGCCGCCGGTCCTTCCCCGTTTCAGACGAGTCCAATCTGAGCCGGATGATCTTGCGTCGTCCGGCTGCTGCGGCTCTGACGCCGCCGGTCCTTCCCTGTTTCAGACGAGTCCAACCCCAGCCGGGTGATTGTGCGTCGGCTGGCGCTGGTGGTGGAGGGCCGGGAAGACGTGGTGCTGGACCTGAGTGGTGACCTGGAGGTGCTGAAACAGCAGGTCAGAACCCAGCAGGGAACGGGATGGCAGGTGGTATGGGGACCAGAAAATCACGGGGGGAGGGAGGGAGGGGGTAGCAGACAGGTGCATGGCAGGGGGGGGGGGGGCAGAGCACAGCAGGTCACAGCTCAAGGAGTCGGTGTGGAAGAGGAGTCACAGGGCCAGATACTCCACTAGATCAGCTGTCAGCACACAGCTAACGAGAAGCTGGTCAGAGCAGCAGAAACAACAAACCAGAGCGCCGCTGCAGAATGTCTGGTCAGAGCACAGCTAAACGATTCGGCAGCAGAGGGGCATTAATCCCCACAGTTGCCTGACGGGAGGGAGGGGTTGGGGGGGGGGGAAAGCGAGGGTCATGATTGGCCGGAGGGTATCGACTGTGGTGTCTGACTCACGCGGTGCGGCGCGTCGAATCGATCGGAATCAGCTGCGAGTCGGAGTCCAAAGTGCGACCAGAGTCGCACCGCTGATGTGGCTCTTCGGTGTGGATCGATCGCAGCTGTTCGTTCGCTGGTTTAGTGGTCGTCTGATGTAATGGTCGTCCGGCGTAGTGATCGCCTATGTAGTGATCGTCTGGTTTAATGATCGTCCGGTTTGCAGACAGCAGGATACGTATTCGTTTGATATTGATTGCAATACTCGCGTGTATAGTTGCGTAGTCGTTTCGTCTCGGATGCGGCATGGCCGCCAACCATGCCTGCCCTCAGCAGCTTGGAATCGCATGCACCCCGCCGCCACAGCGCCAACCACGGTGTGTTTCTAGAATTACGCCAGCTGAGCGTCGCGTTGACCAAAACGCTGCCGAAGCATTATCGAAACATCACTGTGTTCGGCCGAAGTCATAGTATTGTCGTCGAAAGACGGCCGTGAAAATCTGTAAAAAATGCAACGCGACACGCACCGTCCCGCACCCTGTTATGGAGAGCCAGCGACTGTTAGAGGCGTTATTGACACTCAGGAACCATGGTGCAACGGGCTTCGAACCCCGACGTCGCACGTGGCAGCCGAAGGTGCTTACCATTCGGCAATAACACGCCCCGGGCGACGGAAGTCGGCGATCAATTTACGTGCGCCATATCCGCGACGTTCAGCGCACCTGTCTCGCCGCCAGACGGTGACCATCAAGGAGGGCATTCAGTACCGGTTACGGATCGAGTTCCACGTGCAGCGAGATATCGTCACCGGTCTGCGCTACACGCAGAAGACCTACCGCAAGGGCATCCAAGGTCAGTGGACGCCGCGTCGGGGCGAGAGAAGACGCCCGGCCCGGACGAACCCGGCCGGGCGACGGCGTTTGGAGGGGGGGGGGGGGGGGGAGAGGGGGCTCAGCTGGGCAGGCCGTGCGTAGGGTGTTGCCCTCGCGTGAAGGTATTATGTTGCCGCGGCAGGCTTACGGTGCCTTAGCAAAACACTGGGCCAGAGGTTTACTTGCTGTTTTTATGATTGGCCCGATGTTTCAGCCGCCAGCTTTCGTCTGTGGCTGAGCGGCGGCGGCTGCAGCGTTTGTTGATCGCGCGGCGCGCTGTCAGTCTTGTGATCCGTCCGTCTTGCTTCCGATCTGTTGTCGTGAGCCTCCACGGTCGGATCGGTTCCAAGAGAACTCTGCCCGGTTTTGTCCGTCTG
>NW_023597055.1:15180963-15187264 GCF_011947565.3 Pollicipes pollicipes
AGGAGTCAAATCCAGAACTGTCCGGCTAAGTCCAGACTCAAATCCAGACCTGTCTGGTCAAGTCAATAATTAAGTCCAGAACTGCCTGAGCAGGTCAACAGTCAAATCGAGAACTGTCCAGTTAAGTCAACAGTCAGATCCAGAACTGTCTGGTCAAGTCAACAGTCAAATCCAGGACTGTCTGGTCAAGTCAACAACCAGATCCAGAACTGCCCGGTCGTCAAGAGCCGAGTCAAGAACTGCCCGATCAGGTCAAGAGTCAAGTCTATCAGCACAGACCTGCACAGCTGTTAAACCTATAGGGTACAGAAAATGTTCTGTCAAGGACGCTGACGGCACAGGCTAACAATTTCCAGCGCATTCAGCAGCTCCCAGCCGCCTGCTGATAGACGTGATCTGGCACATTGCATATGAAATGTTGCACGAGTCAAGACAAGGCGCGAAGCCCACACCCCAGATGGCGTTTTTAAATTTGATCCGAACCCTTCGAATGGACGGATTTTCGGGATCGGAGCGACGCTAGGCAGTGCTTGTGTGAGCCCTGACCCCTACATCCGATCGCCTCATTCCAACCAACGCGCAGAATTCAGTGGGCGAAACCTTAACGTGCCACAATGCTCGGCACGGTGTCTTGCCCTCTGTCAACTGACCTTTAGCGCGACCGCAGCCACCGGCCGCAGACCAGACCTGTCAGGGAAATAGTGAGCGCCTAAAGCGACTCGAACGCACCAAGCCACGAGTGGATGAATCGGGAGGCAGCCGCCCTAACCAACTGAGCCACCGGGGCGGGCACCGCTTCCACGTGATGATGCGCCACGCCCAGTAGGAGCCAGCACGACACGCCTCTCACCAGGGTTGAGCAGGCCGTACTTAGAATCCTGCGGCTGTAGCGGCTCCAGCGCCACGGCCCCCGCACCGGCCTCAGATGTCACGCGGGGCCGGGGTCTGACTTCACAGCTTCTGCGGCTGTCTCCGGAGCCGCGGCTGCTGCGCCTCCACGGCTCGGACTTCACAGCAAGTGGACCTTGCCCAGACTGCCAGTCAGGGCTCAGGCTTCATGGGAGCTGGACCTTCTCCTGATGTAGCTGTGGTCATGCTTTCAGAAGGCTCTGACTTCACAGCAACTGCACCCTCTCCTGACTTAGCAGTACTTATACTATCAGTAGGCTCTGTCTTCACAGCAACTGCAACTTCTCCCGACTTAGCAGTGGTTACACCTTCCTTTGACTTCACGGCAGCCGCACTTGCCTCTGAGTTCACATTGGCAGTCCCTGACTTCACAACAGATTGCACAGGTTCTGACTTTGCAGCAGCTACAATTGTCTCTACTGAGTAGCAGCATTTGCAGCAGGTTCTGACTTGATAGTAACTGGCCCTTCCCCTGATGGCAGAGGAACTGCACTGTTTGTGACCTCCTGGCAGCTGCACTTGTCTGTGGCTTCACAGCATCTGCACTTGTCTGTGACTTCACAGTTGCTGCACTTGTCTGCGATTTCACAGCATCTGCACTTGTCTGTGACTTCACACTGTCTACTGCCAGGCTTCACAGTCGCTGCACTTGTCTGTGACTTCACAGTGGCTGCACTTTTGAGCACAGCATCTGCACTTGTCTGTGACTTCACACACTGCACTGTCTGTGACTTCACAGAATCTCACTTATCTGTGGCTTTACAGCATCTGCACTTGTCTGTGACTCACAGTGGCTGCACTGTCTTTGACCTCACAGCATCTGCACTTGTCTGGACTTAACCAGAGGCTGCACTGCTCTGCGACTTCACAGCCGGCCACCCCCACCTGCGACGGCGCCGTTTCCTGCTGGGACCCGGCCTCCGCGGCGGCCGGCCCCTGACGGGGCGGCAGGTACGTCGGCAGTGGACCGGAATCGCTAGTCGCCCCATCTGGCGGCGGCGCTGCCGGATCGGCGGCGGTCTCCGCGGGTGTGGGCACGTCTGCTGACCCGACCTCCGCCGAGTCGCTGCCTGTAGCTATGCCTGCAGCATCTGCATGCTCATCTGAGATGGGTGGCTGCTCATCTACTGGAACATCAGCAGTGTTGGTTTGGTCTGTGCCCTGGTCTTCCACTGTGCCTGCAGCATCAGCAGGTGACTGCCTGCCATCACCAGAAGCTGGAGAGCCACTGGCAGCAGCTGGACTGGACCCCTCTGCAGGATCTTTGGCATCATCTGGAGATGACATTGGTTTGATCCTTGGTCTGCTCTTGCTCTTGTACTAGTCAGAACATTAATCTGGGAACTGCCAGCTGAAAACACATCATGATGTTATTTTCTGCAATATGCATTGCACTGATACAGTCATGCACAACCAGATTGCATTACTCTCTGCAGTAATATCACTTAGAATTAATGTCCAACTCATGTGACACAATTATTTTTCCCAGCACTCTCTTTATATAGTGGAATGCTTAACTTAAAACAGGTAATGGAATCCCAATTAAAAGTATCCAGAAGGTTCAACACCTAACACATGCAGGATGCCAAGGTATTGATATAATATGATTGTCCCAGTTGCCTGAGACAGCAAAATTAGGCTCCAAGGATTCAAGCCCCCTTTGATCCCTACAAGCTGTTGGCAACACCCCTGGTGGCACTGATTCATGGTAGCCTTGTAGTATATGGAAAGCATTGCTGATGCTATATGTAATGAGCATGAATGATTGATATATGTTTGCATAAATTATGTGTGGTAAAACATGAATGTTATCACCACTTTAAGCTGGTAATAAATTTTATAACACAGGCAAAATTTCAGTTAAGTTTGCCATGCAACACATGGGGCTTGAGCACAGGCATGGGAACTTCAAAGGTCAGGGAAGGGGACAGTCCTAGACTTCCTACCACGCCACTCAACATTGTGCATGTGGAGCACAACATGACAAATTGGATGCAGTTAGACAGCTGCTGACATTAACCACAGGCATGGGGCTCAGTGTCGCATTTGGCAAGTAACAACACAGGCATAGAGAGGGGAGAAGTGGACAGTTGCTGCTCAGAAGGGGGTAATTCTGAAAAAATTACCATCCCACCCCAACCTATTACTACCCAATGCAGATAATGATGAACATTAAATCTAACATTCAAAGGTAGACCAACAATATCTTCCTCTAAGGCATTGACGATCACCACGGACGAGAAACTGAAGCCAACAGAACGATGTTTGCCTGACCCGTGAGCTTTTGATCGCTTGTGATAACTTATCTTTGAAGCCATATCAACCGTAGAAAATGCAAAACGCACCTTCCCATCTTACTTCACTGTCCCACTGCCCAAATGCAGCCAGGGCCCACTTCACCCTCCATAGCCCCAGTGCCCCCTGCCAGCCGTATTAAACGCCGCGCTGCCTCGACGTTTGTTTGTTTACATCGCAAATATGCGGCAAGGATAACATAATTAAAGTTCAGATGATAACTTTGCCTGGCACTATGAGACCTTTGATGACGTCAAATAAATAAAACCGAGATTTGACCATTGGCGATATCAGGTTTGTCAACTTCGATTTGACAGGTAAACGAAAAGACTCCATCTGATATTTATCAAACTGACGAGCTGTGTTGCATGGATGCTTTCCCTTAACTTAAGGATGTTGTGGCACATGGTCCAATGCAACTATGAATAATGATTATAACCACAACTCCATTGATGCCAGCATTCACAAACATACAACCATCGAAGCTCCAGCAGCCCCTATCATCGTCGGCAGTGGGAATCCCATGTACGTGACCTCAAGACCCCAGAAGTGCGTGTACCCCTCGATATGCTAGCATGGGCGGTGAAATGGGAGGCTTGAAGTTGAACGATATACTCACGGCAGTGCACGGGAAGCAAAATGACTGGAATTATCTATTTCGTCAATTATCTGCGTGGTGGAAAAATCCCAATTAAAAGTTCGTTGGGGGCGGGTAAACCTGGATTTTAATTTCTTTATTTCCATGCAACACCATCTAGGGGTCTTTCAGGGCTGGGTCGGGCATTGTGACTCTCACATCCCCCGCCCCCAATTCATAAGCCATTGGATATCAACACTTTGATCATCAGATCCCGGGTCCCTCGGTCCCAGGACAAGCTAAACTCCAAGCAAAACCAGAAGACGGCTATCAAGTATACGCCAGTGCCAGTGGCGGATCCGGAGCGGGTCCATGAGGCTATGCCCCCCTTGGACTGCGGGGCACCAAAATATCGTGGTGAAGGGCCACACAAATTTTCATTTCGGGTCCACATGACGTATACTTTAAAGACGTACCAAAGTTCAGGTACACTTCAAACGGACCCAGTTGTTCAAGTTCAACATAAAAAATTGACCTCTTGAAATAAAGTGGACAATTCCGGGGAACCACTGAAACGGACGATATTGTATCACTTAAAAAACGCGAATCAGAATGTGGAATAGCCGAAGTCCGGGGACTTCTTTGAGAGAGGGGGAGGAATGCATCTAGTTCCAGGGACATCACAACGAGGCACGAACGGCCCCTCCCATATGAAATCCTGGATCCGCCCCTGCTCAGCGCACATACTTGAAGCACAGTAAGTGACTTTTATGTTGTCACGGCTGAGGTCCGCGCCCTCGACTGCTCCGATGGTCCCTTCAAGCTGCCTTCAGCCTCAACAATCCTACTGGCGGTCACCTGACCTGGACCAGTTTAACCCTCCTTTGTTTTGAACTGCGTCAAGGCTCCTGGGTATCCCCATGTAGGTACATTAGATGGCCCTATGACTCCAGATGTGCGCACATCGCTCATATGAAGCAGCCTCATTGAAGGGAGTGTGTTATAAAGAAGAATTCATGCTTCCGTTTATTTGTTGCTCTGCACAAGTCGCGTTCACCACGTGGTACACCGATGCCATCATGGAGTGGTTTTAAGTCGATTGATATCATTTGCTCTTCAAATGTCGAGTGTGACATGATGCATAAAGAAATTTTCAAAAGCCTGCTAGGTGGTCCGTGACAACCATTCTCATAAGACAGCTCACATGCAACGCGAGTGCATCTAAACACACCAAGAAGCGTCACCTAAAGCGCACTTGCAGCAAGTCAACAACGGCGCTGGCTCAGAACTGGCAGCGTTCGTAGCGGCCGCGTTCGCAACAGAGCTTCGGCTGGAACTCGCCAGAGTGGTGCGGCGCGTGATCGCACACGGCGTGGAACACGCCGGCGGTGAGGCCACGCGTCTCGTCGTGGCCGAGGCTGGCGCAGGCCGCGTCGCCCAGCTTCTGGCCGTCGACGAGCGCCGACCAGGAGCCCTGCGCCATTAGCACGTCGGTGGACACCTTGCACTCCTCGCGACAGAGGCGCTCGCCGTCGGCGTCGCAGCTGAACGATAGCATCGGCGGCAGGGTGACCAGCACGTTCAGGCCTCCGTCTTGGTGTGTGCCGAGCGAGCAGAAGCAGCGATGGTGAGAGTCTGGGGTGGTAGACCGGCTCGGTTCCTGGGAGGTGGTGCTGGGTGCTGGTGTTGTGGTGGGTGCTGGTGTTGTGGTGCTGGGTGCTGATGTTGTGCTGGGTGCCGGTGTCGTGGTACTGGGTGCTGGTGTCGTGGTGCTGGGCACCGGTGTCGTGGTGCTGGGTACGGTGTCGTCGTGCTGGGTACGGTGTCGTGGTGCTGGGCCGGTGTGTGGTACTGGGTGCCGGTTGTGTGGTGCGGTGCTGGTTGTGTGGTGCTGGGTGCGGCGTTGTGGTGCTGGGTAAGGGCGTGGAGGGTGCCGTGGAGGTCGGCTGGCTGGTGGTGGTGCTGCTGGGCCGCCACACGGGTGATCTAGACCGTGGCCCGTGTACGACGATGTCGTCGATGGCGACCTGGTCCAGCGGGTCTGTCCGCCTCCCTCCGAAGATCGAGAGCTGGGAAGGGGGCACGGCTGCTGTAACTGCTGACACTGCTCGCTGAATGCTGCCCGTCCCGCAACCAAACCAGCAGTTAACCATGCAACCGATGTCAAGAACACAGTCAAGGCGGTAAAAAATAAGACAGAGAAAGATGCATTGCCATGGACGCCATTTTACTTTCAAGTGATGCATTCTCTTTTCACGCATCGACTGAGGTTTTCAGTCATCAGTATTCAGTGCATGCATAGCAAAAGTTGCAGGGCAAATTGGGAGATGAATTGCATTTGTAACTCCCCAGCACTTGGTTTTGTGAAGTTTCGCGTGTACTAACGATCAGCCTAAAGCTAGGGAACAAGGACGTGTATGCAAAACGTCTGTGAAAACACTCCTTTCCGCAAAAATAAAACTTCTCGTCGTTCTTCCGATTGCCTTTCCCAAACAGTAAGTTCTATTGCATACATTACGA
>NW_023597055.1:15188264-15282473 GCF_011947565.3 Pollicipes pollicipes
AGCAGGTCAGAACCCAGCAGGGAACGGGATGGCAGGTGGTATGGGGACCAGAAAATCACGGGGGGAGGGAGGGAGGGGGGTAGCAGACAGGTGCATGGCAGAGAGGGGGGAGGGGCCAGGGCACAGCAGGTCACAGCTCAAGGAGTCGGTGTGGAAGAGGAGTCACAAGGCCAGATACTCCACTAGATCAGCTGTCAGCACACAGCTAACGAGAAGCTGGTCAGAGCAGCAGAAACAACAAACCAGAACGCCGCTGCAGAATGTCTGGTCAGAGCACAGCTAATCGAGGCGGCAGCAGAGGGGCATTAATCCTCACAGTTGCCTGACGGGAGGGAGGGGTTGGGGGGGGGGGGGAAGCGAGGGTCATGATTGGCCGGAGGGTATCGACTGTGGTGTCTGACTCACGCGGTGCGGCGCGTCGAATCGATCGGAATCAGCTGCGAGTCGGAGTCCAAAGTGCGACCAGAGTCGCACCGCTGATGTGGCTCTTCGGTGTGGATCGATCGCAGCTGTTCGTTCGCTGGTTTAGTGGTCGTCTGATGTAATGGTCGTCCGGCGTAGTGATCGCCTGGTGTAGTGATCGTCTGGTTTAATGATCGTCCGGTTTGCAGACAGCAGGATACGTATTCGTTTGATATTGATTGCAATACTCGCGTGTATAGTTGCGTAGTCGTTTCGTCTCGGATGCGGCATGGCCGCCAACCATGCCTGCCCTCAGCAGCTTGGAATCGCATGCACCCCGCCGCCACAGCGCCAACCACGGTGTGTTTCTAGAATTACGCCAGCTGAGCGTCGCGTTGACCAAAACGCTGCCGAAGCATTATCGAAACATCACTGTGTTCGGCCGAAGTCATAGTATTGTCGTCGAAAGACGGCCGTGAAAATCTGTAAAAAATGCAACGCGACACGCACCGTCCCGCACCCTGTTATGGAGAGCCAGCGACTGTTAGAGGCGTTATTGACACTCAGGAACCATGGTGCAACGGGCTTCGAACCCCGACGTCGCACGTGGCAGCCGAAGGTGCTTACCATTCGGCAATAACACGCCCCGGGCGACGGAAGTCGGCGATCAATTTACGTGCGCCATATCCGCGACGTTCAGCGCACCTGTCTCGCCGCCAGACGGTGACCATCAAGGAGGGCATTCAGTACCGGTTACGGATCGAGTTCCACGTGCAGCGAGATATCGTCACCGGTCTGCGCTACACGCAGAAGACCTACCGCAAGGGCATCCAAGGTCAGTGGACGCCGCGTCGGGGCGAGAGAAGACGCCCGGCCCGGACGAACCCGGCCGGGCGACGGCGTTTGGAGGGGGGGGGGGGGGGGAGAGGGGGCTCAGCTGGGCAGGCCGTGCGTAGGGTGTTGCCCTCGCGTGAGGTATTATGTTGCCGCGGCAGGCTTACGGTGCCTTAGCAAAACACTGGGCCAGAGGTTTACTTGCTGTTTTTATGATTGGCCCGATGTTTCAGCCGCCAGCTTTCGTCTGTGGCTGAGCGGCGGCGGCTGCAGCGTTTGTTGATCGCGCGGCGCGCTGTCAGTCTTGTGATCCGTCCGTCTTGCTTCCGATCTGTTGTCGTGAGCCTCCACGGTCGGATCGGTTCCAAGAGAACTCTGCCCGGTTTTGTCCGTCTGTGTTATGTCAGTTCAGCTGTGTACGGACCATCGGCGGTCCTGCACGCTATCCTGCACGGCATTGACGGTCTGTTGCACCGCAGCATGGCACAGGAACTGCGGTGTTAGACAGTGATCCGGGGTGAAGACTTTCGAGCTGCGTTGAGGGATGTGGGCCACCTGGACTGGGCTAGTGCACTGCTGTAATAGGCAGGTGCTGATGTAATCCAAGTCACGGGACCATGCTGCTCTAAATGCTGTCGGCCACCGTTGCGCTGCGCCGTCTCCCCGCACAGCGGACCTTTCCGTCGTGCGCTCGCTGCTGCTGTGTGAAACCGCGCCCTCCTGCGTCGCCAGTGGACAAGATGAACCAGATGCTGGGGAGCTACGGCCCTCGGCAGGACGTGCACACCCACCTCACCCCCATGGAGGACGCCCCGTCCGGTAAGTGGGCTCACCGGGTCTGCACGGTCGCCAGCGGGGCAGGCCGGGCGTCGCTCAGCGGGCGGCGAACGTCCTCACGGTCACTGACGGTGCGCGCTACCACGGCGTCCGTCACCGCATCATGCACGGACGCGCCGAGTTGCATCTCGCGTGCGTTAATCATTCTGCGCGTGCCTTGCATCCTCGTACCGGTCTGCCTGTGCACACCACCCCTCGTCGTGCTCGCGCCCCGACGCCTCACGCTCTCGTCCTCACGCCCTGTGTCCGTGCCCGCCGCTCCGTCTCCGTGCCGTCGCCGTCTCCGCCGTCGTCGTCGTCGTCGTCGCGCCCGGACCGGGCCGATGGTGGCATGAGGTGCCGCTCCCTGCCTTATCCGGCCGGCGGCCCTGTCTCGCAGCCAGGCGGCGTGACACGCGAGTCCCCGTCGCTCCTGTCCGGACCCGCTTCCGTCTCCGTCCTTATCGACGCCGCCCCGCGAGCCGACGGGTGGCCGGGCCGGGCCCGCGCCGGCCGGCCTGCACCGGCTGGCCTGCACGGCGGCGGCGCGCGCAGAGGTGTGTCCCGCGCGGCGGCAGAGCACGGGCCGCGCGCTCGTCGTCGCCGGCGGCGGCGGCGGCGGCGGACGTGTTTGTGTTGGATGGTGATTGGCTGCTACCCGGTATTGGAATGCACCACGTGAGGCGTTTAGTGCCCCGTGAGGCCGCCGTTGGGCTCATCCGTTCCATTGCACGCTTGTATGCATTCTCCTCTCCCGCCAATGTTGCCTCACACGCCTTATGCAATGGGTTGTTGTATGGGATTAGTTATTGCCGTATGACCAACGTAGTCGGTGCACCCCAAAGCCCCCCCAGCATGGGATTATTTATTCCGCTGTCACGGCTACTGAGTGACTGCGGTCCCAAAGCTGAGTTCCTGTGAGAAAAGTGCACCAGCCGACCTCTCACGTCGTTGCGTGATGACAACGGCCTGATATCGGCCAGCTGGCCTGCCCAATATGCCTGCCGTCTTGCCTCCGGTGTTTGTAAATGCTCAGGTGCTCATTTTTCCCCATTACACATTTACGTCGCTTCCCTGCGCCAGTTGCGTTTGACACCAGCTCGTGGCTCGTATGTTGATGGCCTAGCTCCCCCCCCCCCCACCCCCACCCCCCACCCCGAGTGCGTGGGCTGTTCCGCGCAGGGATAAGCCATCCCCCGCGTGCAAGGCCAGCGCCCCACCAGCCCGGCGCCGCGTGCTGAGCTGGGCGCCGCTCCGTCGGCAGGCATGCTCGCCCGCGGCACCTACAACGTCAAGTCCGTGTTCTGCGACGACGACAAGAACGAGTACCTCAAATGGGAGTGGAGCTTCGAGATCAAGAAGGAGTGGTAGAGTGGCCGGCGACCGCGAGGGAGTGGAGGCTGCGCCGACGGCCGCGCCGTCTGCTTATTTTAGTCGGCGCGCGGCGGAGTAACTGCTGCCCGCCCGATGGCCATCCGTTTTGATGGGATGCGTAGCGATTCGCTTGCGTCAGTTGCCAGATGGGTTGCCAGGCGCCCGGTCGGCGCTGCTGCCGCGCTGTATTTTAGAGCGCCGTGATTGTGGTATTCCGAACGGTGATTGCTGAGCGGTCTCGTGCACTTGGCCGGTCCTTTTCGGTGAGGAAATGTGCGATTTGTGATAATCCTTGATTGCCCGCGTTGTATTCTGGCTTCTTGCTGTTCAGCAGTTATTTTTACGTGAACTTGCAACCAAGATAATTTCATATCACTCTATAATCTATGTTTTGCGTACCTAGATGTGTGCGTGCCCAAACGAATATGATATTGCTTCTCTTTATTGTGCCGTCGTGTGTCTGTTGCGGCGGCATGCCAGCTGCGTTATCGCCGCCCCTGTCCGTAATGATCGTACTGCGAGTCGACATTTACTCTTCACGCCGGCTGTTCTTTGGCACGCTGCCAGCTCCGCTTTTGTACTGTTTTTTGCCGTCGAATCTGCCGACTGGTGCGTCAGCCGAGCGGAGCAGAAGAGTGCGTGTCCGCCCCGAGCGCCTCGGCCGCGCCGCCGGCCCGCTCCCGCCGCCGCTGGCGGGCCGCTGGACTCGCCTCTGCTGCCGCGTGCGTGTGCGCGTCCCCGCCGAAGCGTCGGGCCGGCGCGGACGCCGCCGCCGCCGCCGCCGCCGCCACCCGCCGACCGCAGATCGCGCCGCTTCCGCCCGCGCGGCGGCGGCGGCGGCGGCGGGCGGGCGGGGGGACGCGGGAGGCACTAGACGGACCGCCCGTCGCTGCCCGGCCGGCCCGACGCGACGCGTCCTTGTAATCGGTGTGAACGATTTGATATCTTTGAATAAACTGGAAATTTTCGCTCGGAGGTCATCGTTACGTTGGTAAGAGGGAAGGGTACCGATTGCGGGAGTCAGTGCATAAGATGGCACCCGATGTTGCATCACAGTGATTCATCCGTTTCTTATCCAAGCGATGCATGACGCATATGCATGCAGATGCACGTTTATGGTAGCGGGACGTTGCACAAGCGCAGTGATGTAAATGAGGTGGGGTCGCCCATGTTGTCATGCGTCAAAATATCAACGGCCTGATGTTCTGAAGCGTTGTGCACACAGGCACGCCGTCATCAACATTACCGTATTACAAAACATTTGCTTGTTCTGGAATCGAGCTGGACGAAACAAACCGCACGGTATAGCTGTTGTCATGCGTCAAAATATCAACGAAATAATTTTATGAAGAGTTGTGTACACAGCGACACCGTCATCAACATTAAGTGGCCGCACCTGCTTTTTTATAGCTCGATGAATCAAGTGCGTTTTTCTCCACACGGACCACCGAACGCGAAATATTTCGGTACATTGGGGCAAAACCTCAAGTGTTTCGATATGCAGCACTCACTGATGATAGGCTATCGAGGCTGCCCTCCATCTCAGCAGGATCTTTGACCGTGAGCTCCGAGCACATAGTGCGTGCGCCGAGCCCTCGCACTCGACGCTCTGTTCGGAGCCTCGACGGTCGCGTCCCGGCCCGGCCCGTTCCTCGCGCTTCTCGCCGACCATGCTGCGTCTGCCTCGCCTCGCCGCGCTGCTCGCCGTCCTCGCGGCCGCCTCGGCCGACCACTGCGAGGACTTCGAGTCGGGCGGGCTGGGCACCTTCTGGGCCGACAACACGGGCGACGAGTCGGCCCTCTGGCGGGCGCGCTCGCACGCTGACCTGCGGCGCGAGGTGCCCGACCTGCCGGCCGAGCCGTCCGGCCGCTGGCTGGCGTACGTGACGGCGCAGCCGGCCGGCGGCGCCTACCTCAGCTCGCGGCTCGTGTCCAGCGCGGCGCTGCACTACCCGGCCGGCAGCACCCTCCGCCTGCGCTACTGGATCCGCTCCCGGGTGGAGGGGGCCAACTCGCTGGACGTGCGCCTGGTGGTGGACTCGACCGAGCAGCCGCACGCCTTCCTCGACCTCAAGGGCCAGGGCACGGCGACCAACGACCAGTGGCGGGTGGCAACGGCCCAGATCCCATTCGTGAACGGCACCGCGCGGGTAAGGCGAGGGGCGGCGGCGGCGGCGGCGCGCTGGCGCCGGCGAGAACCGGCGGGAGCGGAGGAATGCTGCTCGGGCGGGGGGAGGGGGGGGGGGGGGGTCGGTGCTCGTGATGGGGCGTGGTGGCGCTGTCTGCTTTGTGGTCTGTGCAGTTTGGATGAGCCAGTGTCATGCTGTTCTCTGCAGGGAGCGTCCTTTCTGCAACGTACGGTGTTCCGGTAGTAGGTAGAAGCTAGGGCTGCTAGTTCCAAAGCCATTTGACGAGACGTCTGTTGCATCGCAATGTATGCAATGGAACTTACTGTTTGGGGAAGGCAATTGGAAGAACGACGAGAGTTTCTCTTTTTGCCGAAAGGAGTATTTTCACAAGCGTTTTCCATATACGTCCTTGTTTCTTAGCCTTGGACTGGTCGTTATTACACGCGAAACTTCACAAAACCAAGTGCTGGGGAGTTACAAATGCAATTCATCTCCCAATTTGCCCTACAACTTTTGCTATGCATGCACTGAATACCGATGACTGAAAATCTCAGTCGATGCGTGAAAAGAGAATGCATCACTTGAAAGTAAAATGGCGTCCATGGCAATGCATCTTTCTCTGTCTTATTTTTTGCCGCCTTGACTGTGTTCTTGACATCGGTTGCATGGTTAACTGCTGGTTTGGTTGCGGGGCGGGCAGCATTCGGCGAGCAGTGTCAGCAGTTACAGCAGCCGTGCCCCCTTCCCAGCTCTCGATCTTCGGAGGGAGGCGGACAGACCCGCTGGACCAGGTCGCCATCGACGACATCGTCGTACACGGGCCAGCGGGTCTAGATCACCCGTGTGGCGGCGCCAGCAGCACCACCACCAGCCAGCCGACCTCCACGGCACCCTCCACGCCCTTACCCAGCACCACAACGCCGGCACCCAGCACCACGACACCAGCACCCAGCACCACAACACCGGCACCCAGCACCACGACACCGGTGCCCAGCACCACGACACCAGTACCCAGCACGACGACACCGGTACCCAGCACCACGACACCGGTGCCCAGCACCACGACACCAGCACCCAGTACCACGACACCGGCACCCAGCACAACATCAGCACCCAGCACCACAACACCAGCACCCACCACAACACCAGCACCCAGCACCACCTCCCAGGAACCGAGCCGGTCTACCACCCCAGACTCTCACCATCGCTGCTTCTGCTCGCTCGGCACACACCAAGACGGAGGCCTGAACGTGCTGGTCACCCTGCCGCCGATGCTATCGTTCAGCTGCGACGCCGACGGCGAGCGCCTCTGTCGCGAGGAGTGCAAGGTGTCCACCGACGTGCTAATGGCGCAGGGCTCCTGGTCGGCGCTCGTCGACGGCCAGAAGCTGGGCGACGCGGCCTGCGCCAGCCTCGGCCACGACGAGACGCGTGGCCTCACCGCCGGCGTGTTCCACGCCGTGTGCGATCACGCGCCGCACCACTCTGGCGAGTTCCAGCCGAAGCTCTGTTGCGAACGCGGCCGCTACGAACGCTGCCAGTTCTGAGCCAGCGCCGTTGTTGACTTGCTGCAAGTGCGCGTTAGGTGACGCTTCTTAGTGTGTTTAGATGCACTCGCGTTGCATGCGAGCTGTCTTATGAGAATGGTTGTCACGGACCACCTAGCAGGCTTTTGAAAATCTCTTTATGCATCATGTCACACTCGACATTTGAAGAGCAAATGATATCAATCGACTTAAAACCACTCCATGATGGCATCGGTGTACCACGTGGTGAACGCGACTTGTGCAGAGCAACAAATAAACGGAAGCATGAATTCTTCTTTATAACACACTCTCTTCAATGAGGCTGCTTCATGTGAGCGATGTGCGCACATCTGGAGTCATAGGGCCATCTAATGTACCTACATGGGGATACCCAGGAGCCTTGACGCAGTTCGAAACAAATGGGAGGGTTGAACTGGTCCAGGTCAGGGTGACCGCCAGTAGGATTGTTGAGGCTGAAGGCAGCTTGAAGGGACCATCGGAGCAGTCGAGGGCGCGGACCTCAGCCGTGACAACATAAAAATGTCACTTACTGTGCTTCAAGTATGTGCGCTGAGCAGGGGCGGATCCAGGATTTCATCATGGGAGGGGCCGTTCGTGCCTCGTTGTGATGTCCCTGGAACTAGATGAATTCCTCCCCCCTCTCTCAAAGAAGTCCCCGGATTTCGGCTATTCCACATTCTGATTCGCGTTTTTTAAGCGATACAATATCGTCCGTTGCAGTGGTTCCCCGGAATTGTCCACTTTATTTCAAGAGGTCAATTTTTATGTTGAACTTGAACAACTGGGTCCGTTTGAAGAGTACCTGAACTTTGGTGCGTCTTTAAAGTATACGTCATGTGGACCCGAAATGAAAATTTGTGTGCCCCTTCACCCCGATATTTTGGTGCCCCCGCAGTCCAAGGGGGGCATAGCCTCATGGACCCGCTCCGGATCCGCCACTGGCACTGGCGTATACTTGATAGCCGTCTTCTGGTTTTGCTTGGAGTTTAGCTTGTCCTGGGACCGAGGGACCCGGGATCTGCTAATCAAAGTGTTGATATCCAATGGGTTATGAATTGGGGGCGGGGGGATGCGAGAGTCACAATGCCCGACCCAGCCCTGAAAGACCCCTAGATGGTGTTGCATGGAAATAAACAAATTAAAATCCAGGTTTACCCGCCCCCAGCGAACTTTTAATTGGGATTCTTCCACCACGCAGATGATTGACGAAATAGATAATTCCAGTCATTTTGCTTCCCGTGCACTGCCGTGAGCATATCGTTCAACTTCAAGCCTCCCATTTCACCGCCCATGCTAGCATATCGAGGGGTACACCGCACTTCCGGGGTCTTGAGGTCACGTACGTGGGATCCGTACTGCCGACGATGATAGGGGCTGCTGGAGCTTCGATGGTTGTATGCTTGTGAATGCTGGCATCAATGGAGTTGTGGTTATAATCATTATTCATAGTTGCATGGGACCATGTGCCACAAAATCCTTAAGTTAAGGGAAAGTATCCATGCAACACAGCTCGTCAGTTTGATAAATATCAGATGGAATCTTTTCGTTTACCTGTCAAATCAAAGTTGACAAACCTGATATCGCCAATGGTCAAAATCTCGGTTTTATTTATTTGACGTCATCAAAGGTCTCATAGCGACAGGCAAAGTTATCATCTGAACTTTAATTATGTTATCCTTGCCGCATATTTGCGATGTAAACAAACGCCGAGGCAGCGCGGCGTTTAATACGGCTGGCAGGAGGCACTGGGGCTATGGAGGGTGAAGTGGGCCCTGGCTGCATTTGGGCAGTGGGACGGTGAAGTAGGATGGGAAGGTACGTTTTGCATTTTCTACGGCTAATATAGCTTCAAAGATAAGTTATCACAAGCGATCAAAAGCTCATCGGTCAGGCAAACATCGTTCTGTTGGTTTCAGTTCCTCGTCCGTGCTGGTCGTCAGTGCATTGGAGGAAGATATTGTTGGTCTACCTTTGAATGTTATGTTTAATGTTCATCATTATCTGTATTGGGTAGGAATAGGTTGGGGTAGGATGGTAATTTTTTCAGAATTACCCCATTCTGAGCAGCAACTGTCCACTTCTCCCCTCTCTATGCCTGTGTTGTTACTTGCTAAATGCGACCCTGAGCCCTATGCCTGTGGTTAATGTCAGCAGCTGTTTAACTGCATCCAATTTGTCATGTTGTGCTCCACACGCTTGATGTTGAGTGGCATGGTAGGAAGTCTAGGACTTTCCCGTTCCCTGAAATTTAAAGTTCCCATGCCTGTGCTCAAGCCTTGTGTGTCCCATGGCAAACTTAACTGAAATTTTGCCTGTGTTATAGAATTTATTACCAGCTTGAAGTGGTGATAAAATCTATGTTTTACCACACATAATTTATGCAAACAGATAATATCAATCATTCATGTGCATTAAATATAGTGTCAATGCTTTTCCTATACTACAAGGCTACCATGAATCAGTGCCACCAGGGGTGTTGCCAACAGCTTGTAGGGATCAAAGGGGGCTTGAATCCTTGGAGCCTAATTTTGCTGTCTCAGGCAACTGGGACAATCATATGATATCAATACCTTGGCATCCTGCATGTGTTAGGTGTTGAACCTTCTGGATACTTTTAATTGGGATTCCATTACCTGTTTTAAGTTAAGCATTCCTACTATATAAAGAGAGTGCTGGGAAAAATAATTGTGTCACATGAGTTGGACATTAATTCTAAGTGATATATACTGCAGAGAGTAATGCAATCTGGTTGTGCATGACTGTATCAGTGCAATGCACATTGCAGAAAATAACATCATGATGTGTTTTCAGCTGGCAGTTCCCAGATTAATGTTCTGACTAGTACAAGAGCAAGAGCAGACCAAGGATCAAACCAATGTCATCTCCAGATGATGCCAAAGATCCTGCAGAGGGGTCCAGTCCAGCTGCTGCCAGTGGCTCTCCAGCTTCTGGTGATGGCAGGCAGTCACCTGCTGATGCTGCAGGCACAGTGGAAGACCAGGGCACAGACCAAACCAACACTGCTGATGTTCCAGTAGATGAGCAGCCACCCATCTCAGATGAGCATGCAGATGCTGCAGGCATAGCTACAGGCAGCGACTCGGCGGAGGTCGGGTCAGCAGACGTGCCCACACCCGCGGAGACCGCCGCCGATCCGGCAGCGCCGCCGCCAGATGGGGCGACTAGCGATTCCGGTTCCACTGCCGACGTACCTGCCGCCCCGTCAGGGGCCGACGCCGCCGCGGAGGCCGGGTCCCAGCAGGAAACGGCGCCGTCGCAGGCGGGGGTGGCTGCTGTGAAGTCGCAAGCAAGTGCAGCCTCTGTAAAGTCGCAGACAAGTGCGGCCAGTACGAAGTCACAGACAAGTGCAAGTGCTGTGAAGTCGAAAACAAGTACAGATGCTGTGATGTCAAAGACAAGTGCAGGTGGTGTGAAGTCACAGGCAAGTGCAGATGCTGTAAAGCCACAGACAGGTACAGATGCTGTGAAGTCACAGACAGGTGCAGGTGGTGTGAAGTCACAGACAAGTGCAGATGCTGTGAGGTCAAAGACAAGTGCAGCCACTGTGAAGTCACAGACAAGTGCAGATGCTGTAAAGCCACAGACAAGTGCAGATGCTGTGAAGTCACAGACAAGTGCAGGTGGTGTGAAGTCACAGACAAGTGTAGGCAGTGTGAAGTCACAGACAAGTGCAGATGCTGTGAAATCGCAGACAAGTGCAGCAACTGTGAAGTCACAGACAAGTGCAGATGCTGTGAAGCCACAGACAAGTGCAGCTGCCAGGAGGTCACAAACAAGTGCAGTTCCTCTGCCATCAGGGGAAGGGCCAGTTACTATCAAGTCAGAACCTGCTGCAAATGCTGCTACTCAGGTAGAGACAATTGTAGCTGCTGCAAAGTCAGAACCTGTGCAATCTGTTGTGAAGTCAGGGACTGCCAATGTGAACTCAGAGGCAAGTGCGGCTGCCGTGAAGTCAAAGGAAGGTGTAACCACTGCTAAGTCGGGAGAAGTTGCAGTTGCTGTGAAGACAGAGCCTACTGATAGTATAAGTACTGCTAAGTCAGGAGAGGGTGCAGTTGCTGTGAAGTCAGAGCCTTCTGAAAGCATGACCACAGCTACATCAGGAGAAGGTCCAGCTCCCATGAAGCCTGAGCCCCTGACTGTGCAGTCTGGGCAAGGTCCACTTGCTGTGAAGTCCGAGCCGGTAGGAGGCGCAGCAGCCGCGGCTCCGGAGACAGCCGCAGAAGCTGTGAAGTCAGACCCCGGCCCCAGCGTGACATCTGAGGCCGGTGCGGGGGCCGTGGCGCTGGAGCCGCTACAGCCGCAGGATTCTAAGTACGGCCTGCTCAACCCTGGTGAGAGGCGTGTCGTGCTGGCTCCTACTGGGCGTGGCGCATCATCACGTGGAAGGCGGTGCCCGCCCCGGTGGCTCAGTTGGTTAGGGCGGCTGCCTTCCGATGCACCCACCCGTGGCGGGGTGGGTTCGAGTCGCTTTAGGCGCTCACTACTTGTCCCTGACAGGTCTGGTCTGCGGCCGGTGGCTGCGGTCGCGCTAAAGGTCAGTTGATGTCAGAGGGCAAGACGGACCGTGCCGAGCATTGTGGCACGTTAAGGTTTCGCCACTGAATTCTGCCGTTGCCTGGAATGAGGCGATCGGATGGTAGGGGTCAAGGCTCACACAGCAAGCACTGCCTAGCGTCGGCTCCGATCCCGAAAATCCGTCCATTCGAAGGGTTCGGATCAAATTTGTAAAAACGGCCATCTGGGGTGTGGGCTTCGCGCCTTGTCTTGACTCGTGCAACATTTCATATGCAATGTGCCAGATCACGTCTATCAGCAGGCGGCTGGGAGCTGCTGAATGTGCTGGAAATTGTTAGCCTGTGCCGTCAGATACGTCCTTGACAGAACATTTTCTGTACCCTATAGGTTTAACAGCTGTGCAGGTCTGTGCTGATAGACTTGACTCTTGACCTGATCGGGCAGTTCTTGACTCGGCTCTTGACGACCGGGCAGTTCTGGATCTGGTTGTTGACTTGACCAGACAGTCCTGGATTTGACTGTTGACTTGACCAGACAGTTCTGGATCTGACTGTTGACTTAACTGGACAGTTCTCGATTTGACTGTTGACCTGCTCAGGCAGTTCTGGACTTAATTATTGACTTGACCAGACAGGTCTGGATTTGAGTCTGGACTTAGCCGGACAGTTCTGGATTTGACTCCTGACTTGACTGGACGGTTCTTTACTCGACCTGCCCTGCTGCCTTCAGACGGCCTGGCAGCGACGCCGTCCACGTCGCTGGACCGCAGCGCCAGCGAGATACGCCGGCCGCCGCCGCCGCCTCCGAGTCCAGCTGGAGTTCAGGGCCACTGGGCCGCCCGGGCCGCAGGACCAGCTCTACTGGCAGCAGCAGCTGACCGAGCTGGAGCGTGAACAGGACAGGTGCCGGCTCGTCACCAGCGGCCCGCCGGCGTGACGGCCGTCACGCGCGCGTCCTGTCGCTCTGTCGTGTGACGTGTCGGCCGGGTCTGGGGCCGCAGTCGGCGCTCGGGGCTGGACCTGACGAGCTCTGTTGCCGGGCTGTGGCCTGTCGCCTGGCTGGTCATGTTACCCGGTCCCGTTTCCCGTTTGTCACCGGACAGTAGGCTCCTGACCATGCCCCCCCCCCCCCCCTATCCGGATATCGACAGTGAATGCAATTTATAACAGTATTTCCTGTCCAGTGTGTGTGTGTGGGGGGGGGGGGGGGCGTTTGATCAAGTCCAACACATTCTGATGCGGTCTAATCAGTCCTAATTAGTTTGACCTCACTCGGCCTGACCCCTCGACCAAGCTTGGACGTTGGCACCTGGACAGGTCTAGCCTGGTCATCCAACCTGATGAGACCTGATGGCAACTGACTGACTTGACTCATCCACCCAAGCTGACGTGACGTAACCTGACCTGACCTGACCTGACCTGACATGACCTGGCTGTCGAGCCTGACCGACCTGAACTGATCTGACTAGTCGTGACCTGACCTGGCTGTCGAGCCTGACTGAATTAAACTGATCTGACTTGTCCTGACCTGACCTGGCTGTTGAGCCTGACTGACTTGAACTGATCTGACTTGTCCTGACCTGACCTGGCTGTCGAGCCTGACCGACTTGAACTGATCTGACTTGTCCTGACCTGACCTGACCTGACTGGTAGGCCTCCGCCGGAGGAGACCGACCGTCGGCCGGACCTGACCTGACCTGACCTGACCTGACCTGACCTGACCTGACCTGACCTGACCCGACCCGACCCGACCCGACCGGTAGACCTGCTCCGGAGGAAACAACCCTCGGCCGGACCCGAGCTGACCTGACCTGACCCGCCCTGACCCGATCGGCAGGCTTCCGCCGGAGGAGACCGACCGTCGGCCGGAGCAGATGGGGTTCCGCAGCCCGGAGGAGTACGCCCGGCGCGCCAGCGAGGCGCCGCTGCCAGGCGCCGCGCCGCCCGCCTTCCCCGTGGACCGGCGCGGAGTGACGTCATACCCGCTGTACTCGGTGCCAGAGATCTCGCCCGGCGATGGTGGTGAGCGCGGCCGAGGCGGCCGATGCCGCTGTCTCTTGTTGGCTGTGTCCGTGCCTGAGCTCACGCTGTGGAACAAGAGCGATGAGGTGTGGTTCAGGCGCGGGAGATCACGATTGGCGTGGAGATTTGCTGGTCGTTGATGTTGCAAGCAGTTGACATGGATCACATTCGACGACGGCCTCCAGCAGCCCTGATGTAACCGAAAGTCGATTATCAGAACGCATGAACCGCTCTGCAATGTGTTCATTGATGCGAGACCCAGATTGCATTGCGTTTTCTGCTTTGAAATGTGCATGCATGATGGGTCATGGTTTGTCGTGTCTGTTGCTTTGGCTGCCTGACTGGTCATGCGCTGTCCACGGCTGACACTGCTCAGATTAGCCTTTTTCACACCATCCTTCTCTCTGCCGCATCTCGGTAAGCTCAAGTCATCGTTTTGGTTGCGTTGCTTGCGGCGGGCGCCGATATGTGGCTTCGCATCGCTGCCGGCAGATGTCAGTGACAACGGCGTGCTGCTCGCGGAGCTGGTGGATCGGCTGAGTTCCGACAGTGAGACGCCGCGGGGCCGCTCGTACCCGCTGTACCAGCGGCCCGATGGCGACCTCTCCTCCCCCGAGTCCAGGTCGCCCCCGCTTGGTGCGTTGCTGTGGGCCTCGTCCCTTCATCTCAAACATGTGGGATGGGATATGGGACACATGTGGTGTGGCACGGGACATATCTCGGGCCAGTTTCCATGGTCTGGACTCTCCTTTTTATGAGTTCGTGGACTACACGCGGTCAGACATTCTCGCAACCTTGCCAGGACGGTAATATCCACTAAGAGTTAGTTGTACGTAGCTTTTATCTAGGGCATATCCATCACACAACTCACTGTCAGGCAGTTGGAGCTGATTTTTTCGGTTTGGGGATAAAAAGTATGGGTGGGAAACGTACACATGCAAATAGTACGTCCGCATTTGTTCGTCAGCGAATGTACGTGAGGTACATACATGTAAGGCACATTTAAGGCCGCGTGGCCGAAGTATGCCTGTAACTATTGGGTCTGATCTTTGGCCGTCGGCCCACATTTCACCAGCACTTGAAGATGATAAAGGTTAAGTGTCGTAGGCGCATGAACTCCATGAAAGTGATGTGTCATATGACCTTTGGAGCTGATAGGTGCATCCTGCTGAACTTGTATAGAGCTTTAATTTGACCGGTCATCTACTACGCTAGCCCTGTCTACGACAGAGCTCCTGCATCTTCGAAGCAGGTTTTGGGCACAATTCGCCATGCATGAGTTCGTACGGCCACCGGAGTTTTTCGTACGATCCGATCAAGAAACTTGCTGGTGGAGGTCATTGAACCGCCTGTGCCTCCTGGGAGGCCGCTTACTTTGAATTACGTCACAAAGGCTTCACAATCTCCGGATGACCCAGCCTTCGAGCCCATTTTCTCTCAGGCGTTAATCCGTTCTTTCTTGGGCGGGGCGGGGGGAGGGGGTGGGAGCTACGTCAGTACGGCCGATGTGTCTGTGTGCGCGGGGCTGGCTGGGTGAGGCAGATGTCACGTTGGATGACGTTGCCCCGCACACTCTGGGACCCAGCCCATGACGATGTCCAAGGCTAAGTTGTGACTTGGAACTTTGCCAGCATCATGAAGGTGGCACTGGCGCAAGTAACCGATGCATATGGCTCGCCATTTAAGCTCCATAACTAGCTGAAGTATTTATTCCCCGCCAGAGTTGCTCATTTATTCCTTGGAACGGATCTCACAATACAAAAACCCATTAAAAATTTGCTGATGGGTCCAAAGGCTCGACGGGGACTGGTTGCGTGCTCGTTTAGGGTGATTACACCTTAGTACCAGATTACACCTTAGGGTGATTACAGTCTGGGCCTCCCGCATCATAGTAAGTTTTTCCTCAGAACTGCTCGCCATTTTAGCAACTCTTCAGTACGATAGTCGTCGCCTAGAAAGGGATATAGTCATTTTAACTGACTTGCTTGTTATTTGACGCAACTTCGATGTCGCGCGACCACTGCTCTCCGACGTGCTCGAGCTGCGAGGAATTGGAATGGCTCGGCAACACCTAAGCCGCATCACATTTGTTTGGATCCCCAGTCACGTAAGGATGTTGGTAAATAGCAAAGCGGAGACAGCAGCGAAAGCTGCGGCCTATGAGAGGAGGCCGCTGCCAGTGCATACACCCATGCGAGATCTGAAGTCGGTGACAAATGTGTCCACGACACATGGCAGGACATGCTCGACCATCTCCACGCTTTCGGGGAAACCAAGCCCCAACTTGGCACTTGGGAATCTCACCGCAGAAGCCGCTTCTGGGCAGTCGCCCTGTGTGGGCTTCGGTTGGGTCATACGCATGCAGCGCACTCGTCTATTTGGAGCGGCAGGATGTGCCACGGTGTCACAGATACGGGGGCGGGCTATCTGTGGAACACGTCCTTGCCCCATACCGGCGCCTTGAAGCGGACAGGCGACGGTGTTTTCCACCAGTTTTCACCTTCATCGGCCAATCGGTCAAGACCCATGCTGTGAAACCGGAGATATGGTCTCATTTTTAGCACACGATGACTTTGACATTACCGTTTCCCAACCCTCAGTGCAAGCGCACCGGTGATGCCACCTGTTACTAGTCCACAACACACCTGTAGCGCGACATTGCAGATATAGACAACCGTCATCGAGTGGACACAAAATGGCCCGGATGCCGACGTGCCCTAAAACACCAAATCACCACCACCACGAGTACGTACGTGCCAGTTCGTGCGCAAAGCTTTGCGGGCATATGTTCGTATTCTGTAAAAGAGACAGTAAATACTCGTATTGGCAAAAGTACCGTCAGGACAAAACCTCGCATGGAGAAGTTTTGCAATGGAATTTGACCCATTGTTGAAGACCTTGTGAAGCTGTCAGTATGATGCATCAGGCAAGACGAAAAGTGAGACTGTTGCAGCCAGAGATTCACGGCAGTGAGCACATGGCGGCCCAGCGATTCGTACAAGGTGTGCATATGCAGATGTATCTTTCTAGCCCAATTATTAGTATGTGCAGCGTAATAGTAAGTGCAACTGGAATGCGGTACTTTAGACGGCGCGCACAGACACTGGTCCGAACCTTGGAGCGCAGTCTTGGGCCGGGCAAATCAAGGTGCGGGGAGGCGGGGTCACATGGCACTGCTTCGTGCAAGGAGTTCGGATTAACTCAATGACCTACCTGCCCGGGTGGAGGATTTTTCACAGTTTGACGTCTTGTGATCCAGGTCCTTCATATGAATACCTATATTAATCGTCCTGAATCCGTCGTAATCCATGGCCCTGAAATGTCCGCTGCCGGCCGAAAGAGGTTTAATCTAGCCAAGCTATTGGCCTTGTTTTTACCCTCTTTCACCTTCGCCGCTTTATCCCCCATCCCCACGGCGTCTGTTCTCCCCAGGAGTTTGTCGCGGCCTCTAGCCGCGAGGTGGCGCTACGGCTACCCCCCCCCCCCCCTAATAGACAGTCCTACTCGAGCCCCTCTTCCCTCCCCACACAACCCTAGTGTGGACTCCCTGAGCCTCGGCCAGCCAGGCCAGCCTCGGTATCCGAAGCGTTTCCGGGTGTCCGCCGCTTTCCCCAGCTCATAGCTCATATCTGTCCCTCATCCCATAGCTATGGAATTGCAAAGCATGGCCAAAAGAGATCTAACGTAACCGAAGCAACCAAACTGCGCTCGCCCGGTGGTAGTTGTTCAGGGGCCTGAGGCACGATTATCGCACGTCGTTGTTGTCCTGAGTCGCTTCAGACTGCCCGTAGACTCGGGTGATGTCGCGTACGCTCTCGTCCAGCTGCTGACCTCTTGCCCCCCCCCCCCCACACCAAAGGCACCTCGGGGGACAGGTCTGACCCTCTCTCCGTCACGTTTTCAGACGCGTCGGGCGGCGACAGGGCGTCGCCTGACGCCGACGGCCGCTCGCCGTCACCCGACTCGCCCCGCTCAGCCTCGGCCGGCGCCGGCGACCAACGGAGTGACGTCAGCGGTGACGCCGGCCGACCGGTGCTGCCGCCGGACCACCCGCTGATGGCGCGCTTCCAGCGCGCGCTGGCCGGCCTGCTGCGCCGCCAGATCGGTCAGCTGGACCTCGACCTCGTGCAGCTGGTGAGCGGGCGGGCGGGAGTGTCACGGGGCCCGGGGGCCCCAGACTGGCCCTGAGGCCCTGCTGAGGGCGAGTCAGCAGCTCAGACGGAGGGGTCTCGGCACCTCCAGGTGCCTTCCAGGGGTCGGGAGATTCCAAGCGACTCGGGCCGGTTGGCCTGCGGTGAGTTCCATGTGCCAGGGTACGAATATCTGCGCGGTGTGACGCCGCGAAGCTCGTGGCAGCGTCTGCCCTGGCGTGTGACGGTCAGAGACCTGAGGGTCGTTTCAGCGACCTGAGGGCTCTGCGTACCTCGGTATGGAATCACTTACCCAGATGGTTTGGGCTGCGGCTGAATATCAGAGGTCTTTTGCCTGTTGCTAGGGAGGAGGGGGGGGGGGGGGGGGGAGGTAGTGATGTGTGATGTCTGCTCTTCAACGCGTTCTCAGGTTAGTGGCCTCGACTCGCGCAAACTTGATAGGTACGCTTGATGACACAGGACGCTAGGTGGATAATTAAACGATAAGCCTACAGGGATGGTTCAAGCAAGCAGTTGCGAACAATACAGATACCACTGGAGTCGTGGCCGGCCTATCCGTATGTTTGGTCGTCTGGATAGCTTACGACGCTGCAGGCAACAACGCTGCAGTTTAGGACACTCCGTGAATCCGCGGCCCACTTCCCAGACCTGCGTATGATCGGTGCTCTCGACCACGGTCCGAGGCACCGGTGGACACCAGCCCAGGGCGCTTCGCTGTTCGCACAGCTTGTCCTTAGAGTCTTTCTGGAGGCGGTCCCCCTCACCCCTGGCTTCCTCCGACAGCGGAAGGAGCAGCGGGCGTGCACCAAGCACCGCGAGGCGACCGGCGTTCAGCTATACGAGCGGCAGCTGCAGCTGGCGCGGCTGCAGGAACAGCAGCAGCAGCTGCAGGAGCAGCTGCAGGCGGCGGTGGAGGCCCGCGGCGCGACAGAGCGCTCGCTCGTGGAGGTGCGCCGACAGCACAAGGAGCACGCCGACAAGCTGGAGGCGGACAGGCGACGCGGTACGTGGCGGTCGGGGCGACACGTGGCTGGGCACGAGTGACGCGTAGCGAGGCTGCGCCGGAGGAGTCGCGTGCGTGGCTCGTTGTTTTATCGTACGTGGCGCTGCTGGTCTTCTTATGCAGTTCTGGTGTGCATCGCTCGTTTGCCCTTGCCTACGACGGGCACCCTCGCGTACGCGATAGGATCTTCGATCGCACAGCCTCAGCGCATCAGTCGTTGCTGTTGTCGCATAGTCTATACCATACCATGACTCTCAGCTGCAACTGTTCGTCGGCACCCGCGTCCATTATTCGCTGTCGCAATGTGCCTGGTCTACTTCCTCCGCCAGAGACGCACTCCACGCTCATGCTTTAGCGAGATGCGTCTCCACATGCGCGCCGCCCGCAGCTCCGATTGACCCCGAGTGATATCCGTCTGACCCCGCGTGACCTCCATCTGACCCCGCGTGACCTCCGTCTGACCCCGCGTGACCTCCGTCTCACCGCACGTGACCTCCGTCTGACCCCGCGTGACCTCTGTCTCACCATACGTGACCTCCGTCTGACCCCGCGTGACCTCCGTCTGACCACACGTGACCTCCGTCTCACCCCGCGTGACCTCCGTCTGACCCCGCGTGACCTCCTTTTGACCACGCGTGACCTCCGCCTGACCCCATCTGACCTCCATCTGGCCCAGCGTGACCTCTGTCTGACACTGGGTGACCTCCGTCTGCAGAGAAGGAGCTGCGCGTGGACGTCGGCACGCTGGAGAAGCACGAGTACCACCTGAAGTCGCTGGAGAACGACGCCGACACCGAGCTGCAGCTGCGCCAGAAGATGGCCGAGCGGGCCGACGCCGAGATGGCCAAGCTGGAACAGGACAAACAGAGACAGGTGGGCCGACGCAGCAGGCGGCGGCAGGCCACGCGACAACGGGGCGGCGCAGAGCCGTCCTGTCCGAGCGGGGTCCGTGGCTGTCCGGTCTGAGCGGGGTCCGTGGCTGTCCGGTCTGAGCGGGGTCCGTGGCTGTCCTGTCTGAGTAGGGTCCGTAGCTGTCCGATCTGAGCGGGATCCGTGGCTGTCCGGTCTGAGCGGGATCCGTGGCTGTCCGGTCTGAGCGGGATCCGTGGCTGTCCGGTCTGAGCGGGGTCTGTGGCTGTCCGGTCTGAGCGGGATCCGCGCCGCCGGCAGGACTTCCTGATCGCCCGGCTCTCGTCAGACGCCGACCGTCTGCGCACGGCCATCCGGCTGAACCAGGTGCAGTCGCGCGCGCAGACGGAGGAGTGCACCCTGGCCAGACAGGTGCTGGCCGAGGCCCAGCTGGAGCTGGAGACGCTCGGTAGGTGGCGCTGCGGCGCCGCTCGACACGCGGGGCCGAGGAGGGCTCGGGCGCCGGGCGGCGCCCTCCAGCACCGTGGATGGCGTTTGCGTCAGCTTGCGCGTTTTGACGGTGTTTGAGTTGTGACGACCTGCCTCGTTCTTGTACATCGTTTGACTATTGGTGTCTGGCACTGGTATGCGTTTTGCAGCTGAGTGATTGATAAAAGGGCAATGCGCATTGGCAGGCATAAAGTGTATTGCGATACGCATACGACCACACGTTTTTAATATGAGAGACATGTGTCTTGCAGAGTGGCTGATTCGTTCATTGCTGCGTGACACACCTTCGTGCCCTGTGGGGATGTTCGAAACTTAGAAGCGCACGTCGCAAAAACATTTAACAGGCAGCCAAACGCCTTCAGACTCTCGTGTCAGTAAACGTTATTTCGTTGGTAACACGCCGGTTGATTCACAGCCGTTCGCGTGTTGTTGGGGGGTGGTTAGCTGAAAGGCCTCTCTACTACTCCCGTCCTTTATCGCGTGCCGACTTATTCGGCTCGTTCAGAGCGGAACACAGCGGGTTCCAGAGCTAGTCGCTGCAGAGGGGCGCCCGTGCTTGTGCTGTTCCGTCCGCCCTGACTCCGGCGGGGAGTCTGGCGAGCGTCCGCACGCCACCCGGTCACCGAGACGGTGCGCACGGCTCGGTTGCAGTGATGGAGAAGCGCCACCTGACCCAGACGTGGACCAACAGCCTGAACACCATGCAGAAGCGCGACGAGGAGTACGCCCGGCTGCACGGCAACATCACGTCAGTCGGGGCCGGCCGGCGGCCGCTGCCGCTCGCGCCAGCACGCCAGGGCGCCGCCGCGGGCACGCGCCGGCTCAGGGCGGCCTGTGGCAGGGCGGCGTCAGGGCGGCGCCTGCCGCTGGCGCACGGCTGTTGGCCGTGTCGTCACGGTGGCGTAGCGGCAGTGATCATCAGTATCCACCGACGCACCCCATCCCTTCAGTGCCCGCACCTTTACAGACGCACGCCAGTTTGAAACAACGGTCGTTTTAGTATGCTTGTTCTCAGGGCTAGGACTGGGTGGTAGTTGGGCTAAATGGCAATGTGTGTCCGATGGTTGCTGTCTGTGCGGAGCTGGCTGGCGGCGACGCTGGTAGACACGTACAATGAGCGTTGCTTTTACCCCATGCTGCTCCTGTTCGTGATAACATACCCAGCAGTGCGCCATGACAATTCTGGTTTTGGACCGGTGTGGGTTGCGCTGCGAGCTGCATACTTTACCCACGACCCATCTTCGTGACGGTGCCCTTTATGGGACGCATCTGCTGTCGCGTGGCCTTTGATTGTGTGGTTATATCCCAACCGGTTTGTGTTGACAATAACCACAGCGACGTGTGTGCTCCAAGACCTAGTTTTGTGGCCCGTAGGCTTTGACTTTGTGGGGTGTGACCTAGCACTTGCACCCTACCGCTGACAGTTCCGCACCCGCGAGCCTGTATTCCGACCTGCTCTGCTCCCGACCTCCGAGCCGCATGGCTGTGTCCCGGTCGGTCCCAGTTTTCGGTGGCCTGTTACTGCGTGGCTGTGCGGCGACCCCCCCCCCCCCCCCTCTCGCCGCTGACCCGTACCTCTCGGTCCTCCGACGCAGTAAAATGTCTGCTGACCTACACACGGTGGACGGAGAGATAGCCGGCTACATCCGCTCCATAGCGCAGGCCCAGGACAATAACGAACAGCTGATGATGCAGCTGCGCCGGCTGCAGGCTGAGCGGGACAAGTTCCAGAGGTGAGGAGCGGGTCTGGAGGGGCGGCCACGCGGGGGCGGGAGGGAGTACCGACACTGAGGTCCGCAGGGGGTGACGGAGGGGGGGGGGGGCGAGAGGGAGCGCCGAGACAAAGGTCTGCAGGGGGTGGCCACACGGGGCGAGAGGGAGCACTGACGCTGAGGTCCGCAGGGGGTGACGGAAGGGGGGCGAGAGGGAGCGCCGAGACAAAGGTCTGCGGGGGTGGCTGAAGGGGGGCGAGAGGGAGCGCCGAGACAAAGGTCTGCAGGGGGTGGCTGAAGGGGGGCGAGAGGGAGCGCCGAGACAAAGGTCTGCAGGGGGTTGGCACACGGGGTGAGAGGGAGCACCGAGACAGGGAACGGATGGCTGGCAGGAGGTGCGGAACGAACGTATGGCGGAGGCGCGTGGGCGGCGGGAACGCACAGGGTACCAACAAAGAGTGTAAAAGCAGTGACTTGCGAAGGGAGCTGCGGGTCAAGCTGTAGCCGCGTGGGGCGTCGGAGCAGCAGCAGTGACAAGTTGTGGAGAGTAAGGGAAAGCGGCGAGGTGTGGTTGAAAGCTGCCGGCAGGGCGGCATCAGTACTAACTCTGGACATGGTGGACGGGCCATGGGCACTCCTGTGTGTGATGAATGGAATGGACGTCTCCGGATGCCGGAGTATTTCAGAGGGGTTCCTTACATGTATTTCCGGGCAAACTCTAGGCAGTGCACGGGGCTAGCGAAACCCAGAAGAGCTGCGAAGACAGGCAGACAGACGCTGACATGTAAAGATGTGTTCTTTAGTTTCACAGCGTTAAGCGGAGCATGGGGACAAGCAGTAACGGAACTGTTGAGACCCCGACCTGAGAACCACAGAGCGCGCCCAGTCATCAGCTGACTGCCTGTCGGCCGCAACACCGCTCAGCCTGCTCAGCTGACACCACCGCCTGGGCTGGCCGGCAGGGCGTACGACCAGATGATGGAGCTGTTCGGCATGCAGAAGGAGGAGTACGCGCGCTTCCACCACGCGCTGACCGACACGGAAGACAAGCTGTTCCAGTGCCAGACGGTCAGTCTGCCCGCCCCGCCTAGGGGAAGGGGGGGGGGGGGGGGCGCTGAACGGCTCTTGCTCTCCGTTCTGTCTATGCCGGCGCGTGGGGAGGGGGAGGGGGAGGGGCGTGTAGGTCGTTAGTTGCCCATAAAGTATGCTGCGTCGCCGTCGATGGCCGCTTTTTCTGGACTATTCTGGTTCAGACTCTGGCTCTGGTCTGATGCATCACGAACTGAGCGCTGTCCTGCGGCTGCAGCACCCGACTCGCTCCGACCACAGCCTTTTAAGCCCACACACCGGCTGGAATGGTACCGCACCCTGACGCCAGTTACGATCTCGCATCCCTGACCGCAATCCCCGACCGGGGACGAGCTTGTGCCAGCTGTACATGTGAATCCGGGCCGGTCGCCGTTGGCGCACTGTGCTTGCTGTCCGGCCTTGTTGAGTATGCAGCGGTCCGGCTCCTGACCTGTTGTGGGACCTGCTCGGACACCCAGCCGCCTGCAGCACGCCGGTAGACGGCGCGGGCGCGGGGCGGGGAAGTCCGGAGCGCAGGCCACCCCGAGCCGGTGACCCGCGGCCCGGCCGAGCGGGGCAACCCCCCCCCCCCGTCGCGGCGCTGTCCGCCTGGTGGGTCCCAGCTACGACGGTGGGAACACCTGGGACAGCCTAAGCTGGGAATCCCGCCTCTTTTGAACGTGCGCGTCTTTTACGTTCTCAGCTGACCCAATCCACCGGGTATATTTGCCTCGTATTTGAGGGGGGGGGGGGGGGATTGCGTGAAAACACGTTTTTTCATCGGGCCATGTGTAACGGTCCGGGTCCCTCAGTCCCAGAAGTGAGGGTCTCCGCAGTGTGCGCCAGGATGCGGGGATCTCAGCTCTACTTAAGTGTGGCGGCGTCGCGTTCAAGCCGGCGCCGCGCCGCTCGCTCGACTGGAGCGTCGCGCGCGCGAGAGCGGCTTCACGAGAGCGATCTGACGTTCTCACGTGCAAGCCGGCCGATGGCGTGTCCGGCCGATGGCGTGTCCAGCCGATGGCCGATGGTCGGAGAGGCAGAGCTCACAGACAGCTGCCGCTGACGAGATCGTCGCACCGGCGCTTGGCGATGAACTAAGTTGTGGCGCTAGGCATCGCCTAACCTTAGCTGACCCAGCCTTTTGACTGCGTACTCCCTGATCGGGCTTCCGCTGGGTGTGACCGTAGGTGACTGACCTCCATTGATGTGACCTACCGCAGCAAGCATCACCTTAACCCGCCTTCCCTGCCGTGACCGCCATGACCTCCCGAGGACGTGTCATCCCATGACCTCCGCCGACCTGACCTGGTCTGACCTCGCCGCACGTGACCCGACAGGAGCAAAAAGCATGTGGAGCGGCGCATGAAGCACCTGCAGGCGGACATGGAGAAGGTGACGGACCAGAAGCGCCAGCTGGAGGACACCATCCTGGAGACGATGCAAGAGCGCCTGACGGCCGACAGCGCCGGCAAGTACACCGCCAAGATCGTGCAGCAAGACTCGGGACGTCACCAAGTACATGGTCAGTGGCCGCGCCGCGCCTGGCACGGGTGCAGGGCCGCGTGCGGCAGGGCGTCTGGTGCCGCACGGCCGTCACCGACAGGACACGACGGGGCGCCTCCGGACGGCCGGGGGAGGGGGCATTACGGTGTAACTCGGCCCAAAGACAAATGGATGTCAGAATTGTTATGGAAGGCCGCGCTTTTGTTTCTGCTGGACAGACGCGTTTCGTCACAAAAAGTAACGGTGATGAGGATGGGGATGCGACTCATGGCAATGTAACACATCTGCGTGGGGGGGGGAGGGGGGAAGGGAGAGGGGGATGAACTTTCAAGACGTAAGGGTGCAGCTGCACAAGTTTTCAGGCATTTGCGTCATTCTTATTAGGAGATCGAGTTTGCGCTCGGATGTGTAGTCCTCTTGTGGTACTTACTTACCTTCTTGCTTCAGTTTTGTTTTCCTCTGGCTGACACAGGGCTCATGGGCCAGTAAGGAAGTCGAGGACGCCATAGATCTCGCTGACACACAATCTTTGTCGATTGGGTTCAACGTGTTGCACACCGTGGTCGTCCAGGCTTACCAGCCAGTAGCTCTGACAAGCATATTTTGTCATTTGTCATTTACACATTGTAAATATAATGTTTCGTTGTTCGTACTGGCCATCATTTTCACCCCTTCCTGAGGTAGTTTTTCTTCTTCTCCAATGTCATGTCAGTCGTTTGTGTCGCAGTTGGTGTCAGTAGCTATGTCGAACAGCTCGCTGGGGGGGGGGGGGGGGGGGGCAGGGGGTCCGCGACTGTTTTCCCTAAACTGCTGGGATTGTTACCAGCTGAGTTTCCCTTCAGCATGTGATGCACTTCTGTCCTCGAAAGCAGCACCGCTGTCGGTCGTCGCGCTAACTTCTACTTCCCGAATGGACCGACAGGAGGGACAGGTGGCGGACGTGGAGAACAACATCGCTCGGCTACTGCTGTCCGTCAGCAACGCTTCCACCTCGGTCACCTACATGAACACGGTGGTGGAGCAGCTGCTGGCTGAGGTCCGGCTGGCTGAGGATAACCTCAACAGGTGGGATAATAAATGGGGACAGCCTGAGCAGGTGGGAGGAGAGACAGGGACAACTTCAGCAGTTGGGAGGAGAAACGGGGACAACCTGAACAGGTGGGAGGAGAGACGGGGATAATCTGAACAGGTGGGAGGAGAGACGGGGACAACTTCAACAGTTGGGAGGAGAAACGGGGATAATTTGAGCTGGTGGGAGGAGAGACGGGGACAACCTCAGCAGTTGGGAGGAGAGATGGGGACAACCTCAACAGTTGGGAGAAGAGTTGGGGGACAACCTCAGCAGCTAGGAGGAGGGACTGGGGCAATCTCAGCAGGTTGGGAAGGGACTGCAAACAATCTCGCCAGTTAGGAAGAAGGCTAGTGATATCCTCAGCAGGTGGGAGAATGGATGGAGACCTTCAAAAAGTTGTGGTTGGCTGAAAGCCTCAACAGTGGGAGGGGGTATGGCTGAAGTTATTCTCCCATGTTTGCGCTTTGGTAGTTTAGTAGATGAATGAAAGAGCTCAGGAAAACTGGGAAAACCTGCAGCAAAGGAACGAAGAACACCCTCAGTGGTCAAATTACTACAGACTCTCCCCCAAAAAACGACCGTTACGGAATCGTTTCTTTAAACCACCGCCTTTCTTAGATACCGTCAAGTGCCACCGCTGCCATCGACCAAACCTATTCCGACAGATACCAGGTGGAGATCCACCGCAGTAACGCCGTAATCCAGCACAAGCAGAACAAAGTACAGGAGCTCAACACCAAGCTGGGCATCCTTATCGCTGCCGCTGGGGTGAGTGTGGTCGATGGGCAGACAGTACCACCTCGATCTCCCTCGGCGCTGGTGTTTTTACCACCACGTTGGTTTCTGTGACGTCTTGAATAAAGGTATTGCACGCAGCCGACGGTAGCTTAGGGTTCCCACTCGGTGTACATCGGCTCAGCCTGGATATCAGTGTGGATGTGTCGTCGCCATCACTTGATAGCCCCTGCACCTTGACGTCATGCGTTTTCCCGGTGCGAGACACTCTGGAATGGTCTCTGCGAAGGCGTCGCTTTCTCTCCGCGTGTCGCCACCGTAGCCAGCCCTGTCTCGGTGTCGGTGGAGGTGCTGGTGCGTGTCCCCACTGTCGCCAGCCTGGGCCCGGTGCGGTGGAGGTGCTGGCGCGTGTCGCCGCTGTCGCCAGCCTGGGCCCGGTGCGGTGGAGGTGCTGGCGCGTGTCGCCGCTGTAGCCAGTCCGGGCCCGGTGCGGTGGAGGTGCTGGCGCGTGTCCCCGCTGTCTCCAGCCTGGGCCCGGTGCGGTGGAGGTGCTGGCGCGTGTCGCCGCTGTAGCTAGTCCGGGCCCGTTACGGTGGAGGTGCTGGCGCGTGTCACCACTGCAGCCAGCCGGGGCCCGGTGCGGTGGAGGTGCTGGCGCGTGTCGCCACTGTCGCCAGCCTGGCCCGGTGCCGGTGAAGGTGCTGGCGCGTGTCACCGCTGTAGCCAGCCTGGGCCCGGTGCGGTGGAGGTGCTGGCGCGTGTCACCACTGCAGCCAGCCGGGGGCCGGTGCGGTGGAGGTGCTGGCGCGTGTCCCCGCTGTCGCCAGCCTGGGCCCGGTGCGGTGGAGGTTCTAGGCCTGCCCTATCTCGGCGCCGGCACCGGCCGGGAGCCGCCGCCGCGTCCGACGCTCACCGCCCGTCACCGTCGCCAGGGCCAGGAGCTGGGGCCGCTGGAGATCATGATCGCCTCGCTGCACAAGGCCATCGACCAGCTGCAGCAGCAGGTGGACACCGTGCAGCAGTACTACATCCGGCTGCAGAACGACCTCGTCTTCTCCACGCAGGAGCGTGACAAGCTCGAGCTCGTCGTCGAGAGGCGCAAGAAGGGTGGGTGACGTGCCATCCGCTCCACGCCTCGCATCTGTGCGTGTGTGTGTGCGTGCGTGCGTGCGTGCGTTTTTAGGAGTTTGATGGTTATCGTAATGTGACGGGACATGTTCTTATCGTTGTTGTCCTGACTGACGCTAATGACTTGCGATGGCTTCGATCGGACTCGTCCATATCAGACGCTGGTTGTTGACTTCGGCTTATGATACCGCAGAGCCGGTGATACGTAACCACAACATCGCAGATATGCCGGCCTATCTGTTTATTTAAAAGGGTTTATAACTGCACGCGCGTTTTATCGTAGGGCTCCAAAGCCCTCATCGATATGACAGCATTTGCCGATAGCGGCGTTTATAGACAAGCGGGTACCGCGGCGGGTCAGATCAGGCAGGCAACACTTAACCTAGTATCAGTGTTTGTCATCAGCTTTTGCATTATGTCATATGCCTGATAAACAACGGCCACCGCGTGCATGCTGCACGCGGCGCCTGCGGAGGTCCACGACTGGCGGCGTGCGAGATTCGCCGATCGTCACGCATTGTGCCATCGAGCTGCCCGGCTGTCCGTGGCACCGTGCGTGCCATGTGGACCTGTCTGACGTCACACACCTGCTGAAATGTCGCCGTGCCACGTGTCAGGCCTGCTGACACACTCCACCGCGCCGCGGCACGGCCGGGGTGGTGTCCGACCGCGCCGTTATGTAACATCGCCACCGAGCCCGGCCTAGCGTGACATCCCAGAGCAGCAGCCCGTCCGTCGTCGTCACCACCAGCCGCTGCCGACGCGCTCCACCCTGTCGCGCCACACCGGCCACATCCTCGCTCCGCCGGCTCCGACAGAGCTGCTGATCATGGACCAGCGCCGGCTGCGCGTCGAGCGCTCGATCGAGACGGAGGCGGCCGCGCTGCACGCCGTCCAGCTCAGCGTGAAGCAGCTGCGCCAGGCCGTCTGCCATCTGAACGTGCGCCTGGCGGGCGAGACGCAGCTGCACGACAAGCTGGCCGCCAACACGTCCGTCATGGAGTACGAGCTCTGCCACGCGCTGCGGGTACGGTGCGGGGCTGGGGACGGGGTGCAGGGCTGGGGATGGGGTGCTCTGCCACGCGCTCCGGGTACGGTGCGGGGCTGGGGATGGGGTGCTCTGCCTGGCGCTGCGGGCATGGTATAGGGCTGGGGACGGGGCGTTGCCTGGCGCTGCGGGTACGGTGCAGGGCTGGGGACGGGGTGCTCTGCCACGCGCTCCGGGTACGGCGCAGGGCTGGGGACGGGGTGCTGCGCTGCGGGTACGGTGCAGGGCTGGGGACGGGGTGCTCTACTGCGTGCTGCGGGCACGGTGTAGGGCTGGGGACGGGGTGCTGCGCTGCGGGTACGGTTTAGGGCTGGGGACAGGGTGCTCTGCCAAGCGCTGCGGGTACGGTGCAGGGCTGGGGACGGGGTGCTCTACTGCGTGCTGCGGGTACGGCGCAGGGCTGGGGACGAGGTGCTGCGCTGCGGGTATGGTGCAGGGCTGGGGACGGGGTGTTCTACTACGCGCTGCGGGTATGGTGCAGGGCTGGGGACGGGGTGCTGCGCTGCGGGTACGGTGCAGGGCTGGGGACGGGGTGCTCTACTGCGTGCTGAGGGTACGGTGCAGGGCTGGGGACGGGGTGTTCTACTACGCGCTGCGGGCACGGTGTAGGGCTGGGGACGGGGTGCTCTTGGCACGTGGCAGGGAGGGCGCGGATGTAAGGTGTCATCACGTGCACTCCTCGAGAACGATGGCTCAGCCTGGAGTCCAGGCTGTGAGGGGCTGAGGCTGCTACTGTCGTAGGCGCATGGCGCACCGTCACAGCCTCAGAGAGCACTCCCACAGGCGCAGACGTCCACACAGCTGAGTTCACTCCGGCCCCTGCCGCGGTCGGTCAGCCTCGCGCCCCGTCCGGCTCCCGGCAGGGGCGGCCTGCAGACGGTGTGTGCACGGAGAGTCGGGTGACCTGATCTGACTTGACCCTCCGCCGTCCGCCCCGGCAGGAGACCGAGATGCAGTGTGTGCAGGTGCGCGGCGAGATCGCGCAGAAGGAGAGCACCCGCGCCGGCATGCTGGAGCGTATGGCCGAGGCCGGCGGCCGGGAGCTGCTCTGGGAGCAGAAGATCACGCTGCTGAAGCAGGCCAAGCAGAAGCTGAGGGGCGAGACAGGCTGCGCCGCAGAAGTGCGCGGCATGCGGCTCGAGATTCATCGCATGCAGGTACGGCGCCGGTCCGGTACACAGCGGTACTCAAGCTACACAGCGGTACTCAAGGTGCACAGCGGTATTCAAGGCACATAGGGTACTCCAGGTACACAGCGGTACTCAAGGCACACAGCGGTACTCAAGGTACACGGCGGTATCCAAGGCACATAGGGTACTCCAGGTACAGAGCGGTGCTCCACATACAGAGCGGTACTCCAGGTACATAGCGGTATCCGAAGCACGGACGCCACGCGCAGGTCCGGTCTGGCACGGGTGGCACGCGAGCTACAAACGCGGCATGGAGGTGCGTGTCGGATCGGTACAGAGCGGTACTCGAGGTACAAACGCGGCATGCGGGTACGTGTGCCGTTTGGCACTGAGCGGCACTTGAGGTACGGGATGAGTGTACATGTCGGTACCGGCACGGACCGGTAATCGTGGTACGGGCGCCACCTGCGGGTGTAAGCGAGGTCGCGTAGGGCGGTACCTGGGGTACGCACAACGCGTACCCGTACACAACGCGCGTGCGTGTGGAGCGATGGTCACGTGACGTGCAGAGCTCACTGCGGGGTAATCATGGTGAGATGCCGGTCCTGCCCATTCGGTGGCGGCGTTGTAGGGTCGACCCCACTAGGTTAACGCATGTGAGCCGTGTTATCTCAAGGGACTGGCGAGCTGGGTACTTAGGGGACTGAAAGTCGCTGAGACGGAGAACGGGTGAAATTGTGCGATGAACTTTGTGAAGTGCCGACAGTGAACATCAAGAAAGGGCGTGGACATTGTGGGCCCGAAAATGGTTCAGTGCAGAGCTGATGCTTACGATAGGGTTTTAAGGATTCGCTGACGACGTAAGAGCGAGCCCAGTTAGCTATCAATATCATATTCGTTCCGCCTTAGGAACGCAGCATTTTGATGACATGATACCCTGATCTGGAACGTTTTAATGGATGTTTAATCTTTTGTTTATCTTATCTTTGATATGTTCCACAACAATGATCTGAACGTCGTCAAACTCGCTGAAGGATGCAAAAGCGACATTCCGCGACAGTCGTGCCGGCCGAGACCCGCCAGATCCGCTCATGACCCGGCCGCGGTCGTCCTGCCGGCGGCGGGCCGCTGATGGTTCGGCCGTCCGCCTCCAGGTGCGCTACAGTCAGCTGCTGCGCGAGCAGGAGCGGCTGATGACCGAGATGGAGCGGGCCGTGGACCGGCGCGGCGCCATCGCGCTGCGCGCCGAGCACGCCGACCGGCGCGGCCGCCAGCGCGCCGCCAGCTTCTTCCAGCGCCAGAAGCGGCTCGAGGACCTCAAGCGCAAGTTTAAAGCGGCCAGACGGGTGAGCCGAGCCGGGCCGAGCCGGGCCGAGCCAGGCCGGGCCGAGCCAGGCCGGACCGAGCCGAGCCAGCCGGCCGAGCCAGCCGGGCCGAGCCGGGCCGAGCCGAGCCAGGCCGGGCCAAGCCGGGAAACTACCGCATGGCGTGCTGTTCTTCACACACGACACACAACTTGTGTGTCTGTGTAATCAATCGATTTAAGAAAGAGTCCTCCATTTCCAGTGTCACAATGATAAGATAACGCTGATCCACGTGTTGTTTTTGCCTTGTCGGGGGCGGTACTCCGTCCCAGGTCCCCCAGGGGATGGCCGATTTAACGAACGCGGCTGTGGCACACGACGGGAAACAATCTAGCCGTGTTGGCCCAGTGTGGATTTGGTTGGCACGGTAATCAGCAGCTGATGGTAGTGGCAGTACAGGGGTCAATGCAGGATGCCTGCATGACACCGGGCCGCGGCCCGGCCTCGGGCAGAGTAGAAGCCAGTGGTGCTGACAGATGAAGAATCTGTGCTAGTTCGTGTTTTTTGGACCCATTATACCAGACCATGCCAAAAGCTTGCGGAACGCTGCGTAGATTGGCGTTGCGCACAGCACCATGACAACGGTCATTCATGCGGCGCTTCGAGATCATTATGCGTGTAGGGCATGAGGGGACAACTGACCATTTCAGTTTTGCTTCGAATCGATAGAACAAGCTGGTGAATACGAATACAACGACAGGGACGTGATCTCCCATCATTGCCTTCACTCTGAATGATATTTGTGCTGGCCGGAAAAGTTCTGTGACCGGGTCTCGAACCTACGATCCTCACGTCCGCAGGACGCGGCCCACCTGCAGTCGGAGGTGACGCGGGCTGAGCGGCAGCTGGAGGCGCTGCAGTCGGAGGCGCTGCCCGGCCGCCGCGAAGCCGTCCGCCAGCTGCAGGAGCTGCTGGGCCAGCTGCAGCGTGAGCTGCAGCACTGCGCCCTGCTGCGCTGTCAGGTGAGGCGCCGGCCGCCGCGGCCTGGGCGGTACCGAGGCACCCCCGCCTCAGGCTCCAGCGGCCGGGGAGGTACTGAGGCACCCCCGCCTCAGGCCCCAGCGGCCGGGGCGGTACTGAGGCACCCCCGCCTCAGGCCCCAGCGGCCGGGGCGGTACTGAGGCACCCCCGCCTCAGGCCCCAGCGGCCGGGGCGGTGCCGAAGCACCCCCGCCTCAGGCCCCAGCGGCCGGGATTGTATCAAGGCACCCCCGCCTCAGGCCCCAGCGGCCGGGGCGGTGCCGAGGCACCCCCGACTCAGCTCCAGCGGCCGGGCGGATCCCAGTTTGAGCCACTCAGCTTGGGTTTATGCCCAAAAGGCATAGGTTTTGTTACGTGCGCACTCGCGTTCTGCAGACGTCGTTGGGTAATGTGGAATATTTTTGAATGTTACTGTATTCGCGTGGGCTGTTGGAAATCGGCACTTCTCTCCCGCCGGGCGACAAACCGCCGTGGCGCGCCCCGACCGCACGCCCAAACGTGGCACACAGGCTCAGACACAGGCTCAGACACAGGCTCAGACACAGGCTCAGGCACAGGCTCAGACACAGGCTCAGAGACAGGCTCAGACACGGGCTTACGTTCCAGGTAACGACAATCGCTCCCCACGTGTACTGCATGCGAGGCACTAACGTCAGAGTCACGATAACCAGCTGTTGAGCCAAGCGCGCGTCGTGTGACCCCTGACCTGCTGACCGGTGCTGGCGGCCGCAGAACCTGGGCCGTATAGTGCTGAAGCAGCAGAGCTCCAAGTTCTACCAGAGCGTGATGGAGGGCCGCTACAGCCCGATCATCCGCTCCAAGACGCGTCTGCTGGAGGAGGTGCGGTGCTGGGGCTTGCGGTGGTCATAAACCGCCGTGGCGTGCAGAGGCTCGGACACAGGCTCGCGTTCCAGGTGACGAACGCGAGCCTGCGTCGCGCTTGCCACCAAACGCGCCGCCGCCAAATGGGCGAAGCCGGTATCTGACCGTAATTATCCCGTATCTAGCTCTGCACGCCACATGACCCGTCGGTCCGCCACAGTGCTGATGCTGAAGATGGTGATGGTGATGGTGATGGTGACGGTGACGGTGACGGTGATGTAGCTGGAGGGATGGTGATTGTAGTGTGATGGTCGAATGCTTCGTAAACTCTCGGTTCAGTATGCTTCGCATCACTACGCTGTGAATAATGCATGAGGGATGTCGTGTGTGTGTACCTCGATTGGCAGAGTTTTCGGTTTACCGTCAATGTTTCTGGACACCCTTTGTTATGCCTGTTGAACGAAGCACAGCATAGTGTTCGTCGAGAACGTCGACGCCACACCGCGACGCATGCCCGTCAACAAAACGCGTATTTTGGTCTCGTTCAGTCCATTCTGTGTGTTTTCATTCCGCGGCGGCACATTTCCGCCGACAGCGAGTGTCTGTGCCGTCCCTGACCGCTGCCAGTCCACCACCAGGCCGTCCCTGACCACCGCCGGTCCACCATCAGGCCGTCCCTGACCACCGCCGGTTCATCATCAGGCCGTCCCTGACCACCGCCGGTTCATCATCAGGCCGTCCCTGACCGCCATCGGTCCGCCATCAGGTGGATGGCGTGGACGAGAAACACAAGAGCGTGCGCATGCTGGTGCGCCAGCTGCTGCGGGACCGGCCCGAGCTGGATGCGCGCCTCGGCTTCGTCAAGGAGCTGCTGAAGCTGTAGCTGGCCCTGCTGCCCTCGGCCGTTTCGCCTCCGCGGCGGATGGCGCGCGGCTCTGGTCAGAGCGCTGGCCACGTGACGACGGGCCTGGGCCGCCGTCCGGTTCGCCGGCGCGACCCGGACCGGACCGGACCGGACCAGACGGCTGGACGGACCCGGCGCAATGGGAGGCTTTACTGATCTCATCGCTAAGAGGCCGTCCGCTAGGGAACGCAGGGTCATTGCGGGAGGCATAGGGAGCGAGGTGGGGGACGGCCGCGAAGGAGTAAATCGGTTGCGTGTGATATCGTGGACTGCGAGTCGAGGCTCTTAACGAGAGCTCGAACGATGGTGGGCTCGAAGCATGAGATTGTCAGGAAATTGTGCAGTTTTGCAATCCTGAGCTGTGCTTACTCCATTCTAAGGATTGAAGAATGCTGACGTCGGTGCTCTAGTTTTGTTTTCGAGCGAGTCACTTACCCGTCTAGTCACGTTTGGTTCAAGTCGATGGTAGTCATGATTGGTCATTGTAGCAAACGATCTCGACAGCCCTCTGCGCTTGTTAGCATTCCAGGCAGGATTTGTTTGGGAAATACATATTGGCCGTTGGACCAGTTGGCTTTATTTCGGTTATCTCCAAACTGACCGATATCAGTACAGTCGCGTCTATCTTAATTGTAAGAAGCACATACGCGGTAACAACACTATCACCCAGCATCCCCTCGACTGACATCAAGCTGCATCGAACCTCGGGATTGGTGGAAAGCCCACCTCGGGGCCATCTTATTGGTGGAAGACCGGCATCCATTCCCACCCGGCTTCGCGATTGGTTGAAACCCGCCGTCCGCGCCTCCGGGTCGGCGAACGTCGGTCTTCGCGCCGCCGGACTGGCGGACGGTCCTGTTCGGCGCCTCCGACCCGGTGGCGGTAGCGTCCCACAGTCGCCAGATCAGAGCAGCACGGACCACAAGTGGCGGCGCCTGGCCGGGGCCGCCCGGCTCCGCCCGTCCAAGGGCCACACCGCCGCCCGAGTCCGCCGCGGTGCGTCGGCCCGCGCGCCCGGCAGCGCCTCGCGCTCGCGCGTCGTTCGTCGGTGCGGCGCCGGGCTGCCGGCGGCCGGGCCCGGCCGGGCCCGCGGCGGCGCCGGCTCCCGGGGGCCCGCTGCCGGCCCGGCCGCGCGCGCCCCGCTCCTCCCCGCCTCCTCCAGCGGCCGGCTTCGCCCCGGACTACACGGTCAGGGAGACGAAGCTGTTGTATTGTGTGATGTTTCGCTTCAAGATGTCAGCGCAGGGCCCCAGCACGCGCTCGAATCTGGAATGGACAGGAGTGTGAGGGAGCGTCGACTCGGACCGCTGCCCAGCACGGCCGCGATCCGCCCGCTGGAGAGGCGATCCTTCCTTCCACGATCACTGATCAGCTGGTATTTCACTCGGTAACTCTCTAACGTGACGAGCATTCCAACGCGGTGTGCAGAAGGTCGGGCTGAGCACTGAGCAGTTCAACTGTGTATCGCCAGTCCACAATGGCGTCGAGCTTCACTTTTGCCAGACTGAGCCCCGCCTCCAAATAACCGCGAAACCATCAAACGCACCGCATGAAACGTGTGGTAACTCGCGGCCCGTTCCAAAGGACTATGCACATCAACTCTGAAGTTTACACGGCCGCGGCCGCCGGCCACGACTAAGACCTTACTTCTACAGGCCGCCGGCCACGACAACCAAACAAAATCAACAGAAGGTTGGTTGATTTGTTCGCCCCGACGGCTCAATTCGTTGAAGGTCTATCTTTGGCCTCACCCACCCGCGGCAAGGGTTTGGGGCACTTCAGGGTGCTAGCTATTTGTCCATGACTGGAATGACCTGCAGCCTGTGACTGGCTGCGCTGAAGGTCAGGTGACGTCTTAGGGCAGGACAGACACGTGTTGGGTATCATGGGGCGTTAAACTTTCGTTACAAGTCTGACGGTAACCTGTCGAGTTCCACCATCGGATGGTTGGGCCAGGGCTCACGCAACGAACCCTTCTAGGAGCGTGCTCTGATCCCAGAAATCCATCAATTCAATATAAAAACGCCGGAATAAATCTTACTAAGAAAGCTAGCCGCATTTATCGTACAGCTCATACATTGCACATGTCATGCATGTGCTTCAGCTGCGCATACTATCGAACCACATCGGGAGCACACAGCCGCACAGAACGCTTCTGTCAACGCGTCACACGCCGGAGCACATACACTCAACTCTCAGCGCACGGCACACACGGGCCGCACTCGTGTACGCCTGCACACACCAGACAGGCGGCCCACTCCCTCCGTTGCCGCCCGACCTAACCCCGGCGCGGGCTCGTCACCAGCCGGCCGACCGGCCGGGCGGGCGCGGCGGCCGCCGCCGCTCTGCGTCGCCTCTCTCACCTGCCCCGGTCCAGCTTGACGCACTTGAGAGGGCCGCGCGCCACCACGGTGGCCGCCCGGGGCCGGTCCAGCATCAGTGCGATCTCGCCTGCGGGCACGCACGGAGTCAGCCGTTAGGGTAGGCACGGAGTCAGCCGTTAGGGTAGGCACGGAGTCAGCCGTTAGGGCAGGCACGGAGTCAGCCGTTAGGGTAGGCACGGAGCCAGCCATCAGGGCACGTATGGAGCCGTGTGCGGAGCCAGCCGTCGGGGCAGGCACGGAGTCAGCCGTTAGGGCAGGCACGGAGTCAGCCATCAGGGCACGTACGGAGCCGTGTACGGAGCCAGCCGTCGGGGCAGGCACGGAGTCAGCCGTTAGGGCAGGCACGGAGTCAGCCGTCAGGGCACGCCACGCAGCAGCTGCCGGGGCGCTCCGTGACATCAGCACCACAGCGGGCACGTCTAATCCAGGCACCCTCGCCGTGCGTCGATGTCACGGGCGGGTCGAGGGCCACTACGAGCGGGCCGTTGTGACCCAGCGCTCAGGTGGCCGGTGTACGATCAGGTCAGGTCAGGTCACGGCGGCGCGGCAGCGCCCCGCCGGCCGTCGCGCCCGCCTCTGGGGCCGAGCGCAACAGCCAGTGACGCCGGCGGCTGCCGAGAACGCAGCCGACGCCTTGGCCGTCTCAATGCCATCGGCGGGCGGCGTATGGCTTCACGAGGGCGACGTACGGCTTCACTTCGCTTCACAAGGACCGATGGGCTGTGGCTGTGGTCAGCGCAACGTAAAGCCCGACTCCTGCCCGGCACAGCCTCTGACACTGCGAGCCGCGGGCGCCGACTGCCCTGGTACAGCCTGTGACACACCGGGCTCTGCACGCCGCCTGAACCGCTGGTCAGGACCAGACGAACTGTGAGCGCAGACCGGTGGTCCGGCACGCTGACTACCGCAGTCTGTGCGGACGGCGACCTGACCTGGGCGCCCATCAACGTGCGGAACGGACGGGGCCGGGCGGCCGGCCCGGCTGTCCCTCCTGCGCGACACTGCACGCTCGCGATGCGCAGCGCCCCGGGGACGCGTCACGTGACAGCAGCGCGGACCCGCCTCCCTCGGCACCGCGCGCGCCGCCGTGCGGCGGGGTCGGTCGGAGCGCCGGTCCAGCCCGCGGCGGCCGCTCGCCCTCACCGAAGTAGTCGCTGGGGCTGAGCTGGCCGACCTCCACCGGCTCCTCGCCCTCGGAGCGTTGCTGCAGCACGGCCGCCTTGCCCTCCAGGATGATGAAGAAGTCGTCGCCCGGCTCGCCCTGCTTGACGACCGTCTCGCCGTCGGCGAAGGAGACCGGCTCCAGACTGTCGGCCACCGTCAGCCGCTCCCACTTGTCCAGGTTCTCTGTGAGGAAGGGACACAACACCACCGTCAGCCGCTCCCACTTGTCCAGGTTCTCTGCGACGAGAGGCGGCACATCACCGTCAGCCGGCGACGGCCAGTTGGACAAGCTCCTATTTGTTCCAGTTCTCCGTAATGAATTGCAGACCACACGGGAATCCAACACGTCCCAACAAAACATCCACCCAATTCCCGGCCAACCAACCATCGGCTGGATGAAATGTGGTGCATCACCGCAAATCCTCACAAAATTGATAGTGGCGTTGGATAGCGCTTGAGTCGTATTTTTTCCCATCCGAACGTGCTTGCGTCGACTAAGTTTCTGGAAAGCCTGCCATCTTGGGTTGCCGGCGGGTCCTTTTGCACGGAGCACGAGTTTCACCAGCCAAACGGCCGGGCTAAGAGGTAGCACATGAGGCAAATATGGAGCTTTGTTTTGTTTAACTCAGCTTAAAATGTCTGGTAAACAAACAGGAAAACCCTTTTATCTCCTGAAACACAATTTGAGGAGGGCATTAGCCTCCACTGTCTCCGCAAAAGCCCCAATGTTGACACGGCGACGGGCGAAGTCACCGAGGAAAACACAAAGGAGCTGTTGTTCAGCCCACACAAAACCTTCCAATGTGTCCTCAGCTGAACTCTGGACTGTTGCCAGATAAGAACGTGGATCTAAACAGCTGGCGTATGATTTCGAAACATGAGTAGCAGGCTACCAGTGAACAACCGTTTTCCTGTACAGTACCCGGTCCATTGGCCATACCAAGCGACGCGCTCCCATGCAGTCAGCATACAAAATCATCTACCGATGACGCCATGATCCACAGCAGCCAATGGCCATCGACGTCTTACCCAGAATGGACACCTTGCTCAAGAACTCCTCGTACATCTTGCGTTTTCTTATCGTTGACCCCATGAGGATCCTGTAACAACATATCCATGATCGCACGTTTGAGCATGCTGGTCTTGGGAAGAGCTTCCTCTCTTCACATCGCTCACAGCTACCCCTTGCACATATGAACCAAGGTTCGCAGCAACTGGCTGAAACGGTTTCTGCCGGCTGGTTTTTTACCGGTTAGAGCCAGATAATAAAACTGACGCCGAGTCAAAGACTACCAAAAAAGCAAGCATTGCAAAACATGTTGGGACTCGATCAAATTCGTGACGCAGCGTTACAGCAATAGAGCTTAGATCATATTTGGCGTTAGCAAAGCGCGAGCATTAAGAATACCAGATGAGACTGCCGTGGCTCTAGTACAACCTTCGGCAGGGGTGCTGCCATAGAGGCCAACATGCCGGGGGGCCTCTATCACTCCAGAACCCCCCCCCCCCCCATCCCGGGGACCGACCTCTGCCTGCGCAGGCGCGCCCACGTGATCCACGGGCCGCACCTCGCCACACGCCTCTCCAGCTCCAAGATCACACCTCACGAGTTATACAGCCATCTAACCCGATATACATGGTAAGGATTACCACTATAACACCGTGGCTTTTGAATTATCTCAATGCTTGTAATTGTAGGAATTACCATCGTGGTTTTCGAGATACGTCTAAGGTGACGCGAATACCATTACTCATGCGCCCATCAGAAAGTACATCCCACCATCTAAAATCACCAGATTTCCAAAAGCTCCGCATCCCAACCCAGCTGCCACCCAAACACTCGCACTTCTCCATCAGCTCTGCCTCCGTCTGACGGATTGCGACAAACCCGTGACTTAGCAAGTCCCCCCGCCCACCTTGCCACCCGCGTTACCTCCCCCCCCCATTGCAGTGCAGGTCGATGGCCAGTGGTACCGCCGGTAGGTCTCTCTGTTGACCCCCCCTCGGTCAGTCGTGCCACTGGCGGGTGTCCCTGTTGACCCCCTGGTGAGTCGCACCGCCGGCAGGTGTCCCTGTTGACCCCCTGGTGAGTCGCACCGCCGGCAGGTGTCTCTGTTGTATTGACCCCCGGTCAGTCGTACCGCCGGTAGGTGTCCCTGTCGATCTCCACCCCCCCCCCCCCTCCCCTGGTCGGTCGCACCGCCGGTAGGTGCCTCTGTCGACCCCCCCCCCCCTCTCCCCCCGGCCAGTCGTACCGCCGGTAGGTGTCCCTGTCGATAGCCCACAGCTTGATGTCGGAGCTGGCCTTGACTGTGGCCGCTCGCGGCGTGCCGTAGATGAGCGCTAGCTCGCCGAAGCTGCCGCTCTCGCCGATCGTCGTCACCAGCTTCGAGTCGACGTACACCTGGGGAGAGGCGAGCACGTCAAGCGTCCAGTCGACGTACACCTGGGGAGACGCGAGCACGTCAAGCGTCCAGTCGACGTACACCTGACGGCGGAGGAACGCGCGTCTGTCGGACACCTGTGTCTGTTGGTCACATCGGTCAGAGCTGAACACAGAGCAACTCGAGAAAGGTGCCAAGCACTAGCACGCACATGGATGGAAGCGCTTCAGAAGCGACGGACAGGAGCAGGATTCGGAAGTGAGGGATCGGCGGTGAACGTACGTTCTGTCGGTTCGACACACCCAAACCGGACAATACCAGACCCGCCCCCCAGCAACACAACGTACCGCCGGATGAAAGACTCTCACACAAGACTCGCGAGACCCTAGCGCGGCGCTGCAGGCCAACACTCGACCGTTGGCTGCGGCTCCGGAACGCTTCCCGCCGAACCCTTGCCCGTCAGCCACGTCTGCGGCGCAGTGGTGAGTCCACTCCACATAACCATCACGCTGTCAATGATAGGCGCGCTCGGCGCCGGCCGCCACAGCTTCCGCCGCCACGCCGGGCGCGCCAGGCCGGACCCGCGGGCGCACCCGTCGCGGCCGTCACGTGACCCGTCACGGTCGGCGGCCTGTCGGCGCCCCGTCACAACAGCCGTCACCGTCACCCCGCGGGCGGCCGGGGCCGCCCACCGCCGGTCGATGAATCATCATCATCTCCGCGGCGGCGGCCGGGCAGCCGGCAAAACGCCGCCGACAATGGGGCCCAATTACTGCCTCTCGATGGCCTCTCCCGTGGCGTCCAGCCACCGCGCGGCGGCGGAGGCGCCGCGGCACCCCGCCTCTGCAGATGCTGGCGTCGGACGGGGGCGGGCTGCGGTCCCGATCGGTAATCACCGCGTGTGACGGATGGGCCGGGTGATGCGGCTTGCAGTGATGATCCACAGATAATCCACCGGCCGTCGGATGGCTCGACATGCGATACGGTCGCGTGGTCGTGTCTCATGACCGCCAGAGCGGAGCCGATGCGATCACGTGGTCGTGTCTCGTGACCGCCAGAGCGGAGCTGACAATTTCCCTGCGATAGAATCGGGGCCCGTACCATGCACAACGACCTCCACCGGTGTCGGGTACGAATCATCGACGAGCGTGCCGTGTGGTGAGTTCGCGAGAAGCGCACTGAAACTATGGCACTAGAATCTCCAGGTGCATAATGATTATGAAGCCCCATGTTTAGGGCAGCCTGCAGCGATAGGTACTCCGTGCTACAAGGCGCTACGAGGATGAGATCGAAAGGTCGATGAACTGCCGTACACCTTCGCCTTCATAGCTGCACCATGAAATACGCAGCTGAACATCCAACCCCCCCCCCCCCCCCACACACACACAGCATCGTTGGAGCCGCCCTGGATGACTGAGCAATAAACGAGAGACGCTGGCTAGCGGTATCATCCACCACAGCGCTTTTTCCTGTTTCCCAATATTTCGAAGCGTGGATGACCTTTCTTCCAACTAGCGGGCCCAATTGTCCAAGCCTAGGATATCTCGCGCCGAAAATCCCGTTACCGCTGACGTCAGCACTTCTAAAGCCGACAGCGCACAACAGCTGCCAAAATTTGCCCGGGCACCACCGATTACGGATGTCCGAAGCGCCTACGGCGTCGGGCAGCCGCCTGCCCGCACAGCGCCGCGTCGGACGCTCTGCGATGACACTCCTCTACACGCGCCGCTAGGCTGTGCGATGCCACCCCGCGTCTCACCAGCGTTTTGCGGGGTCGCGTACTCCGCGCTGCACTGGACCGAGCGTCGGACGCGGCACGGCACGTGTCATGTGCGAGGGGTGTGGACGGTACCCGGGCCTGATCTGACCTGACCTGACCTGATCAGACAGCGGAGCGCATCCTGTCAGTGGCGAAACGACCAGACCACGACACAGCGATTAAGCCGGCGGATTTCACTGCCACCGCGGCGGCACCACAATCGTGCGGAGGATTCGCCGCGATCGAGGATCGCGAGGATCGCGATCGAGGATCGAGGATCGTGCGGAGGATCGAGTCCGGCCGCCCGCGGCCGGTCAGTGACGTCACACCGTCGCCGGCACTCGCTCGACGGTTACCAAGCGGACATCGCTGATGTCAGGGCGGTCGTGCGCTGAGGTACGCGGGAGGGCTTCCACGGCGAACGACGATCAACTCCAACTCCGCCACTCCGGTTCTTATTACCATGCCTCGTAGCTGGGAACTGGACACACCGCTGCCTTGCACCGGACACGTGCACAATACTGGAACAGAGCGTCTCTACCACACGCTGCCCAGAAGGTGGGAAGAGCCAGAGCCAGAGCCAGAGCCAGAGTGAGAGCCAAAATGAGGGAGAGGGCGCGAGGGCGCGAGTGCGAGTGCGAGTGCGAGTGCGAGTGCGAGTGCGAGTGCGAGTGCGAGTGCGAGTGCGAGTGCGAGTGCGAGTGCGAGTGCGAGTGCGAGTGCGAGAGCGAGAGCGAGTGCGAGTGCGAGTGCGAGTGCGAGTGCGAGTGCGAGTGCGAGTGCGAGTGCGAGTGCGAGTGCGAGTGCGAGTGCGAGTGCGAGTGCGAGTGCGAGTGCGAGTGCGAGTGGCGAGTGCGAGTGCGAGTGCGAGTGCGAGTGCGAGTGCGAGTGCGAGTGCGAGTGCGAGTGCGAGTGCGAGTGCGAGTGCGAGTGCGAGTGCGAGTGCGAGTGCGAGTGCGAGTGCGAGTGCGAGTGCGAGTGCGAGTGCGAGTGCGAGTGCGAGTGCGAGTGCGAGTGCGAGAGAGAGAGAGAGAGAGAGAGAGAGAGAGAGAGAGAGAGAGAGAGAGAGAGAGAGAGAGAGAGAGAGAGAGAGAGAGAGAGAGAGAGAGAGAGAGAGAGAGAGAGAGAGAGAGGGCTCAGGCAGCTACGGTCCGGGTTTCACTTGGTATTGCTGAAGGAAGATGGTCCAAAGCCAAGGCAAGGCCTGACAAGACGCCGCCAGGTGCTGGACACACCGCTATCTCGTCACAGGGTATGCCATATGTCGTATGTCGTCATGCACGGTCTAGGGAGATCGTCCATGCTTTTCGGCTGAAAGGACAGATGGGCCTGTGTACGGAGTCCTCCGAAGAAGGGACACACAGACCACCAAAATCAGCAGGCATGTGCATACATCACGGACAGTTACGACACCCAGCGCCACACACAGGATGGTGTAAGTGCGATGGTACTTCTCCCGCGTAGCAGTACCCAGCAGCGCTCGTTCAGGCAGGCCGACAGAGGACAGGCCCCGCTCCAACCCAGTCCCACCGGCGGAGGGCCCGCTCCGGGCCTGGAGCGGAGCGCCCGCGCCGCCCGCCCGACGGCCACCTACCTCCACCTCTCCCGAGTCGATGACGTAGAAGTTGTCGCCCTCGTCGCCCTGCTGGATGATCGTCTCGTCCTTCAGGAAGTTCTGCGCGAACATGGCGTCGAATATGTCGGACCTGGGGACGGACAGGCCGGGTCAGCGGTGGCGCGTCACAGCCCGACAGCGTGGCAGTCTGGCAGTCCGGCCGCAGCCGAGGAAGCCGCCGAGACACACTGCGGCTCAACCGGCACAGGCCACCAGCCACCAGTCAGCAGAAGCAACCGCCACAGGCCACCCGCCGCCAGCCGGCAGAAACAAGACTGATCAGGCTGCGTGCTACATTGTTCATCAGGTCTGCAGGTCTTAAACCCTGACATGATCCTGGCATTTTACCGGCATTCCCTCAGCTGCGATTCAAGGGAGCTAAGCTGCGCCGCTGAGACAGCAGTATCTGCCATCCGCCGATGCAGCAGTGTCTGCCGTTGGCTGAGGCAGCAGTGTCCGCCTTTGGCCGATGCAGCAGTGTCTGCTATCGGCTGAGGCAGCAGTGTCTGCCATCGGCCAATGCAGCAGTGTCTGCTGTCGGCCGAGGCAGCAGTGTCTGCCGTTGGCTGAGGCAGCAGTGTCTGTCATCGGCCGATGCAACAGTGTCTGCTGTCGGCCGAGGCAGCAGTGTCTGCTGCCGGCCGAGGCAGCAGTGTCTGCCATCAGCTGAGGCAGCAGTGTCTGCTGCCGGCCGAGGCAGCAATGTCTGCTGTCGGCTGAGGCAGCAGTGTCTGTCGTCGGCCGAGGAAACTTGCCAGGGAAGATCCACGGAGGCCCAACGTACTGAACCTAGTATCCTATCGCTGAGCAGGCCTGATACATCGCATTTTAAGTACAGTAAGCATTTAAGTAAGCCGAGCCCTTTCGTCGGTACCAGGCCTGGCGAATAACCACAGACGCGATGTCAGGCATGCTAACCAAATGTGACTAGCGAGGATCAGAATCAAGGCTGGGGAAGGCAGCTTGTTCCGACCACGACACTCAAGTTTATGACTTCTGCAATGGGGTTGGTCCCGATATGGTAATTGGGAGACATTCAAAATTGCTTGCTCTCCAAGGAGACCAGATATTTAAATACGTAAAATGTGCTGATGTCGTGTGTGGAAGTCATACCATACTCAGCTTGACATATGCGCGCTTTTCAAAGATATTCTTACTTTTCTAAAGAACGCACTGAGAAGCTGCTGGCGGATATTTCACGTGCATATCTGAGCAGAACCTAACCGAGCCGAAATTCTGCACGGTCGTAATTCTCATCGTTTCCACACGCAATAGTGTACGCAGAGATCAACAGACACGCGCAGACCGTGGCACAAATACACGGACACTCTGAGCCATAAAGACGCGTATTCGCGGCATTCACCAGCACGCGCCCGCGGAAAACCAATCACAATTTGTCGCGCAGTGCTGGCGCTGCGGCAAGCCCGCCGCCGCGCGTGCCGTGTCAGGTGTGCCGCGCTGTGACCCAGGCTCCACCCGTGCCGGCGGCGCGCCTGCCCGGCACCTCCCCGGCACCTCCGACCCAGTCGGAGGCGCAGCGCCGCCGGTCCCGCCAGCAAGCTGCTGACAACGGCCGGCGGGAGCGTCTCCGGATGACGGCGGCGACGGCGGCGATCGGACAGCAGCACTTTTCTTCAACGACAGGTGTGGCCATGATTGACTGGGCCTAGCTGGCCGGAAAGGATTTCAGAGAACGAGCAGACCAGGACCAGGAGGCGTCAGGAGTCACACCAGAGCCGTGGTACAGAGCCGCGTCAGGACCAGAAATCGACGCGTTGGCTCCACACGTTGTGTTCTGGGCTACCGTTCAGCGGAGCGTTCAGAGCCAACGTCCAGTTTTGCTATGCCTCATCCCAGGCGGCACACATCGCATTTGGTCTTCACCAACATTTCCGTCAGCAGGACACCACTGACGCGCGCGTGCACCTCCGCTGCGCCGACTCGGCAACACGTATTCCCGCCCCTTCCCTGGGGGCGTCACAGGTCACCCCAGGCTCTATGCTCTCTCTCCAATGGTCTCCTTAAGACGTGACCGCCTATCCGGGACGGAAATGGCGGCTGGCCGGCCACGGTCAATTCGCGGGCCGCATTCATCAGTGGAGGGGGGGGGGGGGGGCGGGGGCGTAGGCGGCAGCCATGACCTGGCCGATGGTCTCGTTTGCATTCAACAGAGCGGCGGAACTAGTCGGATGATGGTAGCGAGACGATCCGGGTGATAGCGGTGATAGCGGTGAGAATAGCCTGAAGATAGCGGTGATAGCGGCGAGACTATCCAGATGATGCCGGTGCGCTTCAGAAAATAGTCCGGCCACACGCTGCCGCCAACCGGCACGCCACCGCGGCCGGTGCCGCTGCTGATGCCGCTGCTGTCGCTGCTGCCGACAGCGGCGCCAGACCGGCCCGAATACGACCACACTATGCTGGATGAATGGTGGCGGCGGGCGACGACCGCGGTGGCGGCGGCCTCCAGCGTAACCGTTCGCAGATAACAGCGCGCTCGCACCGACGTTTAAGCCGATTTTGTTCATGATGCCGGCTGGTCGCCAGACACATGAAGGCTGTGGGGATGAGGACACTCAGAGTTTTGCAAATTTTAATAATAGACTTATGGTGTAAAAACCAACAGGAGCACTCACGGGTAAAAATCTTACGCCACCGGGGCCAGGGACATAGTGAATTGGGGAGAAAAATGAATTGAAAGAAAAGGAGAAAATGAAAACAAATGAATTGGTGACAAAGGCCGAGCAAAGAAAAGGAGCAAGCATAAAATAAAGAGGAATAAAAAAAGCACCCAAAATGACACCCACACAAGACTTCGCCCCGAGTTTGGATCATTTTCTTCCTAAAGTTGGGGAGGAACCCCCGCTGAAAAGGGAACCACACTCCTCCACACAACATCATACCGGTGCAGCACCAGTGCTGACCAGTGGCCAGTGCAGTGAGGGGCGGGGGAATGGGCCACGCAATAACCTCAGCTATTGACGCTTCGATACCGATCCAGGTGACCAACCCCGCAGATCACTACCGATCCCCGGCCCAGCCCAGGTGACCAAACCCCGCAGATCACCGCCGATCCCGGCCCAGCCCAGTCACCGGCCGATCCCCGGCCCATGCCCAGGTGACCAAACCCCGTCAGATCACCGGCCGATCCCGCCCGGTACAGAACAGCGGCCCACCCCGGCCGCGGCCCGACCCGGGCCAGCTTTGTCAGTGGCTGCCGGACGGTGGGAGGAGCCGCCCCGACTTGACCCGTCTCCAGCCGCTGCCAGCCGACGCCCAGCGCCCCCGAAAGACGAATGTGACGTCACGGCACCTGTCTGAAGTGTGTGCAACAATGGTCGGGCATGGCAACAAGCGCACACAGGCTGATGCATGGCGCCTTGCTTTTCTACACGTGACGCTGGGGCTGCGCACAGAAGGGATAATCTGACAGCCTGTCTTCCTCACAGAAGAGAAGCTGGGACATCCTCTGTCCTCCTCATATTTGTATTTTGCCTGCATGTGTACACACATTGGCGCGAACTACATCGGCATATGAATGCGACATCATTTCCATTTGACCTCAGCTCCCTACTTCACATTCATTGGACGAGCAGATCCGTAGGCGCATACTTCAACCGTCGATAGTTCACCGACAGATCAAACGCTGGACCACTGGCGTCGCACACTCTCAGGCTGGCTGTCGCCATAGGACCTCCAAAATGCTGCGTAATGCGCCGGGTTTGAACCACCTGCTCTCGATACCGTCATGTGCAGACTACGCCAAGATTCAGCGAAATTTTAACCAACGTTTCTTTCGCCACCACTTCTGCCGAGCTGCCGGTCGCTCGGAGTCGTCAGCGGCCAGCGGCTGCCGACCTCCTCCAGCGTGGCTGTTGGGGCGGCGCTCCGACAGGCGCCTCCATCGGTCTGTGCCGCCGCGCGCCTGTCGCTGCTCCCGCCGCTCCCCAGAACCCCTGCCAGCGTACGGCGAACCGGCGGCCGGCTATCTATAACCGGCGGCCGCCTATCGCCAACATCAGCCGTCGGCGGCGCCATCACAGCGCGGCGGCGGCGACGGCCCCGTACGGGCCGGCCAGGAATAGCGGCCGGCCGCTGCCGCTGGCGCAGCCGCTGCCGGCAGGCGGCTGCAGGAGGCGGCGGCGAACACCGGCACGAACGGGCGGACGGGGGAAGAGAAGTAGGTAGAAGCACCGCAGAAGCATGCCGCAATGTCCAGGTAGTCCCGCAAACTACGCCCACTTCTGCCAGTATAGGCGTCTCATCAAAGTGCCGTCCAAAGCTTTGAACTCCTCCCCCCCCCCCTCCCACTGTAATTTTACAAACAGCTAGCTTCGCTTGCAATTCAGTGCGAAATAAAACGGACTGCAGCTCTGCATAACCCAGCCTGGTCTTCGTGGGACATAAAAGCGGGACTCATTGACAGTGCGCGTCTGCCTGCAGAAAACCAATTACACATGCCATTACAGACGGGCGGAATCGAGCGCCAGTGACGGGGGCCGGCGTCTGGTCGCGTGCAGATCCGCTACCAAGGGACCGCAGGCCATCGTCCGGCTCGGTCCGCCGGGGCCCATACCGCCAGCCCATATGAGCACTGCACCCGCCCCGGGGAGCGCCCACACGTGGAGCACTGCCTGGTGTCCACAGAGCGTCAACACACGGAGCACTGCCTGGTGTCCGCAGAGCGTCAACACACGGAGCACTGCCTGGTGTCCGCAGAGCGTCAACACACGGAGCACTGCCTGGTGTCCGCAGAGCGTCAACACGCGGAGCACTGCCTGGTGTCCGCAGAGCGTCAACACACGGAGCACTGCCTGGTGTCCGCAGAGCGTCAACACACGGAGCACTGCCTGGTGTCCGCAGAGCGTCAACACACGGAGCACCGCCTGGTGTTCGCAGAGCGTCAACACACGGAGCACTGCCTGGTGTCCGCAGAGCGTCAACACACGGAGCACCGCCTGGTGTTCGCAGAGCGTCATCACACGGAGCACCGCCTGGTGTCTGCAGAGAGTCAACACACGGAGTACCGTCGGGTGTACGGTCTCACCGGTTTCGGTAGAAAACCACAGACGACCATTGCACACGACACGAGAGACATTTGCCGACAGTGACATCAGTGTACAAACGCTACGCAGCCAACCGCATCAGTCCACCAGCCCTGCACTCTCACCTCTCATTCTCGTCCAGATGTGAGAAGAGCACGTTTTTGGCTATGGCTTTGCTGAGAGCTGCCATGGTCTTGTAATCCTTGGGCACCACCTGCGGAAAAGGCGCACGGTTAGGACAAAGTCAACATGGCGAACACCAGTGAGCAAACGCATGCAGTTCACGATGAGGAGCTGATTGGTGCGAAATGAATATTGAAGACCTCATATCAGAACTCCAAACTTCTTTAAGCCACATCAAATAAAGAAATAACCTTACATTGTCCCCTGGGTTAAGCCGGGTAAAGTCAAACGTTAAATCAACACATCGAACTCCAGCAATGGGCGTCAAAACACACCGTTTTTAAGAATCAAGGCCACAGCCTTGCTGCCCCACGGAAACAACTTCAAACCATCGGCAAGCGTTGACCTAGCCGCTTTTAGCCGCACTTAGAACACAAATGTAACGTTCAGTTTTAGCATCGCAGGGCATCATCGCAGGCCACCGGCCCCAGCCCTCGCCCCTCCCCCGAGTCCACTATGGTGACGTTCCGGCGGTGCGCCACACCCGACCGGCGCAAGAGGCGCCGTGTTCTAGCCAGCGACAGCAGGCGTGGCCCACCCACCACCCCGCCGAAGCCGCGGCCGGCGGCCGACCGACTACCCGCCGGCTGACTTATGGCCCAATCAGGCGGGATCGCCGACAACGAGCGGCACGCCCCGCCGCCGGCACACACACGGACCGGAACGTCCGGCGTCAGTGGCGGCAAGCGCGGCCCATCGCGCGACAGCCGTCGAGTCGGCTCATTTCGGCGACTCGGCCTGCATGTGGCGCTGATGGGCGTTCTCATTTCTCCTTCCCACGGCGCTGACCAAACTAATGGCGAGGGCGGGGAAATTGGCGGACAGTAAAAACCGTTTATTCTTAGGGAGGCGGTTTATCTGTCTGAGTTTTGTCCAAAACAGCGATTAATCAACTACAACAGCACTTTAGAAATACTTCTGCCGATGTTTTCTTCCACGACCGCAATTTCATGCCAGTTCGTGTCACTGAGTAGACGATGAAGACACACAAGAAGCTCGTTTGGCCGCAGTCCAAACTGGCTCCAGCCACAGTCGGGAATCCGCTCCGTAACCAGCCGACGCCAATATACGGCCCGGCCGCGCCGACACGGAGCGCCCGAGGCGTCCACAGGACGCGCCACGCGGCCGCCCCCGGAGACAGACAGGCTCGGCGTCGATCTGACGCGCCGCCGGGTCAGGGGTCACGCGTCAGGCGCGACCCCGGGCCGGGGGTCGGCGCCGGCGCGGGTGGCGCGGCGCGAGTCAGCACGCCGCCGCCAAAGCCAGGCGAGCGGCTGCGGCTGGGCAGTGACCTTTCCACTTGGGCAAGTCTATCCGTCCACCGACAAAGCGCATAGGACTTCCGCATCGGTGCGTTGTGCGTTGTTTAACTCACTTTTGGCCATGCTTATTCTACTACAGGGCATCACACCGGGATCTGCAGCGTCAAAGACGGCACCCGCCGCCTTGTTCCCAACCCTCTTCACCCACGAGGCGCGGTGTGACACTGCACACTGAGCTGAGAGACAAACGACGGGGTATGCAACGAGTGTACAGACCTTTCCACGGGAAATTGAGATGCCGTCGAACCAGACAATCAACGTAATAGCCGGTGTTGCAGAGCACTTAAAATTGTGAAAATGGCGTGATATGCTCACAGGAGTATATCGCATATCTGGTATACTTGAACACCTTCTTAAACGAGCACTTTCACGTGAATTAACTATTCCGTCACCTTTGTTCGTTCTCTAGATGTGAAGTAGCCATTTTATAAGGTCAGGCGAAGATCAAAAGCGATGGGCAACATCCCTGACGAGCAGTTATCATGGTCTATCATAAAATGATCCATAAAACCTACAATGAAACAAACAGTTCTGAAATCGCTGAAACATTTGCAGCCCGTACGACTGCAAACATACCGCGCTGACGTCACTTGGCGCCGCGACATCACCCCACCAGTCGCCCCGCTCCCCCTCCCCCTCCCCCACAGTGACCTCATACACGCCCAAGGGATGACGATGCCCCCGGGTGCCGACGCATCCACCCGTCATGAATGGATCATGGGCGCCGTCGTCGTTGGACCATTCAGCTGGATGGTGCGGTGTGATTGCACAGAGACGCTTCCTCCATCCCAAGATACTCTCCATTGGCAATGAATGGCAAAGGAACATCAAAGGAATAAGGGCTGATACTGACTCGTGCACGCAGAGGTTCCTCGGAGAAAACGGGCGTAACCATCCTGCCGGGCATCTCCTAATATTTGGAGCACATCATGCACCTCCTGCGGCGCTTCATAGACGATGGATGTACCTATGCACTCGCCGATCAGAATTTAGATCCACCTAGCCATTTGCCAATAAACTTCCCATGCTGGAAGGCGGTCATGGCACGTTCGAGCAATAATCCTGCCCAGCTCCGAAAAGCGTTAACCAGTTCAAGCGAGAAATATCTAGATTTCGCGCGGCGGCTGAGGCACCTTCCAAAAAAGTACGCAGATCTCCTTCCGGTTGTTTCGTCTTGCAGTCGCCTCGAGCACCGCGATAATTTTGGGCCACCGCTGCATTCACAATCCCACGAGGATCAAGCCCCAGTGCGAGGCTCTGGCCTCGCCTTCTTTTAATCCCCTACGAAACGACCTTGCATTCGAAAGAGATGTTGCAGCACAAAGCGATCTGACACCGCCATAGCCTCTCAACTACCTTGCACGAAAGCAGCCGTCCACATGCGGCTGACTCCGGCAATCTCATGCCCTGAGGGCGTACCCTCGGGAGCGAGAGCCAATCGCGAGAGCCTTTCGCTCTAGTGGGCGCGAGGTGGCATTTCAGCCGGGTGGCGCCGCAGCAGCGACGCCACGAACGCCGCAGCAGCCCGGCCGTGAAATTCCGATAATTGGAGGGGCGTCAGGATGAAAAATCGACACCTCAGCCCCGACAGGCAATATGTGAATGATGAATGACTTCGACGGTAATGGAGACGGATGCTGCCAGACCGTGACGTCACTACAAACCGGGCTGATCCAGTGACGTCACTTCACACCGAGCTGGCGGTTAACTACCGACGATCGACGCACGCGGATCTGACAAGATGAGACCGAGGCGTGGCGACCCGGAGAGTGCGTGCAAAAGGAGATACGGGGAAAACTGGTGCCCCGCCGGAAACTGCGTCGTCTACTCACTGGAACAGATCGGTCGCCACTTCCACGGTGCTCTGAGCCAGTGCTCTCACCGCCTCTATAAAAACCCACTTAAAGCTCCGTAAATGCCCCGTAACACAATCCAATACGACGAGTATGCGGAGCAACGTATACCGAACAGCCACTGGCCAAAACTAAGCAAACAACCTTTAAGAATTCCCCTGGTTTTACAACTGTTTGCCAGTTTACCTGCGTCAGCAATGCTGTTTTCACCATATCTGGGCTGAAAGCAAACGGAGCTAGTGTGCTCAGCTTGGAGGAATGTCCAATCCTAAACGAACGGAACTAGTGTGCTCAGCTTGGATGAATGTCCACTCCTGAACGAACGAAACCAGTGTGCTCAGCTTGGAGGAATGTCCAACCCTGAACGAACGGAACCAGTGTGCTCAGCTTGGAGGAATGTCCAATCCTAAACGAACAGAACTAGTGTGCTCAGCTTGGAGGAATGTCCACTCCTGAGCAAACGGAACCACTCCTGACACCGTCTCCATATAGCTTCCAACCACTCGACGAGGCACCGCGATATCTCGCAACAAGCAAATGAAGAACTAAATAAAACACGAAACAGCTGCTTTCGGTAACACCCGGCCGTATACGTCAATGAATATGCAGTCCCCGAGCCAGGTGCGTACATGTTCCTTGGCCACATCGATGGCACTTGACATCCATCCGGCCCATCAGCAGGTTATTTCTGAGTCATTCTTGACAGCCCATTATTGATCGATAGTTGATTGTTGAGCTAAAGCGTGTTTCCTTCGGTTTATCGGACGCCTAACACACATCGATCAGCACACGCTTAGCACATATTGTGTGTGCGGCCTGTACTGCTATCTACGGCCTCTCTGCGCATCTGAGTATGGTATCATACTAGTGCGCACTCCTCTCTCTCTCTCTCTCTCTCTCTCTCTCTCTCTCTCTCTCTCTCTCTCTCTCTCTCTCTCTCTCTCTCTCTCTCTCTCTCTCTCTCTCTCTCTCTCTCTCTCTCTCTCTCTCTCTCTCTCTCTCTCTCTCTTCTCTCTTCTCTCTCTCTCTCTCTCTCTCTCTTCTCTCTCTCTCCTCTCTCTCTCTCTCTCTCTCTCTCTTCCTCTCTCCTCTCTCTCTCTCTCTCTCCTCTCTCTCTCTCTCTCCTCTCCTCTCTCTCTCCTCTCTCTCTCTCTCTCTCTCTCTCTCTCCTCTCTCTCTCCTCTCTCTCTCTCTCTCTCTCTCTCTTCTCTCTCTCTCTCTCCTCTCTCTCTCTCTCTCTCTCTCTCTCTCTCCTCTCCTCTCTCCTCTTCTCTCTCTCTCTCTCTCTCTCTCTCTCTCCTCTCTCTCTCTCTCTCTCTCTCTCTCTCTCTCTCTCTCTCTCTCTCTCTCTCTCTCTCTCTCTCTCTCTCTCTCTCTCTCTCTCTCTCCTCCGGCATCTGGCGAGGTCTGAGCCGGAGTCCAAGTTCCGTTGAAACCGACAGTGCTGCAGCGCCACAGGCGCTTCAATTAGTTCAACTTTCTAACGGGGCGTCGTAATGTATTGTGCAGTGTTGCCGGTGCACCGTTTAACTAGCACTGAACTGCTTACCAACTATACGTAGATAATAGGTGTTGCTGTTACGTCCTGGGACATCAATAACCAATTAATCACGCCAATGGAAGCGCAGGAACGATGCAAATTTTTCACAGGTAACAAATGCATGCACGCATGACATGAAACACAAATATTGATAGGATTCTCCTACTATGACCAAACACAACCACAGCTTTTGGTTCAAACGAGACCAAGAAGCACACAAGAACAAGGTGACAGTTTTTACAAATGCTTAACCACTGCCCAGCGCGACGCTTCCGCACATTTCAAAGTTTCTGCCATCAGAAACGCTCAGAGAGCAGCACGATTAAGAAACATACAATCAGAAACGCTCAGAGAACAGCGTGTTTAAGAAACATAGCTACATTGCCAGCAGCGGGACATAATATTTGCTCTTTACCCCAACCCAACCAAGGGCAGAATTCACATTTGCACAACAAACCGTTCACCTCCCGCGGCTCTGCAGCAGCCGAACTACTGAGGCGGTGCAGCTCGTTTTCGCACCTTTCGTTTCTCCTCGCACAGTTCGTTTCGTTTTGCTAACACTGTGTAAAATCCAGATCGCGACAACGACTGGGCCTTTCGCTGACAGCTTCCGCTGTGGTGCACATAAGGAAACAAGTAATTCTATGTAACTTTGAAGAGCAGTTAACCCTTCAGGTAGGTTGGTGTCCTGTATCATCTATCAGCAGCTGCTTAGGAGGACATTTGTGGCGACGCTGTGCTGCAGTGGTGATTGACAGGGATTATGCTTATCAAGGCAGTTGCATAACACATTTCTCCGAGAACAACCACCAAGGTCTTGTTTGAAGAGCACGTCTTGCGACTCCAACAACTTCCAAGCCTGGAAAATCACTACTTCTGCACCTTGTCTTCGGCCGCAGACCCATGAGCTGAGGGACAGCGCTCGCCGCTCGTTCCAAGATCTCTGAGCATGAGGGACGCGTCGACGCCCGATTTCGACACAGCAGCAACAGCCACCGTCCACCGCCATCACAAGCAGACTGACTGTACATTTTAATACCGGGGCCAGCGAAGCCATACCAACTCAACCGCTGGACCAGCTCCGGCACTCCACAGTGGTTGTGCCGTGCACCATGCAGCGTGCACGCTGCCGGCGTCGATCGACGTAAACATCGATATAGATATACGGTATCGATATCAGCATCAGCATCGGCATCGACATCGACATCCACATCGACATCCACATCGACATCGGCACCGGGGCATCGGCATATACGTCGGTATCGGCATCGGCATATACATCAGTACCAGTGCAGGCATCAGTATCATATCCGTATCAGTATCAGACATCAGCAGCTAGCAAGCGCCCTCGGGTGGTGTTCGATGCCTCGGTTGAACTGCGTGGGCCCAGCATCAGCCAATCCCCAGCAGCTCGAGGCGTGACGTCACAGCCCCATCTACACGCGTGATGGACGCTGCGTAGGCGTGCCGGCGCTTCAAATGCACGATTAAGTGAACAGAATGACGTAAATTGTTAAGTGCATTTGCGAGGAACATCATTCACATAGATAAGACGGTAGTAATAGCCCCATTCCTCGGAGGAAAACAGAATGGAGATATCGATGCGGTGATATTTTGGCACCATGCCTGTATCAAAACAATGGCACTTCTGTTCCGACAAAAGCATGTTGCCGATATATCAAGACATCTATATCTCCATTCTCCTGATTTTCCTCCGAGGAATGAGGCTATTACTAACGTCTTGCCTCCGTGAACAGGTCCATAGACAGATGCCGCAACACCTGGTCTTGTTCTGTTCCGCGTCGGGCTGATCACACCGCTGGACTGTTTACGTCCTGAGCTCCACGATTTTTTTAACAGTCAGGACTGATTCTATTTTTCTCACATTCTATATAATGAGATGTCATTAACCGACTGCAAACGACACCAGGCATAGGATGTAATCGTCAATTAAAACTTCTTACGGCGCATTCGTTTTCCTAATGGTTGCTAATAGCGATTCAGCCGAGGATCAGGAGATACCTAAATACCGTAGCGACAAAGCCTATTTCTGTAATAATGGGCATTTGCGAGTGGTAGCTACGATAATCCGCGGGTCTCAATTATCAAGGCCCATTATTGATGAGCTACTGGTGTCAGGCCAGCCGCTTGGGTAGAGTGTGGGCTCAAGAGCCTTGTTCCTAATACTGGTACGAAAGGTGCAAAGGTACAAGGTAAAGGAGTACAAAATGTCACGCGTACACATCAGTCCAATCTCCACGGGCAGGGTCACATGGAGTGTCGTACGTTGCTGGCGGTACAACTCAAACGAGCACTGATTTCTGCGCGCGCCGACACCGTTAACCCCGCGTTCGCTGCTCGCTCACGTTACAGCCGCGTGCAATATTGCACACGGATGGCAAAGTGCGGTAACCATGAGGGTCAGCAGTCTTTTCATAAGGCATGCAACAGGCCATAACTGAACACGGAGCCCACCCACCCGGAATGCGACCTTAGCCATCACTTCATGAGCCTAAAGGCCCCCTATCGTGATAGGCCAGCAGCTTACATCGATCCCAGGAGTTCGCGCTGACACAACTTGCATGTGGGAGTACATAGCCAAGCCTCGCTGTCGTCGTTTCGGTCTGACGCCGCGTTCAAAGAGTGGGTGCTGTCGGTACTTATTCGCAAATGAACATTACGTGTCGTTTATAAACCACACCAGCTTCGCGCGCTCTGCCGCGGCAGGCCAGCACGCACCGGGACATAACCCGTCCGCAAGTGAGACGGCTCGGCGCGAAGCACGGAGGACGCTTGCAGCGGTCTGGCCCCTCTCCGCTGTCTGGCCGCTCACTGCTGTCTGGCCGCTCACTGCTGTCTGGCCGCTCACTGCTGTCTGACCGCTCGCCGCTGTCTGACCGCTCGGCGCTCTCTGATCAATTGCCACTGTCTGGTCGCCCGCGGCCGGTCGTCGTACTCAATTTAGTGTGCCTAACTACCTGTAAATAACGACTTTTCAGCCCTCTGCACAATACGGCTAAGTCGATAAATGGTCTTCGAGTTCCATGCAGTGGCTACGTGGCCGGTCGATAGGGTTCTGAGCGGGCGTCATCACGTGTCTCCTGGCTGCTTAATTTATGACTAAGCGGGGCGCTGTCACCCGAGGTGGAGGATGGGGTGTGGCGCCATACTCGGGGCTAGTGGGGGCTGGTGGGGGCAGGGGCTCCCGAGGGTAAGCGCTTGTGATAATTCAGCCGAAAATCAAGAGATACCTAACTACCGGCTGCGACAAAGCTGCCTATTACCCAAGCTCCCTCCCCCCTCCCTCCTTATCAAATTTACGGTGTGTGTAAAATAAACGTGAACTACTGGGTACACATGTAGACATAACAAGACATGCGATCTTGTTTGACGAAAACACAAACTTTCGCGCGACTGTAGCATACTTAACTCTGTTTTCACGGGATATTCCCGAATTGCGCCTCCCGCACAGTGAAATCTTACGTGCGCCCCAGGCCATGTGTGACGTCACCAGCGCCTGCCTACCGGCTGAGGAGGCCACAGCGTGAGCCTGTTGTACGGAAAAGACGCTTGAAACCAGTCTCCCGCCGCGTTGGCCGCGTTCATCAGCGCTAGAGATGAGGGTAGAAGGAAGCTCATGTAAATGAGCTTCCTCCTGAAGCTCATGTAAATAAGCACATGAGTAAGCTCACGTAAATTGCGTTCAGTAAAAGTCTGAATCCACCGCAGCCATCTCATAAATAATTAAAAACCACGCGCGGCACGTGTGCCATCGCTCCCTCCGCAAGAACATTATATCTGACAGATCACGGAGTACGAAACGCACTCTCCACGTCGTTTACAATAAATGGGACAGTCTAGCCACCGTCCGAAAAAAAGACATCCGCAGCAGGAAAAACCCGCCAAAACAACCAGCAGCCGTCGCAAGCGCTTTCCGAACCGGCAAGCGTCTTTTTGTTGGCATTGATTTCCGATCGAGCCCGCCACGTGGCCACCTGCTGAGCCGCACCCCTCACACCGCTGCACGCAGTCACCGGGAATGCGAACACGGCCCTGACCGCTCACGACTGACCCAGCGTTCGGTTTTGGCCCGGGCACGACACATCAGCCGACAACCAGACAGTGCATGACGGTGAGCAGCGGATGACTGCCGACGCTCGTGACGTCCGGCGGGTGTCCGTTCGTGGTACGGTAAGGTAGCGACGTCCGGCGAATGTCCGTTTGTGCTCCGGTAAGGTGGCGCAGCCACCGGCGAATGTTCGTTTGTGGTTCGGTACGGTAGCGACCTCCGGCGAGTGGTCCGGTAAGGTAGCGACGTCCGGCGTATGACCGTTTTTGGTCCGGTAAGGTGGCAACGTCCGGCGTATGTCCGTTTGTGGTCCGGTAAGGAAGCGACGTCCGGCGTATGTCCGTTTGTGGTCCGGTAAGGTGGCACAGCCACCGGTGAATGTTCGTTCGTGGTCCGGTAAGGTGGCGCAGCCATCGGCGAATGTCCGTTTGTGGTCCGGTAAGGTGGCGCAGCCATCGGCAAATGTCAGTTTGTGGTCCGGTAAGGTGTCGCAGCCACCGGCGAATGTCCGTTTGTGGTCCGGTAAGACAGCGCGACGTCCGCCGAGTGAATCGGGGTGTCGTTTGATAGGGGAAACTGGGCCGGGGCTGTTACCGGGACGATGCTGTTGTCCGTGGTCACATTACTGTCACGTGCGAAGCAGAGGGTTGAGAGAATCTTGGCAACAACAAAACAACAATTGTGTGCCTTAGTGGCTCGGGCCAGCCAGTCACGGTTTTTACAGGCCTCGAGTCATGTTTCTGACGGTCTTAAAAAGCAGCTTTCGGCAACAAGGAGTATAATTATTTAAAACGTTCCGTAATACTTCAAGAGCTTACTCGCGTGTATCAACGAGAACGCTTTCCGGGAACATTTCAATATCATCACAATTTCATCTTCCCCACCCTCCAACAACGGGGAAGACACGGCTTTATGACTGCAAACTTTTTGAAGTGCACGAGTTCAAACTAAGCTGAAATATGGACGAACTGGCGCCACAGGAAGCCAAGACAACGCATTTTTACGACGGAAAGAACGGACGATCGTGCTGGTAGAAGAGCAGGTCGATGCGTGCAGGCAGCCAAGGGTTTCAGACTAAAACTCCGACCCCGACGTTTTTGGGTGGGGAAGTGGCGTTTTTAGGCTGCGATCGGAGATTGTGGCACACGGAGCAGGGCAAGACGAAGAACCAACAGTTCTCCTTGTGCGAATGCGCCGTCTGTTACGCGCTACACGATCTCAGCAGAGGGTCAACTCATATCCATGTCAGTAATGGGCAGAGAGGCGCCAATCCAACAAAGCGGGACAACATGTCGAGGCCCAACATGAGGGCTCTCACTACGAAAACTGCACAGATTTGAGTGCAGGTTATTGCGACTGAGACCAAGCCAACATAGTTATGTTTTGCAATACTTTCGTCACTCTTTCCAAAAGCGTACACCACTGCAACTTGGACAGTACTGTTAGCCTAATTCCTCGTGGAATAACCGAGAGAAAGGGTATATATATATATATATATATATATATATATATATATATATATATATATACATATATATGCATCAATATTTGGGCTACATGCCTCAGTCAAAGTAATGCCGAAGTGTCGCTCATATCGATTTGAGGTGGTTCATTATCGTTTTGACGAAGGCATGCCACCAGTAAATCAATAAATGTACAGCTCCTTTCTCCTAGCTATTTGAAGAGGAAAAAAGCAATCAGTATTGTCTAATGCATGCGTAATGTTCCTCGCAGCTGCACATAAGAACTAACGGCTCCAGCCATCAATTTCATCGATTACAACTTTCATTCGTTGCCAAGCCTGACCCCACCTGGACTTTAAGCCCGCAATGTTCGTAGAGGCATGCTTGGACATCAAAAATCGTTGCGTCTCTTCGTGATAGACTCAGTAAGGAGGGACATCCCAAAAAGGGATAATACAATGACATGAACTATCTGCATGGATTCCCAAAGGCGACAGGCTTCATTCGCAGAGGCCTAGTGTCTCCATGAATTCCCAAAGGCGACAGGCTTCATTCGCAGAGCTCTTGGTGTCATCTTCATGAAGATAACACATCTGGTGTCACCTGTTTTTCCCATGCCGCAAAACGCGCCTTACTGAAGGTAACTAGCACGTACCACGACATCTAACCAGCAATCTATATGATGTAGATCAGTTTGGGCATGGGGCGGCAGCAGATGATGTCGATACCGCTAGGTCAAACAGCTACAACCAATATTGTTGAACTTTATGTACACGACCCCAAATATCCCACGAGACGCATCCCCGTGCCAATAACCACCACCATAACCGACGGTGGGCGGCTTTCCTTGACGCAGCTTGTGACGTCCGAAAAAGCCGGCAAACACGCCGGCGCGCGTGGCAACGAGACGCTTGACGTAGCCCATGACGCGCGAGGAGCGCGGCTGACCATCAGGGGAGCTGGCCAGAGCACGGCGATGGTGCCCGCGACGTGCTCGTCAAGCTACACCGGCTCGCGGCGGGGACGCGCCCACGTCAGGGGGCTGGCACCTTCTGCGGCATCTCCCCGGTGTCGGCCCCGTCGGCCAGCGATGAATTGTTAACAGCGTGCCGCCCGTGTCTCCGACATGCCTCGGGCGTTCTCAGAGCCAGTGGTAGGTCCAGTGGCACGATGCAACCAACGCAATGATCAGCGTTGCAAAACTACCCCTTCAACATGACGGGCGGCACTCCCAGCACGGTCTGTGGTCGGAAACGTATGCCTGGAAAGGAGCAGCGATCCCGCTTCGAGGCACCAAGTCGTGTAGTCTTCCTCGACAACACCGCGCCCCGCAGAGGATGGCGGGCGGCACAGGCTAACCGTGACCAGCGGCACGGGCTAGCCGTGACGGGCGGCACAGGCTAGCCGTGACCGGCGGCACAGGCTCTCCGTGACCGGTGGCACGGGCTAGCCGTGACTGGCGGCACAGGCTAGCTGTGACCAGCGGCACAGGCTGTCCGTGATCGGCCACACAGGCGGCGGCGGGCTGGCGGGCGGCACAGGCCCGCGTGCCGAGACGTGTCGCGCCCGGCGTGGCGCGCGCGCTCACCTTCTTGACGTAGCTGGTGGCGTCGTCCTCGGTGACGGGCTCTGCGGAGATGGCGCCGCGGCGGCGCACCGGGCCGGCCGACGGGGCCGGCAGCGGCGACAGGTCATCGCCGTCCTCCGGCGAGGCCGGCGGCTTGCGGGACTCCCGGGTCTGCTCCTGCGAACAGGGGCGCATGCGGGCGCGTTAGAACAGGGGCCGACTGATGCAGACACGGCGAGGACAGACGATGGGGGAAGCAGCCGATTACGGCTGACAAGGAACCGACAGATAGCCTGCTGTGGCGGCTGATTTAGACGCAAAGAGAAACAAACTGACAGAACCAAACAGATCGCCGACCACAACAGCCAACTTAGACGCCGACGGAAAACAAACTGACTAAAGCCACAGATGAACACTGACACGGAAACAACCGATCGCCTATTGTAGCAGCCCAGTTAGAAAAACGGGAAAACAAACAGGCCAGCTTTCACGCTGGCGCAGTACTGGTAAAAACCGGCACATGGGTTTCGGACGCAGACAACCGGACACTGACACGTGACAGGAAACCGGCGCACGCTATCCGCCACGGACACGCTTGACGGGGCACCCATCGCAGGGTGTGGAGCCAGTCCCACACACTTCTTATATGAAAAAAAAACGCGACGTACGTCGCCGCGCCCCTTTTATGGACCACCAGCGACCGTCTTGGTCACAGCACCAACCTCACCAGGGGTCAGCGTTGTCACCAACACCCCGCCGCCTGTGAGGGCTGCGCCCGCCAGGCCCGCAGACCCGGCTGATCTGGTCAGAGGGGCCGCTCTGACCGGCCGGGGCGAGTCCTAGGAGCCGCCTGTGGGGCTGCGCCCGCCAGGCCCGCAGACCTGGCTGACCTGGTCAGAGGGGCCGCTCTGACTGGCCCGGACGAGTCCTAGGAGCCGCCTGTGAGGGCCGCGCCCGCCAGGCCCGCAGACCTGGCTGACCTGGTCAGAGGGGCCGCTCTGACTGGCCCGGACGAGTCCCAGGAGCCGCCTGTGGGACTGCGCCCGCCAGGCCCGTAGATCTGGTTGACCTGGTCAGAGGGGCCGCTCTGACTGGCCCGGACGAGTCATAAGCGCCGCCTGTCTGGCACCGCACACAGGCAGCAGACAAGTGCGGTGAAGTCCGCCGGTTGGGAGGGCTTCCCTCCCGAATGACGCCACCGCCGACGACAGCTCCCGACCAGCACCACTCACGAGACGGGCGGGGACGCCGCCAGTCAGTGGAACATGGCGGGTCACCAGGTCCGTCCCCCGGCGGAAATGGCAGCCGCCATCCGACCGCCGCCTGCTGCCAGCCTTCCATCTTTATGAGATCACTTCGTGTCATCCGGTGCTGACGCCGCCGATGCGAGGCAGGATGTGCGCGCAGGAAGCGCCATAAAACACTTGACACGGGCTGTCAGGGGACTGTTTTATTGCTGTCAGCGATGCAAGCACACGGCGATATATTGAGCGCGATTTGAGAGCCACGAGATACGACGGAACACGACCAACTATCGTTTCTATGCCCTCGCGACATGTCACGGTTCGCAACAGCGGAAGTACACCTGGCGTTCCAGACCAAGTGATTGGGTGACTGGATAACACGCTGACGTTCTGCTGATCAATCTCACTTTCAGCGCCAAAACAGCGCAAAGCTTGAGAGCACTGTCAGCACGGCCCGAGCAGGCGGACTACGTTCAGAGCTCTCCGGACCGACACCGCCTGCTCGGACCAGCTCGAGAGCACTGTAAACCCGGCCCGAGTAGGCGGACTACGTTCAGAGCTCGCCGGACCAGCACCACCTGCTCGGGCGAGCGTGCCGAACCACGTCGCAGCCAGCCCACAAACAAAGCAAGCTGGATAGGTGAAAATGTGCTCAAGTCAGTCAGTGCGTGATTTTGACTCAAGTCACGCGGGGTTCTCAATCGGGAGCGAAGCGGAAATGTCGCGCGGCACGCCATCCTTCCAGTTTGAGACCCAGACCTTATTTGAAACCCAAACGACTCGCGCTAACGCCCATGCGCTGCCTGACATAGCGCACGCGAATTCCTCCATTCTATGCATATAAATTGTGGTGAAAATGACTATCCCAGCTATAAATACACACTGAGCAGCCGATCGTAATATTCAGCGACGTTTTCAAAACAAGCGACGGGAGCACGCTCCCTGCCAGCAGCTGGCGTCTAAAGATCGCCGGATAACAGTTTCACAGCAAGGGCAGGGGGCCAAGGCGTTCGGAAATAGCCATCAGCCGGATAGCATGCCAGCCTCTATTTCAACGATCCACATCCTGGAGGCCAAACCATTACAAATTCAGGCTGCGCAAACGCACGCGAGGCAAGCTTGTCAGTTTCACTCGCCCAGAATTCATGAATAATTCGCCATTGGGGTGGTTCGATAACCTGGACTCGTCGCCGCGCTATGCGAGCACGAAAATGATACGGCAATTTGGGTTATTTTACGACGCATGCAGCTCGTTTGGTCCGGTAGCATCACATATTTACCGGTGGCGGAGGAAGCGAAACATCAGTATAGCGTTCAGGCCTGAACTCACGATCCGGCGGCGCGGGAAGCGCGGAGCGTTGCCATAATACAGCCCCTCCTGATGCATTGCATGAAGGGGCCGTGCTTTTCAGCATAATGACTTATCATGCCACTCACGAACTATCCAATTTAACTTGCGTTAGGTATTTTATCGCCTGCAGAAGATAAATGCGCAGCTTGACGAGGCATTTATATGGGGGTCCCTATCTGACGCAGAATTGAAGCAGCCGATTTTTCCAAGCTTGTTTCAAATGTAGAAAGTTGCGAAATCTTGTCCTGGATCATACCGGTTCTACCTGTTTGCCAGCCATTTGCTCTTTACGCTGTGATGTTTCCACCCTGTTTGGGCTATAAGGCAGACCCTGTGGAAGCCTGCCATGCGGCAATATTCAGTTCAGGTCATGGTCATGGTTCAGGTTCAACAGTTTAGGTCATGTAGCGTTAAGGCAACGCTCACACCTGTACCAGTACAATCTGACTGTTAATAAAACGTCCAGACTGCCCAAAGCGGTGATTCAATGTCCGGAAAACGTTCAGACTAACACTGAACAGCAAAACCCAGCGAGAGAACAGCAAAAACAGCGGGAGCTCCTGGAACACGGCCCAAAACAGTTTCAGAACGCTTGCCTCCCTGAACAGACCATCCCGTCTTCGCAATGAAATGCGCTCGCAATTTCGGCTCCCCTCTCACCATTTCCCGCGCGCACTCCTGGCACCACCCCGGACGTAGCAGCAGCGAGAAACACAGCTGGCGCCTGGGCGGGGCGAATCAAAACGAAGGGAGACGGCGGCAGCAGTGGGCTGGTGACGCCGCCGTCCGCCGAGGCCCCACTGCCGCCGCCAGCTCCGCAGCGTGACAGGCCGGAGGCGGGGGCCAGAGTCCACGGCCGGCGAGCCCGCTTGACGTGGAATTTGCCCAGAATTTGCCCAGAAACCCATCTCACGACGCCCATAACAAGCGGATCAAGCGCAACTGGCCCGCTGCGCTGAAAGATCGGCACAGAGCTGCAGGCAGAAGTCGGCTTGTCTGCAGGTTTCAAGTTGGATGACTTTCAAGTTTATATCGAGCATGCGTTCGCGTGCAAGGAGCCTTTTTTCTTTTTACTTTTTGGCCGACACACGCACACACACCTGGACGAGCGAATACTCATACTCATACTCAACATACTGATACTCAACATACTCAGGAAGCGGTAGAATCCCTCCACCGAGATCTTTCACCATGGAGCGGGAGGAAGCCCCACGCAGCTCCCCATCAGCCACGGCTACATCGCCCGCCCAACATTGACACATGAGACACGATGCAGTAGCTTCCGTCGGCGTTGGCGCATCTCCAAAAGCTTGTTGAACGCATCAGCGACGGAAGCGGGTGTTGCTTCTTGGCGCGTGCCACGGCCAGAATTTACACCGGTACAATTCACAATTCCCAGCACGATGGTCGATGCTGGTACGTCAGCAGCATCGATTACCCAAACTAAAGTTCACAGAGTTCAGAGCTGAACCGCTGTAGGCCCGACTGAATGTCAACCTGTTGACCTTAATTCATTCAACCGTTAAGTAGCTATAGCTGGCTGAATCCGCGCCCGGACACAGACGCCGAATATACCGCTTCTAGAACGATTCCAGGTACCTGGTAGTGCATGTCAATACGTCGAAGCTTTTTGGGCTAAGAACTTCTGTTCTTGAACTGTTACTGTTAACTAATTTCAGACCAACCCAATCCACGCCGACAGAGATTCACTGCAATTGGCGTTGGCAGAGAGGACAACGTGTGCCTGCAGATGTGACGTCTAAACATACGGCGCGATGCCGAGCAGGTCCGGAAGGGGCCAGTTTGGTTGATCGCTGGCCCGGCAGAGCCAGACGTGCCAACTCCAGGCCAAATGACGCCCGGAGCCGGTGACCAATGGGGCAGCGCGTCAGCCGACCGCAGCAGCACGGAACGCGAGCCGGTGCCGTGACCCCTGACCTCCGCCGCCGCCGGCTGTCACGTGCAGAGCGTCTGGCGCGCGTCCGCCGCCGCGCGCGTGGCCACCAGAGGCAGACATGGAGGGGTACTGCTGAGCACGAGAGACACTCAAAAGGACAGAGGCTGGCGGCCAGGTCTACTTTCAACAAGCTTACGTTATACGACCGTCGTCGCATTCCAAGATAGCCCACGTTGTCAGGGCAGCGGACGGACACCACAAGCCTCGGCGCCGCGAGTAGCCGCCGGCGTCTCCGGGGCCCGATGCTGCCGGCCTGCCTAACGCTCCACGATAAGTGCCGCTGATGATGAGTGACTGCGAACGTGATCCGTCCCACAAACCAGTCGGATAACGGCTACCAGGAGTCATGGTCGACGGTCGTCGCGGCAGGGGTCGCGCGCTGCGCATGTGCGCCAGTCGGCGTCTTCCCACCAGGCGTCCGAGCTGGAAGCTGGGCGGTGATTACACGCGGGTGCTCACCGTTTGGTGACAGTTGCATCTGGTCGGATGCATCTAGTGCCTCACGGTTACAGGTAGTCCGTCAAAGTGATACCGCCCGTGATAGCAGTATAGCTCCCAAAACGACGGAATGCTTGAGTTCTACTGAGGGATAGTGAAGCCAGTTCCGAACGCGTCCATCGCGTGCAAGGCCTTAACCTTTGATCCCGCAAACTTGCTGCCACGCCTCTGCCACAACAGTGGAAGGGTTCCTGAATAATCAATTGCCTCCTCTGCGGCGGCGCCCGGCGCGGGCTGACGGTGCCATGCGACGGGCGTCGCCGGAGCCAAACTGCTGATGAAACCACGCGTCGGCCGCGGCGGGCGTCCCGCACGGAGCGCGGTAGCGTCAACGGCACGCGACCACAGCTGGGCGGTGGCTGGCGGGTGCGCTCGGGGGCGGTGGTGGGGCCGGCGCCGCCCGTCGCGCCGCAGCCGACGGCGGCCGACGCGCCCACCGAGCCGCCGGCCCGTCCTAGAGTCAGCAAATATTCAGGGCGCGACGCTCAGTGAGGCGACAGGACGGCCCGGACCCAGGGTGCAAAGGTCGGTCTGAGGGTGCTGGAAACGGCGGCTGCTGGAGGGTGGAGGTTGGATGGTCGGAGAGTGCTGGAGAAGGCGGCTGCTGGAGGGTGGGGGTGGGACGGTCGGACGGTGCTGGAGACGGCGGCTGCTGGATGGTGGGGGTGGGACGGTGGACGGTGCTGGAGACGGCGGCCCTTGGAGGGTGGAGGTCCGATGGTCGGAGCGTGCTGGAGACGGCGGCTGCTGGAGGGTGGGGGTGGGACGGTCGACGGTGCTGGAGACGGCGGCCGTTGGAGGGTGGAGATCCGATGGTCGGAGAGTGCTGGAGAGGGTGGCTGTTGGAGGAAGAAGATCGGACGGTTGGAGGATGCAGGCGACGGTGGCGGCCGCCGCGGCGAGAGGAAAACGGCGGCCACTGTTACGCCACCGCCGCCCGGCCGTGCGTGGCGCTGTTGTGACGTGGAGCACGCCGCGTGATCGCCCACTCCCCTCGCCCGGCGGGTGCACCGTCAACACACTGAGCCGCGCACAAACAGGCTGTTTGGACCTGTCGGCTGGCACGCCGGCCGCAGCGTGAGTGTTCATAGGGTAAGGCGGCGGCCAGGCCCGTTTGTCGACCGCCGGCGCGCGAGGCGCCACTGCTGCCGAACTTCTTTGTTCTGCTGTCGATTCGCGCCAAAACCGACCTATTGGCCACAGACTGCGGTCGCGCCAAAACCGACCTATCGGCCACAGATTGCGGTCGAATTTTCATCACGCAACACAAATGCGGTAAAATGATCGATGAAAGATAGCAAACTTTTGCCGCGATTGCGCGGATGCATTTTTCATACATCAATTTCCGTTCAAAGACCTGTCTTCCCATCGATCGAGCCAATCTTTCGCTGCTTGGCACGGAAGCCTCTGAGCTCGATGGCACTGGTTCGCGTGGACAGACCCTGAGGTCAATCACAGGTCATCCGTGTCAGCGAACACCCGACTGCCAGCTGACCAGGGTGGAGACACATCGCAGTCGGCCCTCGTCTTACCACGCGTCGCGGACCCTTCCCGGCCAGTTCAAAGATCATCCCATCAGCGACCACCATTATCATAATCGGAAGTAATTGGTTGCAACCAAGCAAACAATTATCCCCAAATGCACACATTAAGTTGATTTACCACATGCACCACGGCTGGGTAACAGAGGCTACGTAAAAGGCTGCCTCGCGCCCCGTCGCCGGGCGGGTAGTGGATGCACCGAGGCGGGGGACACGACAAGGCCCACTACAGACCGGTACCGCAACAGGGGGAAGTGTTCAGTAGGATATGTCACTCACGGGAGTAGCAGAAGAGGTGACTGACGCCTGCCTGTCCGCGCCTGACGCCTGCGAACGACAGATCAGTGATAAACCGAAACAGCAGGTGGGCGTACTGCTTCGGTAATGGGCGAATTCACTTAGCTGGTGAATTTGGGAACAAGTTGGGGAGGGAGTTTTGTGCTGTGCCATGATTCGGACTGATACCTCAATATTGTATGTGCATTCACTGCGCACCCAGAATGCTCTATTCCACGCGTTCGCTGCATGATACGTTGTTTCCCGTTACCATTTTCGTGATCTTCCGGACTTTCCTAACTGCGCATGCGTGACCTCATCATATTTGTCCTCACGTACTGCGCATGTGTTCTACCCATGGACACTGCAAATGATGCTGTTTGTAATGTATGACGTCAATACACGCCTTTTCCAACTGCGCATGCGTGACCTTATCATGTTTGTCCTTACGCACTGCGCATGTGTCCTACCCATGGACACTGCAAATGATGCTGTTTGTAACGTATGACGTAAAGATACGCCTTCTTCTCCCACCCGTCGCTGACCGTCGGTTTCGACAACATGCTAAAGGCATCGCGATCTCTTAATGGCGCAGTCGCGCACGGAAATCAATCGATTTAAAGAGAAAAGTACAAACTGGCAGTGGGGTGGCCCAGTGACAGCGTGGGGGCGGGAGGGGGAGGGGGCATACCACGCACGCCGCATTTAACGCTGGCTGTCAGAAGGCCCATCCACTGTTACTCGGCCAGCGACGCCTCTGAGCCGCTGGCCCACCACATGCGCAGCTGACTGCCCGAGCAACAGCCAGCTGCTGTCAACGGTTCGGCAGCTGGCACGAGCTCAGGTAGCTGCGTCAGCAGCGTAAGCTGAGCTCAGCTGGCGCCCCACCACACAAGCAGGCTGCTCCTCCAAGCCGCGGTGCGACGAGCACCGGCAGTGACCAGCAGCACAGGTATCCTGTACCGGCCAGCACCGACAGGGACCAGCAGCGCCGTCCGCCTCTCACCCGCCATCGGTGCCACACCCGGCACGCGGCGCGAGGTCTCAGCTGTCGCGGGAGCCACTCCAACTGTCCGGCGGGCACGCCAACTGTCCGGCGGGCACGCCCGCGGTACCGGCCGCATGCCGCGGCTGTCCGACGGGCCGCGCCGCCACGCCGTCTGCGGCCGAACATAACCGGCTGTCTGACGGCACACTGTCTGGCGGAACGCTCCCCAGCAGCCGCGGCCGCGGCCGGTACCGCTCCGTCTCCGGCGGGCCCCTGTCCAGCGTCAGACGCGGCTAAATATACCGGGGAGGGGCAGCTGCTGGGGCCAGCGGCGCGCCTGCAGCCCCGCCCGCCACCTCTGTACGCCCGGCAGGCCCCGGCCGACCCGTACCCCACCCAGGCCCCGGACCGCCGGCCGGTCCGAGCGACCCTGCTGTCGACGCCGCCGTCGCCGCCGGCCGCACGGCGCTGGCGCTGGCACGCCCCGGCGGAAATTATGGATTCAGCGCGGCAGCGGGCGAACGCGCCACAGATGTGGCCGCCGATATACGGCCGCCCGTGCGGGCAGCGGCCTCTTCGGCTCGCCGTCACCGCGCCGCACGCGCCGGCCGCTGTGCCGTTACACTGCGGCTGGAGCGGGCCGAGCCGCAGACGTCGGCCAGGACCGCAGCGGCGCTTGCATATCGGGTGGCAAGGTCCGCAACAGGTGCACTGCAGCGGCTACTGAGACTTGTTTTGAATTACGACGCGGGTTCGTGAATGCGAAACACGTTGATGCATGTGAAGTTACTGCACAGTGGTTAGTTATTGAGGCCTGCATGATGGTCGCGCACATCTAGCAACTACCAAGAATATCTCGCACTGGAATTCACACCAGCTCATAACCGTAGTTAAATTTAACGTGCCCCGGCGGAATTCACAGCTGACGGCGATTCCGCGCCGTTGGCCAGAAGGCAGCTATACATTCGAGTCTTTTTGAATTACGACTCACGTCAAACGCGCTGGCAATCTGTTTCGTATTCTTACCCAGGAGGTATTTCGCATCAATAATGCACGAGCTCAGCCACTTGGCTGCCACCTTAAACTTTGCTATCTGCATGTACCATAGCTCAGCTTGTTGAAAGGCAACTTCATCTCTGTCAAGCCAAGCCCTCCGGAAGTCACAGAGCCTGGATATAAAATATCAAACAGATTTGTTTTGACTGGATCGTGTGATAAGCACCGCCCGACGACACGGTTCCGCGGTGCTCAGAAGGGCGCTCCGCTGCGCCAGATCCGCAAGCTGATTCAGATAAATTCGCAGTGGCTAAACAGATGTCAGTGCCAACGTGACATCAAAGAGGCTCGTCCAGCCCGGCTGGCATGAAGGACAGACCTGCTATCAACCAAGCCTTGCGCGCGCATCTCCAAAGGCAAACAGAAGGGGAGGAGCGGGCAGGGAGAAAAACATACCCTTTCGTTTTGGGATACAAGCTCTTATTCTCTTTTCAGAGTACGTAGTCTCATGCTCTGTTCACAACGAGCATTTATATGCATAAATTCATCCGATTTCCTTTCACCGACATTAGGAAACAAACGCCGACATTCCGTCAGAGACGTCAGTGACGACAGCGGCCCACACTATCCACACGCTGCCACACACCTGACTTACGCACGCATCCCCAGTCCGCCCATACAGCAGCACAGCACCCGGCGCTCTCGGACGGCGGCGGCGACGGCGGCGGCGGCGGCCCCGTGCTTGGCGGCGGTGCGAGACTGGAGCCGCCGGCCTGCAGCCACGACCTCGCGCGCCGCCCGGCCGGCTGTCCTTATTCGGTCGCCGCCGGCCCGCCCCGCCGCCGGCCGAGATCTCATCGGGCCGCGGCCCGGCGGACGCCAGGCGCAGCGCCCCACCACGGGATGGGAACAGGCGCCGCCGAAGGACGGGCGAGGACAGGTGCCAGCAGGGGGGGGGGGGGGGGGGTGACGAAGACAGGCAAGGAGACAGGACGGGGCAGGTGCCCGGAGCTGGAATACAGACAGTGATTGAGAGAGGACGAAGAACACAGGTGCCGTCACAGGACGGGACGAGGACAGGTACCTGGGGAGGGACGGGCGAGGGCAAATCCGGGGGGGGGGGGACGAGGCAAAGGCAGGTGAGGACGAGTACATGGGGAGACAGGATGAGACAGGTCCCCGGAGATGGAATACGGACAGTGATTGAGAGAGGACGAGGAACACAGGTGCCGTCAGAGGACGGGACGAGGACAGGTGTCAGGGACAGAGAAGGGAGAGAACAGGTACCAGGGGGGGGGGGCGAAGACAAGTGAGAACGGGCAAATGAGGAGAAGGGCGGGACGAGGACAGGTGAAGACGGGCACATGAGGAACCCGGACGAAGCAGGTGGTGCCCGGGGATGAAACACGGAAAGGTTTCGAAAGAGGACGGGATAAAGATGGGTTAAGACAAATCATCGTGGGAGGAAGGTTCGAGGATAGTTGATAGATAGAATGTTAGATAGATAGATAGAAGATAGATAAACAGAATGACAGAAGATAGTTGTGAGGGAAGTCATGGCCTCCAAGATATACAAAACACTGACAAATATCAGAAGAGTTGAGTTGTCTGTCTATGCCTGTGAAGTCTGTTTGCGTCTGCGACTGTCGTGAAGATTGGGAAAGCGTTGTAACCGCTCCCGTGAGAGGAATTACAAAGCAACACAGCAGCACTGGCGCGGCTACCGAACGGCTGCTAACCACATCGATTTCGTAGAATCGGCCAAACCTTCCGCAAACGCGAGCGAAACTATCGTTCGGCGGCGCAATCTGATAACGCACTGAGTACGCACAACAGATAAAAGAGCGTCCGTCTTGAGACCTGCTTAAGTGCTCTGTGGACCCTTCCGTGGACCCGTCCTCTGCGTCTGTCCGCGCGCGCCGCATCCTGCGACGAAGAACGCATTTTGCAAATCTGTTTTGCGACGAACAAAGCCGCTCGCAGCGTCTCGACGGGCTTCGAGTGCCCACGGATACCAATGCAAGCACGAGCGACAGACAGAAGGCGCGCCTGCAGGCCTGAGCACACGTAATACGGATGGTAGAAGCTTCTGTGACGGGATTGAGGCACAGTGACGTTCCCGAGCCGGCACGGGCAGTGCTTTGTGCTGTTCGCGCCACCAGCAACGGTAAAACAAAAGTGTGCACAAATATGAGTGGTCGTCCATGTGAGCATCCTGGTTCACGGGAATCGTGAACTGAGTGTTTGCGGCTGCTCCGACACCACGTGAGTGTAACTCCGGTGACTGCAACTTTCTAATCAAGTTTTTAGTGACTTTCCATTCAAACGATGCAATCATGCAGACTCTCTCCACCCTCCACATGCATTAAAAAGTCCAAAACAAATATACTGCCAGGATGTGGCAGCAACAAATCATGAGATACGAATCACCAGCAACATTGTTTGCAACCGTTCACGGAGACGCCTTCTCTAACACCTCACGAAAAGCCGACCGAGCCACCAAAGATGTAACCGCCGCACTCCAGGTTCCAAGGCTGCCCGACTCATGTACCCCTCCCCTTCCTTGAATAGTTTGGCTGTGTCGACTGTTCCTAACTTAAGACACTGACGCCATGTGCTGTTTACCATCTCACGGCGAAGAACGACGCGACACCTTCGGACGCCAGTGACCACAGAAGCTGGTCGTCAAGATGAGCGCTGTGAGCCCGGCATTGTACCGCCCGCGCCCGACACTGGGACGTTCTGAACCCCGGGCAATCTGAAGCGTCGTATCAAAACTCAATGGCCGGTACGCTATCGTTTTCAGGGACTGAACGAGCGCTTGTCGTTCCGGCACTTGAGACGGTAGACTGGTGGCTGGAGTGTTCGTGAGTGCCATCACTGCTACCAGAACGATCAGCACCACCACAAGACAGAGCACAACGCATTAAATGTACAGGCCACCGTTCTGTTACCGGCCCCAATGGCGACAAACGAGGGACTTTAAGTCGGCTCTGTGGCGCTCCCAACAGCGTGAGACACGGGAGCGACCACGCCGACAGACGCCAGTCAGAGTGTCAGCTGTGTCGCTCCCAACAGTGTGAGACACAGGAGCGGCCGCCGCCGACAGACGCCAGTCAGACTGTCAGCTGTGTGTCACTCCCAACAGCACAGGCGCACATGGTCAGCCGAGCCGCTCGCCCAGTAGGTCACAAATTAAATCACACGCCGGAGCAGCAATACTCGAGAGCGCGCCCTCCCTCTGTCCTCTCAGCACTTCCTTACCGCATTGTCCACTCTGAGAAAACAAGTGCAGCGCCTGCTGAAGACACTGTCTTCTGAGCGGAAGGCACGGCCGGTGAGCTCTCCCGCGTGACATCCTGGCCGGTGCTCCCTGCTGCCAGACCCGTTCTGCAGATGAGCGCTGTCTTACGACGTGGCCTGTGCCCTATGGTCTGTTGTCGAGAGCTTGACAGACACCGATATCGCGGAATTAAGTGCTCGTCTTACTGAAATATTTTACAGATGGCCTTCGTGACCTCGGCCCGCTTCAGATGCAAGGCTTCAATCATGTCGTGATAAAACTGGCGAAATGGGCGCATGATGTGCTCTATATTTGTGTGCCGGGAACGCTGGCCGCACCTGCTCTGCACCTCCTGACCCGCGCCCTGGTGGGCCTCCTCGGAACTACAAGGTCTGCCGCCCGCTTTCTGCACAGGAGAGTGCGGGACAGCAGGGCGCAATGTAACAGCATGGAGCATGCGTCCAGCATGAGGCCGGCACACCCAATTCACTGCTGACAGCGCCACTTAAAAAACGTCGCATTAATGGCATTGGTAAGACGTCATACCGCCATGTAAGCCCTCCAGCGTGGTTCTTACTAACAAAAGCGTAATTTTTCAACATCCATCTTGGGTACGGGACTGCACCAGCACACCATGTCTAGCAGAAGGCGAGCGCCGGGCGGTAAGCCCCAGGCGGGGCCGCGTCCCCGCGGCGTGAGCGCGGCTGCCGTGCCTGAGCCAGGGCTTCGCCACGGCGCCATCCCAGGCCGGACCGTGCTGCGGACCACTGACGGCTCCCAGTCCGGCGCGGGCAGCGAGGTATGCGGCGTCACGGCCGGCGGGACGGCGCCGGCGCTGACGACACTGGAGCCGACCCCGGCGTCAGGCGGCAGCCGGCCGGCTCCGCCCGGCTGGGCGGGACGGGGACGGGGCCACGCCACACCGGTCAGGTCTGCCCCCCCTGCTAGGTCCGACTCGGCTCCTTCCCACGAGGATAGGACAGGCTAGATCAGGCGAGGTCGATTCGGCTGAACTCGTCTCGACTATCCACCCTCTCTCAACGTACGCCGGCGCCGGCTCCGGCTCCGGCTCCGGCTCCGGCTCCGGCTCCGGCCCCGTCCCCGGCTCTGGCTCCAGCTCCGGCTCCGGCTCCGTCTCCGGCTCCGGCTCTGACCCCGGCCCCAGCCCCGGCTCCGGCTCCAGCTCCGGCTCCGGCTCCAGCTCCGGCTCCGGCTCCGTCTCCGGCTCCGGCTCTGACCCCGGCCCCAGCCCCGGCTCCGGCTCCAGCTCCGGCTCCGGCTCCAGCTCCGGCTCCGGCTCCGTCTCCGGCTCCGGCTCTGACCCCGGCCCCAGCCCCGGCTCCGGCTCCAGCTCCGGCTCCGGCTCCGGCTCCGGCTCCGGCTCCGGCTCCGGCCCCGTCTCCGGCCCTGGCTCCAGCTCCGGCTCCGGCTCCGGCTCCGGCTCTGACCCCGGTCCCAGCCCCGGCCCCGGCTGCGGCTCCATTTCAGCTCGCCGTGGGAGAGGCTTCCATACGGGCCGATGGCGGGGCACCCAGAACGAACAGGACGGCCGGCGCAGCACAGAGCGACGGCAGTAATGGTGGGAGCCGGGGCGGTTCCATTAGCCCGTGTACCTCGCGACCGTCGCCCGATCCCATTGTTAAGAGCGACATACAATTCATCACCGCCACACCTAAACCGAGCCGCGGCGGACATGGTTCTCAGCCAGGGCCGCTCTCGTAGATTCAGCGCGCTACCAATGTCCACCAATCACAGCTTTACCAATCACAGCTGTACCAATCACAGCTTTATCAATCACAGCTTCACCAATCACAGATTCACCAATCGAAGCTTCACCAATCACAGTTTCACCAATCAAATCTTCACCAATCAATCCTATGCCTTCCTTTCAGGAGTCACACACATGCAGCTTTAATCGGTGTATGCACGACCATCGAGTGCAAACATGTGGTCACTGGTTCTCACGGATCCGCCGGGGAGTGGGGCCCTGTCAGGTCACAGTGCATTTGACTGCTCCACACATCGCTCCCCCTCCCTCTCCGACTGCCACTGCGACTGCGACTGCGACTGCGACTGCGACTGCAACTGCGACTGTGACTACGACTGCGACTTAGACTCAGAGTGAGACTCGGCACCGGCGCCGCCCCGCCTGCGACGCGCCGGATGGCGGCGCGCCGCTGCGAGCGCGCGGGCTGTACCCGGCCGCTCGGAGGGCGCCGGGGCCGGCCCGGCTGCTGGCGTGGCGGCCGGCGAGGCCGCATCCGACACCGGCGCCGGACCGGCGGCCGTGTCACATGTCGCGTGTCGGGGCCAGGGCCAGGCTCTGTGTCGGCGCGGGCGCCGATCCGTTTCGGTGTAGGTGTCCACGCCCGAGTGTAGGTCAGCAGTCGGCGTGTGGCAGGACCCGCGTCCATGTTGGCACCCGTCAGGTTGTGGAGTCAGAGCGCGTCCATGTCAGGGGCATCGATGTTTTGTCCCCGTAAGCGTTAGGATCAGGTTCGCTCCCATTATCAGCACGGACATCCGCCCCGGTATTTGGTGGAACAGCGCTGGCGTCAATCACCTGCCAGCGTCCGTGTTACTGTCTGTTGAGGAGACATGTCCACGCGTTACGAAAGGCCCCATGGGGCGTTACTGGACCGCACTATGTATATACACGGCACATCCCTCCACTCCGTGAAAACAAGCGCTCCGGCCGGCTGGGACAAGCGCTCTCAACACCTCACCAACGACGAAATAAATAAACACGGAGTGCGGAGCCACCAGTCACGTGTCACCGCGAGCGACCGTGCAACAACGGCGCCGGCACGTAAACACCAGCGCGGCACCGATACACCACCCGACCGGCCCACAATTGCACCAGACACCACCGCCCCAATCGACCGCGCGTGGTCGGGCGCCCCGTCACTGGCGTTCCGCCGGCCACCAGCTCGGTTAGAATGCGTCGATGAATATTCAGTGGCCGCGCTCCGCACTGTCCGCGGTTACTGCGCTAACGGCTGATCGCTGCGATGGCCCGAGGCGAAGCGGTGGTGGCGCCGGGGCGCAGCGACCGCCGGCCGCACGAGCGGACGTGCCGGACACCTGCCCGACGCCCAGCCGGGCCGCGGCGGACACGGGTCGGGTCCGCAACCGCGGCGCTGGTTGTTGTGGTTTAGACCACGCTGCCTGCTCAGAGCCGTCCGCGTGGTTAGGCTCCTTGTAGATCTGGCCGCTCTGGGAAAATCCTAAGAATTCGGGGAATCGGGATTTTGTTGATGGTTCTAGGGTCCGATGCCAGTAGCAACAGAGCCGGTGCCTCTCGACGGGCACTTGGCAATCGACAGCCATCACGGCAACGATGGCGACAGGCATCACGTGCACTCACGGCGCACCGTCGGGATCACCGTCCACATCACCGATCACTGATCACTGATCATCGATCACTATCACACTGATCACTATCCAGGCCGCTCTGAGATTGGCACAGACCCGACGGTGTCCGTAGATGACCGCTCTGGTATGCAGGCGCCGGTCACATGTGGACCGGACACCGCCACTTCAGCAGACCGGACACGGCCGTGTCCGCGGACCGGACACAGTCGTGTCCGCGGACCGGATACGGCCTCTTCAGCAGACCGGACACAGCCGTGTCCGCGGACCGGACACGGCCGCTTCAGCACACCGGATACAGTCGTGTCCGCGGCCCGAGCACAGTCGTGTCCGCGGACCGGACACAGTCGTGTCTGCGGACCGGACACGGCCTCTTCAGCAGACCGGACACAGCCGTGTCCGCGGACCGGACACGGCCGCTTCAGCAGACCGGACACAGTCGCGTCCGCGGACTGGACACCGCTGCTTCAGCACACCGGACACAGTCGTGTCCGCGGCCCGGGCGGGCACAGTTGTGTCCGCGGACCGGACACAGTCGTGTCTGAGGACCGGACACCGCCGTTTCAGCAGACCGCACACGGCCGTGTCCGCGGAGATTGGTCGGGGTCGCCTGATCCGGCTGTCAGTGTCGCCGGCTGCCCGAGAGATCAGCGAGGACATCCCGTCTGAACGGGCCGATCAGCGACGGCGGCGGCGCGTGAGGGGCAGACCGCCGGCGCCACCGGACCGTCAGACGCCGAGGAGACGTGTTGGACAGGCGTGAGGGGCAGACCGCGGGCGCCGCTCGGCTATCGGACGGTACGGAGACGTGTCGGACGGTGGGAAGAGGGGTGCAGGCGTGATGTGTGGGGAGTCCCATTATCGAGAAAGCCTGGTGGGACTGTCCGATAGGTACGTCAGGCAGTACAGCAAGGTTGTCACGGGAGGTTTACCAGCCTGTCCGGGCAGGACTGCCCGGGAGGGCCACGTCGGACCTCCGGACGGCTGGGGAAGCTGCTGGACCAGATGTGCTGGGCTGAGTTCTAGGTTCGTTCGCTCTTAAAAATGGCCCCGAACAAAGTCACCGAAGGCTCGACTGCAATGGAAGAAAACTGCGACAAAACGAAGGACTTGGAAAGTGGTTTGGCAACTTTAGTTCCTTGTTGGTGGTTCTCCCCCACGGAAAAAAAATACTCGGCTTAGTAAGCGGAACGACACAAAAGGCCTGTCTCGGCCGGCCGAGGCTGGGCTTGGCAACGCCACGCGCAGGCTAGTGGGCTTCCGCCGTCATGGCAACGGCCAGTGTCACCGAATCCCGGTCCCAGTTCTAGTTCCAGTCCAATTCCCAAATCCCCAGTCCCCGGTCCCCACACCCAGTCAAAGTCACAGTCGCAAACAGAAATCTAGCTCCAGCGCCAGTCACTGTCCTAGATCTAGTGTCAGCTCCAGTTCCGCTCAGTCACAGTCACAGTCACAGTCACAGTCACAGTCACAGTCACAGTCACAGTCACAGTCACAGTCACAGACACAGGCACAGGCACAGGCACAGACACAGATCCAGCTCCAGCACCAGTCCCTGCTCCGATTCCAGTTTCAGCTCCAGTTTAACTCCGTCCCAGTCACAGACCCAGTCCTAGACCTAATCCCAGATCCCGTCCCCAGTCACGGCTCCATCTCCAGCAGCAGCGCCTGTGCCCGCCCCAGCTCCAGCCCCAGCAGCAGCACCAGTGCCCACCCCTGCCACAGCTCCAGCCCCAGTCCCGGGAGCCCGCCGTGTCGTCGGCGGCGGACCCGGTGGCTCGACCTCAGCGGCCGCAGCCGACGATGCGCCCGTGTTGACTCGGACACTAATGATGATGGTGATGCATGGCGATGGCATGACAGCCAATCGCGTGCATTATTCGGACACATAACGACCCTATCTCCAGATACGGCCCTGCTGACGGCTGCGTTTGGTCTCAGCAGGCATATCAGCTGAATCGACGGAGCAGCTAAGGCCGGACCATTCGGCAGAGCGCATGCACGCCGCAAGAGAGAAAAATCGCAATGAAATTAGTGGCGAGTTGGAGTAGCCCGGCAATATCGTCGGTCTTAACTGACCCAACCTGACCCAGCCAGACCCGACCTGACCCGACCTGACCGGGCCGGCGGGCGCTGGCGCCGGTTGCGCTCGCTCCTAATCGGATTGACAGCGGAGGCGGCTGATTGGATTGATCGGCTGTGCGGCGCGCGCGGGGCTCGGGCGGACGCGGAGGGGAGGGCCGGGGAGGGGCGGGGAAGGCGCCGCGGGGCCGGCCGCGGGCGTGCCGCGCCCCAAACGCGGCCCCACCCCCGCCGCGCGCCGGGCCAGGTCGATACGACGAGCCAGCCGAGGAGCGGCCCGTGCTGGTGGCGCGGTCGAGGGCGCACGAGTGGTCCTTCGCCCGTACACGAGCGTGGAGCAGCCGCGAGCTGCAATGCCCCTCCCCCCCCCCCCCCACACACACTCACGCGGGACTGGCGAAGCTCGACAGAAGGACCCGACACCGCCGGAGGAATGGAGAAAAACACAGCCGTGCTCCTCATGATGATACAAACGTTGCGCACACTTCAGAAGAAGCCCTAAAAGTACACGCTGATGCGGACAGGGTATTTATTCAGCCCCCCCCCCCCCCGCCCCTCCCCCTCCAAGTCTATCCGGCCTCCAAATCCCCGCCACAAAAGCTATCTGATGACAGCGTAGACCTGCAGAGGATATCTGACTCCGTGTATATGAGGATATGTGAGTTGATATAGCCCCCCCCCCCCCTCCCACACGCACACGGAACCGAACGTCAGCTGGGGCAGTCAGTGTCTACCGTGCCGGACTTTGATAAGGGGACGGGCAAGCGATCCAGAGCACCGGAGCCGCCCCTGGCGCGGCCGGCATTCCTTCAAGCCAGCCATACCAGGGACGGGCTGCCATAACCGTCGGTGAGATCATTCAGCCACACTTCTCAGTCCCGTGGTGCCGTGATCGCCAGTGACATCATTGAGCCACACTCCTCAGTCCTGTAGTGCTAGGACCGTCAGTGAGGTCATTCAGCCACACTTCTCAATCCCATGGTGCCGTACCGTGAGTGACATCATTCAGCCACACTTCTCAGTCCCGTGGTGCTATACCGTGAGTGACATCATTCAGCCACACTTCTCAGTTCCATGGTGCCGTACCGTGAGTGACATCATTCAGCCACACTTCTCAGTCCAATGGTGCTATACCGTGAGTGACATCATTCAGCCACACTTCTCAGTCCCATGGAGCTATACCGTGAGTGACATCATTCAGCCACACTTCTCAGTCCAATGGTGCTATACCGTGAGTGACATCATTCAGCCACACTTCTCAGTCCCATGGAGCTATACCGTGAGTGACATCATTCAGCCACACTTCTCAGTCCAATGGTGCTGTACCGTGAGTGACATCATTCAGCCACACTTCTCAGTGCCGCGGTAGTCATCGTCAGCACCACAGTGACTGTTACTTTGACCTTCACTTTGACCTTCAGTTCCGTACACGACGATCGGTGCGAACGGCCACATCTGGTCCATCCACATGTACTTCGAAAGCGTCACCAGCTCGACAAGTAAATCCCGCCGAACGGACCTTCGACCGGCGAGGCCGTTCCCAAACGTTCTCCGATAGGACTGACTGAGAACGGTGTCGTGAGAGACAACACATCTGAAGTAGCGCGGCCCACTGCGAGGCGAGTGACCGCGGGCCATTCGTAGCCGGCTCGGTACTCGGCAGCTTCGGCGGTCGGCAGGCTCGGGTGTACGGTAAGGCGCCACACCAGGCGGCACCTGAGCCCCCACACGTCCCTGGGCTACCTAGCCAGCAGATCCCGCCAGCAGGGCCAGCCCGGGGCCAGGCCTGCAGCCCCCCCCCCCCTCTCCCCCACGTCCGGACGGCGACGGCCCGCCGGAGCGCGGAATGTCCGCGTCCGCGCGGTCGGGCACCTGGACGGCGTCGAAGCCGGCGCGTCGCTGCAGCCGGCGCGGACCGAGCGTCAGCGCGCGGCGCCGCAGCGGCCGGCGCGACGGCAGTCAGCCGCCACTACCGAGTGATGGACGCGACCGCGCCGGTGCCCTACGGCCGGCCGAGCCATTGGCGCTAATTAAGGCGGCCACGCCTCGAGCCGCGCCACGGCCGCGGCCCGCTCACAGCCCACAGATTGGGCCCCTCCGCGGCGGAGGCTCGGCCGCCGGCGCGGGCCGCGACCAATGGCGATGAATGGTCCGTGCCGGCGCGGTCGGGCGCGCGGGAGCGCTCGGCGGGCGACGCAGGTGGCGCAGATGGGCGCCGGTGCTGGGAATCGGCGCGGGCTTCACTGGCGCGCGGCGCGAGCTGACGTCTAGATTGGCGCACGTGGAGGTCGTGGAGGAACCACCGCTGTTCGAAACTGGGCGCGGAATGTCCGGCACGTGTGACCTCAAATCCAGAGCACTGCGAAGCTCTTGAACAAAAATGAAGATACTGTGCCTGTGAAACGCGGCATAATTTCTGACTCGCGTTGGTATCTGAATTGCTAATTGGTGCATGCCTTAATTAGTCATTAGTATCTGAATTACGGTGCGGCTCGAGAAGCGATCGTATGCATTAAACTGGGCAGCCAATAACAACCCAGCGACGCGTTGGCCAATACCAGGCTCCGTAGACGGCGCGCGCTGCTGGTCGGTCCGTTACTTCGAACACGACCCATGTCGGATTTCACTTATCAGCCCGCTGGCGGGGGGTCTCGCGGTCCGCACCGGGCCTCCCACTGACCGTCTGCGGACCACCGGCCCCCGCCGCGTGCCGGGCCGACGAGGCACAGCGCCGAGCAGCCGGGGCCGGCCGATCTGTTCAGCTCCCGGCGAGCGGGAGTGTTCACAGCTGGAGCTGAGTGAAGCTGCCGCTCTCGGCTGGCGGCCACGCCGGGCACTGTAAGCCGGAGGCCAACGGAGAGTTCAGTCCAACGGAGAGCCCCATGGAGAGGTCCGCAGAGAGCCCCACGGAGAGTCCAGTTCGAGGGCAGCGTTACGGCACCGGGCACGACATTATTATGGCGAGAGCCAGCTGGGCGCAGAGTGACGTCACGGGGGACAACTCCTTAGGTTACCGCAGCAGGGCCGCTTATGCGACAGCTGGTCTGAGGCGACAGCAACACTGCAGAAGTGTAGAGACAGCAATGCCGTCGAGCCCGGCTCTTTCCCAGCACCAGGAACCCCAGCAGCGCGCACAGTGAGAAGGCTTGGGACCGGCCGGGGACCGGCTCCCTCCTAGCACCAGGTACTCCAGCAGCGCGCCCAGTGAGAAGGCTTGGGACCGGCCGGAGACCGACTCTTTCCCAGCACCAGGGACCCCAGCAGCGCGCCCGGTGAGAAGGCTTGGGACCGGCCGGGGACCGGCCCTCTCCCAGCACCAGGGACCCCAGTAGCGCGCCCGGTGAAAAGGCTCGGGACCGGCCGGGGACCGGGTCTCTCCCAGCACCAGGGACCCCAGCAGCGCGCCCGGTGAGAAGGCTCAGGACCGGCCGGGGACCGGGTCTCTCCCAGCACCAGGGACCCCAGTAGCGCGCCCGGTGAGAAGGCTTGGGACCGGCCGGGGACGTGCCGTCCATGCCGTCGGCCGGGTCAGGTGCTGACGCCGGCCACGGGACCGGCCAGCACGGCACCGCCTGTCAGCCAGCGCCCGACCGAGCTGGCCCGTCACGGGAGCGGTGCAGGTGACAAGACACGCACGGTACGGCACGGCACGGCACGGCACGGCACGGCGTCGCTGGGCCTCATCGACGACCGCAGCAGAGTGCCACTCGGGCCAGGCGAATGCGAAAGCAGTGAGCCCATCACTGGGGGACTGAAGCCGACAGGTCAGACAGAAGGGTCGCGTCCGGAGACCCCCGACTCGCCGGGTGGCACGACTTGCGACCTTGACCTGCGCGCACTTCAAGGTCGCAGGCCGTGGCTCCGGGCTGACCAGGCTGACCAGGCTCAGGTCGTGAACTTAGCGACTGGTTGGGGCGCTGAGTACTGCCACTGCACTCCCGGCGGTAGACGCCTTGCGGCTCTGTGGCAGCAACGAAAATGGCATTTATTGCTCGGTCGCCGTCTGTGCATTTACAGCTGGTGCTACCCTACCTCGGCATTCAAAAGTTCATTCCACGGAAGTGCCGATGAATACGTTTTAGTGAGCACACCACCGCATATCTATTATTCATATAGCCCACGCTACGCTCCACCGCATTATGAATTGCGTGCCGCCATAACTGCGTTACCACATGCATGGCGGCGTTTCTGACACTCTGCAAATCGGGCGCCCTTTACCGGCGCGGTATTTAGAGGCCCGCCGCTGCAACAGCGGCGCTCCCGGGCGACACCGCGTCGGTCCCTGACAGGTGACCATTGGTGTGACTCAGCCCGCGCGGGCAGCTGAACACCGACATTTGATTCGTGACGTCACCTGCCGCTGGTGAAGGGCCGCGTCCGTCAACGCCGTCCCGCCAACCCACGCCAACCGTCAACGTCAACGCCGCTCCGTCAACCGACGCCAACTGTGAAGGCTTTGAGCCAGGCTGCCGCAGACAATGGGCTGCTGAGCCAAGCGACAAACCACGCTGGCTTCAGATCAAAGTTCCTCATTACTTCACATATTTCGGAACCGACCGCCAATGGGATCGTCACGCGACTCGCCCCCCCCCCCTCCCCCCGTGCATTACGCGGTCGGAGAACGTAGTACCAAGCACGCGACCGAGCTCGCACTCACGGTAATAGCAACACGAGGTAAAGCCGAGCCGAAGCTACAACACCAGCCCTGTTTGGGTGACGATGGTCTGTGCGTCATCTGACGCTTCCGAAGGACTATTTTGCGTTTTATGGATGCCCAATTGCGCTATGTACCGTTAAGTTATAATGCCCGGCTTATACGTATACACACACACACACACACACACACACACACACACACATATATATATATATATATATATATATATATATATATATATATATATATAATAGATATCGTATGAAGTATGAAATGCGATATGTCATCCAAGCTCCTAAATTCGACAAATCTGCACACAACGTCATCAGCCCATTTTTCTACCAACCGCACATCCTGTCAATATATCTTCTGGTCAGTATGTTGTATCGACGTAGCGGGGGGGGGGGGAGGGCTCATAACATGTTCCGGGGGGGGGGGGACATACATATTTACGACGCGTTTCTTATCACGTAACGCATAGGCCTAATGCTAGCTGTTTCTCTAGTCCCCGGGCCACGCACTCGATATCTCCGAGGCGGCGGCCGCTGACCGCGTGTTTCAGCGATCTCTGGCGGCACCGGCCCAGAGCGCCCCCGATGCGCCGGCGCCCGTCTGCGGGGGTGCTGCTGGTCCCGGTCCCGGTCGCCGCACCGCCTCCGAGTTGTCGCACACTGCCGGCGGCGGCGGCGGTGGCGGCGGCGGCGGAGCGGCCACGAGCACCGCTGTCGGAGCGGTAACGGCAACAACGCGCCGGCAGACAGGGCCGGGTGTCTGTTGGGCGCACGGCCGACGGACAGGGCGGAAGGCGGGGCTGTTACGTGGCGACGTTCGCAAGACATCACAACAGTGGGATGCATCACGCCACGCGCAACAAGCGAAATGGTAGGACGCGAGAGAGCTGCCAACTGTCACCACGCGGAAGGCACTCATCTGTGCGCCAGCAGATACGGTCTGAGGCCTCGGGGACGACATCTAGGGCCGGTCTCAGCGCCGGCCCTGGCCTGCCAGCGGGGCGCACAGGACCTCGGCGGCTGCCGAACGCCAGGACAGGTTCGACCGCACCGAACCGGTTACACCGCCCCCTCCCTCTCACGAACTGGCCTAGCACACAGGCTGGTGACATAGCCTGAAATAGTACGGCCAACCACGTGCTGAAGAATTGAGCACCGCGTCATAAATTCATCATTCTTCTTCACCAAAATCACCTGCCGTCGGGTCCGGGACGAACAATGTCAAGAATTAGGAGTTCCCACGGGTAGTAAGCATTGCAATTGTGTATGAGCCCTTCTAACGACAGCAATGACCCAGGCAGTAAAAGCCTGCGTCGATATTTATGAGACGGGCTGTACGGTCGCCGTGGAAGCGATGACCGGATCCGCGCACAACTGTCACGTAACGCCACAGGTCCGCCTCGGCGGTCGCGGAGAGCGGCGACCGCGGGGGGGGGAGGGGGGGGGGGGGGGGCTGGGGCGGGCCGTCGCCCAGGAAGACGTGAACAGCCGGTTCAGAACTGGACGCAAACCTTAGGGCAAAAGATAGCAGCCACGGGAAATAAGATGGACATATGCAGAGAACAATCGCCCTTCAACGTGGGTAGCGTTGACCGCACCAACACAGCAAAAAACCACAAACCGGGCAGAGCAGAAATCACGTGCCAGCCCATTGGTCATGAGCTGGCACGTTCGCCGCTGGCGTTCAATCAAGGCCGTTGCAATCACTTACCATCCACCCGTGCTTCGGCCAGAGGACATCTGACGCCCCGCGCGGGGAACAGGACCGCACTAAAAGGACCCGGCGGGGTCAGAGACATCTGACGCCCCCGCGCGGGGGAACAGGACGCACTCAAAGGACCCGGCGTTGGTGAAGGATCTGACGACCGTGACGGGTGGAAGGACCACATCACAGGACCCGGCTTGGCCAGCAGACATCTGACGCCCCCGCGGGGGAAACAGGGCCGCAACCTCACAGGACCCGGCGTTGGCCAGAGGACATCTGACGCCCCCGCGGGGGAACAGGACCCACTCACAGGCCCGGCGTGGCCAGAGGACATCTGACGCCCCGCGCGGGGAACAGGACCACTCACAGGACCCGGCGTGGCAAGAGGACATCTGACGCCCCCCGCGGGGAACAGGACCGCACTCACAGGACCCGGCGGTGGCAAGAGCACATCTGACGCCCCGCGCGGGGAACAGGCCCGAAGCTTGATAGACCTAGCCGCCCGAAATAATGCAGAATCGCTCATTTGGGACGCGAAACGCACCGTCGTCACTAAACATACATTCCCACAAGCGTAGGCACGCAAAATGGAGACCTTAAGACGGACATGTCGTGGCAATGGAAGGGACTCAATCCGATCTGAACGAGCACCCTCAATGGAGTGGACACAAAAGCACTTCAACGGTGAATTTATAGAGGAATTCCCATTTGAGCATACTTTGCAAACCGATCCAGTGATTCCATGTCCCTGTGTTTCCATCCAGCGGTCTTCCGGCCCAGCGGAGGGATATTCGCTTGCCCCTGCGCCTTCCGCTGTCCGCCACTGAGCCTCCCCACATTATCAGTCATTCCTCACTGGCCGTGCTCCAGTCACGTTTGGCAGGGCTCCTCACCTCCCACTTTGGTCGCCATGGGCTTCGGTCGCTGCTGTCGGATAGCGGGTCACCGCGTGCGTACGGGCACGGCGCCGCTCTCACGGGTGCACACCGCACTAAGGCACGGGGGACGGGAGCGGAGCGGGGGGGGGGGTCGTCCCCCGGGAATCACCGGCGTCGCGCGACGCTCGTGGCTGAAGCGCTGCTGCACCGGCAACGTCTGGCGCAGCTCATCTGCAGCGCTGCAGGCCGGTGGCGCTGGCGCACGGGGTCGCTCGGCGCGGTCACACAGCCACCGCAACGCGAGGACACAGCTCGCTGTGCACCGGCTCGCCTCTCTGCCGGACTCGCACCACCCACACGTTCAGCGGCGGGCGGCCGCCCAGGACTGGCCGCCAGCCACGCCGAACGGCTCTCCGGGCCGGAGGTGCCCGGGCCAAACAGCGCACGCGTCGTGACGTCACGGCGGCCCCCGTCATGCCGCGAAACTACGCGCCCACTACGACCCGATCGGATGGTGCAGGTCGAGGGCGTCGGCGTTTATTGGAAGCGTAGTGAGAAGTCGAATCGACGCAGCACTCCGAGGCTAAGTCTTTGGTTAACTGCCCAGCCATTTGTAAGTGGGACCGACGCTGGGTACGAGGTGGGTGATAACCAGCCACGTAGCGAGGGTTTGAATTTAGAGCACCAATTTAGCATCCAGATGCTACTTCGATACACCATAGACTCGCTTTAAATGTTTTAGAAGGTCTATGGGGAGTGGTGTAGTTTTCTATTCGGTTGGGGGCTCCGCCAACTTTGAGAAGAAAATGGGCCAAAGCCGTGGCCAAACCCGCTTGTTGGTGTATTTTGGGGCTAGCTTTCGTTCTCTCTTTACAGCTTAGCGCCCCCCCCACCCCCCGCATTGGTCATTGAAAAACTACGCCCCGACCTGTGGGCGATTTTTAAACGCCATAAATAATAAAGTCCTTGACGCCAGGGAGCCCAGTCATCTTCACAGGAGATGCTCTCAAAAGCTCCCTCATGGCCCCGCCACTGCAAATAACGTAAAAAGCATGGTTAATAAATAACGCCCGATCGCGCATGATTTTGAATGGGCAATTTGGGTACGAGGAAACGTAGCGTAATAGGCAACGCCACGCTTAGTCCTAGTTTCTATACACCAACGACTAGCTGAATGGAGATTTCAACGTAATCGGACACACCTGTATCGGTCATCGAATCATCGGTCAATCATCACCAGTCAGTCACCCAGGCTGGTTGGTCGCTGGCATAGAAACTAAACAAGTTGAGAAGGGGGGGGGGGAGGGGAGGCGAACTATCTCTGGTGAAATGAAACGCCGCCGCTAGCATATTTCTAGCCTTTTCCATGTGTTCACATCCCTCGAGCGCCCTGCCCTCCTCGTGTTGTAACTGCTCCCCCCCGGAACATTAAACACAGAATTTGCGTTTGGTACCCCACTTGCCTCAAGCGGAGCTTGTCCTTCATCGATACGCGCTGTTCTCTTCGGTAATGTATTGGCGCGCGGCGGAAATATCGCTCCCAAGGCGCCGTAATGGCAGCCATCGTACGCGGAATCCAGCGCACAGGTGTGAACAGGTGTGAACCTCGTGCGGCCGCGGCTTGGTGTGGGCGTGTCGGGGCCACCGCGGCGAGAGGCACCCGCCGCCGGCGTTACCAAACAAGGACCTCGGACGTGGCCGTGCTATCTCGACGGATTCATAATGAAGGTTGGGGAGCGTAATTCGGCGATGCGCAAGCCTGGCGGTTTGAATGATGCGCTTTTGTCCGCCCGCGAGTCCGACATTTCGCGACTGAAATGTCCACACGTCAGCTAACTTAAACTTAACTTGTAACTTAAAGGCCCTGTATCACGGACACTCGTGCGCATCTTCGCCCGTGCCTAAATCTTACATTACGTAACCTTAACACGCTGAGGAAGCTCCTAGTATGCCGGGCGGAGCAACCGACGTCGCACTTTCGCGTACGGCACCGAAGCCCGCCATCTGCCAAACTTCGGCCGAAGTCGTCGGCGCCTCGAGGCGACGCCATTCCTGAGCCGGGGGGAGGCCCCAAGCGCCGTGCCAGCTGGCGACCGGGCGTGGCTTAGCCCCCCCCCCCCCCCCCCCCCCCCCCACTCCCTCCTCAACCTGCCAGTCCAGTCCACCCAAACCGCGCCACCCGCCCGCCGTAGCGACGCATGTACCGTTGGCCAAGCATAGGTTTAGGTCTCTGAAAGTGAGAGGCGTGGACCAATAACTATTGATACCATAGTCACATAATTTTCCGGGCCCGGTGAACATGATAGGAAACAGGCTTCATTATATATTCTCTCGCTGCTTTGTGCCGAAACTTTCAGCTCCTCATCACCAAACGTTCCTGGATGGTATGCCCAATACTATTGAACGGTAACCCAATACCCACTTTTGGCATGGGAAAATAATAAATGGTGTTTTGAAACGCGTCGGTATGCAAACGGCAGATTCATTTTCCACATCGATGCATGATGATAATTGGGTATTTGGGGCGCGCCGACATCCACGGTCATTTGGCAACCGTAACGACCCAGAGACTGAAGTGTTGACTATCTAGCTCAGTTGGTACGTAGCTGAAAAATCTCTAACCCTCAGGAGTGGAATAGTTTGTCTGTGTCAAATAAAGGAGAGTCATTTTCTTGAGCATCAAATTGAAGCACTGAAGCACACCGTCCAGACAGCACAGGTGTTCGGTCCACTAAAATGCAAACACGATCGAATCTCACGGTGCACAGTTAGCGGAGCACCACGGTGAGGACACCGTGGTATCTCTTCGCCACAAGTATGTTCTAGTTAGCGACTCGCATGGGCGTGGCCAAAGCACAGCTCTCTAAGCATGATTTCTTTTCGTCGAGACCGGCGGGGAGCAGGATCACCTGGGCTCCTGCTGGGCGTTATGGCATGAAGCTTGCTATTGGCCATCGTATCTAGCTATGTTGCCGGTTTTTCATGTATGTCCTGGTGGCTGCGTATAAGCTCCGCACAGGAAGCAAAACCGCACGTTCACACGCTGCGGCGCTGCTCGTTTTGGTGCCGCATCACCCAACTAGTTTGCCTTAATGCTTGAAATGGGTAGGGGGCCCTAACAATGTAATTTTCTTGTCCGTCTGTCAAGTTGTTGACAACGCAACCTAATATCTTGCACCAAAGGGACATTGCGGGTTAAACATCTTTACAACCAAAATGCTGCGGTCAAAATAATATATTAAGCTTTAAGTGACAAAAATAACAAAACGTAATGTTAATCAAACAAAATCTTAACACAATATAATGCTTTAGTGGTGGCTTCTGATTCATAGTGAGAACTGGCCCATTTGAGGGCAGCTCGGATGGGCCTAATGGCCGAGTCGCTTACACATGCACACCCCACTGTCTCATTTGTCTCTGAGCCATCTGTACACCGCGAACAGGCGTCATCACACGTCACATGCCCCAGAGCCCAGGACCAGCTCATTCTGGACATCGCCACCTTTGTAATCCGATATAGCGAAGAGGAAAATAATGGATCTAATTACTGTCTTGCCTTTCAGAAAATATGCGCTTCGACTTCCGTCTGCCATAAAATTGTTTACCTAGCTCCCAGCACCCCGCCACTCAAGCGCAAATTGAATTTTGGAAAGTCTTACCATACAAAACCAGCGTTTTCTGCAGCGAGAAAATGCGCAGGCCGGCATTGTAGTTCCTCGACAGCAGTTGCCACTATTAAGCCCTAGTCACCAGGAACCGGGCGACAGCCAGATGAGCAGGGCTGTACGGCTTAGCACGGCTGCAAGACCAGCTGGTGCTATGCACCAGCAGGCCGGATCGTGCGGCGTGGGGCGAGCCCGGCAATCACAGGTCTGTGTGGAGATCAGATGATGATCATGTGGTCCGAGTTGTCGGTGGTTGGCACGAACGTGCTGCCAAAAACTTAACTGGAAGCATATGCCTGCGACTAACGGTGCCAATGGCTTTCGTCAAAGCATTGGAAGGATCTTTCAGGATAATTTAACAGGCAAAAATATGTAGCAATACCGCAAAAATTTATAACCTTGCTTGTGCATTGGCTGGCTACACGTCCAGCCATTCCTGGCCATCTACGCATGCTTGTCGATCGGCGAAATCGACGAATTTGTAAGGAGCGACACTGAGGAATTGTGGCCAAGGTATTGCGAGAAGCGCAACTATTCTTGAATGGATATTGGTGGCAATGAACAGGATCACACACCGGTGATGTCTTTAGGACCAAGTCTCCTTCGATTTAGAGATTTAAAGTACAGTGACCTTGTATCTGAGATGGGTTTCGAAAGCAGGTGGCATCCGCCACTTTAGGTCAGTTACTGGCTACATCAAACTAGTCGGGCAGTCTGAGGCACGTCTTTGTGCTCGCGCCCGGCAACGTCTGCCTACGCTGCGCGGCTGGTTTTACGTGTTCGTGTCTACTCTGGCTGTTGAGCACAGGCATTAATCCCAAAAGAAAGTTGCAAGCCGGGCAGATCCACGGTGTGCGCACAATAGCACGTGTTTGTTCTGCACACGCTGATCCACACCTTGGCAACACAAATGTCAGTTTCTCCTCCGTAGCACGTACATAGTTCCTATTGCTACGAAAGCGGATCGTCAGCATTTGAACCCGATTTTAAACTGTTCTTCATTTTTCCCAATTTGACAAATTTATACTTTTTTTCAAGTTAAATGAATGGGTAGAGGTCGAATGGTAGATAGAAGCATTGCCATGCTCAAGGAAACATCCATCCGATAAGTTTACAAGCAAATATATAACTATTTACACAGTTCAATTATAATACATCGACACCTCTTGCTGTGGACAATGCCTAACCTCCGATCAACAGTCGCAAAGATATCCGCTTCTTGAACTCGCACCGACCAGGCCCGGTCGGGACCAATCGCGACGAACATCAACTTCACCCCCAAATCATTTGCGCCACTTCACAATAACCCCCTGCCGCCAACACGAACCCCACTGCGCCCAATCCCCTCACGGAGGAGGATTTAACTCTCACACCGACGTGAACGCGGACGAATGGTGTTTTTATTCCTCAATCAGCGGGGCGGCGGGCGAGAAAACGATTGTGGCAGCCGACACGCGCGCACTGGGAAGGCCATCAGGTGGGCGCCAGCGCGCGCGGCGCGGGGATACTCATATCACGCGCCACGAGATTTGCGCGGAGGGCCAATTTCCGCCCGGTCTGCACGCGGCTCGCGCCACTCGCGGCGGCCGCACGCACCTCTCATGATGGAGGATTTTGTTTCAGGATAACGGGCGATTGCCCGGGGCGGCTCAGGACCTGGGGGCAACACCCGAGGTTGGCTCTATCTGCCGCCGATACCGGCGGCGGCGTCGGTCGGCCCGCAGCGCTGGCGTCGATACACACGGCACGGGACGTGATAGACCGCGGTGGTGGGCTTCGGCGAGTCGCGAGACACACAGATCGCACCAGGGGGCTCCGGAGGACCACGAGACACATACGGCACGAGGCGTGACAGACCGCACCGGGGGCTCCGGAGGATTACGAGACACACACGGCACGGGGCGTGACAGACCGCACCGGGGGGCTCCGGCGGATCACGAGACACACAGATCGCACCGGTGGGCTCCGGCGTGTCACGAGACACACATGGCACGAGGCACATAGACCGCACCAGGGGGTTCCGGAGGATCACGAAACAAGTGACTGACGTCAACGGGCGCCGCCCCAGCGTCGGGGTGGCGCAATACACAGCCGACTTCCGCCGCAATACATACGGCTAGGCGCTATCAGTGACGGCTAAACTCTGCCACGTGGCAGTCAGCAATGAGACCGCTGGCAAGTCTAAGCCATTGTTGTTAGGGTGGATCACTGCAGCAGCATAACCGCGGGGGGGGGAGATAAGGCTAAGGCCGCATGCGGGTAGCAGGGCCCCAGAGCCGAAGGATCCATGCAGCACTTTTGACAGTTAAGGCACCCGCAAGGCTTCTAACATAAAAATGGGTCCTTAAGGCACTGCAATTTGACCGTAATATTACAAGAGTTCCCAAAGTAAAACAGGGGCCTCTTTAGAGACTACGTGGGGTCTCCTGCCCTGATCCTCTCCTGGGCTGAATTCTGCCCACCAACGGATCACCGCCAGCGTCGGCTATTCTTCTCAGTACTCAGTTGCTCTGCCACTTTCCTCTTAAATACGGGAAGCAGCTGGTCGCAAGCGCGTTGCATCGCTTTCCACACTTTGCTCCCAAAGCTTCTCAGCACTCATTCATCCACATCCGTCTGCGCTTTGTGACTAAGTGGCGCACCCAAGCATTTTCTTGTACTTTCGTCGCACACGGTTATGTTGATTTTTGCCTCCAAATTCGCACTTTCGCAGCAACCATTCCATGACCAGTGAAACACCAGCCTTTGGGACAGCGTTCTATCGGTGCTTGAAGTGATGCATCCGATGAAAACAGCATGCTGGATAAATTATTGAGTTTTATAGTGGTGCTAGCATGCAATTTGCATGCCCATCCTTCCCGTAGCGGCAACTTCCCTTCAATCAAGTGAAGGACGCGCTTCGACCAACAAAAACACACGGGAAAACGCCAACGAGAGGGATTTTTGCGGATGAGCCGTTAAGGTTGCCACGCGACTCTCCCCCCCCCCCCCCTCAATCAACGAGTTCGAGCGGAACTTCGAAAATGCTTCCCGAAAAACAATGTCGCTCCTCCAATATTTGTTATTTCCTCTCCTCCACGCCAATGCCGGATGCGTGCCTCGGCCACCACACACAAACAACCCCAATACATCATGCATCGGGGCAGGACGGCACGACCGACCGGCCGCCTGCCTTAACGAGAGCCGACAGCGGGCAATGGTGCCTGACCGCCGACCGCCACAGCGTCCCCCCCCCCCCCCCCCCCCAGCAGACGGATGTCATCAGTGGGCCGCGCGCCCGCCGCCAGAGCATCGTTATCTGACCGGCGGTCCGAGCAGGCGCGGGCGGCAGCCGTCGACGCAGGCGGCCGCGTGCTCGCGTGGATGGCAGCGCGGCCGCCAGCTGTTGGCTGCAGAGAAGGTACCCGACCGGTCACCGTCGGCGACGCGTATCGAAGTCGTCACTGGCGGCGGCCGCCTGTCCACAATGGTGTGGAGTTCACGGCAAGCGGCGGGGCGGCCGAGCACCGCGGAGCAAGCCGCGTTGGCGGGGGCAGCCACCGGCCGGCCGATGCCGCGCCCGCCGACGCAGACGGTACCAGTAGGCTCAAAGACCTGGCTTCATGACGTCAACCAACCAACCGAAGCAAATTCTTAACAGCAAACAAAATCTATGTCAGCGAAGCAATTTCTCACTGACTGCCTAAAAGTTTCGCAGATGCTTCGAAGGCACATGCACTGTCTTTTCCAGGGAGAGGCGGTGGTGACATGGCCAGCCAGCCGGGTGACGCGGGATGGTGGCGCGGGCCTGTCATGTGGCGAGGGGGGGTGGCGAGGGCCTGCCATATGGCGGAGGGGTGGTGGCGAGGGCCTGCCGGGTGGCGAAGGGGTGGTGGTGCAGGCCTGCCAGGTGACGAGGGGTGGTGGTGCAGGCCTGCCGGGTGGCGAGGGGTGGTGGCGCGGGCCTGCCGGGTGGTGAGGGGTGGTGGCGCGGGCCTGTCGGGTGGCGAGGCCACCTCGACTGTATTTGTAAGCGCAGCGCCGCCCACAACTAACACTGGTGTTAGAACGGACGGGCATTTGCCAGACATTCTGTGAATGTGTCTCCATGCCCGCGCCAATGGCGTACAACGGTTGATGTCTGTCACATAGTTCTGCCGTGACCTGTGCTTCGACTCGCGCACAGCTAGTCTGGCCTGTGCACGAGCCTGTTGAAAAAAAAAATTGCCGTGGTGGACAACCGGCCGAAATGTTTAAATGCCTTCTTCCTATAATGAATGACAGCCTTACATTCCTCCGACCACCAGGACGCCGGCAGCCGCCGGGGTTTGCTCGAAGGGGATAGATATTCGAGCAGCCGTCACGATACATGAATTAACGTGCTCTACCAGGAATGCTGCTGGATCTCCGACCGGGGGACGTGCGTCGATTGAGCACCCCGCAGAAAACGCCGCTCAATGCGCTCGTCAGGCATCCCATCGCGGTGGCCGAATGCTTGGGCGAGCAGCGCTGTTGTACGGCCAGATGGGAAAATGATTGCCGCCGGGGGGGGCAGCTGTCAACCTCCCGCAAAAACTGATTGCACAGGGTTGGCGCACATAATGAGAGATCAATAACAGAATCGCTATCCGACGGCAGTGAAATGTGGGTAGGATGTCCGACATTTAAAATACAAAAAGACTATCTGTTGAGGAGACGTCCAGTCTTTCGTCCCTGCAGTTCGTAAGAGCACAACCGCGCGTTGTGTTATGTGAGTTAAAATCGCCGAGGACCAGGAACGGTGATGAAAGTTGGTCAAGACAGACTTCAGCGATGGTTCACGTAAGTCGCCCGTCGGTGGTAAGTATATGGAGCAGACTGTGCCTTGTAACGCCTGGGTCAACCGAACAGTGACAGCGTGTAGTTCGGTGCGGATATTACGCTCGGCACACTGTTACGGCACACTGTTCGGCACACTGTCGGAACACTGTTACGCATCAAAACGACAACACCACCACGAGCGATAGTGTCCGATCTCACGTCGTTTATAACACACGGTAGCATTTAATGACTTGCCCTCTATCAGGAAACATCTTCGTTTCCTGTATACGTGCTAGCACTGGATTGCGGGAGACTAGAGGCCCTTGCGGGTCAGTCACGTTGGCTCTAAAACCGCGCAGGTTCCATTGTAAAACTGAACACGACCTGGTGGATGCTGTCTTCTAGTATAAAATTGCAGTGTTTTACAATGGGATCCCGGTCCGTTCTTGCTCCGAAGGCTGACGATTCTGACGAGCAGCCTCGGTGTATCTGGACCGAACCCTGGGCTGGGCCCTCTGGCTCCCTCCGTCCGTGGGAGCACTGGCTACGGTGGGGTCCGTCCGTGGGAGACACTGGCTACGGTGGGGTGTGTCCGTGGAGACACTGGCTACGGTGGGTCCGTCCGTGGGAGACACTGGCTACGGTGGGGTCCGTCCGTAGAGGCACCTGGCTACGGTGGGGTCCGTCCGGGGAGACACTGGCTACGGTGGGGTCCGTCCTGGAGCACTGGCTACGGTGGGGTCCGTCCGTGGGAGACACTGGCTACGGTGGGGTCCGTTCGTGGGAGGCTACACTGGCTACGATGGGGTCCGTCCGTGGAGGCTACACTGGCTACGGTGGGGTCCGTTCGTGGGAGAACTGGCTACGGCGGGGGTCCGTCCGTGGAGACACCGGCTACGTGGGGTCCGTTTGGCGCCACGGCCCTGGGCGGCGGACG
>NW_023597055.1:15283473-15291545 GCF_011947565.3 Pollicipes pollicipes
CACGGTGTTATAGTGGTAATCCTTACCATGTATATCGGGTTAGATGGCTGTATAACTCGTGAGGTGTGATCTTGGAGCTGGAGAGGCGTGTGGCGAGGTGCGGCCCGTGGATCACGTGGGCGCGCCTGCGCAGGCAGAGGTCGGTCCCCGGGATGGGGGGGGGGGGGTTCTGGAGTGATAGGGGCCCCCCGGCATGTTGGCCTCTATGGCAGCACCCCTGCCGAAGGTTGTACTAGAGCCACGGCAGTCTCATCTGGTATTCTTAATGCTCGCGCTTTGCTAACGCCAAATATGATCTAAGCTCTATTGCTGTAACGCTGCGTCACGAATTTGATCGAGTCCCAACATGTTTTGCAATGCTCGCTTTTTGGTAGTCTTTGACTCGGCGTCAGTTTTATTATCTGGCTCTAACCGGTAAAAACCAGCCGGCAGAAACCGTTTCAGCCAGTTGCTGCGAACCTTGGTTCATATGTGCAAGGGGTAGCTGTGAGCGATGTGAAGAGAGGAAGCTCTTCCCAAGACCAGCATGCTCAAACGTGCGATCATGGATATGTTGTTACAGGATCCTCATGGGGTCAACGATAAGAAAACGCAAGATGTACGAGGAATTCTTGAGCAAGGTGTCCATTCTGGGTAAGAAGTCGACGGCCATTGGCTGCTGTGGACCATGGCATCATCGGTAGATGATTTTGTATGCTGACTGCATGGGAGCACGTCGCTTGGTACGCCCAATGGACCGGGTACTGTACAGGAGAACGGTTGTTCGCTGGTCGCCTGCTACTCATGTTTCGAAATCATACGCCAGCTGTTTAGATCCACGTTCTTATCTGGCAGCAGTCCAGAGTTCAGCTGAGGACACATTGGAAGGTTTTGTGTGGGCTGAACAACAGCTCCTTTGTGTTTCCCTCGGTGACTTCGCCCGTCGCCGTGTCAACATTGGGGCTTTTGCGGAGACAGTGGAGGCTAATGCCCTCCTCAAATTGTGTTTCAGGAGATAAAAGGGTTTTCCTGTTTGTTTACCAGACATTTTAAGCTGAGTTAAACAAAACAAAGCGCCATATTTGCCTCATGTGCTACCTCTTAGCCCGGCCGTTTGGCTGGTGAAACTCGTGCTCCGTGCAAAAGGACCCGCCGGCAACCTAAGATGGCAGGCTTTCCAGAAACTTAGTCGACGCAAGCACGTTCGGATGGGAAAAAATACGACTCAAGCGCTACCCAACGCCACTATCAATTTTGTGAGGATTTGCGGTGATGCACCACATTTCATCCAGCCGATGGTTGGTTGGCCGGGAATTGGGTGGATGTTTTGTGGGACGTGTTGGATTCCCGTGTGGTCTGCAATTCATTACGGGAACTGGAACAAATAGGAGCTTGTCCAACTGGCCGTCGCCGGCTGACGGTGATGTGCCGCCTCTCGTCGCAGAGAACCTGGACAAGTGGGAGCGGCTGACGGTGGTGTTGTGTGTCCCTTCCTCACAGAGAACCTGGACAATGGGAGCGGCTGACGGTGGCCGACAGTCTGGAGCCGGTCTCCTTCGCCGACGGCGAGACGGTCGTCAAGCAGGGCGAGCCGGGCGACGACTTCTTCATCATCCTGGAGGGCAAGGCGGCCGTGCTGCAGCAACGCTCCGAGGGCGAGGAGCCGGTGGAGGTCGGCCAGCTCAGCCCCAGCGACTACTTCGGTGAGGGCGAGCGCCGCCGCGGCTGGACCGGCACTCCGACCGACCCCGCCGCACGGCGGCGCGCGCGGTGCCGAGGGAGGCGGGTCCGCGCTGCTGTCACGTGACGCGTCCCCGGGGCGCTGCGCATCGCGAGCGTGCAGTGTCGCGCAGGAGGGACAGCCGGGCCGGCCGCCCGGCCCCGTCCGTTCCGCACGTTGATGGGCGCCCAGGTCACGTCGCCGTCCGCTCAGACTGCGGTAGTCAGCGCGCCGGACCACCGGTCTGCGCTCGCAGTTCGTCTGGTCCTGACCAGCGGTTCAGGCGGCGTGCAGAGCCCGATGTGTCACAGGCTGTACCAGGGCAGTCGGCGCCCGCAGCTCGCAGCGTCAGAGGCTGTGCCGGGCAGGAGTCGGGCTTTACGTTGTGCTGACCACAGCCACAGCCCATCGGTCCTTGTGAAGCGAAGTGAAGCCATACGTCGCCCTCGTGAAGCCATACGCCGCCCGCCGATGGCATTGAGACGGCCAAGGCGTCGGCTGCGTTCTCGGCAGCCGCCGGCGTCACTGGCTGTTGCGCTCAGCCCCAGAGGCGGGCGCGACGGCCGGCGGGGCGCTGCCGCGCCGCCGTGACCTGACCTGACCTGACCTTATCGTACACCGGCCACCTGAGCGCTGAGTCACAACGGCCCACTCGTAGTGGCCCTCGACCCGCCCGTGACATCGACGCACGGCGAGGGTGCATGGATTAGACGTGCCCGCTGTGGTGCTGATGTCACGGAGCGCCCCGGCAGCTGCTGCGTGGCGTGCCCTGACGGCTGACTCCGTGTCTGCCCCGACGGCTGGCTCCGTACATGACTCCGTGCCTGCCCCGACGGCTGACCGTGCCCGCCCCGACAGCTGGCTCCGTACATGGCTCCGTACGTGCCCTGACTGACTCCGTGCCTGCCCTAACGGCTGACTCCGTGCCTGCCCCGACGGCTGGCTCCGTACACGGCTCCGTACGTGCCCTGATGGCTGACTCCGTGCCTGCCCTAACGGCTGACTCCGTGCCTGCCCCGACGGCTGGCTCCGTACACGGCTCCGTACGTGCCCTGATGGCTGTCCGTGCCTGCCCTAACGGCTGACTCCGTGCCTGCCCCGACGGCTGGCCCCGTACATGGCTCCGTGCCTGCCCTGACGGCTGACTCGTGCCCGCCCCGACGGCTGGCTCCGTACATGGCTCCGTGCCTGCCCTGACGGCTGACTCCGTGCCCGCCCCGACGGCTGGCTCCGTACATGGCTCCGTGCCTGCCCTGACGGCTGACTCCGTGCCCGCCCCGACGGCTGGCTCCGTACATGGCTCCGTGCCTGCCCTGACGGCTGACTCCGTGCCTGCCCCGACGGCTGGCTCCGTACATGGCTCCGTGCCTGCCCTGACGGCTGACTCCGTGCCCGCCCCGACGGCTGGCTCCGTACATGGCTCCGTGCCTGCCCTGACGGCTGACTCCGTGCCTGCCCCGACGGCTGGCTCCGTACATGGCTCCATGCCTGCCCTGACGGCTGACTCCGTGCCTGCTCCGACGCTGGCTCCGTACATGACTCCGTGCCTGCCCTGACGGCTGACCCGTGCCTGCTCCGACGGCTGGCTCCGTACATGACTCCGTGCCTGCCCTGACGGCTGACTCCGTGCCTGCCCCGACGGCTGGCTCCGTACATGGCTCCATGCCTGCCCTGACGGCTGACTCCCTGCCTGCTCCGACGGCTGGCTCCGTACATGACTCCGTGCCTGCCCTGACGGCTGACTCCGTGCCTGCCCGACGGCTGGCTCCGTACATGGATCCGTGCCTGCCCCGACGGCTGGCTCCGTACATGACTCCGTGCCTGCCCCGACGGCTGGCTCCGTACATGACTCCGTGCCTGCCCTGACGGCTGACTCCGTGCATACCCCGACGGCTGGCTCCGTACATGGCTCCGTACGGGCCCTGACGGCTGGCTCCGTGCCTGCCCTGACGGCTGGCCCCGTCCCTGCCCTAACGGCTGACTCCGTGCGTGCCCCGACGGCTGGCTCCGTACATGGCTCCGTGCCTGCCCTAACGGCTGACTCCGTGCATGCCCCGACGGCTGGCTCCGTACATGGCTCCGTACGCGCCCTGATGGTTGGCTCCGTGCCCACCCTAACGGCTGACTCCGTCCCTACCCTAACGGCTGACTCCGTGCCCCGACGGCTGGCTCCGTACACGGCTCCGTACGTGCCCTGATGGTTGGCCCCGTGCCTACCCTAACGGCTGGCTCCGTCCCTGCCTAACGGCTGACTCCGTGCGTGCCCGCAGGCGAGATCGCCTGATGCTGGACCGGCCCCGGGCGGCCACCGTGGTGGCGCGCGGCCCTCTCAAGTGCGTCAAGCTGGACCGGGGCAGGTGAGAGAGGCGAGGTAGAGCGGCGGTCGCCGCGCCCGCCCGGCCGCTCGGCCGGCTGGTGACGAGCCCGCGCCGGGGTTAGGTCGGGCGGCAACGGAGGGAGTGGGCCGTCTGTCGGGTGTGTGCAGGCGTGCACGAGTGCGGCCCGTGTGTGCCGTGCGCTGAGAGTTGAGTGTATGTGCTCCGGTGTGTGACCGTTGAGAGAAGCGTTCCATGCGGCTATGTGCTCCTGATGTGTTTAGATAGTATGCGCTGCTGTAGCACATGCATGACATGTGCAATGTATGAGCTGTACGATAAATGCGGCTAGCTTTCTTAGTAAGACTTATTCCGGCGTTTTTATATTGAATTGATGGATTTCTGGGATCAGAGCACGCTCCTAGAAGGGTTCGTTGCGTGAGCCCTGGCCCAACCATCCGATGGTGGAACTCGACAGGTTACCGGCAGACTTGTAACGAAAGTTTAACGCCCCATGATACCCAACACGTGTCTGTCCTGCCCTAAGACGTCACCTGACCTTCAGCGCAGCCAGTCACAGGCTGCAGGTCATTCCAGTCATGGACAAATAGCTAGCACCCTGAAGTGCCCCAAACCCTTGCCGCGGGTGGGTGAGGCCAAAGATAGACCTTCAACGAATTGAGCCGTCGGGGCGAACAAATCAACCAACCTTCTGTTGATTTTGTTTGGTTGTCGTGACCGGCGGCCTGTAGAAGTAAGGTCTTAGTCGTGGCCGGCGGCCGCGGTCGTGTAAACTTCAGGGTTGATGTGCATAGTCCTTTGGAACGGGCCGCGAGTTACCGCACGTTTCATGCGGTGCGTTTGATGGTTTCGCGGTTATTTGGAGGCGGGGCTCAGTCTGGCAAAAGTGAAGCTCGACGCCATTGTGGACTGGCGATACACAGTTGAACTGCTCAGTGCTCAGCCCGACCTTCTGCACACCGCGTTGGAATGCTCGTCACGTTAGAGAGTTACCGAGTGAAATACCAGCTGATCAGTGATCGTGGAAGGAAGGATCGCCTCTCCAGCGGGCGGATCGCGGCCGTGCTGGGCGGCGGTCCGAGTCGACGCTCCCTCACACTCCTGTCCATTCCAGGTTCGAGCGCGTGCTGGGGCCCTGCGCCGACATCTTGAAGCGAAACATCACACAATACAACAGCTTCGTCTCCCTGACCGTGTAGTCCGGGGCGAAGCCGGCCGCTGGAGGAGGCGGGGAGGAGCGCGGGCGCGCGCGGCCGGGCCGGCAGCGGGCCCCCGGGAGCCGGCGCCGCCGCGGGCCCGGCCGGGCCCGGCCGCCGGCAGCCCGGCGCCGCACCGACGAACGACGCGCGAGCGCGAGGCGCTGCCGGGCGCGCGGGCCGACGCACCGCGGCGGACTCGGGCGGCGTGTGGCCCTTGGACGGGCGGAGCCGGGCGGCCCCGGCCAGGCGCCGCCACTTGTGGTCCGTGCTGCTCTGATCTGGCGACTGTGGGACGGCTACCGCCACAGGGTCGGAGGCAGCCGAAGACAGACCGTCCGCCAGTCCGGCGGCGCGAAGACCGACGCTCGCCGACCCGGAGGCGAGGACGGCGGGTTTCAACCAATCGCGAAGCCGGGTGGGAATGGATGCCGGTCTTCCACCAATAAGAGGGCCCCGAGGTGGGCTTTCCACCAATCCCGAGGTTCGATGCAGCTGATGTCAGTCGAGGGGATGCTGGGTGATAGTGTGTTACCGCGTATGTGCTTCTTACAATTAAGCTAGCGCGACTGTACTGAATATCGGTCAGTTTGGAGATAACCGAAAATAAAGCCAACTGGTTCCACGGCCAATATGTATTTCCCAAACAAATCCTGCCTGGAATGCTACAAAGCGCAGAGGGCTGCCGAGATCGTTGCTACAATGACCAATCATGACTACCATCGACTTGAACCAAACGTGACTAGACGGGTAAGTGACTCGCTCGAAAACAAAACTAGAGCACCGACGTCAGCATTCTTCAATCCTTAGAATGGAGTAAGCACAGCTCAGGATTGCAAAACTGCACAATTTCCTGACAATCTCATGCTTCGAGCCCACCATCGTTCGAGCTCTCGTTAAGAGCCTCGACTCGCAGTCCACGATATCACACGCAACCGATTTACTCCTTCGCGGCCGCCTCCCCACCTCGCTCCCTATGCCTCCCGCAATGACCCTGCGTTCCCTAGCGGACGGCCTCTTAGCGATGAGATCAGTAAAGCCTCCCATTGCGCCGGGTCCGTCCGCCGTCTGGTCCGGTCCGGTCCGGTCCGGGTCGCGCCGGCGAACCGGACGGCGGCCCGCCCGTCGTCACGTGGCCAGCGCTCTGACCAGAGCCGCGCGCCATCCGCCGCGGAGGCGAAACGGCCGAGGGCAGCAGGGCCAGCTACAGCTTCAGCAGCTCCTTGACGAAGCCGAGGCGCGCATCCAGCTCGGGCCGGTCCCGCAGCAGCTGGCGCACCAGCATGCGCACGCTCTTGTGTTTCTCGTCCACGCCATCCACCTGATGGCGGACCGATGGCGGTCAGGGACGGCCTGATGATGAACCGGCGGTGGTCAGGGACGGCCTGATGATGAACCGGCGGTGGTCAGGGACGGCCTGATGGTGGACCGGCGGTGGTCAGGGACGGCCTGGTGGTGGACTGGCAGCGGTCAGGGACGGCACAGACACTCGCTGTCGGCGGAAATGTGCCGCCGCGGAATGAAACACACAGAATGGACTGAACGAGACCAAAATACGCGTTTTGTTGACGGGCATGCGTCGCGGTGTGGCGTCGACGTTCTCGACGAACACTTTGCTGTGCTTCGTTCAACAGGCATAACGCAGGGTGTCCAGAAACATTGACGGTAAACCGAAGACTCTGCCAATCGAGGTACACACACACGACATCCCTCATGCATTATTCACAGCGTAGTGATGCGAAGCATGCTGAACCGAGAGTTTACGAAGCATTCGACCATCACACTACAATCACCATCCCTCCAGCTACATCACCGTCACCGTCACCGTCACCATCACCATCACCATCTTCAGCATCAGCACTGTGGCGGACCGACGGGTCATGTGGCGTGCAGAGCTAGATACGGGATAATTACGGTCAGATACCGGCTTCGCCCATTTGGCGGCGGCGCGTTTGGTGGCAAGCGCGACGCAGGCTCGCGTTCGTCACCTGGAACGCGAGCCTGTGTCCGAGTCTCTGCACGCCACGGCGGTTTATGACCACCGCAAGCCCCAGCACCGCACCTCCTCCAGCAGACGCGTCTTGGAGCGGATGATCGGGCTGTAGCGGCCCTCCATTACGCTCTGGTAGAACTTGGAGCTCTGCTGCTTCAGCACTATACGGCCCAGGTTCTGCGGCCGCCAGCACCGGTCAGCAGGTCAGGGGTCACACGACGCGCGCTTGGCTCAACAGCTGATTATCGTGACTCTGACGTTAGTGCCTCGCATGCAGTACACGTGGGGAGCGATTGTCGTTACCTGGAACGTAAGCCCGTGTCTGAGCCTGTCTCTGAGCCTGTGTCTGAGCCTGTGTCTGAGCCTGTGCCTGAGCCTGTGTCTGAGCCTGTGTCTGAGCCTGTGTGCCACGTTTGGGCGTGCGGTCGGGGCGCGCCACGGCGGTTTGTCGCCCGGCGGGAGAGAAGTGCCGATTTCCAACAGCGCACGCGAATACAGTAACATTCAAAAATATTCCACATTACCCAACGACGTCTGCAGAACGCGAGTGCGCACGTAACAAAACCCATGCCTTTTGGGCATAAACCCAAGCTGAGTGGCTCAAACTGGGATCCGCCCGGCCGCTGGAGCTGAGTCGGGGGTGCCTCGGCACCGCCCCGGCCGCTGGGGCCTGAGGCGGGGGTGCCTTGATACAATCCCGGCCGCTGGGGCCTGAGGCGGGGGTGCCTCGGCACCGCCCCGGCCGCTGGGGCCTGAGGCGGGGGTGCCTCAGTACCGCCCCGGCCGCTGGGGCCTGAGGCGGGGGTGCCTCGGTACCGCCCCGGCCGCTGGGGCCTGAGGCGGGGGTG
>NW_023597055.1:15292545-15476373 GCF_011947565.3 Pollicipes pollicipes
GCGCGAGGGCGCGAGTGCGAGCGAGTGCGAGAGCGAGTGCGAGTGCGAGTGCGAGTGCGAGTGCGAGTGCGAGTGCGAGTGCGAGTGCGAGTGCGAGTGCGAGTGCGAGTGCGAGTGCGAGTGCGAGTGCGAGTGCGAGTGCGAGTGCGAGTGCGAGTGCGAGTGCGAGTGCGAGTGCGAGTGCGAGTGCGAGTGCGAGTGCGAGTGCGAGTGCGAGTGCGAGTGCGAGTGCGAGTGCGAGTGCGAGTGCGAGTTGCGAGTGCGAGTGCGAGTGCGAGTGCGAGTGTGCGAGTGCGTGAGTGCGAGTGCGAGTGCGAGTGCGAGCGAGAGAGAGAGAGAGAGAGGAGCGAGAGAGAGAGAGAGAGAGAGAGAGAAGAGAGAGAGAGAGAGAGAGAGAGAGAGAGAGAGAGAGAGAGAGAGAGAGAGGGCTCAGGCAGCTACGGTCCGGGTTTCACTTGGTATTGCTGAAGGAAGATGGTCCAAAGCCAAGGCAAGGCCTGACAAGACGCCGTCAGGTGCTGGACACACCACTATCTCGTCACAGGGTATGCCATATGTCGTATGTCGTCATGCACGGTCTAGGGAGATCGTCCATGCTTTTCGGCTGAAAGGACAGATGGGCCTGTGTACGGAGTCCTCAGAAGAAGGGACACACAGACCACCAAAATCAGCAGGCATGTGCATACATCACGGACAGTTAAGACACCCAGCGCCACACACAGGATGGTGCAAGTGCGATGGTACTTCTCCCGCGTAGCAGTACCCAGCAGCGCTCGTTCAGGCAGGCCGACAGAGGACAGGCCCCGCTCCAACCCAGTCCCACCGGCAGAGGGCCCGCTCCGGGCCTGGAGCGGAGCGCCCGCGCCCCGCCCGCCCCAAACGGCCACCTACCTCCACTTCGCCCGAGTCGATGACGTAGAAGTTGTCGCCCTCGTCGCCCTGCTGAATGGTCGTCTCGCCCTTGAGGAACGTCTGCGCGAACATGGCGTCGAACATGTCCGACCTGGGGACGGAAGGCCGGGTCAGCGGTGGCGCGTCCAGCCCGACAGCGTGGCAGTCTGGCAGTCCGCCGCAGCCGAGGAAGCCGCCGAGACCACACTGCGGCTCAACCGGCACAGGCCACCAGCCACCAGTCAGCAGAAGCAACCGCCACAGGCCACCCGCCGCCAGCCGGCAGAAAGAAACAGGACTGATCAGGCTGCGTGCTACATTGTTCATCAGGTCTGCAGGTCTTAAACCCTGACATGATCCTGGCATTTTACCCGGCATTCCCCTCAGCTGCGATTCAAGGGAGCTAAGCTGCGCCGCTGAGACAGCAGTATCTGCCATCCCGCCGATGCAGCAGTGTCTGCCGTTGGCTGAGGCAGCAGTGTCCGCCTTTGGCCGATGCAGCAGTGTCTGCTATCGGCTGAGTCAGCAGTGTCTGCCATCGGCCAATGCAGCAGTGTCTGCTGTCGCCGAGGCAGCAGTGTCTGCCGTTGGCTGAGGGCAGCAGTGTCTGCCATCGGCCGATGCAACAGTGTCTGCTGTCGCCGAGGCAGCAGTGTCTGCTGCCGGCCGAGGCAGCAGTGTCTGCAATCAGCTGAGGCAGCAGTGTCTGCTGGCCGGCCGAGGCAGCAATGTCTGCTGTTCGGCTGAGGCAGCAGTGTCTGTCGTCGGCCGAGGAAACTTGCCAGGGAAGATCCACGGAGGCCCAACGTACTGAACCTAGTACCTATCGCTGAGCAGGCCTTATACCATCGCATTTTAAGTACAGTAAGCATTAAGTAAGCCGATGCCCTGTTCGTCGGTACCCAGGCCTGGCGAATAGCCACAGACGCAATGTCAGGCATGCTAACCAAATGTGACTAGCGAGGATCAGAATCAAGGCTGGGGAAGGCAGCTTGTTCCGACGACGACACTCAAGTTTATGACTTCTGCAATGGGGTTGGTCCCGATATGGTAATTGGGAGACATTCAAAATTGCTTGCTCTCCAAGGAGACCAGATATTTAAATACGTAAAATGTGCTGATGTCGTGTGTGGAAGTCATACCATACTCAGCTTGACATATGCGCGCTTTTCAAAGATCCTCTTACTTTTCTAAAGAACGCACTGAAAAGCTGCTGGCGGATATTTCACGTGCATATCTGAGCAGAACCTAACCGAGCCGAAATTCTGCACGGTCGTAATTCTCATCGTTTCCACACGCAATAGTGTACGCAGAGATCAACAGACACGCGCAGACCGTGGCACAAATACACGGACACTCTGAGCCATAAAGACGCGTATTCGCGGCATTCACCAGCACGCGCCCGCGGAAAACCAATCACAATTTGTCGCGCAGTGCTGGCGCTGCGGCAAGCCCGCCGCCGCGCGTGCCGTGTCAGGTGTGCCGCGCTGTGACCCAGGCTCCACCCGTGCCGGCGGCGCGCCTGCCCGGCACCTCCCCGGCACCTCCGACCCAGTCGGAGGCGCAGCGCCGCCGGTCCCGCCAGCAAGCTGCTGGCAACGGCCGGCGGGAGCGTCTCCGGATGACGGCGGCGACGGCGGCGATCGGACAGCAGCACTTTTCTTCAACGACAGGTGTGGCCATGATTGACTGGGCCTGGCTGGCCGGAAAGGATTTCAGAGAACGAGCAGACCAGGACCAGGAGGCGTCAGGAGTCACACCAGAGCCGTGGTACAGAGCTGCGTCAGGACCAGAAATCGACGCGTTGGCTCCACACGTTGTGTTCTAGGCTACCGTTCAGCGGAGCGTTCAGAGCCAACGTCCAGTTTTGCTATGCCTCATCCCAGGCGGCACACATCGCATTTGGTCTTCACCAACATTTCCGTCAGCAGGACACCACTGGCGCGCGCGTGCACCTCCGCTGCGCCGACTCGGCAACACGTATTCCCGCCCCTTCCCTGGGGGCGTCACAGGTCACCCCAGGCTCTATGCTCTCTCTCCAATGGTCTCCTTAAGACGTGACCGCCTATCCGGGACGGAAATGGCGGCTGGCCGGCCACGGTCAATTCGCGGGCCGCATTCATCAGTGGAGGGGGGGGGGGGGGCGGGGGCGTAGGCGGCAGCCATGACCTGGCCGATGGTCTCGTTTGCATTCAACAGAGCGGCGGAACTAGTCGGATGATGGTAGCGAGACGATCCGGGTGATAGCGGTGATAGCGGTGAGAATAGCCTGAAGATAGCGGTGATAGCGGCGAGACTATCCAGATGATGCCGGTGCTCTTCAGAAAATAGCCCGGCCACGCGCTGCCGCCAACCGGCACGCCACCGCGGCCGGTGCCGCTGCTGATGCCGCTGCTGTCGCTGCTGCCGACAGCGGCGCCAGACCGGCCCGAATACGACCACACTATGCTGGATGAATGGTGGCGGCGGGCGACGACCGCGGTGGCGGCGGCCTCCAGCGTAACCGTTCGCAGATAACAGCGCGCTCGCACCGACGTTTAAGCCGATTTTGTTCATGATGCCGGCTGGTCGCCAGACACATGAAGGCTGTGGGGATGAGGACACTCAGAATTTTGCAAATTTTAATAATAGACTTATGGTGGAAAAACCAACAGGAGCACTCACGGGTAAAAATCTTACGCCACCGGGGCCAGGGACATAGTGAATTGGGGAGAAAAATGAATTGAAAAGAAAAGGAGAAAATGAAAACAAATGAATTGGTGACAAAGGCCGAGCAAGAAAAGGAGCAAGCATAAATAAAGAGGAATAAAAAAAGCACCCAAAATGACACCCACACAAGACTTCGCCCCGAGTTTGGATCATTTTCTTCCTAAAGTTGGGGAGGAACCCCCGCTGAAAAGGGAACCACACTCCTCCACACAACATCATACCGGTGCAGCACCAGTGCTGACCAGTGGCCAGTGCAGTGAGGGGCGGGGGAATGGGCCACGCAATCACCTCAGCTATTGACGCATCGATACCGATCCAGGTGACCAACCCCGCAGATCACTACCGATCCCCGGCCCAGCCCAGGTGACCAAACCCCGCAGATCACCGCCGATCCCCGGCCCAGCCCAGGTGACCAAACCCCGCAGATCACCGCCGATCCCGGCCCGGTACAGAACAGCGGCCACCCCGGCCCGGCCCGACCCCGGGGCCAGCTGTCAGTGGCTGCCGGACGGTGGGAGGAGCCGCCCCGACTTGACCCGTCTCCAGCCGCTGCCAGCCGACGCCCAGCGCCCCCGAAAGACGACTGTGACGTCACGGCACCTGTCTGAAGTGTGTGCAACAATGGTGGGCATGGCAACAAGCGCACACAGGCTGATGCATGGCGCCTTGCTTTTCTACACGTGACGCTGGGGCTGCGCACAGAAGGGATAATCTGACAGCCTGTCTTCCTCACAGAAGAGAAGCTGGGACATCCTCTGTCCTCCTGATATTTGTATTTTGCCTGCATGTGTACACACATTGGCGCGAACTACATCGGCATATGAATGCGACATCATTTCCATTTGACCTCAGCTCCCTACTTCACATTCATTGGACGAGCAGATCCGTAGGCGCGTACTTCAACCGTCGATAGTTCACCGACAGATCAAACGCTGGACCACTGGCGTCGCACACTCTCAGGCTGGCTGTCGCCATAGGACCTCCAAAATGCTGCGTAATGCGCCGGGTTTGAACCACCTGCTCTCGATACCGTCATGTGCAGACTACGCCAAGATTCAGCGAAATTTTAACCAACGTTTCTTTCGCCACCACTTCTGCCGAGCTGCCGGTCGCTCGGAGTCGTCAGCGGCCAGCGGCTGCCGACCTCCTCCAGCGTGGCTGTTGGGGCGGCGCTCCGACAGGCGCCTCCATCGGTCTGTGCCGCCGCGCGCCTGTCGCTGCTCCCGCCGCTCCCCAGAACCCCTGCCAGCGTACGGCGAACCGGCGGCCGGCTATCTATAACCGGCGGCCGCCTATCGCCAACATCAGCCGTCGGCGGCGCCATCACAGCGCGGCGGCGGCGACGGCCCCGTACGGGCCGGCCAGGAATAGCGGCCGGCCGCTGCCGCTGGCGCAGCCGCTGCCGGCAGGCGGCTGCAGGAGGCGGCGGCGAACACCGGCACGAACGGGCGGACGGGGGAAGAGAAGTAGGTAGAAGCACCGCAGAAGCATGCCGCAATGTCCAGGTAGTCCCGCAAACTACGCCCACTTCTGCCAGTATAGGCGTCTCATCAAAGTCCCGTCCAAAGCTTTGAACTCCTCCCCCCCCCCCCCCCCTCCCACTGTAATTTTACAAACAGCTAGCTTCGCTTGCAATTCAGTGCGAAATAAAACGGACTGCAGCTCTGCATAACCTAGCCTGGTCTTCGTGGGACATAAAAGCGGGACTCATTGACAGTGCGCGTCTGCCTGCAGAAAACCAATTACACATGCCATTACAGACGGGCGGAATCGAGCGCCAGTGACGGGGGCCGGCGTCTGGTCGCGTGCAGATCCGCTACCAAGGGACCGCAGGCCATCATCCGGCTCGGTCCGCCGGGGCCCATACCGCCAGCCCATATGAGCACTGCACCCGCCCCGGGGAGCGCCCACACGTGGAAGACCGCCTTGTATCCACAGAGCGTCAACACACGGAGCACTGCCTGGTGTCCTCAGAGCGTCAACACACGGAGCACTGCCTGGTGTCCGCAGAGCGTCAACCGCAGAGCGTCAACACACGGAGCACTGCCTGGTGTCCGCAGAGCGTCAACACACGGAGCACTGCCTTGTATCCACAGAGCGTCAACCGCAGAGCGTCAACACACGGAGCACTGCCTTGTATCCACAGAGCGTCAACACACGGAGCACTGCCTGGTGTCCGCAGAGCGTCAACACACGGAGCACTGCCTTGTATCCACAGAGCGTCAACCGCAGAGCGTCAACACACGGAGCACTGCCTTGTATCCACAGAGCGTCAACACACGGAGCACTGCCTGGTGTCCGCAGAGCGTCAACACACGGAGCACTGCCTGGTGTCCGCAGAGCGTCAACACACAGAGCACTGCCTGGTGCCCGCAGAGCGTCAACACACGGAGCACTGCCTGGTGTCCGCAGAGCGTCAACACACGGAGCACTGCCTGGTGTCCGCAGAGCGTCAACACACGGAGCACTGCCTGGTGTCCGCAGAGCGTCAACACACGGAGCACCGCCTGGTGTTCGCAGAGCGTCAACACACGGAGCACTGCCTGGTGTCTGCAGAGAGTCAACACACGGAGTACCGTCGGGTGTACGGTCTCACCGGTTTCGGTAGAAAACCACAGAGACGACCATTGCACGCGACACGAGAGACATTTGCCGACAGTGACATCAGTGTACAAACGCTACGCAGCCAACCGCATCAGTCCACCAGCCCTGCACTCTCACCTCTCATTCTCGTCCAGATGTGAGAAGAGCACGTTTTTGGCTATGGCTTTGCTGAGAGCTGCCATGGTCTTGTAATCCTTGGGCACCACCTGCGGAAAAGGCGCACGGTTAGGACAAAGTCAACATGGCGAACACCAGTGAGCAAACGCATGCAGTTCACGATGAGGAGCTGATTGGTGCGAAATGAATATTGAAGACCTCATATCAGAACTCCAAACTTCTTTAAGCCACATCAAATAAAGAAATAACCTTACATTGTCCCCTGGGTTAAGCCGGGTAAAGTCAAACGTTAAATCAACACATCGAACTCCAGCAATGGGCGTCAAAACACACCGTTTTTAAGAATCAGGGCCACAGCCTTGCTGCCCCACGGAAACAACTTCAAACCATCGGCAAGCGTTGACCTAGCCGCTTTTAGCCGCACTTAGAACACAAATGTAACGTTCAGTTTTAGCATCGCAGGGCATCATCGCAGGCCACCGGCCCCAGCCCTCGCCCCTCCCCCGAGTCCCCTACGGTGACGTTCCGGCGGTGCGCCACACCCGACCGGCGCAAGAGGCGCCGTGTTCTAGCCAGCGACAGCAGGCGTGGCCCACCCACCACCCCGCCGAAGCCGCGGCCGGCGGCCGACCGACTACCCGCCGGCTGACTTATGGCCCAATCAGGCGGGATCGCCGACAACGAGCGGCACGCCCCGCCGCCGGCACACACACGGACCGGAACGTCCGGCGTCAGTGGTGGCGAGCGCGGCCCATCGCGCGACAGCCGTCGAGTCGGCTCATTTCGGCGACTCGGCCTGTATGTGGCGCTGATGGGCGTTCTCATTTCTCCTTCCCACGGCGCTGACCAAACTAATGGCGAGGGCGGGGAAATTGGCGGACAGTAAAAACCGTTTATTCTTAGGGAGGCGGTTTATCTGTCTGAGTTTTGTCCAAAACAGCGATTAATCAACTACAACAGCACTTTAGAAATACTTCTGCCGATGTTTTCTTCCACGACCGCAATTTCATGCCAGTTCGTGTCATTGAGTAGACGATGAAGACACACAAGAAGCTCGTTTGGCCGCAGTCCAAACTGGCTCCAGCCACAGTCGGGAATCCGCTCCGTAACCAGCCGACGCCAATATACGGCCCGGCCGCGCCGACACGGAGCGCCCGAGGCGTCCACAGGACGCGCCACGCGGCCGCCCCCGGAGACAGACAGGCTCGGCGTCGATCTGACGCGCCGCCGGGTCAGGGGTCACGCGTCAGGCGCGACCCCGGGCCGGGGGTCGGCGCCGGCGCGGGTGGCGCGGCGCGAGTCAGCACGCCGCCGCCAAAGCCAGGCGAGCGGCTGCGGCTGGGCAGTGACCTTTCCACTTGGGCAAGTCTATCCGTCCACCGACAAAGCGCATAGGACTTCTGCATCGGTGCGTTGTGCGTTGTTTAACTCACTTTTGGCCATGCTTATTCTACTATAGGGCATCACACCGGGATCTGCAGCGTCAAAGACGGCACCCGCCGCCTTGTTCCGAACCCTCTTCACCCACGAGGCGCGGTGTGACACTGCACACTGAGCTGAGAGACAAACGACGGGGTATGCAACGAGTGTACAGACCTTTCCACGGGAAATTGAGATGCCGTCGAACCAGACAATCAACGTAATAGCCGGTGTTGCAGAGCACTTAAAATTGTGAAAATGGTGTGATATGCTCACAGGAGTATATCGCATATCTGGTATACTTGAACACCTTCTTAAACGAGCACTTTCACGTGAATTAACTATTCCGTCACCCTTGTTCGTTCTCTAGATGTGAAGTAGCCTTTTTATAAGGTCAGGCGAAGATCAAAAGCGATGGGCAACATCTCTGACGAGCAGTTATCATGGTCTATCATAAAATGATCCATAAAACCTACAATGAAACAAACAGTTCTGAAATCGCTGAAACATTTGCAGCCCGTACGTACCGCGTACCGCGTACTGCAAACGTACCGCGCTGACGTCACTTGGCGCCGCGACATCACCCCGCCAGTCGCCCCGCTCCCCCCTCCCCCTCCCCCACAGTGACCTCATACACGCCCAAGGGATGACGATGCCCCCGGGTGCCGACGCATCCACCCGTCATGAATGGATCATGGGCGCCGTCGTCGTTGGACCATTCAGCTGGATGGTGCGGTGTGATTGCACAGAGACGCTTCCTCCATCCCAAGATACTCTCCATTGGCAGTGAATGGCAAAGGAACATCAAAGGAATAAGGGCTGATACTGACTCGTGCACGCAGAGGTTCCTCGGAGAAAACGGGCGCAACCATCCTGCCGGGCATCTCCTAATATTTGGAGCACATCATGCACCTCCTGCGGCGCTTCATAGACGATGGATGTACCTATGCACTCGCCGATCAGAATTTAGATCCACCTAGCCATTTGCCAATAAACTTCCCATGCTGGAAGGCGGTCATGGCACGTTCGAGCAATAATCCTGCCCAGCTCCGAAAAGCGTTAACCAGTTCAAGCGAGAAATATCTAGATTTCGCGCGGCGGCTGAGGCACCTTCCGAAAAAGTACGCAGATCTCCTTCCGGTTGTTTCGTCTTGCAGTCGCCTCGAGCACCGCGATAATTTTGGGCCACCGCTGCATTCACAATCCCACGAGGATCAAGCCCCAGTGCGAGGCTCTGGCCTCGCCTTCTTTTAATCCCCTACGAAACGACCTTGCATTCGAAAGAGATGTTGCAGCACAAAGCGATCTGACACCGCCATAGCCTCTCAACTACCTTGCACGAAAGCAGCCGTCCACATGCGGCTGACTCCGGCAATCTCATGCCCTGAGGGCGTACCCTCGGGAGCGAGAGCCAATCGCGAGAGCCTTTCGCTCTAGTGGGCGCGAGGTGGCATTTCAGCCGGGTGGCGCCGCAGCAGCGACGCCACGAACGCCGCAGCAGCCCGGCCGTGAAATTCCGATAATTGGAGGGGCGTCAGGATGAAAAATCGACACCTCAGCCCCGACAGGCAATATGTGAATGATGAATGACTTCGACGGTAATGGAGACGGATGCTGCCAGACCGTGACGTCACTACAAACCGAGCTGATCCAGTGACGTCACTTCACACCGAGCTGGCGGTTAACTACCGACGATCGACGCACGCGGATCTGACAAGATGAGACCGAGGCGTGGCGACCCGGAGAGTGCGTGCAAAAGGAGATACGGGGAAAACTGGTGCCCCGCCGGAAACTGCGTCGTCTACTCACTGGAACAGATCGGTCGCCACTTCCACGGTGCTCTGAGCCAGTGCTCTCACCGCCTCTATAAAAACCCACTTAAAGCTCCGTAAATGCCCCGTAACACAATCCAATACGAGTATGCGGAGCAACGTATACCGAACAGCCACTGGCCAAAACTAAGCAAACAACCTTTAAGAATTCCCCTGGTTTTACAACTGTTTGCCAGTTTACCTGCGTCAGCAATGCTGTTTTCACCATATCTGGGCTGAAAGCAGACGGAAATAGTGTGCTCAGCTTGGAGGAATGTCCACTCCTGAACGAACGGAACCAGTGTGCTCAGCTTGGATAAATGTCCACTCCTGAACGAACGGAAACAGTGTGCTCAGCTTGGATGAATGTCCACTCCTGAACGAACGGAACTGGTGTGCTCAGCTTGGATGAATGTCCACTCCTGAATGAACGGAACTGGTGTGCTCAGCTTGGAGGAATGTCCACTCCTGAATGAACGGAACTGGTGTGCTCAGCTTGGATGAATGTCCACTCCTGAACGAATGGAACTAGCGTGCTCAGCTTGGAGGAATGTCCACTCCTGAACGAACGGAACTGGTGTGCTCAGGTTGGAGGAATGTCCACTCCTGAACGAACGGAACTAGTGTGCTCAGCTTGGAGGAATGTCCACTCCTGAACGAACGGAACTAGTGTGCTCAGGTTGGAGGAATGTCCACTCCTGAACGAACGGAACTAGTGTGCTCAGCTTGGAGGAATGTCCACTCCTGAGCGAACGGAACTGGTGTGCTCAGTTTGGAGGAATGTCCACTCCTGAGCAAACGGAACCACTCCTGACACCGTCTCCATATAGCTTTCCAACCACTCGACGAGGCACCGCGATATCTCGCACCAAGCAAATGAAGAACTAAATAAAACACGAAACAGCTGCTTTCGGTAACACCCGGCCGTATACGTCAACGAATATGCAGTCCCTGAGCCAGGTGCGTACATGTTCCTTGGCCACATCGATGGCACTTGACATCCATCCGGCCCATCAGCAGGTTATTTCTGAGTCATTCTTGACAGCCCATTATTGATCGATAGTTGACTGTTGAGCTAAAGCGTGTTTCCTTCGGCTTATCGGACGCCTGACACACATCGATCAGCACACGCTTAGCACATCTTGTGTGTACGGCCTGTACTGCTATCTGCGGCCTCTCTACGCATCTGGGTATGGTATCATAGTGCGCTCTCTCTCTCTCTCTCTCTCTCTCTCTCTCTCTCTCTCTCTCTCTCTCTCTCTCTCTCTCTCTCTCTCTCTCTCTCTCTCTCTCTCTCTCTCTCTCTCTCTCTCTCTCTCTCTCTCTCTCTCTCTCTCTCTCTCTCTCTCTCTCTCTCTCTCTCTCTCTCTCTCTCTCTCTCTCTCTCTCTCTCTCTCTCTCTCTCTCTCTCTCTCTCTCTCTCTCTCTCTCTCTCTCTCCTCTCTCTCTCTCTCTCTCTCTCTCTCTCTCTCTCTCTCTCTCTCTCTCTCTCTCTCTCTCTCTCTTCTCTCCTCTCTCTCTCTCTCTCTCTCTCTCTCTCTCTCTCTCTCTCTCTCTCTCCCTCTCTCTCTCTCTCTCTCTCTCTCTCTCTCTCTTCTCTCTCCTCTCTCTCTCTCTCTCTCTCTCTCTCTCTCTTCTCTCTCTCTCTCTCTCTCTCTCTCTCTCTCTCTCTCTCTCTCTCTCTCTCTCTCTCTCTCTCTCTCTCTCTCTCTCTCTCTCTCTCTCTCTCTCTCTCTCTCCGGCATCTGGGCGAGTCTGAGCCGGAGTCCAAGTTCCGTTGAAACCGACAGTGCTGCAGCGCCACAGGCGCTCAATTAGTTCAACTTTCTAACGGGCGCAATGTATTGTGCAGTGTTGCCGATGCACCGTTTAACTAGCACTGAACTGCTTACCAACTATACGTAGATAATAGGTGTTGCTGTTACGTCCTGGGACATCAATAACCAATTAATCACGCCAATGGAAGCGCAGGAACGATGCAAATTTTTCACAGGTAACAAATGCATGCACGCATGACATGAAACACAAATATTGATAGGATTCTCCTACTATGACCAAACGCAACCACAGCTTTTGGTTCAAACAAGACCAAGAAGCCCACAAGAACAAGGTGACAGGTTTTACAAATGCTTAACCATTGCCCAGCGAGACGCTTCCGCACATTTCAAAGTTTCTGCCACCAGAAACGCTCAGAGAGCAGCACGATTAAGAAACATACAATCAGAAACGCTCGGAGAACAGCGTGTTTAAGAAACATAGCTACATTGCCAGCAGCGGGATATAATATTTTCTCTTCACCCCAACCCACCCAAGAGCAGAATTCACATTTGCACAACAAACCGTTCACCTCCCGCGGCTCTGCAGCAGCCGAACTACTGAGGCGGTGCAGCTCGTTTTCGCACCTTTCGTTTCTCCTCGCACAGTTCGTTTCGTTTTGCTAACACTGTGTAAAATCCAGATCGCGGCAACGACTGGGTCCTTCGCTGACAGCTTCCGCTGTGGTGCACATAAGAAAACAAGTAATTCTATGTAACTTTGAAGAGCAGTTAACCCTTCAGGTAGGTTGGTGTCCTGTATCATCTATCAGCAGCTGCTTAGGAGGACATTTGTGGCGACGCTGTGCTGCAGTGGTGATTGACAGGGATTATGCTTATCAAGGCAGTTGCATAACACATTTCTCCGAGAACAACCACCAAGGTCTTGTTTGAAGAGCACGTCTTGCGACTCTAACAACTTCCAAGCCTGGAAAATCACTATTTCTGCACCTTGTCTTCGGCCGCAGACCCATGAGCTGAGGGACAGCGCTCGCCGCTCGTTCCAAGATCTCTGAGCATGAGGGACGCGTCGACGCCCGATTTCGACACAGCAGCAACAGCCACCGTCCACCGCCATCACAAGCAGACTGACTGTACATTTTAATACCGGGGCCAGCGAAGCCATACCAACTCAACCGCTGGACCAGCTCCGGCACTCCACAGTGGTTGTGCCGTGCACCATGCAGCGCGCACGCTGCCGGCGTCGATCGACGTAAACATCGATATAGATGTACGGTATCGATATCAGCATCAGCATCGGCATCGACATCGACATCCACATCGACATCCACATCGACATCGGCACCGGCATCGGCATCGGCATATACGTCGGTATCGGCATCGGCACATACATCAGTATCAGTGCAGGCATCAGTATCATATCCGTATCAGTATCAGACATCAGCAGCTAGCAAGCGCCCTCGGGTGGTGTTCGATGCCTCGGTTGAACTGCGTGGGCCCAGCATCAGCCAATCCCCAGCAGCTCGAGGCGTGACGTCACAGTCCCATCTACACGCGTGATGGACGCTGCGTAGGCGTGCCGGCGCTTCAAATGCACGATTAAGTGAACAGAATGACGTAAATTGTTAAGTGCATTTGCGAGGAACATCATTCACATAGATAAGACGGTAGTAATAGCCCCATTCCTCGGAGGAAAAACAGAATGGAGATATCGATGCGGTGATATTTTGGCACCATGCCTGTATCAAAACAATGGCACTTCTGTTCCGACAAAAGCATGTTGCCGATATATCAAGACATCTATATCTCCATTCTCCTGATTTTCCTCCGAGGAATGAGGCTATTACTAACGTCTTGCCTCCGTGAACAGGTCCATAGACAGATGCCGCAACACCTGGTCTTGTTCTGTTCCGCGTTGGGCTGATCACACCGCTGGACTGTTTACGTCCTGAGCTCCACGATTTTTTTAGCAGTCAGGACTGATTCTATTTTTCTCACATTCTATATAATGAGATGTCATTAACCGACTGCAAACGACACCAGGCATAGGATGTAACCGTCAATTAAAACTTCTTACGGCGCATTCGTTTTCCTAATGGTTGCTAATAGCGATTCAGCCGAGGATCAGGAGATACCTAAATACCGTAGCGACAAAGCCTATTTCTGTAATAATGGGCATTTGCGAGTGGTAGCTACGATAATCCGCGGGTCTCAATTATCAAGGCCCATTATTAATGAGCTACTGGTGTCGGGCCAGCCGCTTGGGTAGAGTGTGGGCTCAAGAGCCTTGTTCCTAATACTGGTACGAAAGGTACAAAGGTACAAGGTAAAGGAGTACAAAATGTCACGCGTACACATCAGTCCAATCTCCACGGGCAGGGTCACATGGAGTGTCGTACGTTGCTGGCGGTACAACTCAAACGAGCACTGATTTTTGCGCGCGCCGACACCGTTAACCCCGCGTTCGCTGCTCGCTCACGTTACAGCCGCGTGCAATATTGCACACGGATGGCAAAGTGCGGTAACCAGGAGGGCTAGCAGTCTTTTCATAAAGCATGCAACAGGCCATAACTGAACACGGAGCCCACCCACCCGGAATGCGACCTTAGCCATCACTTCATGAGCCTAAAGGCCCCCTATCGTGATAGGCCAGCAGCTTACATCGATCCCAGGAGTTCGCGCTGACACCACTTGCATGTGGGAGTACATAGCCAAGCCTCGCTGTCGTCGTTTCGGTCTGACGCCGCGTTCAAAGAGTGGGTGCTGTCGGTACTTATTGGCAAATGAACATTACGTGTCGTTCATAAACCACACCAGCTTCGCGCGCTCTGCCGCGACAGGCTAGCACGCACCGGGACATAGCCCGTCCGCAAGTGAGACAGCTCGGCGCGAAGCACGGAGGACGCTTGCAGCGGTCCGGCCCCTCTCCGCTGTCTGGCCGCTCACTGCTGTCTGACCGCTCACTGCTGTCTGGCCGCTCACTGCTGTCTGGCCCCTCTCCGCTGTCTGGACGCTCACTGCTGTCTGACCGCTCGCCGCTGTCTGACCGCTCGGCGCTCTCTGATCAATTGCCACTGTCTGGTCGCCCGCGGCCGGTCGTCGTACTCAATTTAGTGTGCCTAACTACCTGTAAATAACGACTTTTCAGCCCTCTGCACAATACGGCTAAGTCGATAAATGGTCTTCGAGTTCCATGCAGTGGCTACGTGGCCGGTCGATAGGGTTCTGAGCGGGCGTCATCACGTGTCTCCTGGCTGCTTAATTTATGACTAAGCGGGGCGCTGTCACCCGAGGTGGAGGATGGGGTGTGGCGCCATACTCGGGGCTAGTGGGGGCTGGTGGGGGCAGGGGCTCCCGAGGGTAAGCGCTTGTGATAATTCCGCCGAAAATCAAGAGATACCTAACTACCGGCTGCGACAAAGCTGCCTATTACCCAAGCTCCCTCCCCCCTCCCTCCTTATCAAATTTACGGTGTGTGTAAAATAAACGTGAACTACTGGGTACACATGTAGACATAACAAGACATGCGATCTTGTTTGACGAAAACACAAACTTTCGCGCGACTGTAGCATACTTAACTCTGTTTTCACGGGATATTCCCGAATTGCGCTTCCCGCACAGTGAAATCTTACGTGCGCCCCAGGCCATGTGTGACGTCACCAGCGCCTGCCTACCGGCTGAGGAGGCCACAGCGTGAGCCTGTTGTACGGAAAAGACGCTTGAAACCAGTCTCCCGCCACGTTGGCCGCGTTCATCAGCGCTAGAGATGAGGGTAGAAGGAAGCTCATGTAAATGAGCTTCCTCCTGAAGCTCATGTAAATAAGCACATGAGCAAGCTCACGTAAATTGCGTTCAGTAAAAGTCTGAATCCACCGCAGCCATCTCATAAGTAATTAAAAACCACGCGCGGCACGTGTGCCATCGCTCCCTCCGCAAGAACATTATATCTGACAGATCACGGAGTACGAAACGCACTCTCCACGTCGTTTACAATAAATGGGACAGTCTAGCCACCGTCCGAAAAAAAGACATCCGCAGCAGGAAAAACCCGCCAAAACAACCAGCAGCCGTCGCAAGCGCTTTCCGAACCGGCAAGCGTCTTTTTGTTGGCATTGATTTCCGATCGAGCCCGCCACGTGGCCACCTGCTGAGCCGCACCCCTCACACCGCTGCACGCAGTCACCGGGAATGCGAACACGGCCCTGACCGCTCACGACTGACCCAGCGTTCGGTTTTGGCCCGGGCACGACACATCAGCCGACAACCAGACAGTGCATGACGGTGAGCAGCGGATGACTGCCGACGCTTGTGACGTCCGGCGGGTGTCCGTTTGTGGCCCGGTAAGGTGTCGCAGCCACCGGCGAATGTTCATTTATGGTCCAATAAAGTGTCGCAGCCACCGGCGAATGTCCGTTTGTGGTCCAGTAAGGCAGCGCGACGTCCGCCGAGTGAATCGGGGTGTCGTTTGATGGGGGAAACTGGGCCGGGGCTGTTACCGGGACGATGCTGTTGTCCGTGGTCACATTACTGTTACGTGCGAAGCAGAGGGTTGAGAGAATCTTGGCAACAACAAAACAACAATTGTGTACCTTAGTGGCTCGGGCCAGCCAGTCACGGTTTTAACAGGCCTCGAGTCGTGTTTTTGACTGTCTTAAAAAGCAGCTTGCGGCAACAAGGAGTATAATTATTTAAAACGTTCCGTAATACTTCAAGAGCTTACTCGCATGTATCAACGAGAAAGCTTTCCGGGAACATTTCAATATCATCACAATTTCATCTTCCCCACCTTCCAACAACGGGGAAGACACGGCTTTATGACTGCAAACTTTTTGAAGTGCACGAGTTCAAACTAAGCTGAAATATGGACGAACTGGCGCCACAGGAAGCCAAGACAACGCATTTTTACGACGGAAAGAACGGACGATCGTGCTGGTAGAAGAGCAGGTCGATGCGTGCAGGCAGCCAAGGGTTTCAGACTAAAACTCCGACCCCGAAGTTTTTGGGTGGGGAAGTGGTGTTTTTAGGCTGCGATCGGAGATTGTGGCACACGGAGCAGGGCAAGACGAAGAACCAACAGTTCTCCTTGTGCGAATGCGCCGTCTGTTACGCGCTACACGATCTCAGCAGAGGGTCATCTCATATCCATGTCAGTAATGGGCAGAGAGGCGCCAATCCAACAAAGCGGGACAACATGTCGAGGCCCAAAATGAGGGCTCTCACTACAAAAACTGCACAGATTTGAGTGCAGGTTATTGCGACTGAGACCAAGCCAACATAGTTATGTTTTGCAATACTTTCGTCACTCTTTCCAAAAGCGTACACCACTGCAACTTGGACAGTACTGTTAGCCTAATTCCTCGTGGAATAACCGAGAGAAAGGGTATATATATATATATATATATATATATATATATGCATCAATATTTGGGCTACATGCCTCAGTCAAAGTAATGCCGAAGTGTCGCTCATATCGATTTGAGGTGGTTCATTATCGTTTTGACGAAGGCATGCCACCAGTAAATCAATAAATGTACAGCTCCTTTCTCCTAGCTATTTGAAGAGGAAAAAAGCAATCAGTATTGTCTAATGCATGCGTAATGTTCCTCGCAGCTGCACATAAGAACTAACGGCTCCAGCCATCAATTTCATCGATTACAACTTTCATTCGTTGCCAAGCCTGACCCCACCTGGACTTTAAGGCCGCAATGTTCGTAGAGGTATGCTTGGACATCAAAAATCGTTGCGTCTCTTCGTGATAGACTCAGTAAGGAGGGACATCCCAAAAAGGGATAATACAATGACATGAACTATCTGCATGGATTCCCAAAGGCGACAGGCTTCATTCGCAGAGGTCTAGTGTCTCCATGAATTCCCAAAGGCGACAGGCTTCATTCGCAGAGCTCTTGGTGTCATCTTTATGAAGATAACACATCTGGTGTCACCTGTTTTTCCCATGCCGCAAAACGCGCCTTACTGAAGGTAACTAGCACGTACCACGACATCTAACCAGCAATCTATATGATGTAGATCAGTTTGGGCATGGGGCGGCAACAGATGATGTCGATACCGCTAGGTCAAACAGCTACAACCAATATTGTTGAACTTTATGTACACGACCCCAAATATCCCACGAGACACATCCACGTGCCAATAACCACCACCATAACCGACGGTGGGCGGCTTTCCTTGACGCAGCTTATGACGTCCGAAAAAGCCGGCAAACACGCCGGCGCGCGTGGCAACGAGACGCTTGACGTAGCCCATGACGCGCGAGGAGCGCGGCTGACCATCAGGGGAGCTGGCCAGAGCACGGCGATGGTGCCCGCGACGTGCTCGTCAAGCTACACCGGCTCGCGGCGGGGACGCACCCACGTCAGCGGGCTGGTACCTTCTGCGGCATCTCCCCGGTGTCGGCCCCGTCGACCGGCGATGAATTGTTAACAGCGTGCCGCCCGTGTCTCCGACATGCCTCGGGCGTTCTCAGAGCCAGTGGTAGGTCCAGTGGCACGATGCAACCAACGCAGTGATCAGCGTTGCAAAACTACCCCCTCAACATGACGGGCGGCACTCCCAGCACGGTCTGTGGTCGGAAACGCATGCCTGGAAAGGAGCAGCGATCCCGCTTCGAGGCAGCAAGTCGTGTAGTCTTCCTCGACAACACCGCGCCCCGCAGAGGATGGCGGGCGGCACAGGCTAACCGTGACCGGCGGCACAGGCTCTCCGTGACCGGTGGCACGGGCTAGCCGTGACTGGCGGCACAGGCTAGCTGTGACCAGCGGCACAGGCTAGCCGTGACCGACGGCACAGGCTGTCCGTGATCGGCCACACAGGCGGCGGGGGGCTGGCGGGCGGCACAGGCCCGCGTGCCGAGACGTGTCGCGCCCGGCGTGGCGCGCGCGCTCACCTTCTTGACGTAGCTGGTGGCGTCGTCCTCGGTGACGGGCTCTGCGGAGATGGCGCCGCGGCGGCGCACCGGGCCGGCCGACGGGGCCGGCAGCGGCGACAGGTCATCGCCGTCCTCCGGCGAGGCCGGCGGCTTGCGGGACTCCCGGGTCTGCTCCTGCGAACAGGGGCGCATGCGGGCGCGTTAGAACAGGGGCCGACTGATGCAGACACGGCGAGGACAGACGATGGGGGAAGCAGCCGATTACGGCTGACAAGGAACCGACAGATAGCCTGCTGTGGCGGCTGATTTAGACGCAAAGAGAAACAAACTGACAGAACCAAACAGATCGCCGACCACAACAGCCAACTTAGACGCCGACGGAAAACAAACTGACTAAAGCCACAGATGAACACTGACACGGAAACAACCGATCGCCTATTGTAGCAGCCCAGTTAGAAAAACGGGAAAACAAACAGGCCAGCTTTCCCGCTGGCGCAGTGCTGGTAAAAACCGGCACATGGGTTTCGGACGCAGACAACCGGACACTGAAACGTGACAGGAAACCGGCGCACGCTGGACACGCTTGACGGGGCACCCATCGCAGGGTGTGGAGCCAGTCCCACACACTTCTTATATGAAAAAACGCGACGTACGTCGCCGCGCCCCTTTTATGGACCACCAGCGACCGTCTTGGTCACAGCACCAACCTCACCAGGGGTCAGCGTTGTCACCAACACCCCGCCGCCTGTGAGGGCCGCGCCCGCCAGGCCCGCAGACCCGGCTGATCTGGTCAGAGGGGCCGCTCTGACTGGCCGGGACGAGTCCTAGGAGCCGCCTGTGGGGCTGCGCCCGCCAGGCCCGCAGACCTGGCTGACCTGGTCAGAGGGGCCGCTCTGACTGGCCCGGACGAGTCCTAGGAGCCGCCTGTGAGGGCCGCGCTCGCCAGGCCCGCAGAACTGGCTGACCTAGTCAGAGGGGCCGCTCTGACTGGCCCGGACGAGTCCCAGGAGCCGCCTGTGGGACTGCGCCCGCCAGGCCCGTAGATCTGGTTGACCTGGTCAGAGGGGCCGCTCTGACTGGCCCGGACGAGTCATAAGCGCCGCCTGTCTGGCAGCGCACACAGGCAGCAGACAAGTGCGGTGAAGTCCGCCGGTTGGGAGGGCTTCCCTCCCGAATGACGCCACCGCCGACGACAGCTCCCGACCAGCACCACTCACGAGACGGGAGGGGACGCCGCCAGTCAGTGGAACATGGCGGGTCACCAGGTCCGTCCCCCGGCGGAAATGGCAGCCGCCATCCGACCGCCGCCTGCTGCCAGCCTTCCATCTTTATGAGATCACTTCGTGTCATCCGGTGCTGACGCCGCCGATGCGAGGCAGGATGTGCGCGCAGGAAGCGCCATAAAACACTTGACACGGGCTGTCAGGGGACTGTTTTATTGCTGTCAGCGATGCAAGCACACGGCGATATATTGAGCGCGATTTGAGAGCCACGAGATACGACGGAACACGACCAACTATCGTTTCTATGCCCTCGCGACATGTCACGGTTCGCAACAGCGGAAGTACACCTGGCGTTCCAGACCAAGTGATTGGGTGACTGGATAACACGCTGACGTTCTGCTGATCAATCTCACTTTCAGCGCCAAAACAGCGCAAAGCTTGAGAGCACTGTCAGCACGGCCCGAGCAGGCGGGCTACGTTCAGAGCTCTCCGGACCGACACCGCCTGCTCGGACCAGCTCGAGAGCACTGTAAACCCGGCCCGAGTAGGCGGACTACGTTCAGAGCTCGCCGGACCAGCACCACCTGCTCGGGCGAGCGTGCCGAACCACGTCGCAGCCAGCCCACAAACAAAGCAAGCTGGATAGGTGAAAATGTGCTCAAGTCAGTCAGTGCGTGATTTTGACTCAAGTCACGCGGGGTTCTCAATCGGGAGCGAAGCGGAAATGTCGCGCGGCACGCCATCCTTCCAGTTTGAGACCCAGACCTTATTTGAAACCCAAACGACTCGCGCTAACGCCCATGCGCTGCCTGACATAGCGCACGCGAATTCCTCCATTCTATGCATATAAATTGTGGTGAAAATGACTATCCCAGCTATAAATACACACTGAGCAGCCGATCGTAATATTAAGCGACGTTTTCAAAACAAGCGACGGGAGCACGCTCCCTGCCAGCAGCTGGCGTCTAAAGATCGCCGGATAACAGTTTCACAGCAAGGGCAGGGGGCCAAGGCGTTCGGAAATAGCCATCAGCCGGATAGCATGCCAGCCTCTATTTCAACGATCCACATCCTGGAGGCCAAACCATTACAAATTCAGGCTGCGCAAACGCACGCGAGGCAAGCTTGTCAGTTTCACTCGCCCAGAATTCATGAATAATTCGCCATTGGGGTGGTTCGATAACCTGGACTCGTCGCCGCGCTATGCGAGCACGAAAATGATACGGCAATTTGGGTTATTTCACGACGCATGCAGCTCGTTTGGTCCGGTAGCATCACATATTTACCGGTGGCGGAGGAAGCGAAACATCAGTATAGCGTTCAGGCCTGAACTCACGATCCGGCGGCGCGGGAAGCGTGGAGCGTTGCCATAATACAGCCCCTCCTGATGCATTGCATGAAGGGGCCGTGCTTTTCAGCATAATGACTTATCATGCCACTCACGAACTATCCAATTTAACTTGCGTTAGGTATTTTATCGCCTGCAGAAGATAAATGCGCAGCTCGACGAGGCATTTATATGGGGGTCCCTATCTGACGCAGAATTGAAGCAGCCGATTTTCCAAGTTTGTTTCAAATGTAGAAAGTTGCGAAATCTTGTCCTGGTTCATACCGGTTCTATCTGTTTGCCAGCCATTTGCTCTTTACGCTGTGATGTTTCCACCCTGTTTGGGCTATAAGGCAGACCCTGTGGAAGCCTGCCATGCGGCAATATTCAGTTAAGGTCATGGTCATGGTTCAGGTTCAACAGTTTAGGTCATGTAGCGTTAAGGCAACGCTCACACCTGTACCAGTACAATCTGACTGTTAATAAAACGTCCAGACTGCCCAAAGCGGTGATTCAATGTCCGGAAAACGTTCAGACTAACACTAAACAGCAAAACCCAGCGAGAGAACAGCAAAAACAGCGGGAGCTCCTGGAACACGGCCCAAAACAGTTTCAGAACGCTTGCCTTCCTGAACAGACCATCCCGTCTTCGCAATGAAATGCGCTCGCAATTTCGGCTCCCCTCTCACCATTTCCCGCGCGCACTCCTGGCACCACGCCGGACGTAGCAGCAGCGAGAAACACAGCTGGCGCCTGGGCGGGGCGAATCAAAACGAAGGGAGACGGCGGCAGCAGTGGGCTGGTGACGCCGCCGTCCGCCGAGGCCCCACTGCCGCCGCCAGCTCCGCAGCGTGACAGGCCGGAGGCGGGGGCCAGAGTCCACGGCCGGCGAGCTCGCTTGACGTGGAATTTGCCCAGAATTTGCCCAGAAACCCATCTCACGACGCCCATAACAAGCGGATCAAGCGCAACTGGCCCGCTGCGCTGAAAGATCGGCACAGAGCTGCAGGCAGAAGTCGGCTTGTCTGCAGGTTTCAAGTTGGATGACTTTCAAGTTTATATCGAGCATGCGTTCGCGTGCAAGGAGCCTTTTTTCTTTTTACTTTTTGGCCGACACACGCACACACACCTGGACGAGCGAATACTCATACTCATACTCAACATACTGATACTCAACATACTCAGGAAGAGGTAGAATCCCTCCACCGAGATTTTTCACCATGGAGCGGGAGGAAGCCCCACGCAGCTCCCCATCAGCCACGGCTACATCGCCCGCCCAACATTGACACATGAGACACGATGCAGTAGCTTCCGTCGGCGTTGGCGCATCTCCAAAAGCTTGTTGAACGCATCAGCGACGGAAGCGGGTGTTGCTTCTTGGCGCGTGCCACGGCCAGAATTCACACCGGTACAATTCACAATTCCCAGCACGATGGTCGATGCTGGTACGTCAGCAGCATCGATTACCCAAACTAAAGTTCACAGAGTTCAGAGCTGAACCGCTGTAGGCCCGACTGAATGTCAACCTGTTGACCTTAATTCATTCAACCGTTACGTAGCTATAGCTGGCTGAATCCGCGCCCGGACACAGACGCCGAATATACCGCTTCTAGAACGATTCCAGGTACCTGGTAGTGCATGTCAATACGTCGAAGCTTTTTGGGCTAAGAACTTCTGTTCTTGAACTGTTACTGTTAACTAATTTCAGACCAACCCGATCCACGCCGACAGAGATTCACTGCAATTGGCGTTGGCAGAGAGGACAACGTGTGCCTGCAGATGTGACGTCTAAACATACGGCGCGATGCCGAGCAGGTCCGGAAGGGGCCAGTTTGGTTGATCGCTGGCCCGGCAGAGCCAGACGTGCCAACTCCAGGCCAAATGACGCCCGGAGCCGGTGACCAATGGGGCAGCGCGTCAGCCGACCGCAGCAGCACGGAACGCGAGCCGGTACCGTGACCCCTGACCTCCGCCGCCGCCGGCTGTCACGTGCAGAGCGTCTGGCGCGCGTCCGCCGCCGCGCGCGTGGCCACCAGAGGCAGACATGGAGGGGTACTGCTGAGCACGAGAGACACTCAAAAGGACAGAGGCTGGCGGCCAGGTTTACTTTCAACAAGCTTACGTTATACGACCGTCGTCGCATTCCAAGATAGCCCACGTTGTCAGGGCAGCGGACGGACACCACAAGCCTCGGCGCCGCGAGTAGCCGCCGGCGTCTCCGGGCCCGATGCTGCCGGCCTGCCCAACGCTCCACGATAAGTGCCGCTGATGATGAGTGACTGCGAACGTGATCCGTCCCACAAACCAGTCGGATAACGGCTACCAGGAGTCATGGTCGACGGTCGTCGCGGCAGGGGTCGCGCGCTGCGCATGTGCGCCAGTCGGCGCCTTCCCACCAGGCGTCCGAGCTGGAAGCTGGGCGGTGATTACACGCGGGTGCCCACCGTTTGGTGACAGTTGCATCTGGTCGGATACATCTAGTGCCTCACGGTTACAAGTAGTCCGTCAAAGTGATGCCGCCCGTGATAGCTGTATAGCTCCCAAAATGACGGAATGCTCGAGTTCTACTGAGGGATAGTGAAGCCAGTTCCGAACGCGTCCATCGCGTGCAAGGCCTTAACCTTTGATCCCGCAAACTTGCTGCCACGCCTCTGCCACAACAGTGGAAGGGTTCCTGAATAATCAATTGCCTTCTCTGCGGCGGCGCCCGGCGCGGGCTGACGGTGCCATGCGACGGGCGTCGCCGGAGCCAAACTGCTGATGAAACCACGCGTCGGCCGCGGCGGGCGTCCCGCACGGAACGCGGCAGCGTCAACGGCACGCGACCACAGCTGGGCGGTGGCTGGCGGGTGCGCTCGGGGGCGGTGGTGGGGCCGGCGCCGCCCGTCGCGCCGCAGCCGACGGCGGCCGACGCGCCCACCGAGCCGCCGGCCCATCCTAGAGTCAGCAAATATTCAGGACGCGACGCTCAGTGAGGCGACAGGACGGCCCGGACCCAGGGTGCAAAGGTCGGTCTGAGGGTGCTGGAGACGGCGGCTGCTGGAGGGTGGAGGTTGGATGGTCGGAGAGTGCTGGAGAAGGCGGCTGCTGGAGGGTGGGGGTGGGACGGTCGGACGGTGCTGGAGACGGCGGCTGCTGGATGGTGGGGGTGGGACGGTGGACGGTGCTGGAGACGGCGGCCCTTGGAGGGTGGAGGTCCGATGGTCGGAGCGTGCTGGAGACGGCGGCTGCTGGAGGGTGGGCGTGGGACGGTCGACGGTGCTGGAGACGGCGGCCGTTGGAGGGTGGAGATCCGATGGTCGGAGAGTGCTGGAGAGGGTGGCTGTTGGAGGAAGAAGATCGGACGGTTGGAGGATGCAGGCGACGGTGGCGGCCGCCGCGGCGAGAGGAAAACGGCGGCCACTGTTACGCCACCGCCGCCCGGCCGTGCGTGGCGCTGTTGTGACGTGGAGCACGCCGCGTGATCGCCCACTCCCCTCGCCCGGCGGGTGCACCGTCAACACACTGAGCCGCGCACAAACAGGCTGTTTGGACCTGTCGGCTGGCACGCCGGCCGCAGCGTGAGTGTTCATCGGGTAAGGCGGCGGCCAGGCCCGCTTGTCGACCGCCGGCGCGCGAGGCGCCACTGCTGCCGAACTTCTTTGTTCTGCTGTCGATTCGCGCCAAAACCGACCTATCGGCCACAGATTGCGGTCGAATTGTCATCACGCAACACAAATGCGGTAAAATGATCGATGAAAGATAGCAAATTTTTGCCGCGATTGCGCGGATGCATTTTTCATACATCAATTTCCGTTCAAAGACCTGTCTTCCCATCGATCGAGCCTATCTTTCGCTGCTTGGCACGAAAGCCTCTGAGCTCGATGGCACTGGTTCGCGTGGACAGACCCTAAGGTCAATCACAGGTCATCCGTGTCAGCGAACACCCGACTGCCAGCTGACCAGGGTGGAGACACATCGCAGTCGGCCCTCGTCTTACCACGCGTCGCGGACCCTTCCCGGCCAGTTCAAAGATCATCCCACCAGCGACCACCATTATCATAATCGGAAGTAATTGGTTGCAACCAAGCAAACAATTATCCCCAAATGCGCACATTAAGTTGATTTACCACATGCACCACGGCTGGGTAACAGAGGCTACGTAAAAGGCTGCCTCGCGCCCCGTCGCCGGGCGGGTAGTGGATGCACCGAGGCGGGGGACACGACAAGGCCCACTACAGACCGGTACCGCAACAGGGGGAAGTGTTCAGTAGGATATGTCACTCAAGGGAGTAGCAGAAGAGGTGACTGACGCCTGCCTGTCCGCGCCTGACGCCTGCGAACGACAGATCAGTGATAAACCGAAACAGCAGGTGGGCGTACTGCTTCGGTAATGGGCGAATTCACTTAGCTGGTGAATTTGGGAACAAGTTGGGGAGGGAGTTTTGTGCTGTGCCATGATTCGGACTGATACCTCAATATTGTATGTGCATTCACTGCGCACCCAGAATGCTCTATTCCACGCGTTCGCTGCATGATACGTTGTTTCCCGTTACCATTTTCGTGATCTTTCAGACTTTCCTAACTGCGCATGCGTGACCTCATCATATTTGTTCTCACGTACTGCGCATGTGTTCTACCCATGGACACTGCAAATGATGCTGTTTGTAATGTATGACGTCAATACACGCCTTTTCCAACTGCGCATGCGTGACCTTATCATGTTTGTCCTTACGCACTGCGCCTGTGTCCTACCCATGGACACTGCAAATGATGCTGTTTGTAACGTATGACGTAAAGATACGCCTTCTTCTCCCACCCGTCGCTGACCGTCGGTTTCGACAACATGCTAAAGGCATCGCGATCTCTTAATGGCGCAGTCGCGCACGGAAATCAATCGATTTAAAGAGAAAAGTACAAACTGGCAATGGGGTGGCCCAGTGACAGCGTGGGGGCGGGAGGGGGAGGGGACATACCACGCACGCCGCATTTAACGCTGGCTGTCAGAAGGCCCATCCACTGTTACTCGGCCAGCGACGCCTCTGAGCCGCTGGCCCACCACATGCGCAGCTGACTGCCCGAGCAACAGCCAGCTGCTGTCAACGGTTCGGCAGCTGGCACGAGCTCAGGTAGCTGCGTCAGCAGCGTAAGCTGAGCTCAGCTGGCGCCACACCACACAAGCAGGCTGCTCCTCCAAGCCGCGGTGCGACGAGCACCGGCAGTGACCAGCAGCACAGGTATCCTGTACCGGCCAGCACCGACAGGGACCAGCAGCGCCGTCCGCCTCTCACCCGCCATCGGTGCCACACCCGGCACGCGGCGCGAGGTCTCAGCTGTCGCGGGAGCCACTCCAACTGTCCGGCGGGCACGCCAACTGTCCGGCGGGCACGCCCGCGGTACCGGCCGCATGCCGCGGCTGTCCGACGGGCCGCGCCGCCACGCCGTCTGCGGCCGAACATAACCGGCTGTCTGACGGCACACTGTCTGGCGGAACGCTCCCCAGCAGCCGCGGCCGCGGCCGGTACCGCTCCGTCTCCGGCGGGCCCCTGTCCAGCGTCAGACGCGGCTAAATATACCGGGGAGGGGCAGCTGCTGGGGCCAGCGGCGCGCCTGCAGCCCCGCCCGCCACCTCTGTACGCCCGGCGGGCCCCGGCCGACCCGTACCCCACCCAGGCCCCGGACCGCCGGCCGGCCCGAGCGACCCTGCTGTCGACGCCGCCGTCGCCGCCGGCCGCACGGCGCTGGCGCTGGCACGCCCCGGCGGAAATTATGGATTCAGCGCGGCAGCGGGCGAACGCGCCACAGATGTGGCCGCCGATATACGGCCGCCCGTGCGGACAGCGGCCTCTTCGGCTCGCCGTCACCGCGCCGCACGCGCCGGTCGCTGTGCCGTTACACTGCGGCTGGAGCGGGCCGAGCCGCAGACGTCGGCCAGGACCGCAGCGGCGCTTGCATATCGGGTGGCAAGGTCCGCAACAGGTGCACTGCAGCGGCTACTGAGACTTGTTTTGAATTACGACGCGGGTTCGTGAATGCGAAACACGTTGATGCATGTGAAGTTACTGCACAGTGGTTAGTTATTGAGGCCTGCATGATGGTCGCGCACATCTAGCAACTACCAAGAATATCTCGCACTGGAATTCACACCAGCTCATAACCGTAGTTAAATTTAACGTGCCCCGGCGGAATTCACAGCTGACGGCGATTCCGCGCCGTTGGCCAGAAGGCAGCTATACATTCGAGTCTTTTTGAATTACGACTCACGTCAAACGCGCTGGCAATCTGTTTCGTATTCTTACCCAGGAGGTATTTCGCATCAATAATGCACGAGCTCAGCCACTTGGCTGCCACCTTAAACTTTGCTATCTGCATGTACCATAGCTCAGCTTGTTGAAAGGCAACTTCATCTCTGTCAAGCCAAGCCCTCCGGAAGTCACAGAGTCTGGATATAAAATATCAAACAGATTTGTTTTGACTGGATCGTGTGATAAGCACCGCCCGACGACACGGTTCCGCGGTGCTCAGAAGGGCGCTCCGCTGCGCCAGATCCGCAAGCTGATTCAGATAAATTCGCAGTGGCTAAACAGATGTCAGTGCCAACGTGACATCAAAGAGGCTCGTCCAGCCCGGCTGGCATGAAGGACAGACCTGCTATCAACCAAGCCTTGCGCGCGCATCTCCAAAGGCAAACAGAAGGGGAGGAGCGGGCAGGGAGAAAAACATACCCTTTCGTTTTGGGATACAAGCTCTTATTCTCTTTTCAGAGTACGTAGTCTCATGCTCTGTTCACAACGAGCATTTATATGCATAAATTCATCCGATTTCCTTTCACCGACATTAGGAAACAAACGCCGACATTCCGTCAGAGACGTCAGTGACGACAGCGGCCCACACTATGCACACGCTGCCACACACCTGACTTACGCACGCATCCCCAGTCCGCCCATACAGCAGCACAGCACCCGGCGCTCTCGGACGGCGGCGGCGACGGCGGCGGCGGCGGCCCCGTGCTTGGCGGCGGTGCGAGACTGGAGCCGCCGGCCTGCAGCCACGACCTCGCGCGCCGCCCGGCCGGCTGTCCTTATTCGGTCGCCGCCGGCCCGCCCCGCCGCCGGCCGAGATCTCATCGGGCCGCGGCCCGGCGGACGCCAGGCGCAGCGCCCCACCACGGGATGGGAACAGGCGCCGCCGAAGGACGGGCGAGGACAGGTGCCAGCAGGGGGGGGGGGGGGTGACGAAGACAGGCAAGGAGACAGGACGGGGCAGGTGCCCGGAGCTGGAATACAGACAGTGATTGAGAGAGGACGAAGAACACAGGTGCCGTCACAGGACGGGACGAGGACAGGTACCTGGGGAGGGACGGGCGAGGGCAAATCCGGGGGGGGGGGGACGAGGCAAAGGCAGGTGAGGACGAGTACATGGGGAGACAGGATGAGACAGGTCCCCGGAGATGGAATACGGACAGTGATTGAGAGAGGACGAGGAACACAGGTGCCGTCAGAGGACGGGACGAGGACAGGTGTCAGGGACAGAGAAGGGAGAGAACAGGTACCAGGGGGGGGGGGGGGCGAAGACAAGTGAGAACGGGCAAATGAGGAGAAGGGCGGGACGAGGACAGGTGAAGACGGGCACATGAGGAACCCGGACGAAGCAGGTGGTGCCCGGGGATGAAACACGGAAAGGTTTCGAAAGAGGACGGGATAAAGATGGGTTAAGACAAATCATCGTGGGAGGAAGGTTCGAGGATAGTTGATAGATAGAATGTTAGATAGATAGATAGAAGATAGATAAACAGAATGACAGAAGATAGTTGTGAGGGAAGTCATGGCCTCCAAGATATGCAAAACACTGACAAATATCAGAAGAGTTGAGTTGTCTGTCTATGCCTGTGAAGTCTGTTTGCGTCTGCGACTGTCGTGAAGATTGGGAAAGCGTTGTAACCGCTCCCGTGAGAGGAATTACAAAGCAACACAGCAGCACTGGCGCGGCTACCGAACGGCTGCTAACCACATCGATTTCGTAGAATCGGCCAAACCTTCCGCAAACGCGAGCGAAACTATCGTTCGGCGGCGCAATCTGATAACGCACTGAGTACGCACAACAGATAAAAGAGTGTCCGTCTTGAGACCTGCTTAAGTGCTCTGTGGACCCTTCCGTGGACCCGTCCTCTGCGTCTGTCCGCGCGCGCCGCATCCTGCGACGAAGAACGCATTTTGCAAATCTGTTTTGCGACGAACAAAGCCGCTCGCAGCGTCTCGACGGGCTTCGAGTGCCCACGGATACCAATGCAAGCACGAGCGACAGACAGAAGGCGCGCCTGCAGGCCTGAGCACACGTAATACGGATGGTAGAGGCTTCTGTGACGGGATTGAGGCACAGTGACGTTCCCGAGCCGGCACGGGCAGTGCATTGTGCTGTTCGCGCCACCAGCAACGGTAAAACAAAAGTGTGCACAAATATGAGTGGTCGTCCATGTGAGCATCCTGGTTCACGGGAATCGTGAACTGAGTGTTTGCGGCTGCTCCGACACCACGTGAGTGTGACTCCGGTGACTGCAACTTTCTAATCAAGTTTTTAGTGACTTTCCATTCAAACGATGCAATCATGCAGACTCTCTCCACCCTCCACATGCATTAAAAAGTCTAAAACAAATATACTGCCAGGATGTGGCAGCAACAAATCATGAGATACGAATCACCAGCAACATTGTTTGCAACCGTTCACGGAGACGCCTTCTCTAACACCTCACGAAAAGCCGACCGAGCCACCAAAGATGTAACCGCCGCACTCCAGGTTCCAAGGCTGCCCGACTCATGTACCCCTCCCCTTCCTTGAATAGTTTGGCTGTGTCGACTGTTCCTAACTTAAGACACTGACGCCATGTGCTGTTTACCATCTCACGGCGAAGAACGACGCGACACCTTCGGGCGCCAGTGACCACAGAAGCTGGTCGTCAAGATGAGCACTGTGAGCCCGGCATTGTACCGCCTGCGCCCGACCTGGGACGTTCTGAACCCCGGGCAATCTGAAGCGTCGTATCAAAACTCAATGGCCGGTACACTATCGTTTTCAGGGACTGAACGAGCGCTTGTCGTTCCGGCACTTGAGACGGTAGACTGGTGGCTGGAGTCTTCGTGAGTGCCATCACTGCTACCGGAACGATCAGCACCACCGCAGGACAGAGCAAAACGCATTAATGTACAGGTCACCGTTCTGTTACCGGCCCCAATGGCGACAAACGAGGGACTTTAAATCGGCTCTGTGTCGCTCCCAACAGCGCGAGGTACAGGAGCGGCCGCCTCCGACAGTGGCCTGTCAGACTGTCAGCTGTGTGTCACTCCCAACAGCACAGGCGCACATGGTCAGCCGAGCCGCTCGCCCAGTAGGTCACAAATTAAATCACACGCCGGAGCAGCAATACTCGAAAGCGCGCCCTCCCTCTGTCCTCTCAGCACTTCCTTACCGCATTGTCCACTCTGAGAAAACAAGTGCAGCGCCTGCTGAAGACACTATCTTCTGAGCGGAAGGCACGGCCGGTGAGCTCTCCCGCGTGACATCCTGGCCGGTGCTCCCTGCTGCCAGACCCGTTCTGCAGATGAGCGCTGTCTTACGACGTGGCCTGTGCCCTATGGTCTGTTGTCGAGAGCTTGACAGACACCGATATCGCGGAATTAAGTGCTCGTCTTGCTGCAATATTTTACAGATGGCCTTCGTGACCTCGGCCCGCTTCAGATGCAAGGCTTCAATCATGTCGTGATAAAACTGGCGAAATGGGCGCATGATGTGCTCTATATTTGTGTGCCGGGAACGCTGGCCGCACCTGCTCTGCACCTCCTGACCCGCGCCCTGGTGGGCCTCCTCGGAACTACAAGGTCTGCCGCCCGCTTTCTGCACAGGAGAGTGCGGGACAGCAGGGCGCAATGTAACGGCATGGAGCATGCGTCCAGCATGAGGCCGGCACACCCAATTCACTGCTGACAGCGCCACTTAAAAAACGTCGCATTAATGGCATTGGTAAGACGTCATACCGCCATGTAAGCCCTCCAGCGTGGTTCTTACTAACAAAAGCGTAATTTTTCAACATCCATCTTGGGTACGGGACTGCACCAGCACACCGTGTCTAGCAGAAAGCGAGCGTCGGGCGGTAAGCCCCAGGCGGGGCCGCGTCCCCGCGGCGTGAGCGCGGCTGCCGTGCCTGAGCCAGGGCTTCGCCACGGCGCCATCCCAGGCCCGACCGTGCTGCGGACCACTGACGGCTCCCAGTCCGGCGCGGGCAGCGAGGTATGCGGCGTCACGGCCGGCGGGACGGCGCAGGCGCTGACGACACTGGAGCCGACCCCGGCGCCAGGCGGCAGCCGGCCGGCTCCGCCCGGCTGGGCGGGACGGGGACGGGGCCACCCCACACCGGTCAGGTCTGCCCCTCCTGCTAGGTCCGACTCGGCTCCTTCCCACGAGGAGGACAGGCTAGATCAGGCGAGGTCGATTCGGCTGAACTCGTCTCGACTATCCACCCTCTCTCAACGTACGCCGGCGCCGGCGCCGGCTCCGGCTCCGGCTCCGGCTCCGGCCCCGTCCCCGGCTCTGGCTCCAGCTCCGGCTCCGGCTCCGTCTCCGGCCCCGGCTCTGACCCCGGCCCCAGCCCCGGCTCCGGCTCCAGCTCCAGCTCCGGCTCCAGCTCCGGCTTCGGCTCCGTCTCCGTCTCCGGCTCCGGCTCTGACCCCGGCCCCAGCCCCGGCTCCGGCTCCAGTCCGGCTCCGTCTCCGTCTCCGGCTCCGGCTCCGGCTCCGGCTCCGGCTCCGGCTCCGGCTCCGGCCCCGGCCCCGGCCCCGTCTCCGGCCCTGGCTCCAGCGCCGGCTCCGGCTCCGGCTCCGGCTCCGGCTCCGGCTCCGGCTCCGGCTCCGGCTCCGGCTCTGACCCCGGTCCCAGCCCCGGCCCCGGCTGTGGCTCCATTTCAGCTCGCCGTGGGAGAGGCTTCCATACGGGCCGATGGCGGGGCACCCAGAACGAATAGGACGGCCGGCGCAGCACAGAGCGACGGCAGTAATGGTGGGAGCCGGGGCGGTTCCATTAGCCCGTGTACCTCGCGACCGTCGCCCGATCCCATTGTTAAGGGCGACATACAATTCATCACCGCCACACCTAAACCGAGCCGCGGCGAACATGGTTCTCAGCCAGGGCCGCCCTCGTAGATTCAGCGCGCTACCAATGTTCACCAATCACAGCTTCACCAATCACAGCTTTACCAATCACAGCTTTATCAATCACAGCTTCACCAATCACAGAGTCACCAATCAAAGCTTCACCAATCACAGTTTCACCAATCAAAGCTTCACCAATCAATCCTATGCCTTCCTTTCAGGAGTCACACACATGCAGCTTTAATCGGTGTATGCACGACCATCGAGTGCAAACATGTGGTCACTGGTTCTCACGGATCCGCCGGGGAGTGGGGCCCTGTCAGGTCACAGTGCATTTGACTGCTCCACACATCGCTCCCCCTCCCTCTCCGACTGCCACTGCGACTGCGACTGCGACTGCGACTGCGACTGCAACTGCGACTGTGACTACGACTGCGACTTAGACTCAGAGTGAGACTCGGCACCGGCGCCGCCCCGCCTGCGACGCGCCGGATGGCGGCGCGCCGCTGCGAGCGCGCGGGCTGTACCCGGCCGCTCGGAGGGCGCCGGGGCCGGCCCGGCTGCTGGCGCGGCGGCCGGCGAGGCCGCATCCGACACCGGCGCCGGACCGGCGGCCGTGTCACATGTCGCGTGTCGGGGCCAGGGCCAGGCTCTGTGTCGGCGCGGGCGCCGATCCGTTTCGGTGTAGGTGTCCACGCCCGAGTGTAGGTCAGCAGTCGGCGTGTGGCAGGACCCGCGTCCATGCTGGCACCCGTCAGGTTGTGGAGTCAGAGCGCGTCCATGTCAGGGGCATCGATGTTTTGTCCCCGTAAGCGTTAGGATCAGGTTCGCTCCCATTATCAGCACGGACATCCGCCCCGGTATTTGGTGGAACAGCGCTGGCGTCAATCACCTGCCAGCGTCCGTGTTACTGTCTGTTGAGGAGACATGTCCACGCGTTACGAAAGGCCCCATGGGGCGTTACTGGACCGCACTATGTATATACACGGCACATCCCTCCACTCCGTCAAAACAAGCGCTCCGGCCGGCTGGGACAAGCGCTCTCAACACCTCACCAACGACGAAATAAATAAACACGGAGTGCGGAGCCACCAGTCACGTGTCACCGCGAGCGACCGTGCAACAACGGCGCCGGCACGTAAACACCAGCGCGGCACCGATACACCACCCGACCGGCCCACAATTGCACCAGACACCACCGCCCCAATCGACCGCGCGTGGTCGGGCGCCCCGTCACTGGCGTTCCGCCGGCCACCAGCTCGGTTAGAATGCGTCGATGAATATTCAGTGGCCGCGCTCCGCACTGTCCGCGGTTACTGCGCTAACGGCTGATCGCTGCGATGGCCCGAGGCGAAGCGGTCGTGGCGCCGGGGCGCAGCGGCCGCCGGCCGCACGAGCGGACGTGCCGGACACCTGCCCGACGCCCAGCCGGGCCGCGGCGGACACGGGTCGGGTCCGCAACCGCGGCGCTGGTTGTTGTGGTTTAGACCACGCTGCCTGCTCAGAGCCGTCCGCGTGGTTAGGCTCCTTGTAGATCTGGCCGCTCTGGGAAAATCCTAAGAATTCGGGGAATCAGGATTTTGTTGATGGTTCTAGGGTCCGATGCCAGTAGCAACAGAGCCGGTGCCCCTCAACGGGCACTTGGCAATCGACAGCCATCACGGCAACGATGGCGACAGGCATCACGTGCACTCACGGCGCACCGTCGGGATCACCGTCCACATCACCGATTACTGATCACTGATCATCGATCACTATCACACTGATCACTATCCAGGCCGCTCTGGGATTGGCACAGGCCCGACGGTGTCCGTAGATGACCGTTCTGGTATGCAGGCGCCGGTCACATGTGGACCGGACACCGCCACTTCAGCAGACCGGACACGGCCGTGTCCGCGGACCGGACACAGTCGTGTCCGCGGACCGGATACGGCCTCTTCAGCAGACCGGACACAGCCGTGTCCGCGGACCGGACACGGCCGCTTCAGCACACCGGATACAGTCGTGTCCACGGCCCGAGCACAGTCGTGTCCGCGGACCAGACACAGTCGTGTCTGCGGACCGGACACGGCCTCTTCAGCAGACCGGACACAGCCGTGTCCGCGGACCGGACACGGCCGCTTCAGCAGACCGGACACAGTCGTGTCCGCGGACTGGACACCGCTGCTTCAGCACACCGGACACAGTCGTGTCCGCGGCCCGGGCGGGCACAGTCGTGTCCGCGGACCGGACACAGTCGCGTCCGCGGCCCGAGCAGTCGTGTCCGCGGACCGGACACAGTCGTGTCTGAGGACCGGACACGGCCGTTTCAGCAGACCGCACACGGCCGTGTCCGCGGAGATTGGTCGGGGTCGCCTGATCCGGCTGTCAGTGTCGCCGGCTGCCCGAGAGATCAGCGAGGACATCCCGTCTGAACGGGCCGATCAGCGACGGCGGCGGCGCGTGAGGGGCAGACCGCCGGCGCCATCGGACCGTCAGACGCCGAGGAGACGTGTTGGACAGGCGTGAGGGACAGACCGCGGGCGCCGCTCGGCTATCGGACGGTACGGAGACGTGTCGGACGGTGGGAAGAGGGGTGCAGGCGTGATGTGTGGGGAGTCCCACTATCGGGAAAGCCTGGTGGGACTGTCCGATACGTCAGGCAGTACAGCAAGGTTGTCACGGGAGGTTTACCAGCCTGTCCGGGCAGGACTGCCCGGGAGGGCCACGTCGGACCTCCGGACGGCTGGGGAAGCTGCTGGACCAGATGTGCTGGGCTGAGTTCTGGGTTCGTTCGCTCTCAAAAATGGCCCCGAACAAAGCCACCGAAGGCTCGACTGCAATGGAAGAAAACTGCGACAAAACGAAGGACTTGGAAAGTGGTTTGGCAACTTTAGTTCCTTGTTGGTGGTTCTCCCCCACGGAAAAAAAATACTCGGCTTAGTAAGCGGAACGACACAAAAGGCCTGTCTCGGCCGGCCGAGGCTGGGCTTGGCAACGCCACGCGCAGGCTAGTGGGCTTCCGCCGTCATGGCAACGGCCAGTGTCACCGAATCCCGGTCCCAGTTCTAGTTCCAGTCCAATTCCCAAATCCCCAGTCCCCGGTCCCCACACCCAGTCAAAGTCACAGTCGCAAACAGAAGTCTAGCTCCAGCGCCAGTCACTGTCCTAGATCTAGTGTCAGCTCCAGTTCCGCTCAGTCACAGTCACAGTCACAGTCACAGTCACAGTCACAGTCACAGTCACAGACACAGACACAGGCACAGACACAGATCCAGCTCCAGCACCAGTCCCTGCTCCGGTTCCAGTTTCAGCTCCAGTTTAACTCCGTCCCAGTCACAGACCCAGTCCTAGACCTAATCCCAGATCCCGTCCCCAGTCACGGCTCCATCTCCAGCAGCAGCGCCAGTGCCCGCCCCAGCTCCAGCCCCAGCAGCAGCACCAGTGCCCACCCCTGCCACAGCTCCAGCCCCAGTCCCGGGAGCCGGCCGTGTCGTCGGCCGCGGACCCGGTGGCTCGACCTCAGCGGCCGCAGCCGACGATGCGCCCGTGTTGACTCGGACACTAATGATGATGGTGATGCATGGCGATGGCATGACAGCCAATCGCGTGCATTATTCGGACACATAACGACCCTATCTCCAGATACGGCCCTGCTGACGGCTGCGTTTGGTCTCAGCAGGCATATCAGCTGAATCGACGGAGCAGCTGAGGCCGGACCATTCGGCAGAGCGCATGCACGCCGCAAGAGAGAAAAATCGCAACGAAATTAGTGGCGAGTTGGAGTAGCCCGGCAATATCGTCGGTCTTAACTGACCCAACCTGACCCAGCCAGACCCGACCTGACCCGACCTGACCGGGCCGGCGGGCGCTGGCGCCGGTTGCGCTCGCTCCTAATCGGATTGACAGCGGAGGCGGCTGATTGGATTGATCGGCTGTGCGGCGCGCGCGGGGCTCGGCCGGACGCGGAGGGGAGGGCCGGGGAGGGGCGGGGAAGGCGCCGCGGGGCCGGCCGCGGGCGTGCCGCGCCCCAAACGCGGCCCCACCCCCGCCGCGCGCCGGGCCAGGTCGATACGACGAGCCAGCCGAGGAGCGGCCCGTGCTGGTGGCGCGGTCGAGGGCGCACGAGTGGTCCTTCGCCCGCACACGAGCGTGGAGCAGCCGCGAGCTGCAATGCCCCTCCCCCCCCCCCCCACACACACACTCACGCGGGACTGGCGAAGCTCGACAGAAGGACCCGACACCGGCGGAGGAATGGAGAAAAACACAGCCGTGCTCCTCATGATGATACAAACGTTGCGCACACTTCAGAAGAAGCCCTAAAAGTACACGCTGATGCGGACAGGGTATTTATTCAGCCCCCCCCCCCCCCGCCCCTCCCCCTCCAAGTCTATCCGGCCTCCAAATCCCGCCACAAAAAGCTATCTGATGACAGCGTAGACCTGCAGAGGATATCTGACTCCGTGCGTATGAGGACATGTGAGTTGATATAGCCCCCCTCCCCCCCCCCCCCACCCACACGCACACGGAACCGAACGTCAGCTGGGGCAGTCAGTGTCTACCGTGCCGGACTTTGATAAGGGGACGGGCAAGCGATCCAGAGTACCGGAGCCGCCCCTGGCGCGGCCGGCATTCCTTCAAGCCAGCCATACCAGGGACGGGCTGCCATAACCGTCGGTGAGATCATTCAGCCACACTTCTCAGTCCCGTGGTGCCGTGATCGCCAGTGACATCATTGAGCCACACTCCTCAGTCTTGTAGTGCTAGGACCGTCAGTGAGGTCATTCAGCCACACTTCTCAATCCCATGGTGCCGTACCGTGAGTGACATCATTCAGCCACACTTCTCAGTCCCGTGGTGCTATACCGTGAGTGACATCATTCAGCCACACTTCTCAGTTCCATGGTGCCGTACCGTGAGTGACATCATTCAGCCACACTTCTCAGTCCAATGGTGCTATACCGTGAGTGACATCATTCAGCCACACTTCTCAGTCCCATGGTGCCATACCGTGAGTGACATCATTCAGCCACACTTCTCATCCCCGCGGTAGTCATCGTCAGCACCAAAGCGGCTGTTACTTTGACCTTCAGTTCCGTACACGACGATCGGTGCGAACGGCCACATCTGGTCCATCCACATGTACTTGGAAAGCGTCACCAGCTCGACAAGTAAATCCCGCCGAACGGACCTTCGACCGGCGAGGCCGTTCCCAAACGTTCTCCGATAGGACTGACTGAGAACGGTGTCGTGAGAGACAACACATCTGAAGTAGCGCGTCCCACTGCGAGGAGAGTGACCGCGGGTCATTCGTGGCCGGCTCGGTACTCGGCAGCTTCGGCGGTCGGCAGGCTCGGGTGTACGGTGGTAAGGCGCCACACCAGGCGGCACCTAAGCCCCCACACGTCCCCGGGTTAGCCAGCAGATCCCCGCCAGCAGGGCCAGCCCGGGGTCAGGCCTGCAGCTCCCCCCCCCCCCCCCCCACGTCCGGACGGCGACGGCCCGCCGGAGCGCGGAATGTCCGCGTCCGCGCGGCCGGGCGCTTGGACGGCGTCGAAGCCGGCGCGTCGCTGCAGCCGGCGCGGACCGAGCGTCAGCGCGCGGCGCCGCAGCGGCCGGCGCGACGGCAGTCAGCCGCCACTACCGAGTGATGGACGCGACCGCGCCGGTGCCCTACGGCCGGCCGAGCCATTGGCGCTAATTAAGGCGGCCACGCCTCGAGCCGCGCCACGGCCGCGGCCCGCTCACAGCCGACAGATTGGGCCCCTCCGCGGCCCAGGCTCGGCCGCCGGCGCGGGCCGCGACCAATGGCGATGAATGGTCCGTGCCGGCGCGGTCGGGCGCGCGGGAGCGCTCGGCGGGCGACGCAGGTGGCGCAGATGGGCGCCGGTGCTGGGAATCGGCGCGGGCTTCACTGGCGCGCGGCGTGAGCTGACGTCTAGATTGGCGCACGTGGAGGTCGTGAAGGAACCACCGCTGTTCGAAACTGGGCGCGGAATGTCCGGCACGTGTGACCTCAAATCCAGAGCACTGCGAAGTTCTGTAACAAAAATGAAGATACTGTGCCTGTGAAACGCGGCATAATTTCTGACTCGCGTTGGTATCTGAATTGCTAATTGGTGCATGCCTTAATTAATCATTAGTATCTGAATTACGGTGCGGCTCGAGAAGCGATCGTATGCATTAAACTGGGCAGACAATAACAACCCAGCGACGAGTTGGCCAATACCAGGCTCCGTAGACGGCGCGCGCTGCTGGTCGGTCCGTTACTTCGAACAAGACCCATGTCGGATTTCACTCATCAGCCCGCTGGCGGGGGGTCTCGCGGTCCGCACCGGGCCTCCCACTGGCCGCCTGCGGACCACCGGCCCCCGCCGCGTGCCGGGCCGACGAGGCACAGCGCCGAGCAGCCGGGGCCGGCCGATCTGTTCAGCTCCCGGCGAGCGGGAGTGTTCACAGCTGGAGCTGAGTGAAGCTGCCGCTCTCGGCTGGCGGCCACGCCGGGCACTAAGCCGGAGGCCAACGGAGAGTTCAGTTCAACGGAGAGCCCCATGGAGAGGTCCGCAGAGAGCCCCACGGAGAGCCCCACGGAGAGTCCACGAGGCACAGCGCCGAGCAGCCGGGGCCGGCCGATCTGTTCAGCTCCCGGTGAGCGGGAGTGTTCACAGCTGGAGCTGAGTGAAGCTGCCGCTCTCGGCTGGCGGCCACGCCGGGCACTAAGCTGGAGGCCAACGGAGAGTTCAGTCCAACGGAGAGCCCCATGGAGAGGTCCGCGGAGAGGCCCGCGGTGAGTCCCACGGAGAGTCCAGTTCGAGGGCAGCGTTACGGCACCGGGCACGGCATTATTATGGTGAGAGACAGCTGGGCGCAGAGTGACGTCACGGGGGGCAACTCCTTAGGTTACCGCAGCAGGGCCGCTTGTGCGACAGCTGGTCTTACGCGACAGCAACACTGCAGAAGTGCAGCGACAGCAACGCCGTCGAGCCCGGCTCCTTCCCAGCACCAGGAATCCCAGCAGCGCGCACAATGAGAAGGCTTGGGACCGGCCGGGGACCGGCTCCCTCCTAGCACCAGGTACTCCAGCAGCGCGCCCAGTGAGAGGGCTTGGGACCGGCCGGAGACCGACTCTTTCCCAGCACCAGGGACCCCAGCAGCGCGCCCGGTGAGAAGGCTTGGGACCGGCCGGGGACCGGCCCTCTCCCAGCACCAGGGACCCCAGTAGCGCGCCCGGTGAGAAGGCTCGGGACCGGCCGGGGACCGGGTCTCTCCCAGCACCAGGGACCCCAGCAGCGCGCCCGGTGAGAAGGCTCGGGACCGGCCGGGGACCGGGTCTCTCCCAGCACCAGGGACCCCAGTAGCGCGCCCGGTGAGAAGGCTTGGGACCGGCCGGGACGTGCTGTCCATGCCGCCGGCCGGGTCAAGTGCTGACGCCGGCCACGGGACCGGCCAGCAGGCACCGCCTGTCAGCCAGCGCCCGACCGAGCTGGCCCGTCACGGGAGCGGTGCAGGTGACAAGACACGCACGGTACGGCACGGCACGGGACGGCACGGCACGGCACGGCACAGCGTCGCTGGGCCTCATCGGCGACCGCAGCAGAGTGCCACTCGGGCCAGGGAATGCGAAAGCAGTGAGCCCATCACTGGGGGACTGAAGCCGACAGGTCAGACAGAAGGGTCGCGTCCGGAGACCCCCGACTCGCCGGGTGGCACGACTTGCGACCTTGACCTGCGCGCACTTCAAGGTCGCAGGCCGTGGCTCCGGGCTGACCAGGCTGACCAGGCTCAGGTCGTGAACTTAGCGACTGGTTGGGGCGCTGAGTACTGCCACTGCACTCCCGGCGGTAGACGCCTTGCGGCTCTGTGGCAGCAACGAAAATGGCATTTATTGCTCGGTCGCCGTCTGTGCATTTACAGCTGGTGCTACCCTACCTCGGCATTCAAAAGTTCATTTCACGGAAGTGCCGATGAATACGTTTTAGTGAGCACACCACCGCATATCTATTATTCATATAGCCCACGCTACGCTCCACCGCATTATGAATTGCGTGCCGCCATAACTGCGTTACCACATGCATGGCGGCGTTTCTGACACTCTGCAAATCGGGCGCCCTTTACCGGCGCGGTATTTAGAGGCCCGCCGCTGCAACAGCGACGCTCCCGGGCGACACCGCGTCGGTCCCTGACAGGTGACCATTGGTGTGACTCAGCCCGCGCGGGCAGCTGAACACCGACACTTGATTCGTGACGTCACCTGCCGCTGGTGAAGGACCGCGTCCGTCAACGCCGTCCCGCCAACCCACGCCAACCGTCAACGTCAACGCCGCTCCGTCAACCGACGCCAACTGTGAAGGCTTTGAGCCAGGCTGCCGCAGACAATGGGCTGCTGAGCCAAACGACAAACCACGCTGGCTTCAGATCAAAGTTCCTCATTACTTCACATATTTCGGAACCGACCGCCAATGGGATCGTCACGCGACTCGCCCCCCCCCCCCCTCCCCCCGTGCATTACGCGGTCGGAGAACGTAGTACCAAGCACGCGACCGAGCTCGCACTCACGGTAATAGCAACACGAGGTAAAGCCAAGCCGAAGCTACAACACCAGCCCTGTTTGGGTGACGATGGTCTGTGCGTCATCTGACGCTTCCGAAGGACTATTTTGCGTTTTATGGATGCCCAAGTGCGCTATGTACCGTTAAGTTATAATGCCCGGCTTATACGTGTATATATATATATATATATATATATATATATATATATATATATATATATATATAATAGATATCGTATGAAGTATGAAATGCGATATGTCATCCAAGCTCCTAAATTCGACAAATCTGCACACAACGTCATCAGCCCATTTTCTACCAACCGCACATCCTGTCAATATATCTTCTGGTCAGCATGTTGTATCCACGTAGCGGGGGGGGGGGAGGGCTCATAACATGTTCCGGGGGGGGGGGGGACATACATATTTACGACGCGTTTCTTATCACGTAACGCATAGGCCTAATGCTAGCTGTTTCTCCAGTCCCCGGGCCACGCACTACATATCTCCGAGGCGGCGGCCGCTGACCGCGTGTTTCAGCGATCTCTGGCGGCACCGGCCCAGAGCGCCCCCGATGCGCCGGCGCCCGTCTGCGGGGGTGCTGCTGGTCCCGGTCCCGGTCGCCGCACCGCCTCCGAGTTGTCGCACACTGCCGGCGGCGGCGGCGGCGGCGGAGCGGCCACGAGCGCCACTGTCGGAGCGGTAACGGCAACAACGCGCCGGCAGACAGGGCCGGGTGTCTGTTGGGCGCACGGCCGACGGACAGGGCGGAAGGCGGGGCTATTACGTGGCGACGTTCGCAAGACATCACAACAGTGGGATGCATCACGCCACGCGCAACAAGCGAAATGGTAGGACGCGAGAGAGCTGCCAACAGTCACCACGCGGAAGGCACCCATCTGTGCGCCAGCAGATACGGTCTGAGGCTCGGGGGCGACATCCAGGGCCGGTCTCAGCGCCGGCCCTGGCCTGCCAGCGGGGCGCACAGGACCTCGGCGGCTGCCGAACGCCAGGACAGGTTCGACCGCACCGAACCGGTTACACCGCCCCCTCCCTCTCACAAACTGGCCTAGCACACAGGCTGGTGACATAGCCTGGAATAGTACGGCCAACCACGTGCTGAAGAATTGAGCACCGCGTCATAAATTCATCATTCTTCTTCACCAAAGCCACCTGCCGTCGGGTCCGGGACGAACAACGTCAAGAATCAGGAGTTCCCACGGGTAGTAAGCATTGCAATTGTGTATGAGCCCTTCTAACGACAGCAATGACCCAGGCAGTAAAAGCCTGCGTCGATATTTATGAGACGGGCTGTACGGTCGCCGTGGAAGCGATGACCGGATCCGCGCACAACTGTCACGTAACGCCGCAGGTCCGCCCCGGCGGTCGCGGAGAGCGGCGACCGTGGGGGGGAGGGGGGGGGGGGGGGGGGGCTGGGGCGGGCCGTCGCCCAGGAAGACGTGAACAGCCGGTTCAGAACTGGACGCAAACCTTAGGGCAAAAGATAGCAGCCACGGGAAATAAGATGGACATATGCAGAGAACAATCGCCCTTCAACGCGGGTAGCGTTGACCGCACCAACACAGCAAAAAACCACAAACCGGGCAGAGCAGAAATCACGTGCCAGCCCATTGGTCATGAGCTGGCACGTTCGCCGCTGGCGTTCAATCAAGGCCGTTGCAATCACTTACCATCCACCCGTGCTTCGGCCAGAGGACATCTGACGCCCCCGCGCGGGGAACAGGACCCCACTCACAGGGCCCGGCGGTGGCAAGAGCACATCTGACGCCCCCGCGCGGGGAACAGGACCACACCCACAGGACCCGGCGGTGGCAAGAGCACATCTGACGCCCCGCGCGGGGAACAGGACCGCACTCACAGGACCCGGCGTTGGCCAGAGGACATCTGACGCCCCCGCGCGGGGAACAGGGCCGCACTCACAGGACCCGGCGGTGGCAAGAGCACATCTGACGCCCCGCGCGGGGGACAGGACCACACTCACAGGACCCGGCGAATGCCCGCTGGCAATCCCGACGGCCAAGCCGGGAGGTCAGCAGAAGACCGCGTGCGAACGGAATGCTTATACCGCGACAGCTCTCCAGGGCGCGCACAGAACAAGGCATCAGTGTGGGATGGAGAACGGCAGGCGACGTGATGAGTTAAGGCGCAGAAGCGATAGCCAAGGCGGAAGAGGCAACGCACAGCCATCACTTTTGTAGAACAAAACGGCCCTTAGTTTTGGGTCCAAACCACTCACAGACTCATAGCGAATAACGGAGAAATATGAGCTAAAATAAATGAAAACGAAGCTTGATAGACCTAGCCGCCCGAAATAATGCAGAATCGCTCATTTGGGACGCGAAACGCACCGTCGTCACTAAATATACATTCCCACAAGCGTAGGCACGCAAAATGGAGACCTTAAGACGACATGTCGTGGCAATGGAAGGGACTCAATCCGACCTGAACGAGCACCCTCAATGGAGTGGACACAGAAGCACTTCAACGGTGAATTTATAGAGGAATTCCCATTTGAGCATACTTTGCAAACCGATCCAGTGATTCCATGTCCCGGTGTTTCCATCCAGCGGTCTTCCGGCCCAGCGGGGGGATATTCGCTTGCCCCTGCGCCTTCCGCTGTCCGCACTGAGCCTCCCCACATTATCAGTCATTCCTCACTGGCCGTGCTCCAGTCACGTTTGGCAGGGCTCCTCACCTCCACTTTGGTCGCCATGGCTTCGGTCGCTGCTGTCGGATAGCGGGTCACCGCGTGCGTACGGGCACGGCGCCGCTCTCACGGGTGCACACCGCACTAAGGCACGGGGGACGGGAGCGGGGCGGGGGGGGGGGGGGGGTCGTCCCCCGGGAATCACCGGCGTCGCGCGACGCTCGTGGCTGAAGCGCTGCTGCACCGGCAACGTCTGGCGCAGCTCATCTGCAGCGCTGCAGGCCGGTGGTGCTGGCGCACGGGGTCGCTCGGCGCGGTCACACAGCCACCGCAACGCGAGGACACAGCTCGCTGTGCACCGGCTCGCCTCTCTGCCGGACTCGCACCACCCACACGTTCAGCGGCGGGCGGCCGGCCCAGGACTGGCCGCCAGCCACGCCGAACGGCTCTCCGGGCCGGAGGTGCCCGGGCCAAACAGCGCACGCGTCGTGACGTCACGGCGGCCCCCGTCATGCCGCGAAACTACGCGCCCACTACGACCCGATCGGATGGTGCAGGTCGAGGGCGTCGACGTTTATTGGAAGCGTAGTGAGAAGTCGAATCGACGCATCACTCCGAGGCTAAGTCTTTGGTTAACTGCCCAGCCATTTGTAAGTGGGACTGACGCTGGGTACGAGGTGGGTGATAACCAGCCACGTAGCGAGGGTTTGAATTTAGAGCACCAATTTAGCATCCAGATGCTACTTCGATACACCATAGACTCGTTTTAAATGTTTTAGAAGGTCTATGGGGAGTGGTGTAGTTTCCTATTCGGTTGGGGGCTCCGCCAACTTTGAGAAGAAAATGGGCCAAAGCCGTGGCTAAACCCGCTTGTTGGTGTATTTTGGGGCTAGCTTCCGTTCTTCTTTACAGCTTACCCCCCCCCCCCCGCATTGGTCATTTGAAAAACTACGCCCCGACCTGTGGGCGATTTTTAAACGCCATAAATAATAAAGTCCTTGACGCCAGGGAGCCCAGTCATCTTCACAGGAGATGCTCTCAAAAGCTCCCTCATGGCCCCGCCACTGCAAATAACGTAAAAAGCATGGTTAATAAATAACGCCCGATCGCGCATGATTTTGAATGGGCAATTTGGGTAAGAGGAAACGTAGCGTAATAGGCAACGCCACGCTTAGTCCTAGTTTCTATACACCAACGACTAGCTGAATAGAGATTTCAACGTAATCGGACACACCTGTATCGGTCATCGAATCATGGTATATGACACCAGTCAGTCACCCAGGCTGGTTGGTCGCTGGCATTAGAAACTAAACAAGTTGAGAAGGGGGGGGGGGAGGGGGAGGCGAACTATCTCTGGTGAAATGAAACGCCGCCGCTAGCATATTTCTAGCCTTCTCCATGTGTTCACATCCCTCGAGCGCCCTGCCCTCCTCGTGTTGTACCTGCTCCCCTCCGGAACATTAAACACAGAATTTGCGTTTGGTACCCCACTTGCCTCAAGCGGAGCTTGTTCTTCATCGATACGCGCTTTTCTCTTCGGTAATGTATTGGCGCGCGGCGGAAATATCGCTCCCAAGGCGCCGTAATGGCAGCCATCGTACGCGGAATCCAGCGCACAGGTGTGAACAGGTGTGAACCTCGTGCGGCGCGGCTTGGTGTGGGCGTGTCGGGGCCAACGCGGCGAGAGGCACCCGCCGCCGGCGTTACCAAACAAGGACCTCGGACGTGGCCGTGCTATCTCGACGGATTCATAATGAAGGTTGGGGAGCGTAATTCGGCGATGCGCAAGCCTGGCGGTTTGAATGATGCGCTTTTGTCCGCCCGCGAGTCCGACATTTCGCGACTGAAATGTCCACACGTCAGCTAACTTAAACTTAACTTGTAACTTAAAGGCCCTGTATAACGGACACTCGTGCGCATCTTCGCCCGTGCCTAAATCTTACATTACGTAACCTTAACACGCTGAGGAAGCTCCTAGTATGCCGGGCGGAGCACCGACGTCGCACTTTCGCGTGCGGCACCGAAGCCCGCCATCTGCCAAACTTTGGGCCGAAGTCGTCCGGCGCCCGAGGCGACGACATTCCTGAGCCGGGGGAGGCCCCAGCGCCTGTGCCAGCTGGCGACCGGGCTGGCTTAGCCCCTCCCCCCCCCCTTCCCTCCTCAACCTGCCAGGCCAGTCCACCCAAACCGCGCCACCCGCCGCCGTAGCGAAGCATGTACCGTTGGCCAAGCATAGGTTTAGGTCTCTGAAAGTGAGAGACGTGGACCAATAACTATTGATACCATAGTCACATAATTTTCCGGGCCCGGTGAACATGATAGGAAACAGGCTTCATTATATATTCTCTCGCTGCTTTGTGCCGAAACTTTCAGCTCCTCATCACCAAACGTTCCTGGATGGATGCCCAATTACTATTGAACGGTAACCCAATACCCACTTTTGGCATGGGAAAATAATAAATGGTGTTTTGAAAGGCGTCGGTATGCAAACGGCAGATTCATTTTCCACATCGATGCATGATGATAATTGGGTATTTGGGGCGCGCCGACATCCACGGTCATTTGGCAACCGTAACGACCCGAAGACTGAAGTGTTCACTATCTAGCTCAGTTGGTACGTAGCTGAAAATCTCTAGCCCTCAGGAGTGGAAAAGTTTGTCTGTGTCAAATAAAGGAGAGTCATTTTCTTGAGCATCAAATTGAAGCGCTGAAGCACGCCGTCCACGCAGCACAGGTGTTCGGCACTGAAATGCAAACACGATCGAATCTCATGGTGCACAGTTAGCGGAGCACCACGGTGAGGACACCGTGGTATCTCTTCGCCACAAAGTATGTTCTAGCGACTCGCATGGGCGTGGCCAAAGCATAGCTCGCTAAGCATGATTTCTTTTCGTCGAGACCGGCGGGAGCAGGGTCACCTGGGCTCCTGCTGGGCGTTATGGCATGAAGCTTGCTATTGGCCATCGTATCTAGCTATGTTGCCAGTTTTTTATGTACGTCCTGGTGGCTGCGTATAAGTTCCGCACAGGATGCGAAACCGCACGTTCACACGCTGCGGCGCTGCTCGTTTTGGTACCGCATCACCCAGCTAGTTTGCCTTAATGCTGAAATGGGTAGGGGCCTAACAAATGTAATTTTCTTGTCCGTCTGTCAAGTGTTGACAAACGCAACCAAATATCTTGCACAAAGGGACATTGCGGGTTAAACATCTTTACAACCAAAATGCTGCGGTCAAAATAATATATTGAGCTTAAGTGACAAAATAACAAAACGTAATCTTAATAAAATAAAACCTTAACAAAATATAATGCTTTAGTGGTGGCTTTTGATTCATACGTGAGAACTGGCCCATTTGAAGGCAGCTCGGATGGCCTAATGGCGGAGTCGCTTGCACATGCACACCCCACTGTCTCATTTGTCTCCGAGCCATCTGTACACGCGAACAGGTGTCATTACACGTCACATGCCCCAGAGCCCAGGACCAGCTTATTCTGGGCATCGCCACCTTTGTTAATCCGATATAGCGAAGAGGAAAATAATGGATCTAATTATTGTCCTGCCTTTCAGAAAATATGCGCTTCAACTTCCGTCTGCATAAAATTGTTTACCTAGCTCCCAACACCCCGCCACTCAAGCGCAAATTGAATTTTGGAACGTCTTACCATACAAAACAGCGTTTTCTGCAGCGAGAAAATGCGCAGCCGGCATTGTAGTTCGCTCGACAGCAGTTGCATATTAAGCCCTAGTCACCAGAACCGGGCGACAGCCTGATGAGCAGGGCTGTAGGCTTAGCACGGCTGCAAGACCAGCTGGTGCTATGCACCAGCAGGCCGGATCGTGCGGCGTGGGGCGAGCCCGGCAATCACAGGTCTGTGTGGAGATCAGATGATGATCATGTGGTCCGAGTTGTCGGTGGTTGGCACGAACGTGCTGCCAAAAACTTAACTGGAAGCATATGCCTGCGACTAACGGTGCCAATGGCTTTCGTCAAAGCATTGGAAGGATCTTTCAGGATAATTTAACAGGCAAAAATATGTAGCAATACCGCAAAAATTTATAACCTTGCTTGTGCATTGGCTGGCTACACGTCCAGCCATTCCTGGCCATCTACGCATGCTTGTCGATCGGCGAAATCGACGAATTTGTAAGGAGCGACACTGAGGAATTGTGGCCAAGGTATTGCGAGAAGCGCAACTATTCTTGAATGGATATTGGTGGCAATGAACAGGATCACACACCGGTGATGTCTTTAGGACCAAGTCTCCTTCGATTTAGAGATTTAAAGTACAGTGCCTTGTATCTGAGATGGGTTTCGAAGCAGGTGGCATCGGCCACTTTAGGTCAGTTACTGGCACATCAACTAGTCGGGCAGTCTGAGGCACGTCAGTTGTTCGCGCCCGGCACGTTTGCCGACGCTGTGCGGCTGGTTTTACGTGTTCGTCTACTCTGGCTGTTCAGGCACAGCATTAATCCCAAAAGAAAGTTACAAGCCGGGCAGATCCACGGTGCGCGCACAATAGCACGTGCTTGTTCTGCGCACGCTGATCCACACTTTGGCAACACAAATGTCAGTTTTCTCCTCCGTGAGCACATACATAGTTTCTTATTGCTACGAAGGCGGATCGTCGACATTTGAGTCCGATTTTGAACTGTTCTTCATTTTTCCCAATTTGACAATTTTATACTTTCCAAGCTAAATGAATGGGGAGGTCGAATGGTAGAAGCATTGCCATGCTCAAGGAAACATCCATCCGATAAGTTTACAAGCAAATATATAACTATCTACACAGTTCAATTTATAACACATCACACCTCTTGCTGTGGACAACTGCCTCAACCTCCGATCAACAGTCGCAAAGATATCCGCTTCTTGAAATCGCACCGACCAGGCCCGGTCGGACCAATCACGACGAACATCAGCTTCACCCCCAATCATTTGCGCCACTTCACAATAACCCCCTGCCGCGAACACGAGCCCCACTGCGCCCAATCCCCTCTCGGAGGGGGATTTAACTCTCACACCGACGTGAACGCGGACGAATGGTGTTTTTATTCCTCCATCAGCGGGGCGGCGGGCGAGAAAACGATGTGGCAGCCGACACGCGCGCACTGGGAGAGCCATCAGGTGGCGCCAGCGCGCGCGGCGCGGGGATACTCATATCACGCGCCACGAGATTTGCGCGGAGGGCCAATTTCCGCCCGGTCTGCACGCGCTCGCGCCACTCGTGGCGGCCGCACCTCTCATGATGGAGGATGTTGTTTCAGGATAACGGGCGATTGCCCGGGACGGCTCAGGACTGGGGCAACACCCGAGGTTGGCTCTATCTGCCGCCGATACCGGCGGCGGCGTCGGTCGGCCCGCAGCGCTGGCGTCGATACACACGGCACGGGACGTGATAGACCGCGGTGGTGGGCTTCGGCGAGTCGCGAGACACACAGATCGCACCAGGGGGCTCCGGAGGACCACGAGACACATACGGCACGAGGCGTGACAGACCGCACCGGGGGGCTCCGGAGGATTACGAGACACACACGGCACGGGGCGTGACAGACCGCACCGGGGGGCTCCGGCGGATCACGAGACACACAGATCGCACCGGTGGGCTCCGGCGTGTCACGAGACACACATGGCACGAGGCACATAGACCGCACCAGGGGGTTCCGGAGGATCACGAAACAAGTGACTGACGTCAACGGGCGCCGCCCCAGCGTCGGGGTGGCGCAATACACAGCCGACTTCCGCCGCAATACATACGGCTAGGCGCTATCAGTGACGGCTAAACTCTGCCACGTGGCAGTCAGCAATGAGACCGCTGGCAAGTCTAAGCCATTGTTGTTAGGGTGGATCACTGCAGCAGCATAACCGCGGGGGGGGGAGATAAGGCTAAGGCCGCATGCGGGTAGCAGGGCCCCCAGAGCCGAAGGATCCATGCAGCACTTTTGACAGTTTAAGGCACCCGCAAGGCTTCTAACATAAAAATGGGTCCTTAAGGCACTGCAATTTGACCGTAATATTACAAGAGTTCCCAAAGTAAAACAGGGGCCTCTTTAGAGACTACGTGGGGTCTCCTGTGCCCTGATCCTCTCCTGGGCTGAATTCTGCCCACCAACGGATCACCGCCAGCGTCGGCTATTCTTCTCAGTACTCAGTTGCTCTGCCACTTTCCTCTTAAATACGGGAAGCAGCTGGTCGCAAGCGCGTTGCATCGCTTTCCACACTTTGCTCCCAAAGCTTCTCAGCACTCATTCATCCACATCCGTCTGCGCTTTGTGACTAAGTGGCGCACCCAAGCATTTTCTTGTACTTTCGTCGCACACGGTTATGTTGATTTTTGCCTCCAAATTCGCACTTTCGCAGCAACCATTCCATGACCAGTGAAACACCAGCCTTTGGGACAGCGTTCTATCGGTGCTTGAAGTGATGCATCCGATGAAAACAGCATGCTGGATACAATTATTGAGTTTTATAGTGGTGCTAGCATGCAATTTGCATGCCCATCCTTCCCCGTAGCGGCAACTTCCCTTCAATCAAGTGAAGGACGCGCTTCGACCAACAAAAACACACGGGAAAACGCCAACGAGAGGGATTTTTGCGGATGAGCCGTTAAGGTTGCCACGCGACTCTCCCCCCCCCCCCCCCCCTCCCTCAATCAACGAGTTCGAGCGGAACTTCGAAAATGCTTCCCGAAAAACAATGTCGCTCCTCCAATATTTGTTATTTCCTCTCCTCCACGCCAATGCCGGATGCGTGCCTCGGCCACCACCACACAAACAACCCCAATACATCATGCATCGGGGCAGGACGGCACGACCGACCGGCACTCCGCCTGCCTTAACGAGAGCCGACAGCGGGCAATGGTGCCTGACCGCCGACCGCCACAACGTCCCCCCCCCCCCCCCCCCCCAGCAGACGGATGTCATCAGTGGGCCGCGCGCCCGCCGCCAGAGCATCGTTATCTGACCGGCGGTCCGAGCAGGCGCGGGCGGCAGCCGTCGACGCAGGCGGCCGCGTGCTCGCGTGGATGGCAGCGCGGCCGCCAGCTGTTGGCTGCAAAGAAGGTACCCGACCGGTCACCGTCGGCGACGCGTGTCGAAGTCGTCACTGGCGGCGGCCGCCTGTCCACAATGGTGTGGAGTTCACGGCAAGCGGCGGGGCGGCCGAGCACCGCGGAGCAAGCCGCGTTGGCGGGGGCAGCCACCGGCCGGCCGATGCCGCGCCCGCCGACGCAGACGGTACCAGTAGGCTCAAAGACCTGGCTTCATGACGTCAACCAACCAACCGAAGCAAATTCTTAACAGCAAACAAAATCCATGTCAGCGAAGCAATTTCTCACTGACTGCCTAAAAGTTTCGCAGATGCTTCGAAGGCACATGCACTGTCTTTTCCAGGGAGAGGCGGTGGTGACATGGGCCAGCCGGGTGACGCGGGATGGTGGCGCGGGCCTGTCATGTGGCGAGGGGTGGTGGCGAGGGCCTGCCATATGGCGGAGGGGTGGTGGCGAGGGCCTGCCGGGTGGCGAAGGGGTGGTGGTGCAGGCCTGCCAGGTGACGAGGGGTGGTGGTGCAGGCCTGCCGGGTGGCGAGGGGTGGTGGCGCGGGCCTGCCGGGTGGTGAGGGGTGGTGGCGCGGGCCTGTCGGGTGGCGAGGCCACCTCGACTGTATTTGTAAGCGCAGCGCCGCCCACAACTAACACTGGTGTTAGAACGGACGGGCATTTGCCAGACATTCTGTGAATGTGTCTCCATGCCCGCGCCAATGGCGTACAACGGTTGATGTCTGTCACATAGTTCTGCCGTGACCTGTGCTTCGACTCGCGCACAGCTAGTCTGGCCTGTGCACGGGCCTGTTTGGAAAAAAAAATTGCCGTGGTGGACAACCGGCCGAAATGTTTAAATGCCTTCTTCCTATAATGAATGACAGCCTTACATTCCTCCGACCACCAGGACGCCGGCAGCCGCCGGGGTTTGCTCGAAGGGGATAGATATTCGAGCAGCCGTCACGATACATGAATTAACGTGCTCTACGAGGAATGCTGCTGGATCTCCGACTGGGGGACGTGCGTCGATTGGGCACCCCGCAGAAAACGCCGCTCAATGCGCTCGTCAGGCATCCCATCGCGGTGACCGAATGCTTGGGCGAGCAGCGCTGTTGTACGGCCAGATGGGGAAATGATTGCCGCCGAGGGGGCAGCTGTCAACCTCCCGCAAAAACTGATTGCACAGGGTTGGCGCACATAATGAGAGACCAATAACAGAATCGCCATCCGACGGCAGTGAAATGTGGGTAGGATGTCCGACATTTAAAATACAAAAAGACTATCTGTTGAGGAGACGTCCAGTCTTTCGTCCCTGCAGCTCGTAAGAGCACAACCGCGCGTTGTGTTATGTGAGCTAAAATCGCCGAGGACCAGGAACGGTGATGAAAGTTGGTCAACGACAGACTTCAGTAATGATTCACGTAAGTCGCCCGTCGGTGGTAAGTATATGGAGCAGACTGTTACCCTTGTAACGCCTGGGTCAACCGAAACAGTGACAGCGTGTAGTTCGGTGCGGATATTACGCTCGGCACACTGTTACGGCACACTGTTCGGCACACTGTCGGAACACTGTTACGCATCAAAACGACAACACCACCACGAGCGATAATGTCCGATCTCACGTCGTTTATAAACACACGGTAGCATTTAATGACTTGCCCTCTATCAGGAAACATCTTCGTTACCTGTATACGTGCTAGCACTGGATTGCGGGAGACTAGAGGCCCTTGCGGGTCAGTCACGTTGGCTCTAAAACCGCGCAGGTGCCATTGTAAAACTGAACACGACCTGGTGGATGCTGGTCTTCTAGTATAAAATTGTCAGTGTTTTACAATGGGATCCGGTCCCGGTTCTTGCTCCGAAAGGCTGACGATTCTGACGAGCAGCCTCGGTGTATCTGGACCGAACCCTGGGCTGGGCCCTCTGGCTCCCTCCGTCCGTGGGAGGCACTGGCTACGGTGGGGTCCGTCCGTGGGAGACACTGGCTACGGTGGGGTCCGTCCGTGGGAGACACCGGCTACGGTGGGGTCCGTTTGGCGCCACGGCCCTGGGCGGCGGACGATGTCTGGTCCGGGGTTCGCGCACCTGCCAACCTCGGCGGCGGTGCTGGGGGCGCACCCAATGCACCGGCCGGGGGAGGCGTGGACGCTGGAGATGGGGTCGCTGGAAGAGGGGCAGCGCAAAAACGCGGGTGTTCGGCACGAGCTGCACGCCCCCGCGAACCCAAGACCAGCATGTCAGGCCGGTCTGCACCCTTGTCCCGAGCGAAGGGCGGAGGATGACGACCAACCGACCCGAACGGAGGGCGGAGGATGACGACCAACCGTCCCGAACGGAGGGCGGAGGATGACGACCAACCGACACACTCTTCCCAGTACGGAGGGCGGCTCCTGCCCCTTGCAAGCCGTGGAGGACGTTAACTCTCCTCCCAATGCCTGCCCACCAGGAGGCTCTACGCGCTACACAGGCGTGATGGAGAAGGCTGCCCGGCTATCACCGGGCTGTCCCCCGGCTACAGTAGCAGGCTGAAGGGGTGCAGAATGCACCAGGGAGCCTGCGAACCCCGACCACGTTACGCCAGCGTCCGCCCCCCCCCCCCTCCCCTTTCGGTTTTGCAGGCGGGGACCGAGAGGACCTCGCTAGGAGACCAACCAGCGGGGGAGGCCTTACGGTCCTGAGCCGGACGGGGCACCACTGCGCGTTATGGTAGCCGCGAACTGCCCAGCCACCTTTCCTCCACGAGTGAAGGTGCCAGCGGAGGCCGCGGGGCCGGAACGGAGGTGATCGTGGTGATGAAATCTCCGACGGTAATGTTTTTAAAACCACTGTCTTTGCCCCGGTGCTAAAGACCGCGCAACGACAGCAACTGGCCAATACTGGACGACGCAACTATGGGTCTCACTAAAGAAGCCAGGGCATCACGGTAAGTTTTTTCTGAGGACTCCTTGTACTAACGTCGAGTATCCCCAAATGAAAATCCTTCCTTGACTTTGATGCTAATAACCTCTCTCCGCAAGAAACACGCGGCATTTCCCAAACGAGGCAGCGTGGTCTGCATCACAGTTCAAGCACTTCAGGTGCTCAGCAGCGCAGTCGCGAGACTGGTGCTCTGAAGAGGAACACCTGGTGCAGCGAGAGTCCCTCAGACACCTGCCAGTAACGTGACGGAAGTTTTGACATCGGACGCAGCAGACCGGATCGGGTATTAAATGTCTGGAATAGTGACCCCCAACTTTGACCTTGACCTTCTACGGCACAGCGGGGACGGTGAAAGTAGTCGGCCGCTCTCCCTGCTCCTGATGCGTCTGGGAGGTCACTCCGTGACTCTGAAGTCCTTCAACAACCTCTTCCTCTGACAGTTCTTCAACAACCTCTTCCTCCGACGGCCCCTCAACAACCTCTTCCTCAGACACTCCTCGCAAACCCCAGCACGTCGTCACGCCTTTTGACGAATTTCTGGCAGATGCGGTTTAACGGCGATGACCATGCTGACGATGTCCTGGCCCTTCACACGGCACGTCAGCTCCTCGCCGTGTAATACACGCTTGGCGTCTGAGTCGTTCGGGCAATGGGCCCCGATGGAACCGTCAGGACACCGCCGGACATCCAGACGGACACCCAAACGGACATCCAAACGGACACCCAAACGGACATCCAAGCGGACATCCAAACGGACATCCAAACGGACACCCAAACGGACATCCAAACGGACGCCGGCTCACGCCGACATGGACTGAGGCCGAGCGGCAGTGGCTTTCCATCGGAGTCCAGTTTAGAGCGCTGAACCGTCAGACACTGAGGCGGTGGAGCGTCGGATCGGGGTGGGTCCTGCGCAGCGGTGCGATGCTCGGAACATGGCCGCTGAACGCCGGGAGTCCCGGCACGGTCTCCAGCGTGGTGATATCCACGCTGGAGGAGTCGTTGTTGGTGGTGTTGGCTGAAGGAATATCCATGTAAGTTGCTTCAAGCATTCGACACCGGGGCTCCCCACCCAACGCGGAGGCCAACTGGAAGACGGTCCAACAGTCCTAAGAGAGGTAGTCACCAGCCAGGGCTACTCCGGTGCTATACGGGGCGAACAACGCCTCCCACACGGCCAGGTGTAACCGGGAACACCCCTCCCCGTCCTGACCGCGGTTCAGCGTCGCCGCCCCTTGACCCCTTGCGTGCGGCCGCGCGCGGCCGCACGCCCCAAGCGGAGACTCGCACAGAGCACCCAGCCACAGCGCAACCGACAAGCCGCGACCCGTGTGGGGCCCCACGGTCCCCCAACACCCCCGGATATCCTTGCCAAAGTGGAGTGTTGGGACGCGCCGTGACTGACCCGCACGACGCGCTCCTCAGCCACCAGGATCTGATCAACCCGGGGACGTGGGCGAGGGGGCACGACGACCCCGATAAAACGAGGATGAGGAATGGTGAGAGGGTCGGATGCGGGAATCCGGGTGATGGGCAGGAAGCGGACGGGATAAAGAGAAGAGGCTCACGTACCGGCAGGGTCGCTAGGCCCTGAGATGAGCAGCTTACGCTGTCCACCCGTTACCCTAGCTGAGCCCCGAAGGGCGCTACTCTCCTACAGCGGCCAAAGTCGATGCCCCTGCGGGGGTCACCGTGACCTTTGGAGGGCAAATTACGATCAATAACCTGAGCTGAACAGCGGTAATCATTTCCTTAGTGGAGGTATTGGAGTAAAATGTGCCTACATAGGAAGGTCTGAGAGAACTTCGGACACCTATTTGTAGTTTGACCTTATTTGGCTGAAGTTCATGGCATGAGGAACTCAAGATTTGACACAAGCGTGACACACGAACTCATCCATCTCGTGAGCTTGGTGTATCTAGCTTTCTGAATGTTTGAGATACCAGGGCGTCGAATCCCCCCCCCCCCCCACCCCCACCCCCCACCCAAGCGGCATGGTATTCGGTCGGCCATCCGGGCGCGTGTTAAAGTCACACTACAGCTATCAAAGACGTGAGACTAGCGTCGCAGAACAAAAGCCTCTGCCGAGGGCCTGAAATATCTAAGCGGCCAGCGAAGGACAATGGGCACCCACGTCGCACAGGTCGTGACCCCGCCAGGCGGGTGTGGGCGGAGGGAGCTCCGAGCCGCCGCGCTCTGAAGGCACGCGCCGCCCGGGGTGGCGAGCTGCGCACCCGCCGACTGGTCCGCACAGAGGACGCACGAGGACAGAGGACAGAGGACAGGGGCGGCGCCAGTCCTCAGAGCAAGGTATCAGAGCCTGGGGCTGCAGTAAAAATGAGACGAATCAGGGTGCGGATGGGGCTGGGGCGGTGGGGAATGCAAATTCATTTTCACGGTTCCACGCAACGCCGCTTCTTTACACTGTACCTCTAAGAGGCAAACACGGAAACAACAGCGAACAAAAATTCGGCCGGCCGGGCGGTGACGCAGCGTAACCGCCGGCAACTCGACGTGAGGACGAGGCCGTGAGGATAAATCAGTGAGGACGCCCGCACGTGAGCGCCGAGCCGCAGCCGAGCCGTGCGTGTCTGCTCCGTCGGCGGCGGCGGCGGCGCACGGCACCGCCGGAAGCCGCGTGCCCGGGGTTGGCCGCACGCGGCGCTGACAGGCGGCTGCGGGGCGCCGCGCCAGCACGCACAGCCGGCTCCAGGCCCTGCGTTGTCGCCTGTTGAGTGTGCGCGTGACGCGTGTGACCCAGATCGCCGGACACCCGAGACATCCATGAAAGCGCCCCCTCCCCCCCCTCCCCCTGTCCCAAAGGACATCGGCCACTTCCGCAGTCAATCGCAGCAGAGTTGTGCCGGCCGCAGACGCGTCTGTGAGCGCACAGCACTGGTCTCGGGGCGCCGAATTATTTAAACTATAACACGGCCCATGCTAGAGAGGTCCCCACGCGATGTAACAGCATGACTTATAAGCTCAGTTATGGGAGGGCACCACGGAAGAAAATAGAGAGGGCTCTTTTGACCACCGCCACCCCCACTCCCGCTCCCGGCCCCCCGCGCCCCCCCCCCCCCTCTTTCTCTCGGCTTTGGCAAAGGCGGCCATCGCTACACCCTGACAGGGGACGTGAGGAGACACACGGAAACCCTTTTGCATCCTGTTTTGCATGACAGTTAACACGCTCCCGGGCGGCCGACTGGACACTCTTCGCTCGGGTGGGGGAGGGAGGGGGGTCAATTTGACTCCCGAGATCTCGGGAACTAAGAACTCTAGAGACACCAAATTCACAGGGCATGTTTACTTGTACGTGAACTCACTAAGGTTAAAGATTGATGTTCCTAGGTCATGAGCTTTGGGTCAAATAAGGTCAAACAAGGTCAAAGTCCAAGTTGGTCTCCAAAGTGCCCCCAGAATCTAGCTTACTGTTTCTAAACAAAAAGTCACATGTTCATTTAAGGTAAATAACCTTGTTTGACCGTTTGAAGGTCATGGTGATCAAAACAATACAAGACTGCTTTGATTCCTGCTTTCGTTCCTGCCATCAAAAATTCGAAATGAGCACCAGAAACTATCCCATACAGCAAGTCCTATAGTAATAAAACAGGTTGGTTTTGACCTCGGTCTGACCTTCATACCTGACCTTAGGTCAACGTAATTTGCTCATTCAATTGTTGTGTTGCCTAAGAAAACATCTCAGAGATGTATGGCCTCGTCTGACGCTCCGTTGCTGCATCAGATTGAAGGGTTCTGTAGAAATTGACTTCGCTGAAACCATGGCCAGATTTTGACCTGCCATAGGTCAGCGACCTTAGAAGGTACATCTAAAATTTTAATTGCAAACGATCTGCTATTCAGTTGTCTACAGCTATGCACAATTTAGTACGGCTACGCCGCGCCGTTCGGAAATCATTCTAGAAAAACCTTCGGGGGGGGGGGGGGCAATTTGGCCCCCCCTACCCACCCGAGCGCGTGTTAATATATGTATATGTATGTATGTCCGTATGCATGCATGCATGTGTGTATGCATGCATGCATGCATGTATGTATGTATGTATGTATGTATGTATGTATGTATGTATATATGTATATATGTATGTATGTATGTATGTATGTGTGTATGTATGTATGCATGTATGTATGTAGGTAGGTAGGTAGGTAGGTAGGTAGGTTGTAGGTAGGTAGGTAGGTAGGTAGGTAGGTAGGTAGGTAGGTAGGCAGGCAGGCAGGCAGGCAGGCAGGCAGGCAGGCAGGCAGGCAGGCAGGCAGGCAGGTAGGTAGCTAGGTAGGTAGGTATTATGTATGTATGTAGGCATGTATGCATGTATGCATGAATATATGTATTTATGTATGTATGTATGTATGTATGTATGTATGTATGTATGTATGTATGTATGTATGTATGTATGTATGTATGTATGTATGTATGTCTACACCCTGAACAGGATGCGCTTCCAGCATTGGTGCCAGTCCATGAATTGGCAGATGTCCCAAGGTCATATGCCTGAAGATATCCAATGGTCCACAAACTTTAGCAAAAGAGAAGAAACGTGTCGGAAATGGAAGTCTCAAGGCGAGCTGATCAGGCGGGGACAAAAGGCGGGGAAAATGAATGGAGCCTCTGGAACATCATTTCGAAAAGTAGCTGTTGATCCATGTCACTTATCAACACGCCAGTGCACTCACGCCTTCATGCTGCCATGTTCTTCCCTCACGAGGCTGATAAAATCAACACAAACCACGAAAAAACAGCCACATCCAAAGCTTTTTGCCGCACCTTTAGAGCTATCAGATTTCCTCACCAAGCCCTCAAATAGCGTTTTCTATCCGCTGCAGCGCGGCGATGTAACACACCTGCCGAGGGTAGCGGTGCTTGGGGAGAGAGGGAGGGAGAGCGACGATAAGTGACCATATATGCAAACCAGCCTCCATTGAACAACAACCCCAAGGTCATACATCCGAGTTACCGCGACAGTGTTACAGAGAGTTACGCAATTACATTTACGGCAGCTGCCTTCCACCGCAAACTGCATAAGAAGCCTGCCGCACAGTCTGCAACTTCGATACTTCAGCGAGGCACGGTATTACAAGCAAGCCGTTTTATTTCGTCTTGAAGACAGAGCTTACGCTGTTGTGAAACAAAGGCAGCTCAGAATTGGGCACGAAAGGCAGGGCATCACTCGTTACTTCCTGCCGCCAAATCTCTCCGCGAAGCGCGCCTGTCAGCGGGCCGCCGACGGCCGCGGCCGGGAGCCCAGCCAGCCATCATCAGATCGGATAGGGCTGCACACGTACCGCGAGCGCCCGCAAAAAGCCACAGACGCGGCTTGCCGCCGATACGGCCGGGCCTTTTTACGTGAGAGACATCGCAATCGAAGGCGACAGCGGCCGGTGCGCGGCGGTGAGCAGTGGTGAGCGGTGGTGAGCAGCTGTGAGCAGTGGTGAGAAGCGATGAGCGGTAAGCGGTGGCGAGCAGCGGTGTGTACGGTCGGAGCCAACGCCGGCCGATCCTGTCTGCCGCGCGGCCCTGAACCGAGATCGGGTCCCGGGTACCCCCCTCGACGCACCCCCACACCTCGTCACGTGACAAACACATGGTCTAATGAGCGGCCTGGTAACCGCTCTGCACGCGTGTTCGTCTCTGCGCCCAGCACCGTCGTGAGTCTCCTCTGCCACGCGAGCAAGCCCGCTGCGGGCGCGCAGTGATCAGCTACACCGAGCCTCATTCATCCAGCGTCATCAACGGCAGCACGGGCGATGGCGCCCGCCCCTCATCCCTGCCCTGTCGCGGCTGGATGGGGGGGGGGGGGGAGAGAACGTGCCGGGAGCGCGGCGCAGACCGGCCGCAGATCCGGCTGCCGGCACATTTCCGGCCAAATTGGATCGCTTCGGTCACACAGGCCGCCGGTGGCGGGCGGCGGCGCGGCGCCGCCGCACCGCGCCTCGGACGGCTAGTAACACAATAACACCGCTCATTGGCGGCTCAGCCGTCAGTCAATAACGACAGAGGCGTCGCTCACTGCGCCCAGGACGTGATTCAATCGGCCCGGAGCGGTCGCCAATAACGCGGCTCGTGACCAGAATCGCCCGCCGCGACCCCACGACGAGTACAATGGCGGCGGTGTGTCCGGGCCTTTGTTTTCTCCAGGAAGCGCAGTCTGTGCAGCATCGGAGTGCGGGGACAAGCCCCCCCCCCCCCCCCCACCCCCCTGCACTTGGCGTAAAGATATTCAACATTTGAGACACATGGGTTTTGAAAGAGTTCGCCACTCCAATACTTTTTGAGGCGTCCTGCTCTGTAGCTGTGCACGGGCTCCGCCAAAGGACGGAAGTGGAGGGCCAAATATTTCCGATTTAAAATATTTGAAATGCATTCTGTGGTTTGCCCATTACGACGGCTCCGTGCAAAGAAGCACCTTAAGACCCTGTCCGTTCCCCTATACTTGACCCAAGGTGGATCCCCAGCGCATTCGACAGAGCGGCAACCGTGGAGTGTGGTATTCGCACGACGTGGCAACGCCCCGGCCACTGACCACTGACACACACCACTGACTCCGCGCGGTCCGCTCACCCCGAGCTGCCCACCCACTGCCGCCCAACCGGGGCCCCACCCGAAGATGATGGCTTCTCAAAGCTCGGCAGCCGTCGCGACACAGCCGGTAGTGGCGACCTCGCTGGAACCGATCACGTGTCTGAATGAGGGCATGTCTAAGCGTTAGTTCAAATTGCGGTGCATTCGCAACACTCCATTAGATCACGTGGAAGCATCTTTGAGTAAGGACATCGTCGCAATTTTTCTAGACCCACCAGACGCCACAGAGAACCGATCTGGACATGATTCTTCGAAAGGTTACGTAGTGAGCCAGCCAGATAAACAGGCTTCCATGTGTCCAGCATTAATACGATCCGCTGACCAGCAATTAATCGTCGCCACTGCACCAAAACACAATCTCGTCGGAATTTCGAACATCAGTGTCGATTTATCTGCATTGACCGCGCCACATATCACGACAAAACGTAGAAACATAAACCTGTGTTCAGATCACAGCGTGTGTCAAGACATTACGACCGAAAGTGGAGGCCTTATCGATGCCATATCAGGCGTGGAACTTCGCGTTTTTCATTGGGGGAGGTGGGCGAACCAATGAACCTTGCCTATCCTGTTTCCGAGAGGCGTTTTCTCACGAATTTAATCCCCCTTACTCTGCGGTCATGATTTCATCTTGATACAAGAAAAGAGGTCCTCCAGCCAATGGTTTGTGCGATCATTTGAGCTCAAAGTTCTTACGTTGAGTTAAAGACCTTCAGTTTATCAGGAGGTACTGGTTAAGAGGCATTGTGGTGCTTAAAAGGAATGTTTCATATTTGAAAACACTGAAGTAAGCAATACCGAACACTCCGTCCCGCGCCAGTCTTGGTTCTGGGGCCTCTTTCAAGTCTGGGCGGGGCCGGGCCTGTAAATGTTAATTCGGAAGATCGTGCATTGGTCTGGCCCCTGTCCTGATCATGTGCCCCTACTGCCCAACAAGGGTCTTGTATCGTTGATATGCCCAAACATTTCTTGTTGTTCAGGACCACTTGCCAATGACAGGAGACATGGGCAATGATGCTGCAAAAATTGGCACTAACAATGACACAGTAAACTGTGCCAGTCAAAGGTAGCGGGACCGAAAGAGGGACCGTCTGCACTGTCTCAACCAGGAGGCAGGGGCCGATGAGCCGAATGGGTGTCTCAGCGTCAATAAGGCATTAAATCCCCTACGCCGGTAAGGGACCCTTATGCGTCAGTGACGTGTCCCAGCGTCGATCCTGTGTCAGGTGTCCAGGTCAAGGGGCCTGTCGCATCAGGGATGGGCCCCGTGAATTCCCTGCGCCGGTAAGCGATCCTTCTGCGTCAGTGACGTGTCCCAGCGTCGATCCTGTGTCAGGTGCCCAGGTCAAGGGGCCTGTCGCATCAGGGATGGGTCCCGTGCACGATGCATCCCTCTGAGGGCCTCCGCATTGACCAGGGCACCGCGGTCCTCGTATCGCCAGAGTCGCAGTTGCTTGTCACCCGGGCTGGCACGAGGAGAACCCCTTCAGCTCCTGACCGAGACAATTGGCGATTTCTAGGTAGATTTTCAGAGCGGAATTAGCAGTTACAGCATCACAAGCAACCGCGATTACGCCATCACGTCATGAGTCCGTGGCGCTGTACATGGTAAGGAATATAAATGTACGTAGGCAATTGCATACAAAATACGTACGCGTTACATATTGCGTATTTTGTATACTACGTATTGCAAGGTATGCTTCTTTGCAAACTGATGCCATGCTATACTTCGACTATCTCATAGTTTTAAAACAAGACGACTTTCCGTGCCGGGGCGGAGTGGGCCTAATATCTCTGTTCTTAATATGTCGAACTCACGTTGTTTACGCATCGCTCGTGCCACTTTCCTCAATCAGAATGTAAGAAATTGCCGCACTCCTTGAAGACACTCAAAACATGCGACACAAGATTAGAATCTGCCCATGTTAACAACATAAGACATGGCACTCATTTTCCAGGGAGCTGGCCGTACGTCTTATTTCAAGACACAATATTGCGTCAAAAATCTACGAATTTTAATAGTTTCGCGGCTTCCTGCTACCACCGCAAACATTTCAATATTCACGTTATGACGTGTCACTCGAGTGGCATTACGAGTAAGACAATGTGTGCACGTTATTGTTGTTGCGTTGAGCCATTCATTGTGGGGTTTGATTCCCTGCGCTGCCGCCCTTTCTGCTGGGATGAGAGGGAAGCCTCGCCATATAGTCTCAGAAGCTCAAATAGTTCAAGGCTCAGTGGCGTCAGTGGTGAGCAAAGTAAAGCTCAAATGGCCTAAGACATTCACTGTGAGGACAGCGACTTCAAAAACGCCACTTTTCGCGTGTTTCGTTTTACATAAGTTATTGGGCATTGTGTTCTATAGGTGCATTTCCTGTATACAAAATTGTGAGCTCCTACAATGTCTTAAATTATCCTCAAAGAACTGGCAGGGTATCGGGAGCCGGGAATTGTGTGGGCCAGGCAAAATGTAGCGGTGGACCACCCAAATATGGCGGGGGGGGGGCAGCCCGATATAGTGGGCCCAGCCCAACATTGCGGGGCCCGCTCAACATTAGGAGAGGGGGCATACCCCGCTCAAAGATACAAAGTTCCACCCCTGTGCCTTATTCCGCATGAAATGAATCAAAGGCAACTTGAAGTGACACTGCGACTATACCTGTACGAACATATGCTTATTTCAGTACAGGTATCAAGTTGACCTGACTCCTTTCCTCGAGCCCGAATCACTAAAAAAAGATACGAGGCAGAAGTCCGAACAATCCAAGCCCCACACAGCGCCACCTAGTCCACCACACCTAAGGCAGTGTTACTGACAGCCACCGCCGCCCGTGTGTGGCGCGCGGAGCGGCGCCGCCATATCGCGGGCGAGTTTGTTGATAAGGCTCGAGCCAGCGGCGCCAGGCCGACACATCTGGCTAAACATCCCGGTCCAGGTCAGCGCCGTGATTGCGGACCAACCCCTGTGCCGTCGCCGTTGCCCGCGGGTGCGGTACGCACAAACTCACGGCTGCTTACCGCCCAGAGCGGACCGGCTGGGAGGGGAGGGGCACGCTCCCGGCGGCCCGCGCCGCGCACGGCGGCCCATCCCCCCCCCTCCTTCTCGGACGGCCACTGTGACCTCTACAGGGGGACGGACGCGCAGGTGTTCGCCCGGCGCCGCGACGCCGGGCTGGCATCGCTCACGGCCCGACCTCGACCGGCCGTGTCAGTCAGGGCGCGTGTAACACGTGTGGCGTCGCCGCCACCGCCTCGGGCTGACTCACAGCCGCCTGCGTGCGCGGCTGCCGTGGCCGACGGCGACGGCAGCGCCCTTGAACTCGCTCGTCCGCACAACGCAGCCGCTCCTCATGGCAGCGGCGATCGCGAGCGCATCCTCTCGTCGGGTACGGCGCGCATCGGCGGGGCCCGCCAAACACGGCAGCGCGGGGGCATCTCGCAGCGCAACGTGCCAGCCGCGCGCGCCAGCCGGGCTTGCTCGGCGCGTAAACAGATGGGCCAAACCTGTTCGGGCACCGCCCAAGCCAGGCGCTTACCGGCCGGTCGGGGAGCGGCGGCTCGCGGGTGCGCCGCTTCCGCCGGCGGGACGGCGCCGGCCCGACAGCCGGATGATCCCCGAGGCGGACCTGGTGCGACGCTGGCGACCGCTGGAGCCCGTCGGCCAGATGGCCGTGCGGCGGGCCGTGCTCCGGTACAGCTGGTGACGCCGGTGTCCAGGACGGAGCGGCGAAATATGTGGTCGTGCGCAGTAGCAGCGCCGTACAATTTTGACTAGCTTATTTTTACTTCTCTAAGCTCTTTGTTGAGCACCCGACATCAACCGCGGGGGCAGCTCCGTTCCACAAACTGTTGCCTTTCGACAACTTTATTTCGGGCCAGGCTCTGGCTCGCCCTTGTCTTATCCAGCCCCAAAGTGCGACCACTGCTTCCCAGTCTTATACTGTCCAAGTGCGACCACTGCTTACCTGTCTTATGCTGTCCAAGTGCGACCACTGTTTGCTTGTCTTACGCTGTCCCAGTGCGACCACTGCTTACCTGTGTTATGCTGTCCCTGTGCGACCACTGCTTACCTGTGTTATGCTGTCCAAGTGCGACCACTGCTTAACTATCTTATGCTGTCCAAGCGCGACCACTGCTTACCTGTCTTATGCTGTCCAAGTACGACCACTGTTTGCCTGTCTTACGCTGTCCCAGTGCGACCATTGCTTACCTGTGTTATGCTGTCCCTGTGCGACCACTGCTTACCTGTGTTATGCTGTCCAAGTGCGACCACTGCTTACCCGTCTTATGCCGTCCAAGCGCGACCACTGCTTACCTGTCTTATGCTGTCCAAGTGCGACCACTGTTCGCCTGTCTTACGCTGTCCCAGTGCGACCATTGCTTACCCGTGTTATGCTGTCCCTGTGCGACCACTGCTTACCTGTGTTATGCTGTCCAAGTGCGACCACTGCTTACCCGTCTTATGCCGTCCAAGCGCGACCACTGCTTACCTATCTTATGCTGTCCAAGTGCGACCACTGCTTACCTGTGTTGTGTTGTTTAAGTGCGACCACTGCTTACCTGTGTTATGCTGTCCCAGTGCGACCACTGCTTACCCGTCTTATGCCGTCCAAGTGCGACCACTGCTTACCCGTGTTATGCTGTCCAAGTGCGACCAATGCTTACCTGTCTTATGCTGACAAAGTGTGACCAACGCTTACCTGTCTTATGCTGTCCAAGTGTGACCGGCGCTTCCCCTCAGACTCTACCAGGCTCATTGCCACACGAGGACGAACGCCCTGTTTAGCAAATCACTGATGTGACTCACCACCGATATAATCGACCGTGCCGCGTGAATGAGCCTGGTAAAAACGCGTGACAAAACTGAAGCATCTTTTTGGTAGATGTTGCTGGTTGGCTGCCGTTCGCGTGTCGAGATCAGAGTCCCGTCCAAACTGAACCTGACGGCTTCACGACTGGTCATGCACGAGTAGGCCACTAAAGCAGGCATTCCCACTAGGGGGAGGGGGATTCCCTGAGGAGGAGGGGGGACGAGGGTTTCCGAGGGGGGGGGGGGGGGAAATTGCAATCCAGCCGAACCATGTTTGAGTCATTAAAAACCGTCCAAAAAGCGCAGACAGGTATGCACTGACTGGAATATAATTTCGCACGAATTTCCACGCACGTGTACTGAGCCGAGCATACACGCTACAGCAGCCGAAAACAGGGGCACTGTTGTCACAGACATCCACTGTTCACGCACAGGTGACGTACCAAAGGTGCGACGACGTGGTTTGATTTGTGTTCTCAGAGCACGGTGGCTACGTTTGTCAGCTCTCTGGAAACCTGGCTTATGTGATCCTGCTAACACTAGGATGTAAAGACAGGCCTGGCTTACGTCTATTCAGTTTTGTTGTTTGGCTCGGGGGAGGAAGGTTAATCCCTCCTGAGGGGCAAATGACCTAACGAGGTCGAAAACCACTGAACTAAACGATGGCGACGGAATGGATAAAACTGGAAGATCCTGATCAACCAAAAGAGGCCGACAAGCTGCACCTCGCCGCGGGTTTTCACCCACAGCTAGAAGCCTTACGCTGCAGCGCACGGGCTGGGGTCCCATCCGTGCCAGCGTGAGCCCGCCGCCGCCGAGAAGGCCAGGTGCGGCCGGGCAGGGCAGCAGGGCAAGACGTGCCGCAGTTTGACGATCCAGCCCACATGACCATAGCGGGACCCCGCCGGATCATAGCCAGCCCAGCGAGGCCGCTGATGAGAGGGTCCGGGTAATTCGGCCCGGCGTGGTAATTGACAAAGCACTGCGGGCAGCCGTATCGTAGAGAGATGAGCAGACCGACAGCAGCGTATCACACTCAGAGCGCCGGCGCATCACTACCGCCGGACCTCACCGCGCCAGGGATGGCCCGCGGCGATGACTCGGTCTCACTTATCGAGTCATTTCCCGTGAGACTTCGCTGCCATCTCCTCACGCTCAGCCCCCAGGCGGGCCGCCGCGCAGCGCATGAAGAGCTCGGCGCCGGGTCCGGCCCCCAGGGCAGGCGGCGACAGCGCAGCGGCGGCTTTACGAGCGCGGCCCCGGGCGGCCGGATCACGAGCGCACCGCCGCCACGGCATGACGGAGCGGGCCGGCCCACCGCCGGCGCTGGACGGCACCGCGCAGGGCCGCCACAGACCGCTGGATGGAGCGCGCTGAGTTTGGCCGTGTGTTTAGCGAGAATTGTGGTCGAGTGGGGGGGGGGGATGGGGGGGGGGGGGGAGAGTCGGTGCGCAACGCATGGTTTACTTCATGAACCGGGACTGCGACAGTGCACCATTGGCAGCCGGCTTGTGACGGAGCCGCGAGACTCTGGCTCAGCGAGTCCACGCGCGGGTCATCCCCACCCCGCCGTAGTCACCAGGAGTCATTATTAGTCACCAGGACAGGGCCGCCGCCCATGTCTGACCTGACGGTGATCTCGCTCCAGGCAGCCCTTCGGGCGCTGGCGCGTGATCTCGCCGCTGACAGCTGTCAACCCTGACATAATCGTCCACGCCCCACCTCGTCCAGCCCCCGATCGGGTCGGGCAGGCCTCAACGGGCTTGTCCCGCCCCAGCGGAGTCGCCCTGTCACGAACAGTACGGCGCCGGCTCCGACAGGATCGGACGGCTGCTGACCTCAGCCCCGCCGCCGCGACCGGAGGCGGGGATGGGCAGACAGGGGGGCGAGACGGGTTGCGCCCGACCGAGAACGGCGCTGCCATCGCGACAGATCACGCCCCTGTCGGCAGAGCGCGCTCCGACCCCCTGGCGACCTGACCTGGCCCGGCTACCAGGTCACGGCGGGAGGGCCACCAGCGGGGCGATCGCACCGCGGCGACTGACGACGGCCGGTCACGCAGCGCGGTCGATTCGGCGCACATGAGTCTGATGACGCTGGACTCGGCTACACACGACGCCGGACTCGGGTCACGCGTGGCCAGCGTGCGACCCGCGCCGGCCGGTGGGCGGTGCCAGAGCCGCGTATGGCTTACGGTGACGCTGCGCCGGCGACGGAGCGGCGCCCGGCTGCTTCCGGCCGACACCACTCACCTGGAACACAGAACGGCCGGTTACAACCCAGTCACGGCGGCCGCCAAGCGGACAGAGGTCGGGAGCGGGGAGGCTGCGGCACATAGGCGCGGCTCGCAGCGAGCCAACGTGTCGGGTCGCGACGCGAGAAACGGAACAACGAAAACATGTCGGCCGAAGTCCCCAAGCACAGCAAAGCGCGCTTTCCGAGTTGCCTTCCCCATCCAGTGGTCTGGATAAAGTGTTTGCTTCGTAATGCAGGGCCGATCCGTAACCAGGTGTCGACGTATTGGGGCCCAGCGGGAGCCGACTGTATCCGGCCAGGTGGTCCCAGCAGGCCCGACTGTATCTGGCCAGGTGGACCCGCCTGCGACACAGTATTTATCCGCCACGGTTTATCGTCCTGATTATTGTTTCTGCCAGAGCTGCTGCGCCAGCTCCGCCCCCGGCCCCAGAAGAAAGCTTCCGCGGCCGCGCAGCTAGCGAACGGAGTCACGCGGCTCGCCAGGCATCCGCCGGCGCAGGAGAAGCGTTCAGCAGCCGCCATATCACCGCCCGACGCAGCGGCTTCGCTGGTCCAGGCGGATATGCGAGGAGGATGAGGATGGCTTTGACGACTTTCAATTTCACGCCTGGCAACAGGCCGTGGCAGACAGGCGCACCGCACCCCTTAACCGCAATTCTCTGCATCGATACTGGCGTGCTGTCACCAAGTTTGAGTTCAACGCTGGCCTTCATCAGCCGCAGATGTAACGGTCGCCTGGGTAAGATTTGCTGGGAGCGTGCGGCCGAAGGTGTTCTGCCGTCACCCGGCAACCCAATCACTCCCATGGGCTGTTTTCTGCTCTACTCCTTTTTTGAGAGCGGTGCCCATATTTTACACGCGCTCGGGTGGGAGTGGGGGGTCCAACTGAACCCCCCGAAGGTTTTTCCAAAATGGTTTCCGAACGGTGCGGCGTAGCCGCGCCAAATTTTGCATAACTGTACACAATTAAATAGCGGATCGTTTGAAATCAAACATTTAGATGTACCTTGTAAGGTCTCTGACCTATAGCAGGTCAAAATCAGGCCATGGTTTCAGCGAAAGAAATTTCTAGGGAATCATCCAATCTGGTACAATAACGGAGTGCTTGACGAAGCCATACATTTCTGAGATGCTTTCTTAGACACCACAAATATTGAATGAACAAATTACGTTGACCTAAGGTCAGGTATGAAGGTAAGACCAAGGTCACAACCAACCCCATTTATCACTCTAGGGCTTGCTGTATGGGATAGTTTCTGGTGCTTTTTTCGAATTTATTGAGAGCAGAAATCGTATTACACATCTTCCATTGACTTCTTGGAGGTCAGAAAAGGTCAATGACCTACGATGACCCGGGTCGACATTTTCTTTCAGAAACGTACTGCCTGGCGTCATCTTTGTTGCTTATTCAAATGCAAAACTCAAAGCAGTCCTGCATGCTTTTCGTCACCATGACCGTCAAAACGTCAAACAAGGTCACTGACCTTAAATGGGCTTTTGGCCTTTTGCTTAGAAACAGTTGCCTGGGTTCTGGGGGCACTTTGGAGACCAACCTGGAATTTGACCTTGTTTCACCTTATTTGGCTTGAATGCCATGACCCAGGAAGCTTGAACTTTGACCTAAGTGAGTTCACGCACAGGTCTAGACACCCTGAAAACTTGGTGTCTCTAGCTTTCTTAGTTCCCAAGATCTCAGGCGGGTCAAATTGACTCCCCACCCCCCACCCGAGCGAAGGGTATCTAGCCGGCCACCCTGGCGCGTGTTAAGCATTACGACTTATACACCAACCCTTCGTTTATATTTCAGTCACAAAAGCGGGTGAGATCGGCGTTACACACAAGCACACACGAGGCAGGTACCGATGACATGCGCCAGAGCTTCGTTATTGCAGCATAAATAAGTCGCTGAACTGCAACCGTTGCTGGTATGGAGGTGAACGGATCTACTAACTAGTTGCACTAAGCAAGGGTTCCATCACAACCTGGTCTTTGCAAACGCACCATCCAAAGGCTGCGTAGTAAGTCGGCTCACGCTTGGAAGCGACACACGCCTGTCCATGGTTCCTGTTTGGCGCCAGGGCGGGCTGTACGGTCTCGTCTCGAGGACAGACAGGTGTCGGACCTAGTGCAAGGCAGCGATTGGAACGTGGAGATAAGTCATCTGCAGCCAAAAACCGACGAAGGGCGCCACACATATGCAAGGTTGCATCCTGTCCTATACATCCATGGGACACATCGGCTGGATTCACAGAGCGAAGCTTTCAGTAGGCTCACGGAATGTCTTACATGACCGCGTGCAGCTGGCAGAAATGCACAACAGCCCCACGTGTGTAAGACCTAATACACCATATCCACTGTCAAGGTCAGGAAAAACGGGCAGTTCGTTATTCATTTTGCTACAAATGTCACAACCGTTTCTAACAAGATGTGGCAAAATTTGACGGACAGCTCATTGGTCTCGGTCATTCCCAGGTCCAATCTCAAGAGGAAATATCCGTGTAATACTCGTACACCAATGCATTAATTTGTCATGGCTTTCACCAGATTGTGAAGCGGGGAACTGAATGCACCATCATCAATTCACGAAGCGCTTGCATCTATCAGATTCATCTATGTGTGCCTAACAGCAATCTCCTGCGTTAAAGATTTCGCCAACGCAACGCGGTGCAGACTACAACCAGTAGCGAATTGTGTCAAGTGCAAATGTGGATATTAGGGAAGACGGTCCAACCCTGCCGCGCAATCAAATCCACCCCACTCCACTCTACTCCACTCCACTCAGACTTTGATGCGTCTCGTTGGTCGGCAACATCAAACACGAGCACTCAAAGCCGAGCACTCGGCCCAGTCTGGCGGCGGCACATCAACCGAGTGTCGGAGCCAACTGCGCAGGTCCGAACCACCCCCAGAGACACCTCACTCAGCACGAACCTGCCGATACAGCGCCACTGAGAGCCTAGCCGGCGAGAAGGCGAGCTGGGCGAGACCGCGGCATGTCGTAACCAAACCCCGGCGCTGGCTCGCCCAAAGTTCGGGCCGCTTCGCAAGCGCCCGAACTTGGGCGGAATCAACACATTGAGCAAGAGGCGGTCGCTGGGCGCTGAGCAGCCCCCAGGAGCGGTGGCTGGCGCTAACGACGCCTCCCTGGTTGGGACTCGCGCCGGGCGCCTCCAGGAAAGGTGGCTGGCGCTAATGACGCCTCCCTGGCTGGAACTCGCGCCGAGCGCCCCAGGAGTGGTGGCTGGCGCTAACGACGCCTCCCTGGTTGGGACTCGCGCCGGGCGCCTCCAGGAAAGGTGGCTGGCGCTAACGGCGCCTCCCTGGCTGGGACTCGCGCCGAGCGCCCCAGGAGTGGTGGCTGGCGCTAACGACGCCTCCCTGGCTGGGACTCGCGACAGTCCCCTTCTGACCCGCAGCGAAAGGCGGCCAAGACGACGGCCACCAACTTTTCTGCCTGTCAGCCGGCATGGCGCCGTGAAGACGGCGTTGAGAGGCGATCTGACAGCGGGACAGGCTCGCCGAGAGAGGCACCGGCCAGCTCCAGCCTGCTGCAGAGGGCCTACACCTCTACACGCCAGTGAAGGCCACTCCAGTGGACCTTCCAGTCGTCCCGGCACTCGCCATGGATATTCAGACCCGTCAGGCCACTGCTAAGGTGTGCGCTGGGCCGGCATGGGTGGGGTGCACAGCCACACCGTCCAGCCGAGGGCACCCCTACCCCCCCACCCGTACCCTACAGACCGCGTGACCTCACCTGACCTGGCCGGAACCGGGCGTTCAGAACACGTGCCTGAGACTAGAGCCCCTCCCGTTGATTGCCGCTATATAACTCTCGGGCAGTATCTGCCTGTCGCATGTGAATGCATGGGCCGGCCTAATCCCTTGGTATTGATTCGCCATCTAGCCGGACGGTGGGGGCAGGCAGGACGACGGCGGCGTACGGGATAGCCCGTTCCAGATGGCGTTGGTCGCGACTATCCTGATGTCTGCGCCGTGACCGCAGGACTACACGGTGTCCGAACAGCCAGCACCAGCTGAACCACAAGGCGCACATGGAGTGGCCGCTGGCGACTGTGTGACCCTGGCACGCGGCGGACATGTGGTGGCCGCCGGCGACTGTCGGACATGTGGTGGCCGCCGGCGACTGTGCGACCCTGGCACACGGCGGACATGGAGTGGCCGCTGGCGACTGTGTGACCCTGGCACGCAGCGGACATGCGGTGGCAGATGGCGACTGTGCGACCCTGGCACACGGCGGACATGGGGTGGCCACCGGCGACTGTGCGACCCCTACACACGGCGGAGATGTGGTGGCCGCCGGCGACTGTGTCACCCTGGCACGCGGCGGACATGGGGTGGCAGATGGCGACTGCGCGACCCCGGCACACGGCGGACATGTGGTGGCCGCTGGCAACTGTGCGACCTCGGCACGCGGCGAACATGGCGAGGCAGATGGCGACTCTGTGACCCTGGCACGCGACGGACGAGTGGTCTGACCAGTCCGACAGCCGGCTCAGCCTCTCTCGCCCGAGAGCGGGGATCAGGAGACGCCTGGCGACCCGCGGCCGCGTCCGTCCCGCCCACAGCACACTGGTGACAGGGTCAGACAGCACCGCTGGTGATGGGGCAGACAGCATCGCTGGTGACGAGGTCAGACAGCGTCGCTGGTGACGGGTCAGACAGCACTGCTGGTGACGAGGTCAGACATCACCACTGGTGACGAGGTCAGACGGGGTCACATCACCACCGGTGACGGGGTCACACTGCACCGCTGGTGACGGGTCAGACGGCACCGCTGGTGACGAGGTCAGACGGCACTGCCGATGTCGACGCACGACAAGGAGACTTGTGATGAAGACGCCACGCCACAGCGGGAGTCCATAGAGGTGTCACAAAAAACAACGTGTTCTCATGAATGGCGGCCTGATAAAGGTGCGCATGCTGGCGTGAGGCTGCCATCACCGCTTAGAAAACCCCACAAGCGCCGCGATCTTGATAAACTTCACACGGAGCGGTCCGAGCAGCGTAGCCTACACCACCGCAGCCGCCGCCATCGGCGAGTGTCGCTGTGAGCGGGCGGGCGTGTGAAGATCGTCCGCGCGTTTACATTTAGACCAATCGATAACGGCCTGTGAGCTGGAATCGCGCGGCAATCGTCGCGAACGTGCGCGGGTTACGGCCGCACCGACCGCCTCCATATGCACGCGGCCGCCTTAACGGAGCCGCAACCCCGTGGGCGCGCGCCTGGCCGCCGCCGTGACGTCAGGTGTCACGTGGTGTACGCGCGCCTGGCCGCCGCCGTCACGCCAGGTGTCACGTGGTGCACGTGGTGTCTGGTGTCTGGCCGCCGGTGAAACGCGTACGATGACCCACAAAGCTGGACCACGGGCGGCGGCGGGCCGGGGTGAATGGAGCACGAGCACGAACATGAGCGCAGCGCTGGATTTTTCGTTTGAAGTGCTGGATTGCAGAGCAATTATTGTGTTGTTAGGGGTAAGAAGTAAAGAATAATTTCATGGAATCGTCGAGGATCATCAGCAGCTTTCCAGCTGCGCGTACAAACCACATGTATCATCTGCGATGATTGTGCTCTTCCCAAATAAGAATTATGCGGCAGGTCGCGTGAAGACTAAGTAGAATCTGAGAGTAGAGGAGTGAAGATCAACCTCTTTCTCAACGGAGAAAACCCAGCAGGAGTCCCAGTTCCCACCGCTGCTCGAGCTCGAGTGGCCACGGATCTCTGTCGGTTTGTGACAACACGTCACCACGCCACTACGCCGAGCGGCAGGGGTGGTGTGGTGACCTCTCCGTGTCGCTCGCGGGTCGGGCAGATCGAGGTGACATTTAATGACGCAGGGTGACCGGGTCGCTCGAGACGCGCGGCACTGGCGTGGATTTGGTGGTGCTATTTTTAAGCGTTTTGTTACGAGCCCTGTCGAAAATGGCATGCGGAATTAGAGCAGAAAGAAGGCAATTCCGTGACAGAAATGTCGAAAGCTTCACCTATGCCAGCGAATATAACGTTGATCAGAGCACAGCATATACGAATGCATATACGAATGGGCATCGCACTGGCTGGCAAGGGCGCAGAAACGTCCAACACCGGGAAGATAGCCCTTTCCATCGTCACGTCTTTCCATACACCACAACAGAGATCACGTCAAGCCTCCAAGATAAGTGGGGACATGGCCCCGCTCCCTCTTGCTCCGATAACTTCGCTGATGTAAGCTGACACACTCACATCGTGAACCTCAGGACGTGACAAAATTATTAACATAATGTCCACAGAATTTCAAGAACTCAAACGCAAAACCCCGCGCCACGGGGATTGCAGCCTTTCATCAGCTTGAAACATAAGTCGCCAGAAAGCATGTCGCATGAGTATTGGGAACACGGTGGCCTAAATATCGATGCTCGATTAAACGTTCCTCTAACATTACTGAGCCAACAATGTATCAAATGCGACTAACCGTACTAAGCCCTTCAGCCTTGCGGTCTGAATAGCGATAAATATATTGTCATCATCATCATGTCATCATGTCATCATGTCATCATCGTCATCACCAGTCATCATGCATTATTCAGTGAGGGCGCCCGCCCGGACAAAGCTCTTGTGAGAATGTAGTTTCTTTTTGATAAGGATAGTGATTGAGTGCACAAATGCACGTGACATGCATGCAAGATGAGATCACCTGTGAATAATAACCTACCAACATCCCGGATCAGCGTGCTTTCAGCTTGGCAGCAATTGTACGAAGTTCAGTGGGAACAGATAACACAATGCATACTACTTTTGCAGAAAGACCAACAGAAAACCAAACTGGGTGCCGATTCGTTCGTTCTCTATCATGCCACAGTCGTTCATCATCCCGGCAAATCGATTATTATTTTCTGATAGTGAATGTGGCCATCAGCGGCCCCCCTATTCACTAGTGGGGTGCTTCTGATGTTAACATTTACCATCGTTACTTGATCACTGACTGACTGGAACACATCAGACACAGCACCGATTTGCACGGCGTCGCCTGCCCCCGGCAGCGGGCCCCCAGCCGCCGGCACACAGTCGGCGCGCAAACCACCCAGCCAATGCAGCTCAGCCACGCAGCGAGCCCCCAGCCCCGGCACACAGTCGGCACACAAAACACCCAGCCAGTGCAGCGCAGCCACGCAGCGAGCCTCCAGCCCCGGCACACAGTCGGCACACAAACCACCCAGCCAGTGCAGCTCAGCCACGCAGCGAGCCTCCAGCCGCCGGCACACAGTCGGCACACAAACCACCCAGCCAATGCAGCTCAGCCACGCAGCGAGCATCCAGCCCCGGCACACAGTCGGCACACAAACCACCCAGCCAGTGCAGCTCAGCCACGCAGCGAGCCTCCAGCCGCCGGCACACAGTCGGCACACAAACCACCCAGCCAATGCAGCTCAGCCACGCAGCGAGCCTCCAGCCGCCGGCACACAGTCGGCATACAAAGCACCCAGCCAATGCAGCTCAGCCAAGCAGCGAGCCTCCAGCCGCCGGCACACAGTCGGCACGCAAGCCACCCAGCCAATGCAGCTCAGCCACGCAGCGAGCCTCCAGCCCCGGCACACAGTCGGCACACAAACCACCCAGCCAATACAGCTCAGCCACGCAGCGAGCCCCCAGCCCCGGCACACAGTCGGCACACAAACCACCCAGCCAATGCAGCTCAGCCAAGCAGCGAGCCCCCAGTCGGCACACAAACCACCCAGCCAGTGCAGCTCAGCCGCGCAGCGAGCCCCCAGCCGCCGGCACACAGTCGGCACACAAACCACCCAGCCAGTGCAGCTCAACGGCGCAGCGTGTCTTACTGTGCCGCTTCACTCGCTAACTGTAACCCCCCCCCCCCCCAGCGAACTAACGCGATAGTTTACAGAAACGAGGCGCGTTTCCAAAGCGGATCACCTTCGCACAACACTTCACGCCCATCAATGTGCTGAGAATTGTTGACCGAGGCCGACTATTGAAGATCGCTCTCAATACACCGACTTGACGGACCGCACGCTTCGTCCCGCCTCACCGTCCGGGGGCGCCGCTGTTGATGCAGCGGCCTCCACACCTTCGGGAGACGGCCGGAGAGGTGGGACGGGGTACGGACAGGCTGGGTTGTTTGCATGCGGCGGGGATGGCGGCAGGCCGTCCGAAGGACATCTTCGTAGCGTCAGCAGCTCGGATGGCGGGGACAGGTAAGCAGAGGCGGTGCAAGGCAGCAGGAGGGGGAGGGGGCTGTCCGACGCGCCATCATAATACAACTGCTGCTACGGGTCACATCTGGCAGACAGACAGAGGGGTAGAGAGAACAGGAGAGACAATACAGAGGAGGGAAGACACGACAGACAAGGATAGAGAAAGAAAGGCAGGCGGGCAAACGGAGGGAAGAAGGGCAAACGGCGGAAAGGCATATGACAGGCCGAAGAGAGGCACCGACATAGAGGTGAAGGGAGAGAGAGACAGGCAGACAGGCGTACCTCCCCATCCCCATACATCCACCCACCCAAAGCACACGCGAGGAGTAATCTGCCCCGCGACCGAAGTCCAGGCGGCCGGCTATCAGCTCCCATCGCTCTGCTGATAACCGTAACGCACAGCGTGCCTGAGGCGACAGACCGCCCTGACTGAGCCATGACGCTCGCGCAGATCACCGTTTCCGGCGGCGCAGCGGACACAGCACGCAGCGGACACTGCACGGGACCGTAGCGGACACCCCACGCAGCGGACACGGCACGCAGCGGACACTGCACGGGACCGCAGCGGACGTGGCACGGGACCACAGCGGACACGGCACGGGACCGCAGCGGACACGGCACGGAATCGCAGCGGACACGGCACGGGACCGTAGCGGACACGGCACGCAGCGGACACGGCACGGGACTGCAGCGGACACGGCACGGGACCGCAGTGGACACGGCACGGCACGCACCGGACACGGCACGGGACCGCAGCGCGGACACGGCACGGGACCGCAGCGGACACGGCATGGGACCGCAGTTGACACGGCACGGAACCGCGACGGACACGGCACGGGACCATAGCGGACACGGCACGGAACCGCAGCGCCCTCCCTGCATGGCTGCCCCGGTGGCGCGGCAGCCGGGGGCGTCGCTCGGCATACCAGCACGGGTCCAGACGGGCACACAATGCCGGTGGGGGGAGGGAGGCTCACGACCTGCACGTAGTGAGCCAGCTGGGTGTGGCGCGCGCTAGCTCGATAAAGCGGCGCGTGCAGTGTGGCGCGGGCACTGGCATGGCCCCGCCAGCATTCCCACGAGTGCGAAGGCGCGGCGCGACGTTGGACGGAGTCGACCGCACATGCGGCGGTCAGGACCGGGGTGGTGCCGGCTGGGCTGGGCGGACCAACGCTGACCAGACCGGCCAGAGGGACCAGCCGGGACCGGGCAGGACTACCTGGGAGCGAGCGACTCGCGGCTGCGGTGGCTTCAGACCCGCCCCACCAAGAGCGACACGAATGCCGTGCCCGCCGCCTTGAAGCAGGTGATGACAGACTTCGGCCGCGACGATGACCGAAACACGGCGTGAAAGATTTCCTTCGGGTTCGGCTGCGACTATTATCTCGTGGTCATTCACATGTACCCTCACTCAGTGGAGAACAGAAGCGTGGAATGCAGTCAGGACGCCGATGCGAACCCCGTGTGTGCACTTCGTACCTCGTTAGAGTGATGCCCGGTTCCTTAAAGTCGCCGTTATATCTTCATTGAAGTGTCAAGTGCAAGGCCACTACGGTTCTGGATCGTTGGCGAATACAGATATGAATCCGAATCTGAATCTCGACCTGACCTAAACACCCCGATCTTCGTCTCCTTGATCAATGAAAATCGGACCAGACGATATCAGACCAAGAGCAAAAACGTACGCGAAACCGACCATCGCCAGGGAGCGCGAACGCCGGCGAGCAGCGGCCGGACGGCGTACCGACCGGACCCAGACCACCAGACCACCAGACCACGCTGGCCGGACGACACACCGACCGGGCCCCCAAACCCACCAGACCACCAGACCACGCTGGCCGGACGGGGCACCGACCGGGCCAGCAGCTCCCGTCCGTCCGCCCGCCTGCCGCGCCGGGCCGACGGACTCGGGTCAGACTCCGGGCGCAGCTCGGCTCCGACGCCGCGCCGTCTGGGCTGCGCCGCCGCCGTCCGGGCCGGCACGGAGCCTCGGCCCCCGCGGCATCGGCCGGCGCCACCCGCGGCCGCCGGTCACGGCGTGGAGGCTGGGCTGACGGGCGGAATGTGCCGGGCAGCGGCGCGGAGCCGGAGCGAGGTCGGCCGGGGACCGCCGAGCGACGGCGGGCCGGCCGGGCCCCCGGACGCCGCGGATGACAGCCCTGATAGCGGCCACGGTAATGCTAATGCTGATGACAGTCACAGGTGGGATTGGCCACGGCCTGGGCTGCAAGAGACGCTGAGTGCTGGTGCTTGCTGCAACTGGCGCCAAGGGAACAACACGAGGACTTCCAGTACCGGTTCGACGGTCTACAGCCATCGCCTCGAACCCCCGGGGCGCGCTGCAGGTGCAGCACCCAAGTCCAGACAGCTGGCTGGAACGCTCCGAAGCGAGGCGAAGCGCCCCAGAGACACAGCGAAACACACGGCAAAGTTCAAGCGCAAGCGAGCCTGAAGCCCGCCGCTGAAATGACGAACTTTGCCACTACGGGCACGTCGCAAAAAGCCCTCCCCGGCTCACGAAGGCGTCGCACTCGCAGACGGACCGCTAGCGGGGCATGCCTGCCAGCGTCACCGGCCGCGCACCAGCGCCCGGCGCGCGGCGCGGCGGAGAGCAGTGCCCACCTTTTCATCAGTCGTATCAGCAGACACCACATCGCGCTTGGCAGGTGTCGTCGGCTGCGGCGCCGGCGGCGACGACTTGTGCTTCCGGCGCCAGCAGTCCAGCAGGCCCATGGCCCGGGGCGGGCTGGTGGGCGCGGCGCGGCTCCGGGCGCGGCTCGACGCCGGCTCTCTCTCACAGCGCTCGCGGCGCGCTCACACCGCTCACCGCGCGCTCACGCCGCTCACCGCGCGCGACCGAGCTCACGTGGCGCTCCGGGACGTCACCGTCGAGGCTGCGCCGCCACGCACCACTGCCCCGTCCGGCGGCGGCCCACTGCAATGCGGCCGCACGCCGTCGGCCTGCACTGAGCGCCGAATTGCCGGCCGCGCGGTCGCTGGTTTCCTCGCCGGCCGCGGGTGGCGCCACCGTCGCCGGCCGATAACTGACGGCGACGCTCGAGCAGTCACCGCCCCCCACGTGCCGGGCAGTGGGCACTGCCCACGGAAGCAGAGGCAGCAACATGCCTGACATGCTTGCTACGAAGCCGGGAGATGTTGAATCCAGCGGAGCGGCATTTGGGCGCCCGAATCATCCCTTACCCGCCCGAACACCTGAGACTCTCATAAAGAAGAAGCGGTGAGCCGTCCAAGCACAACGCCTCTCCGACGTCCTTTCCGGAGCATCACGGCCTACCAGTGCAGCCTCCAGTGCGCTTCAGACCACTGGCGGGTGATCTCCCAGCGGATGACGATCTTGTGTGGGATCAGTCCAACAGCCACGCGTCGTCGCGAGTGCCAGACTCTTCAGCCCAGACTTCAGCTTCAGCCCAGACTCCGCCGATCCTTTCCGAGACCGGCCGCAGCTGCAGTGCCGTCCGGTCTCCGCCCCGCGAGCCGCGCGAGCCGCCGCGTCCCCGCAGCGACCCAGACAAGCCGCGGCCCGGTGCGGATCAGCGTCCGGTGTTATTAGCGTCGCGGTGCGCACCGGACCATCCCGGTCTCGCCGACCCTCTGCCGCGGTCGTCCGCGAGCGGGCCCAACCACACGCCAGGTGCCGCGTGACCCAACTTGTATCAGCCAACCGACCTCACCCCTGATCACCGACCTCCGCGCCTCGGGTCACCACGTGACACATAAACCAGGGTCAGCAGTGGCGGACGCAGCCAGCCGGGAAGGAAGGTCTGACACCTCCTCCACACGGAGCCCGGTCTCGCCGACTTCCTCTAGAGATGACTCGCCGGAAGGGCTGACCACTCGCGGCGGCTGATAAGGCCCGAACGGCCGAGGACTCGACCGATCGGGGCTCCTCGACCACCAGTCTGCGGCGCCGGAGCCGCCGATGACGCCGCGTGACCTTGAGAACGTGGCCGGCCGAGCTGCACAAAATGGTTGATGAATGGCTCCGTGTGTGCATACCGACAGCACGTCGTTAAGGCTTCACTTTGTTTAGATATGAATCAGTTCAGGCTGTTTGAAGTGACAGTTTTGGCGGTGGCAGCTGAGGTGGGCGTCGACTCCACCACCCAAAGGCCTTTCTCGAACATGGGGGCTGGTACGCAGCCGGGAGTTTGCTAAAAAACGTGCCAAGTGTTCAAAGAGGCCTCATGGGTTCTTAGCAGTGCAATTCAAGGAATTCCGTCTGATGTGCGATCTCATCGGGCGATTCGAGACGAAGCACCAGTATTACGGATTAAACGGTAATTGAAAGTATCTTCCTCGTCTCGTGCGCTGGTATTTATATGTCAGCATCGTATGCCACGTTTCGGTCCGTTCATTCTCCCGCCGTCGTCGGGTGTTGAGTCTTGAAGACGGGATGCTATAAGGCTTTCAGTCATGTACGAGTTACAACCAGAATTTTTTCCCTCGAACTGCTGGAATTCGAACCAGGGTCTGCTGATGGTGAGTTCTGCGCTCAACCACCTCGCTTAACGATAATGGTTCCCCAATTACAGCTCCAGCGTTCCACCTAACCTGAGAGTCCTTCCTCGGTTACCAAAACTGGGACCCGAGGGAGCGCTTCTCCTCTTAAGTGACCGAAGCCGATGCCCCTGTGGATTGGTAGTCAATTGCACTTCACTTCAGCGAGCTTCGCCATGAAATGCTGCAACGTTGCAACGAGCGTTGGAAATGTACGTGTAAATGACTCACAGAGTTTCAGGACTCATACTGAGGACTCTCATGTTTGGGACTCATCGCGATCTGGCAGATGCATGGGTGTGGGTTTGGCTCCCCGATGCTCCGGTACCTGCTGAGGTTCGAAATCATGTGGATTTCGAACGCACGGATTGCGAGTACTATCAGAAGTTAAACGATCGGTTTACGAGGTCTGCTCCTTAACGGGCGGTCAAAGCAGCTTAGACGCCATAACACCAGGAGTGACTTCGCAATTTCGCCAGCATATTTTGTAATAATAACTATTCGTGACCTGGCGATCAGACGTAACATCCATGAAATTCCTCACAGAAGTGCGCAGCAATTAAGCACGATGTTTTCATAAGACGTAAGTTTGTTTTCGTAACGCCGGCAGAAATGAACACGCCGTGTGCTCTGTACGTCCGAGGTGAATTCTGGCGAGCGTTCGACGCCTGTCGTGGACGTCGGCGGTTTGCGTTCAGCAAGACATCCTTCAGACGCGGCAAAACATTCAAGACATTTAGGACATTCGAGACATTCAGACGGCCACGGCCAGCTGCCGGCCGGCTGGGACCCCGCTCCAGCAGCAGCGAGCACTTCCACTGGAAGGCACATATTGAAAGCAGGCATGTGCACACAGCTGCCGCTAAACGGCAGCAACTCGAGGCATGTACACACAGCTGCCGCTAAACGGTAGTAACTCGCGCGCATAATCACGTGGGCTTGTTTGCGAACGAGGTTCGAGGTCAAGACGTCCCTGGATTCATGGATTCCCGGATTCACCTGGTCATTGCGGTTCGCACCAGCTCATTTCAACAGCTTACGTTTATTCGGGCTATTTGCATCGGCGCTTGCGCGGCGCATTCGACCTGAAAATGGGGTGGATGAGGGCAATTTCAACTGGGTAAGGGAACGCCGCTCTTGGTGGTTCATGTTCCATTCGCCACTCACGACCAATCGCGTATTCCGCACGTATTGTCGCTACCACGCCTGCATTTTCAACCGCAGGCGCACCTAGCATCGACGTTCCCTTTCAATTCCCATCCACGAAACCAGCGCAGGTTGCGTTCCCTCCTGCCGGCGCACCCCGCGCGCCTGAGTGGTGGTCGCACGCCGCCCCGCGTCCAGGCCCCCCCCCCCCCTCCTGCCGGTGCATCCCGCGTGCCGGAGTGGTGGTCGCGCGCCGCTCCGCGTCCAGGCCCCCCTCCTGCCGGCGCATCCCGCGCGCCGGAGTGGTGGTCGCGCGCCGCCCCGCGTCCAGGCCTCCCTCCTGCCGGCGCATCCCGCGCGCCGGAGTGGTGGTCGCGCGCCGCCCCGCGTCCAGGCCTCCCTCCTGCCGGCGCATCCCGCGCGCCGGAGTGGTGGTCGCGCGCCGCCCCGCGTCCAGGCCCCCCTCCTGCCGGCGCATCCCACGCGCCTGAGTGGTGGTCGCGCGCCGCCCCGCGTCCAGGCCTCCCTCCTGCCGGCGCATCCCGCGCGCCGGAGTGGTGGTCGCGCGCCGCCCCGCGTCCAGGCCCCCTCCTGCCGGCGCATCCCGCGCGCCGGAGTGGTGGTCGCGCGCCGCCCCGCGTCCAGGCCCCCCCCCCCCTCCTGCCGGCGCATCCCGCGCGCCGGAGTGGTGGTCGCGCGCCGCCCCGCGTCCAGGCCTCCCTCCTGCCGGCGCGTCCCGTCCGCCGCGCCTGAGTGATGGTCGCACCCCGCCGCCGCCCGGTCCACGGTCACGGCGGCGGCCGGCGCCGGGTGGCCGTCTTCTGCAGGCGGTCAGGTGAGGTGCGGCGGCCGATAAGCAGCGACGGACCAAGCTTGCAAACACGGGGCAGGGGCGGGGCGGCGTGCAGACAGCGCTGAGCACCGGGACGCGGCTCGCGCTGCGGCCAACACGGACGCTTACGGTGAGGGCGGTCCAGTGGTAGCCGTGGGGAAGACCCAGACGGTGCTAGTTCCGTTTGGGGCCGGGGAGGAGAGCAGGTGGGCTGTGTGCAGCAAACAATGAGCGGCATGCAGGATGGCAGAGCCTGGCTGCAGTTGACAGACACAGAGATTACCTAAACTCGCCTACTTAAGAGCTAAGTCTCCTCTAGGCTTTGTCCTCTCCAGATAATTACTTAGTTGCACACAAGTTCGGCGCCCTGTGCCGGAGGCTGGTGAGAAGTTACAGTCATCATCTGATGATCACACAGAGCCTTCTTGGTGATGTCCACAAGAGCTTGATCGGTGCCTCGACCTATTGCCTAGTACATAGCTGGTACCAATGATTATCTTGAACACGGCTGGTACCAATGGCCACCTGGTACATGATTAGTAACAATGATCGCCTGACACATCGCTGATACAAACATCCACCCCGGATGGAAACTGAAAGAAGAACGTTAACTAACCCTCATGTACTCTCTCGGACCATCCAACTTTTTCTTTTGTGGGAAACTTTCGTTTACCGAGGGGAAACGCCTTCGGCTTTAGCGGATGAGCGTCCTGGAAAGCGCACATAACACACTACATAAGACTTGATCAACATCGCGCGTCCCCCTCCCCCTCTCCCATTCCCACCGGTCTCGTCCGTGACACTGTGTGGAGCTCTGACACGGTCACCAGCTTTGTGTTGAATTCACAAAAACGGGGGAACATCACACCCTTTCACAGCCTCGGGCCCGCGCGCGAATGAGCATGCGTGCGTGCGTGCATGTGTGCGTACGTGCGTGTGTGCGTGTGCGCGCGTGCATGCGTGAGCACTTGTTGCATGTCACCACCCCACCACCCCTCCATACCTCCAAGATAGTTACATATGTTCAACATCAGACTGGAAACGATAAAATTGGGTTGGGACACACACGGACCATGAGGCCGACCACAACCGAATTATGTTTTCGGTTCGGAAAACCACGGAACACAGGCAATACAAACTGAGCCAACAAGAGTATCGACCGCTTTTTGCTAGCCGCGCGATGTGAATATCTTCCCACGGGGTTGAGCGCAGATATGAATAGAAGCCCGTAAAACTGAAGGACGCAAGGTTTTGGCGTAGCTATCCAAGGACACCGCACCCAAGTGGCGTGGTGGCCAGAAGCCAACATTTTTGACGTCTCATTTTACAAACTCACTCACTCCAACAAATGCACCTTTCAGAACATCCCAATAAATCGGGCAGTCGCTCCGCCACGGCTGGCACAACGGAGCACGATCCAATCAAAAGCTGACAACCACGATGGGAAAAACATCCATGCCGGCATGTAGTCATCCGAAGGAACTGCAGCAGCCTTCAGCTCGCGCCCAGACAACATTCCAAAAGGTTGGCTGCAAACCGCAAGCCACGCTGCGGTGAGTGTTGCACAAAGCATGACATAATAAGAGCGGTGAATGAGTGTGTCGTTTAGCAATGGCACACGAATGAACAGCGAGGCATCCAGCCATCGCCATTATCACAGCGCATGTTGATTCGTATTTCAGGTTGCCGTAATTAGCTGCCCCGTTCGCATGAAGCGTGACGCCCGACATCTGTACTTTTTCTTCGAAGATCCGTTTGCGAAGCGGGTGAACGGCAGCTGGGTACTGGAGGCTGAGGTGAGCCCGTCTCCGCGTTCATTCAAAACGCTCCAAATACTCGTGAGCGGAGCTTCGAGCCACGGCACCTCAGGCCCCACATCACAAATATACTCGCTGGGGCCTCCACGAGGCATATTGACCGGAGTGCATACTGCTGTTCCGTGACAACTACCGCGACATACATTTTTAGGTCATATGGCGCGTAATTAGGCATTTTTATCAAAGCGTGCGTATAACATTAATCCCCGATGTTGGTGGTCGGCGTTGGGGACAGGAACAGCGCCAAAATCAAGCCCCAGGTAGAAGAAGCTCAGGGCTCACGCGAGCGTGCACTTGTAGCCGGCGCAGCCTGGTGCCTGGCAGGGCAATTCCCTGGAGTATGACATACTTGACGTCCTGTCGGCGCCAGGGCCGGCCACTGAATGGGAGCGCAGCGCTCGCCCCGGCCGCTACACCGGCGGCCTGCCCACGACGGCAGGAGATTGGGGCGTCGGAGGGCTCTCGTCGGCCTCGGGGCCGCGGGGCCGTCGGCGATATATGGTCCCCTCCGGCAGCCAATGGCCTGCCGCTGACAACCGAGGACGTGTGGCGTCGCAGATTGCCGCAGATTCCGCCGTCGGTGGCCTACTGCAGTGGACGGCGGCGGGTGATAACAGCGGCCGCGGGGCCGAAACTCTCCAGTCTCCATCACCCACCGTTCATCTGGGCGTGCAATAGCCCAGTTTGCACCGCAACTAAGCGCTCCCGAGTAATGTGGTCCACGACCTGGATCCTGTGACGCCAAGATTTTGCCGGAAGCTTGACTTTGAAGAATGAAGCCTTCGTGACGCTAAAATATGTTGCTGATGATGCTTGATCGCTTGCCGTGCCTCCCCGCCACGGTTTCAGCATAATTTTGCGATAACCGGATGTGCCGTGCTTGCTGGCTATGAATCTTCTTCCCTTGCCGCGACCGCCAGCGGCGGCCCCACCGAACCTGTCGCGGGCCACTTGTACACCGTCGCTGCAGACCAAAGTAGCGTGGATAGCGGCTAGCGGGGTGCCCCTAGCGGTACAGGGGCTCCGCTGACAGAAGCGGGACGCCCCCAGCGGTACAGGGGCTCCGCTGACGGAAGCGGGACGCCCCTAGCTGTACAGGGGCTCCGCTGAAGAAAGACGGGCGCCCCCAGCGGTGTAGGAGCTCCCCTGACAGAAGAGGGACGCCCCTAGCTGTACAGGGGTGCCGCTGACAGAAGAGGGACGCCCCTAGCTGTACAGGGGCTCCGCTGACAGAAGCGGGACGCCCCTAGCGGTACAGGGGCTCCGCTGACAGAAGCGGGACGCCCCTAGCTGTACACGGGCTCCGCTGAAGAAAGGCGGGCGTCCCCAGCGGTGTAGGAGCTCCGCTGACTAAAGACGGGCGCCCCCCGCGGTGTAAGAGCTCCCCTGACAGAAGAGGGGCGCCCCTAGCTGTACAGAGGCGCCGCTGACGGAAGAGGAGCGCCCCTAGCTGTACGTGGACGTCACTGACGTAAGAGGGGCGCCCCTAGCGATACAGGGTCGCCACTGACTGACGGAAGACGGGTGCCCCCAGCGGTATAGGGGCTCCGCTGATGGAAGAGAGGCGTCCCCAGCGGTACAGGGGCGCCGCTAACCGAAGACGGGTGCCCCCAGCGCTACAGGGGCTCCGCTGACAGAAGAGGGGCGCCCCTAGCGGCGCAAGGGGTCCGCTGATGGAAGAGAGGCGCCTCCAGCGGTACAGGGACGCATCGAAGAGGGGCGCCCCAGCGGCACAGGGGCGCCGCTGACAAAAAAGGGACGCACCAGCATGGGACTCGCGCAAGGGGCAAGCAATCAACAAGCCTGAAATACAAGGAATTTGTGTATGTTGGTAGTACATTTCTACTACGTAATTTTTCAAGCACGGTCATAAGTGACAGAAAGAGGTAATTTCTGGCAACTATTCTGAGGTAGTAAGAGAGGATCGCGCGAGCTCACCATGCCTGCCGGACGCCAGACGCTTAGTTCCAGGCTGCGGCTGGAATCGTGCCGTGTCTGCGATACCAACGCGACGAACGACCCTCTGGGAAAATTCGGACATGCAGATTGTATGCAGGTCAGAGAGCGTCCGCACCGGGCTGCGACACGGTTTGTCGCTGTGAGCTGGCCCACGGGTGCAGTTTGTGCAGTCTTCCGGAGATGCTTCAGATCAGAACAGCGCGCGGCCCGCCGACGAACGGCAGCCAGGACACAGCCGCCACCTTGTGCTGGACGAGTCATCAGACCGTTGCCCGCCATCAGATCACCAGCGTGTATCCCACCGCCAACCCGTCATCCCACCACCTGTTCGCCATCAGACTACCACCCGCCATCAGATCAGCAGATGGCTATTCCACCGCCAACCCGTCAACTCACCACCCGTTCATCAGATCACCATCAGTCATCAGATCAGCAGTCGGTTACCCGACCGCCAACCCGTCATCCCACCACCTGTTATTCACCACATCACCAGCCAGAACTACCGGGACGCAGCGATCCTGCCAAGCTAATCAGGCAGAATACCTCAGTCCGGACGTAATGCTGGCCAGGCCACCCGTCCATATCGTCCTTATCGCCGACACTATAAACAGCACGCAGATGCCACCACTACGGAGGTCGACTGGTGGCGGCTAAATGACCGTCAGAGATGACTCGAGGTGGACGATATGGCGTCACGTCCAATCCAGGATGTAATGTACGGTGAGATTTTGTTTCGTTTCGCCAAGAGCGCGCCGATTTCGCCTTTTTATCGAATTTAACGCACATTTCGTTAAACAGGAACGTCATTTCGAACGACCCAGTGTCTTGACCGATCCAGTGGTCCTACGGACTTCTGTCATGTGTCATGTCATTGGGGCTCTACGACGCACCCAGCTGCTGAGGCTATACGGCATCGCCTGCCTCTCACCCTGGCAGGAAGGGCAGACACCGCGGGAAAATCGAACCCCGTACATCTGGTTTCCCAGACGCGCAGTGGTCAACGCAGACGCCTTAACCACTACACTACCGGCACCCCCCTACGGACTTCTGAAACGATGAAAAAGTACACGACATCGGTGCGCCTCAACATTTTATAGGATTTATCTCTTAAACCGAAGCAATCTCGGATCTCTTGAGGGTGGCCAGAAGGATCTAGACTTCTCATGGGGGGGGGGGGGCACCGTCTCCTCCCCTTGGCGTTCAATACATGGCGAATGGTCCTTACAACGCATGCAGATCACGCACGCCAGCGTTTGCGGCGCGCGTTCGCCAGCACCCCAGCTGCGGAGAAACTCCCGCATTCGGGCGCCACCTGTCTCCGGAAGGCGAGCTCAGCGCCAGCGCCTCCGAACCCCGGCGCTGGCGGCGCCGCCACCTCCGGTCCACACCAGCCCCGCCGCCTGGCACAGAGCGGCCGGCGCTGCGACGGGCCGCGCCCGGACGGCGTCGCTCGCTCCCTGAGCTGCCGGTTTGAGGTGCGGCCGGCGCACCAGCAGGATTACGCCGCCGTCAGGGGGGGGGGGGGGGGGGGCGGGGCCGTGGCCGCCACCTGAGCCGCCGCCGGCGGCCATGGCTGGCTGTGACGTCACGGCGCCGTCCGCCACGGTGGGCTGAGGTCGCACATGGTCAGCAGGAGGCGGCGCCGCGCGGCCAACCGCCCGTGCCAGACGCCAGGTCAGGGCGGTGGTGGTATGCGACAGTCCGCTAGCCGCAGACTCTCCGCAGCTGATGGCCTGCGCGGCCTCGGCTAATCGGCTGACATCACGCGGCTAAACGAACACAGCCACGCGGCTAACCGGCCGGCGCCTCGCGGCTAATCGGCTCCCACCGCGCGGCTAATAGGCTAACGCCGCGCGGCCAATTCGCCGACGTCACGCGGCTGGAGCTGACGAACAGAGATTCGGCACCCCACGTCCGAGCATAGGCCACGCAGCACTGATTGTAGAGGACACGCTATCACAGGCCAGGTCACCAACTCATGCCCGTCACTGATAATGCACTATCAAATCCTTGACGTCCAATCCGACATCACTTCAGACTTAATGAAAAAGACCATCGAGCACTTATCAACCCAGCAGCACCAGTATCGCATGCAGAAACATGGATTGCGTAATCTGGTGAACATGGCGGGTGGAAAGCGAATGCTTGTAATCGCCAACAGCACCGATTGAGCTACAGACATTCGAGTTTTCCATTCAGTCATTATGAATCGCAACGAGGTATCCACGGCTGCTTAGCCGCGTGCAGAGACTATCCCGAGCCAGATTTATCTCATTGGCCTTACACCGGCGTCCCAAAACAGTCCGATCACTTCCAGGGCACTATTGCAAACGTTTTTTAAGCAAACATACGTGAAACATCGCACGAACTAGCTTGTATGTTCAGATCAGTTTGGCCTGATCGCAGTGACGCGCACAAGCACAAGGTTTGGTTCGCTGATGCCCTGCGGGCAATTACTACCTACAGTGGATAAATACTTTACAGACCGGCATGAACATTGGGAACTAGGCTCATAGAAAGATCACGCTCAGGAACTACCTGTATATCAGAAAAACGGTGCTCTAAGTTTACGTCATTTTTTGAGAGTGGGACAATCCGGTTCTTCGGTTGTTGTAAAGCCAACTGTTTCCGATTTCAACTTAAAAATTGTGCAACTTTGTGAAATCCTCATATCTCTAGTTAGGGACGGCACAGTACCATGCTGGGGTTGCATCCCAGTTCTCATGAGAAACGGGATAACCATGCTCAAATGCACCCATCTTGCAACGGGCCTGTCTGAAATGCATAGCTTCGAAATCCAGTGAGACAGGGCATTGATCTGTGTGAATGATTGCGTAGCTGTGCAGAATGCCTCACAGCCTAATCTCCCGAAATGTGTGTTCTTAATGGATTTGACTCTCTTTAAGCTGGTAAATAACATTTCACTATTTTTGTCATAAAATAGTCCTTTAGGTGACATATCAGCCATGACTGATGTCATATGGTGTCATGATGTCATATAGCGCATGGTGTCATATGGTGGCATGGCGTCATACGGTGACATGGTGTCACGTAATGTGATAATGGTGTCATAAAGCTGTAATATTTCAGTGACACCAGATCTCTCATTTTTTGTAATGCTACACAAAAATTCTGGGTCCATGAACCCATCTTGGGGTTCAATAGTGCGTGGGGGCCACATTCCAAAATTGATCCAGTAGGGTGTGCAAGATGTAAGAATAGATTAATGCTACCAGAGTCCTGGCTTTCCGGCAGCCCTCCACGCAATGCCTGGGCACTGACCTGTCACCCTTTGATTCCGAACCCAGACAGAGTTGAGCTGCCTTGGTTCTACTGGCTTTTCTGACGGTAGCACCTCTACAAAATTTCCCCCAAGGCGTAACATTAAGCTACTGCGTCAACAATTTGCAGTTGCAGTATTCGCTGGCTACCCTCGCCTGGTTACGCGCTTCCCTTATTTTCCTCAACGCATTCGCATCGCACGAGTAGCGTTTGCCAAAGTACCCCCCATGCCAGAAGGCGAAACATCTGGAGCCAGGTAAGCACCTCACGGCTGTCGTCGCTCGCCGCGCTGGTGATCCTTTGCAGCATACCTGACGGGAGGTGGCGCGACAGGCCTCGGCTCTGGGTCCACCCTCTACACAGGCCTCCTCCTACAGGACCGCGGAGCCGGTTTGGCAGCAGCTCGCGGGGGCCCGCGAGCCGCTCCCTCCCCTCCCCGCTGATGCAAAGCGTTTGTGAGAGACGAACGGGCTGTTCGCAGATCGTTCAGACGTGCAACAGGTCTGGAGCCCACGTCTGCAAGATAAATCTTTGCAAACAATGCAGGGAGCAGGGCCACACCCAGCGGCTTGTTTACATTCTGCACCAGTGTTTGCCGTAGTGTTTGCCGCCAACGGATCCAAACCCTCCCCGAATTCGCGGGACCGTTAAACCATCAATGTTTCATCAGCACCTCGCAGGACACGCAGGTGTTTGTTCCGCAGCAGAATCAGATGGTGGAGTCGCCTGCAATCTCGGTTTGTCTCCAGAGCAGTCGTCGTAAACGCGACAGAGGACAGACAGAAGTACCTCAAAGTCAAACATTCCCAAGAGCTAAACCTATCCAGGGTGTATTCAAGCCCATCGATAATGTTCCATTATGCATGACGACGCCACGTAGGATCTTTGCCGGGCGTCTTCGCAGCGCAACTCGTTTGCTGTTTACATCTGCGAAACTGTCGTGACTGTAGGTGCAAACGAAAAGGCACACACACACAATTTTCAGTTGCCGGTACTACGCGCGCTCATAATGGAAACTACAAATTAAGCTATGTGTCACATACAACACGTTTCATCACCCGTGGTCAGTCTCGGGCACACACAATGACTCGTTTCTTATTGAATCTGCTGCGCCATTTCTGTTTCACTTCATTCAAGTCGCGAAAAAATAGATTCTGCGTGTGCGACAAAGATTCCGCATGACGTCACGTAGCATCTTCGTCGTCCGGATCGCAGCGAACGCCAAAAGGTGTAGAAGTTATGGGGCATGACATGAATAACGTCGACGGCATAGATTCCTGGTCGTCCGGGTCGCTGCGCGTACGCCCAAAATCCATGTATTTAGTAAAACAAGCCCTTTAAAACCATGATTAATTTTTATGCACGCTCAGGCCCATTTTTCAGCTCGCAGTTCTGGCGAGATGTTTATCGACGCAAAGTGACCTGGACCATTCCCTCTGTTCCTCCGACTTAAAATGCGTATGCTGAGAAAGAGAAAGACAGACAGATATGAACTGAAAATTGCAACTGCGCTTCGATGTCCTGCTCTAAAACGTATTCATTGATTGAAAGCAAATGATTTCTCTTCGCCAATATGTAAGGCATGGATGGACGCACACTGCATACAAACTCCTTAATAGTTAGATAGCCGCTATTCGATTTAGGACAGGCGAAACCTCACGGGGTTTTGTCATTGCTGCATCGACCGCCTCCTCCTTCCTTCTCCGCTGACGATTTTGGTGAAAAGAGGGCACAGAAGAATCGAGAGGAAGGAAACCAGCGTTCAAGGAAACGTTTCAGTAGTGAATGAACCGTTTTGCCTCAATGGGGGCCTAGCGGGCTCAATACAGGCGCGGGGGGATATCGCCACCTATTGGCACACTCCAGAACTGATGTTTCTCATAATTGCTACACACCGGGCAGGGCAGTGCGCACTGGGGATGGACGCCGGTTTGGAGGCCACACGTGGATGGCTTTGTTGTTTAAAATGATTCGGTTGATTCGGATGACAAAACAAAATGCGTTTTCTACCGATTCAACAGTGCAATCGAACCTCAAATAAGCATCTTGCGTTCCTGGCGCCAGTCCTAGTGACGCACCTGGTGTCAGTACGCGGATATTCCGTGCATTATAACGTAATATGCTGTAGTATATACACACATATACTTATTTATATTTACATTTGTTTACACATGCATTCACAAAATCACCTTAGTTTCTACTTTTGTACCTGGATCAGCCATCTAGACTCCAATGTTACTACAGCATTGTTTTCCACATGGTTCAAATCAGAAACCAGCACAGCTGGTGGAGCAGTGTTGCAATGTCACTTGGAAGGTCAGAATCAACAGGATGACATGCACTATGCTAATTGTTTACCTTCTTCACATCTTTAGAGCTGAACAAGATGAGGTGTAAGCCTGATGAGAAAAACAATGATGAAAAAACAAGAACCAAGAAAACTAAGGTGCAAAAAAACATGATACAAAATCAGTGCAGTATATGTCAACAATGCCTGTCACCCTAAAAATGAACTTTAAAAATATTACAACCCTACACATAATGAACCCAATGCCATACAGAAGACATTATCTTCTATATGATGTTGGGATCCTGCTTTAGATTTACAGAATGCTCTGTTGAAGCCATTTGAGGCCTTTTGGTATCATAATGAGGCCTGCTGAAATGCCAAGGAAAGAAATGCATGTTTTTGCCCCCTGGTAAACTGCACTAGGCCATAACCCCTCCCTGTCCTAGTAGAACTACCCCAATTCACATTGTTTTGCTCACAATTCCTTCAATAAGTAAACTTAGCCTTCCTGCCAGGAAGCACAGAAAGCAATGGTGGGTTCTCTCAGGAGTTGGCCCAGGAGACAAACAAAAAATCACCTTGTTATTCCATGTGTATTGCAGACACCCTATGTTCAGTTCATTCCAGAGGACTTGAACATATTCTGTCCTACTTACATGTATTCTGTCCTATTCACTTCTGTCATCCCTGCTTAGTGATTGGCCATGCATGTGAAACAAATCACAACCAATAGGCAAGTACCTGCTTAGCTAAATCACCCTCTTGCAGTGTGGTTTCACAGGGTTGGGCAAAAAAGAAAGCAGTGTGCCTACACAAAACATGATAATGGGCAGCCTACTAGACACTTACCCTTTCAAGTGTCTGGAAATAGTCTCTCAGGTAACTGACGGGGTTGTCTGGGCGATTGATGCAGAGCTGAACAATGCAATCTTTCAGTATTTGCTGAACATTGTGATGCTGTATATAATTTTCACATTCACGGAGACTCTGTTCCTCATCCATGTTGTTGTCCACGTCTGTTCTGAGCAACGAAGACAATCCCATTCAGTATCAACGTTGTATCGCACACTCCACCACGTCACCAAAATAAAGTACTCCCTAAACGGGTCTACACCCACGACCTGCCTTGTCACGCACCAACCACAATATTACACGGCCCCCACAGCACACATCCCAACAAGCGACGCACGGCATGCACTGTCTGTGTCCTTGGAAATACCGGAGAAACAAACACGGCAAGTAGGGCCAAGGATGCTGCGGAAGTTAGCCCACATTCAGACCAGATTCGACCCAGCCCACATTTGGCAGCACAAATGTAGACCCATTTTGGGCCAATATTTTTCCTAGTACTGATGTAAGTTAACATGTACTTTTCCCGCCATCAGCGATGGCGTAAATAACTTTGACGGGAGTACTTCTCTCAGAGCACTGTTTGCGCCACAATATTTGCACGTAGACATCTTAATATATCAGAATTCCACCTCTGCGTGCGTACCAAAGTGCGCACTTTTATCTCTGATGGGCATTTGAGGGACGAGTATCTGTGTGCCTGCATCGTACATCTGCGTAGGAACTTTTACGGGCGCATTTTTTTTAAAAAAAATCCTTCGTAGGCAAAAAATTTCATGCGAATTCAAAGGAACTTTGAAATGAGCTTTTTCCGATAAACATTTCATCATGCGCATTTTCTATGCCACAACCCTTTGACCTTATGAAACTGGTAACCTACGCATGGGCGTAGGAACAGGGGGCCATACCCCCCCCTCGCTTTTCAAGGTTGGGAGCCAACAATATTAACTGCCCCCACCCCCCACCCCCACACTTTCAGATCAGTGTTGCATTTGGCTTACTTTTGCACTGCATTAAACATACGTGCCGGTTTACATAGTTAATCAGCCGTCTCTCTTAAAATGCGTCATCTTTTTTCTTTGCTCATTGACCATTGCTTAGTATTACAGCCGCAAGGCCCAAGCCGCGCGGCCCGGAGACTGCAACGCCGGGCGTCGAGGCTGTTATTGTTATGACTTGCGAGCATGCATGTTCAGCACCATATTGCGTAGTTTTCTCATCAGTAATCAGCTCTGACAGGATCTTGAGCATTTGAAGACGAACATGGATTAGCCATATTAACACAAAGAACCCCATTTCATCTACAATCTACATTCAGGGATAACTCGGTATCTTTGAAGAACACAAAACAAAAACGCGGAACTGGAATCTATGTGACAGCTATCGGACTACCTGCGGTGATCAGGGATGTTGTTGCGTCAATGAGGGCTTCTGTGCTGATTCGGGGCTAACTGCGCGGGTCAGAAGGCCTCCCGTGTCAGGGATGGGAGCATTGTGATATGTACCCTGCTGATGCCCTCCGGATCGGCCAGGAGACCCCGCCCCGTGCCACCAGAATGATAGCCAGAAGACAATTTGCGATGGCACGGAATGGCCCTTCGGCCCTTGACCCGGAACGGTAATGTACCCCTGGTTTTCTACTCAAGAGGCCCCTTGCCCGGAAGGAAATAAGGGGTGTTATTATTGTTGAGTGGAGTGGGGGTCTCATTATTGCTGAATAGGGTGGGTCGAAATGAATTTAAAAAACCAACAAGGTCATGCCATGTTTGCCTGAAAACGTTTATTTTTTCAGAATGGATTAGTAAAATTTATTACATTAAAAGGTTTGAACATGGCCGCCCAAAACCTCGAGAGCAAGGACACGAATGGCATGGGCTACAGCTTCCGTAAAACCGAACCGCGTCAGCCACTGCAAGTGTTACCAGACGGCGGGCGCCTTGTTAATCTGTCTTCTGGATGGATAAATAGCTGCGAAAACACGAAAAATAGATTTTTTTCCTTAACTCTTCCAGTTCAACCACCAGATTCCAGCCCTACTTCTTGGTGCTTTAAGGGCCAATTCGTTCTTTTTATCAGTCTAAAAATTGCACACGTGAAATATGCGCTCAGACTGCCTTCTAAATGTAAGATCTGATGTCATGAAGCGTCCAAGGATACTTTTTCAGAAGCGTAGTCATTTTCGTCCACTCGTTGGCCACAACTTAATATTAGCTGCTAGGCAGACGCTGCGCTGCTTACGGAGGCTGTAACGCCTGGGGTGGAGGCTTGTGTTTCTAAAATTTTCGGCTGCGCATGCTCAAAATTACATCGCATAACTTGTATTACTAGTCGATTTAAGTGTTTAAGGGTGAAGCGTCATCATTTTCGTCCACCGGTGGGACGCGGCTAAATGTTAACTACCGGGCTAACGTTCCGCGGACTACGGAGACTGCAGCGCCTAGTGTCGAGGTTTTTGTTGCTACTATTTGTGAGCGCATACGTTAAACAACATGTTATGTAAACTGTATCACTAATCGATTCTGACTGAATGGTGAACATTTTCAGGCAAACATGGCTTGGCCATGTTAACACACATTGTTGACCACTCGATCTGCAATTAACTTTTCATCTTCAAATTTGGATCAAACATATCGGTCTACAATCTCCCTTCGCGATGACATCAATGCCTTAAGAACCCAGATAAAAAAGAAATTGACAAAGCTTCTGAATTCTATCGGTTTAGAAAGAGTCAACTAACCATTGTAAATTAAGAGCGCCGGTGATTTATTTCATGCAGTCATTCAACGCCTGATTTCTGCAGCTTATTGACCTCAAAATGCAAACAGCTCACGGTAGCTCCTGGTTTCTGTTCTGGTTACAAGGTAAAAATATCAAAAAAGCGAAGGCAACTGTCACTTGTTAACAAGTAAGCTATATCCGGGGATTTGGGGGGGATCACCATAAGATGGGCTTTTGTCAACCTTGTGTTCCCCCTTAGCAAGGCTTTGGCTACGCCCCTGCCTACACAAAAGCAGATCAAGTCGCATACGTTAAATGATGGGCAATGAAGTGCCCGTTAGGCCAATTCATTCCTAAGGCAGACAGATACCAGGAGGCTATTTTTTGCGATGGTGAGGTATGAGGGAAGATAGTTCGGAAAAAAGATACTGTTGCAGGTGCCCAACACTTCTTTCATACACCATGTAGTGGTAACGCTAGTCCAAAAGTATGCAACAAAGCAGTCATACGATCAGTTTGCAGTCAGTCACGCGGGACACATCCGGGACGGGGCAGTGGCCACCGACGGCGGACGGGAGCAGGGCCTAGATAAGGAACGCATGACAGATGGGCGCTATTATATGGCTTGATTCTTAAAAGTGAATCCCCATGTTTATGGCTTTTGTCATATTGTTTCTAGCAGTTTCAAGCTCCCGAATTTGTTCCCGCCTAAAATGCTGCGTTAAATCTTATCTCTTGAAAAGCAGCCAGCGAAATGAAGGCGCATGAAAAATCTGTCGCGCTGTGAGCCATCGATTCACTTTCAAAATTCTCACCAGCCTATATCCAGACCGTATTTGGGCATCTACACTGTGGAGGCAGATGCTTCCTTTATGACCCAAAGTGTCTACCCGCTCGTGGAATTTCGCCTCCCCAGGAAAGACAATGTTAAAATGGAAGAACAATCTAGGGAAGCTGGATAGCACTATTTACCAAATGACATGAGTCGAATAGGCAAGATTGTGCACCAGTGATAAACAGCTCTAGATGCATATTTAGCATAGCAGCCATGAAATGTAAATAAAGAGCGATAACAACTTCCATCTCTACCCCCCCCCCCCCTCCACCGGTCATCGGGCTCGCTTTCCAAAAAAAGTTCCTGAAGGACACCCTGAGCTTGCCCCCCCCCCCACTTTTTGAAACGCTCCTGCGCCTATGACCGTACGTAAGCTTATCCTGACTATCTTAAGACACGCAAACTTGTACTTTGCAAACAACTGCCATACGAACTTTTCTATACTCGTTTTTGTCCACAAGCAGATGCAACACCTTACTGTGCTACCTCAAGCGTCATCCGGCAATTATACCAATCACGGTGTTGATTGGTATAAGAACAATCATTTCGTGAATACATATTAACGTAACCAGCGTAACGTAACCGATACATTACACACACATATATACATATATATATATATATATATATATATATATATATATGTATATATATAACGTAACCAACATATAATCAACGTAGCCAACATATCCGAAGATATTGCAATCCTTTGCGCTACACATATCCAAAGCACTTCATATTTAACCTCCTTCATGTTTCATAATCACGTTCTGATATGGTTAAAGTCATGCCCATGTACCCAAATTCATGGCGCTGGCTCCGGGAGTTCTCCCAGCAACAAGCTCCGCTTGGCTGGTTGGACTCCCTGAACATCCAGCTCAAAACCCAGTACGAAAATGACCAGATAATTGCCCCCTCCGACTTGTGTGACTGTACAACCCTTACTAACACGGTGAATTGAGTGGTTTTAGCTTATTGGGCGGTTATAGCGGGCTGTCACTAGCTGACTTTGGCTAATGACTACTTTAAGCCTTCTCATGTATGATTTTTCCTTGCCTGTTGCATAACACAATTCCTTCGGCACCACATCTTCATCAATATCCACATCAATTCCCAGCACACTTCCCAGCACAATTCCCATCCACATCAATTCCCAGCACCACATCTTCGCCTGCTTCTTTACGTTTGTTTCATCTTCCTAGCTGGGAGTGCTGCGACTTGATTTTATGTTTTCTGGTGTTAACGTACGGTTTATTACGTCGATGGGATTGTAGGAGGGGCACTCCTGCTCACCTGTTCTTGGGTAACGGCACCGAAAAAAAATGCCAAAAGCACGCATGGAAAAAGATCGCATAAAAATCACTTCTAGGATACATTTTGTAGGCTTCAGTTCGCGAGAACAACGTACGTATGGCAAAGAGTTCGTCGTGTGAAAAGTTTACAATGCAAAAAGCTGCTATAGGTACAGTTTGTGTGACAGAATACTTGTCGGGAGACTTTCACGTGACACACATAGTCTAGACACAGATCACGCAGGTAAACGTCGTATGCGACCGTTTGTATGAACACGAACGAACGGAAGAACGGCAATTACGAGATTCCCGAAGTCCAACTTGCATAACAGTAGCAAGCTCCGGGGCTGACTTAAAAAGTTGGGCAAAGTTTCTGTGCGTATGTTCCAAGTTACGTATATTCGCACCTAACCTTGCCATTATTGACAGCACCTGGTTTCTTTGCATTCCTTATTGTATTGCACACAGTAATTTTATGCAGCAGCAATCTGTGGGGTTTTACGGAAAAGACGTTTTCGCCCTCATATGTTGGAGAGCGAACGTCACTTTACAGGGATTTCGCCACCAGTGTTCACACATTCACACCATCTATTCATTTTTGTTTACCGACCATATAAAAGGGAAGACCTGCAGACTGTGTGATGGCTACACACAGTCTGCAGGATGGCTACACACAGTCTGTGTGATGGCTACACACAGTCTGCAGGCTATGTGCGGCGAGCAGACCACTGAATTATGGGCGCAACAGTACAGCCATACTACGAAACCTCGGAATTTATCCCCAGTAAATACAAGCCCCCTGGTGTCAGGCTCACCGCGGCATCACCACGTAGCCCCCACTCTCTAAACTATGCAGGAATCACCCGTGAAGGAATGAAGGAGGAAAACATGAGGGAATCACCCGTTGGCTCTTCGGAATTTCGCATCGGCCTAAATTACTTCACATTGGCCTACATTACTTCACATCGGCCCATAAACGGCCGCCGGGATCGTCGCCTTATATCTCGCACCTCATCATTTATCGGCCTGCCGGAATTCCTCATCGACTCGCAATGCTTAGTTGCCAAAATCACTCAACGGCTCACAGGCATTTCTCAACGGCTCGCCGGAATTGCTCAACAGCTCACAGCAATTTATTGCCGGAATCAGTCATCGGCTCGCCGGGATCTTTCATCGGCAAACAATATGTGCGAACCTCGCCTTTTGGAGTCGCTGAAATGGTTCTAACAACGGTGCCGACAGCAGTGACGGAATTCGCTGCCGGTGCCAAAGGTCAGTTACTCATGGTCATCTTAGAAAACCTCGTTCTGTGGCCCTGAGGTAATCCACCGACGGAAGAATCAATCAACGTGAATTGCTCTTCTTTCCCGCAAGATGACACTGTTAATACTTGAAATCCAACATTCTTCTCCGACTTTCATCTTTCGGAAGTTGCTGGGCACGTGCAACTGCTACTGTTACGAACAGCCAGCGACATGTAAAGATGCGTCTCACCTGTCTGTCTCATCTGTGAGTCACAGAGAGATCGATCAACAGCCAACTCCCAAATATATTTAGGAAGTGGGACTTTCAGACTATGGCTATGACAACTACCCACATACTGCGCTGGACTTTCTCCATCGCTACCCGCGGGGAGCTCTTGCGTTTGTGACGCTTAGGCCCTCATCTGTTGCTACCCGCGAGGAGTTATCGAGTAAAATATTTGTGACGCATTTAGCTCATGACAAAAAAACAAAACAAACATTTGATTGAACTCGTTAGAAATCTTCAGTCATACCCAAGATATATGCATTATAAGATACTGATGTTGACGTGGAAACATGGGCCTGATTACGACGCGTCCTAACTTATCAAAATAACTGAGGCTGCACATTCTTCACCTTTGCATTTTCCCAAGACCAATTCATTGAACCACACGGAGGAACACCAGACAGTGGTCAGCACGTGATTTGACACCGTACATTATGGCGACACATTCACATCATGGGTGTGCATGCTAGGACAATACGCTAAAAGCACTAAAAGAGTGCAAGACAATGCGTGGTAATATAAAACAAAAACAGAACGGGCCTGGGATCTCAGAAAACTGCCGAAAGTCCGGTGATTCCTCGGTGGAATTACATTATTTAGAGGCGTAGGTGCCAATCGCCCAGCCGTCGGCGGCCATGCCGGCAGGGTGTCCCAACATCGTCAGTGTCTGAATGTCCGTCTGAGTGTATATCAAGCGACCCTGTCCCTGATGGGGTCGGTGTATTTAAAGGGACCGTCCCCTATTGATCGTTCCGACGTGCATGTGCGAAGCGACCACCCGGGCCAAGCGTAACAAGGAACCGCACTCGCATCTTGAAAACGCGGCATGTGGCCCGTGACAGACAGATGCGCCGCGCGCCGCCACAACGGACAAGGCCGATAGTCCGAACAATTAAATTCCATTCTTGTCTGTCCTGTCTTGCCCATTAGTTTTCTTCAGCCAGACTGATGAGCAACGGTCGACAACTGGATGGGATAGTTTTGAAGAAAATCGCGTGGGCCGCCCTATATAGACAATGTCGATGGTCTATAGCTTTTACCATACACAAGATTGACGGCTTTTGTTTGCACGTTTGTATTTGAGTTGTGAAGTGGTCTCATGCGACATACAGCTTGGCCCATGCTTGCTGTTAAGTGAGTGAAAAATATGTTATTTATGTGTTTTAAGGAGTTTGATACCGTTAATATCAATGGCCTATAGGGTCACTCAGCCAGATTAATGGGGACTGGTCTACTACTCTCTGGTGTAGAAAATCGGATAGATAAATAGGCGTCCTGCAAACATGAATTTTGTGATGATCGATTACTTTCCCGGTGGACACGATTTTTTAAAACGATTTAATCCAAGCCATTTGAATCGATGGATTTCTGGGATCAGAGCTCACCCTAAGCACTGCTTGTAGTGGAAGCCCCGGCCCCTACCACCCGATCGTGCAATTCCATGTAAACGGCAGAATTTGATGGCGACAGCTTAACGTGTCGCAACGCTCGGTATGGTCCTCCTGCCCTCTGACGTCATTCAACCTTGATCGCGACCGCTGCTACCAGTCGCATGCCATATCTGTCAAGAGCAAACAGCGAGTGCCTAAAACGACTCAAACTCACCCCGCGAAGAGCGGCTGAATCGGAAGGCAGGCACCCTAACCAACTGAGCAGTCGGGAAGGACAAAGATAGCTGATTTTCTGCGCATTGCTTTCTTTGGATCAGGCAGAGATCTCAGGAAATGATTCTCTCGTTAGGGAAATGTTTCGCCTGTTTCGCCCGCCTTTAGACCTCGCAGAGGAGTTGTTAACCCGTAAAGGGAATTTTCTACGTTTTCCTGCCAAATCTAGGCGAAGTTGAATCTGGGCTGAACGTGGTCCAACTTCTGCTGCATGAACTTCTACCGATTCGTTCGATTTCACGTGAAGCCTGGGAATGCCTAAGCTGATGCTGTGTAACAGCAGGGCAATAGTGTAAAGGAGTAGTGTCACAGGCAGAGTTACTACGTTGTCAGTTGTGATCTGTAGCCAAACAGGGCAGTAGAACACTGCGGCGAGGTAGCTGTCTGCGTGCATGAGCTAGGAGCTATATCTGTAGTCTATATTGGTTGTCTACAAGATATGGGATGAACCTCAGTTGCAATGCTTGTCTATGTTTATTTCATATTTGTTGCGGTGTTCTCATATTGGATGTTTGCCGGAGCATAACTTATTGACAAGAACTCACTATCTTCTATTTTCACAGGCCCATCATGAACTGCAGTACGAGGAGCATCCTGAAATTAAGCTACAACCTGGGCAGGGCCAGTCACATACTTCCCAGGAATGGTAAGGGTTTGTCTTGACCAATCTGACATTCACACAGCACATGAAAACTGGATACCAATGAAAATTACATGACCTGTTCTGACATGACATAAAATTCATCACAATTTTGTAATGCAAAACATCATGTGATGTTGTGAAGAGCCCTTTGTTGCTGCTTTATGACAAACAGCCCCAGATGGTGGTGATATATGCTATCAATGCAGTTATATGCGGTTATATCTAGTTATATGCTGGCAAGCAGCAAACTACCTCAGAGCTAATGCATATGCTGGAGGTCATTTCATGTAAAATGTGCCCAGAAATGGAGACAATTTCCATAAACTGTAATTTTGCAAGATATGGGAGTAATTAAGTGCCTGAAAACATATGCAGTCTACAAACTTAGCAGGAATGTGATGTTGGTGGATTGTGCTGGGTGGGATATGGATGAGATCATTGGGGTAGTCTCATTCCTGCCTCAAGAAGGGCAGCAAGCAGCCCTGTTTGGAGCAGGTTTAACTTTGGACTTATCCTGCCCTAAAATTAAATTTTCATCTGGTTTGGGGCACTGTATCACACAAGCCCGTGCAAAAGTGTTGATTTATGTGGATGATCAAAGGAAGATGGGGGCAGGATTGTTTATTTGCCAAATACATGTGGGCTGAGCTGTAGAAATAGCTGAATATACCCAACAATACTTCACCAGTCACTTTCTCCTGGAATCTGACCCACACTCCTAAAGCTGATGTGGCTAGAGCACTCCTCTCTCCCCAACTGAATAGGAGACTATGCCCCTGCCCAAGGGCATGGTAACATGATTTCTGTCAATGACCATCAAGTCTGTTTTGGGAAGGTCAAACTTGATTTTTTTATGTTAAAGGGGCCTTATGGTCTATGAATTGTAATGGTAAAGGCCAAGCGCAGTTCCATATCAAATGGATGTTATGAATAACATTGTTCACATGGTTACTTGCTTTTATTTTGTCAGCTCTCATGTGCTGTTAATTCCAGGGCTGCGAAGACAGTCAACAGCGCCATCTGCTGCAGAGGATGAGAAAAAGCTGCAGTTTCTGAGTGTGATGCGGGAAGTGCCTGCTCCAGGTGTGTTTTCATCGAAGGAGGCAGACCAGTAATGTCATGACATTCAAATCGAGAAACAGTTTCACAGCATCCTTTACATCTTCAGGAGAGTAATGACATATAACATGATATTATTTGTGCATGTTTTAAGTGAGATCTATTTGATGTGGGCACTGATGTCCTCTAACAACACAGTAATGCCATTGGCAAGCTCTGTTTTTGTTGTGATAATTCCATTCAGGAGCTATGTTTGTCATGTTCAAGCTATGTTCAGGCCTATTCTGAGCTGACTGCAGCATGGCACGCAGTCAGAACTCCGGCTGTGATGATGTGATCTAATGGTAATGATCTAAGGCTACATGTTCCCATGTTACATGCTCATGTACATTGATTTGACCAGCATGCATGTCACCATCAAGCCTTTTTGCCTTTGCAGCACCACAAATCTAAGATTATGTGTTGTAAGGCAAGGGCTTGGTTGTAGATTTTTTGAGCCAATGTAGGGATCCCTTGCCTGCTCGCCACGACTCGGTGGCCTGCTCCGCGGCGCACACCGAGCGCCGGCGGTGACGTCACTCCCGGTGTGGCCGCAGTGGTGGTGGTGACGGCGGCCGCCCCGGGCCCGGCCGGGCCGCGGCGCGGCTTCACCTGCACCAGCTTCACCAGCGTGTCGGCGCACCCGCCGCTGGTCAGCGTCTGCCTGCGCCAGCCCAGCCGCTTCCTGCGCCTGGTGCTGGCCACAGGCCAGGTTCAACGTGCACGTGCTGGCCGAGGCGCAGGTGCGTTTATACTACCCTTAGCATGACCCAGCTGATGGGCGCAAAAGGATCATTGCATTTGGTCAACATATATATTCTGATCTGCATCCAGAATGATGTCATGTATATATATATATATATATATATATATATATATATATATATATATATATATCATATCATTATATATATGTCATATATCATTATAGACATGCATAGTTTTGATGCTGTAAGAAACTGCCCAGGCCCCCAGTTCCAGCACAGCTGGTTGTAATGCCATCTCAAAAGCAACATCTGATCCCCTCTCCAGCAGAGGTGGCACAGGGGGCCATGCCGGGACCAGTGACAGACGCGCGGACTCCGACGACTCGTTGTTGACTTGGGCTCCGAGTCAGTGGCGGTACCTCACCCCCCGCCCCCCTCGCCCCCGCCCCCAGGTCAGCCAGAGCATGCACTTCGCACGGCCGCCGGAGGCCGACGAGGACCAGTTCGACGGCATCTCGCACACCGTCGACGAGCACGGCGTGCCGCTGCTTCCGGACGTGGCCGCAGGTACGCCGGCGGCAGCACGGTCGTACGGGCGCACAGCGGCGGTCGCGGCTGTCTGGCTGGCTCAGGACGGTGGGGCTGGTGTAGGCACAGCGTCGATGCGTCGGCGGCGGGTGCACGGAGCGTTGTACCCGTGCGGGAGGAGGTAGCTGCGCCACTGCGGGACGGCAGCGCGTATGTCAGTGCAGGCACCCTGGTGACGGCGGCAATCTGGCGGTACCGGTGCAGGGACGCGTCGGCGGCACAGATGGAGGGGTTAGAACGGCGATGCGGGTGCAGAAACACAGGCGACGGTGCCGGCACAGGGGCACTGGTGGCTGTGCTGGTGCTAGTGTACTTGCAGTTGCGCCTCTACGGAGACACGGCCGGTTGTACCGGCACAGTGTCACGGACGTGTACACCGGTACGGACGCCGGAGCCTGCCCCAGCACAAAGTATTGCCAACCATTCCAGCTTAGAGTCATTAGAGTCAATAAATCAATAAGATGCGTGACCAGAATAGGGGCGAGGAGAGGGCGTAACGACTTAGTGCTTAGAGCATTTGTATGTTTGTGTGTGAGGGGGGGGGGGGGGACATCTCTCGTTACGCTAGAGCCCCTGAACGCCATTAGAACCGCCGCGGCCGCTACATAGAAGTGTACGTGATAAGTTGCATGGCGTTCTCTTACGTAAAGCTGGGGTGGAATATAAACCGAGGCGTTTGTATCACAGTACGGATGCAACCAGGGCGGTGCCCATTCAGGGACGGGGACACCAGCGCCGCCCCGCGACAGGGCGGCAATGCCAGTACAGGAGCGCGGGTGACTGTACTGATACCGTTGGGGCACGCGGAAGGCATCGGTGCTGGTGCAGTGCAGGGACAGGACAGGGACAGGTACGAAGTGGCCGGGAGCGCTGCGGAGAGTACTCTGTCGCAGACGCATGGCCGCCGGTCCGGTTTGTGATTTAAACTTCGCGGAACGTAGTGCTAGCGCGGCGGCGAACAAGCTGCAGCCCCCCCCCTCCCCACCCCCCTCCCCGCATCCCGCACGCTGTGTATACTGGAGACGGAAGCTGTTGAGCTGGGGTTGAACTGGAAATGGCTGCGGCCTGCGCGGTGCCACCGTCTCCGTTCCGTTCCATTGTCCCCTTTCCACTTCGCTGTATCCGTTCCGACCGGCCGTCTCCGTTCCGTTGCACCGTCTTTCTTCCGTTGCACCGTCTTCGTTCCGTTGCACCGTCTCCGTTCCGTTGCACTGTCTCCGTTCCGCAGCACCGTCTTCGTTCCGTTGCACCGTCTCCGTTCCGCTGCTCCGTCTCCGTTCCGTTCCATTGTCCCCATTCCGCTGCCCTGTATCCGTTCTGACCGGCCGTCTCCGTTCCACTGCACCGTCTTTGTTCCGTTGCACCGTCTCCGTTCCATTGCACCGTCTCCGTTCCGTTGCACCGTCTTTCTTCCGTTGCACCGTCTTCGTTCCGCCGCTCCGTCTCCGTTCCGTTCCATTGTCCCCGTTCCGCTACGCTGTCTCCGTTCCGTCGGCCGCCTCTGCCCGTGAGCCGCAGCCGCCGGATCACAGGCTAGCGTCGCTGTTGCAGCGTCGGAGGCTGTTGGGGCGCGGATGCTGAACCTGGGGAATGTTGGTCCTCCTAAACCGTCCAGGGTGTTTCTGTTTGTGGGGCCACTCGTGCTTGGATCAATGCGGCTTACGCTGCAGCTTACTTTTTGTCTCGCTCATGTGTGGCGGTGTGGTGCTGGAAAACATGTGACGCATTCAGAACGAAATCGTTGCTTTTTGTGATCGAATGTCACATGTCGACCTGTCCAAGGTCAGATGCGAAGACAAGTGTCCGTTCCCCAGCGTGAGAAATGTGCGCATTGCTTGACCCTAGGTATTCGGTGTTCCGTCTTCAAGTCGGATGTGGTCGGCGACCATGCTGTCATCTATGGCCAAGTCTTGGAATCAACAGTTGCTAAGGACTGCCACCCCATGGTGTTCTACAAGCGGTAAGATGACGTGGGTTTGGAATCGTGTCCTTAGTGTGAGATTAATTCGTGTGTGTAATGCGATATGGGTTTCCACGCCAGCACAGAAAAGCCTCCCGGGGTGGCAGCTATCCTGTAAGGCACCAACGAACAGGGCGCAGGGTTCGTGGGCACGTTCAGTGTTGTGTATTGGTGTATGCCCTGATCTTGATGATTTGTGATGTGTTCGAGGAACGCGTCTTGTATATGTTGTGGGAGCTTCACAACGTACGTCTCACTCTCCTGGAGCACATCCGAGCGTGGTTACCAGCGCCAAGTCCGGGCAATTCCTTGCAGCACCCCGTCGCTTCGATTATCGCACAGCGGAAGGGACGTCCCGGACCGCCGCTTGATATCAGCTACGTCCTGAGACTGACGTGATGCGCATTGGCCAATAGCCATGCTACGCACAACACACGCACTTACGCACGCATGCACGCGCCCACCCACTCACGCGCGCACGCACGCACGTACGCACGTACGCACAGGCACGCAGACGTGTGGCAGGGACGCGCGCCGGATACGAGAGCGGTTGTCGGCTGAGAGGCAGCCCCGGACGTGCGGGGGTCACGGACCGCTGACCGGGACACTCTTCCGCAGGTCGTACCACAGCCTGGCGGACGCGGCGTTCATGTCGGCGTTCGAGCACCAGACGCTGCCGTTCGAGGACTGGACGCACGAGGCGCACGTGCGCATGGCCTGGAATTACCTGATCAGTCACCCGCTGGAGGAGGCGGAGCGCCTCATCAAGTGAGCGCGGCGTGATGGCTGGTCCCGCCTGGGCGGCGTGCTGTGTCGAGTGGCTTGGGGTGCTGCGTTAGTCTGGCTTGGCTCTTCGGCGGTCAGGGTTGTAGCTGCTGACGTCGGCGATGACTCGCTGTTAACGTAGCCTAGACCCTTCTGCTCTTGTAAGGGCTCCTATCACCTTCGACGACTCTTGTGACGTAGGACGAATTCCTGGTTGTCACTTCGCGTTGGCGTTATTGCATCGGTTACACCCGGGCAATGCGTTGCGGTTTTATTCTGCAGGCCCGGCGGGGGCCGCGTGAGAGTGAGCGTAGTGCGTCACGGGCTTGGCGGAGCAGTGGTGCGGGCAGCAGGGGACCAAGCCGCGGGCCGGTCCTGTACTCTAAAGCATGCCGGTTCTGAAGATCACTGCAGTCCGCCAACGGGGGCGTGGGCTCCTTCACCCGTGTTACGTCGTCTGGGTGCTTCTAAGGCCTCTGACTGCCGTACATGGAGGCAGACCGCCAGTCCTGCCTTTGACTCCGCTGACAGACTGCGGGTTCCGGTATCTTAAACGTAGTCTGGCTGCGGTGTTTTACCATTGCTGTGATTGTGACCGGCACTGCAGCGAATGCTGTCATTTGTGTCGTCCGTCCGGCGCTTGCTTCAACGTTGGCCAACTCCAGGGTCATGATTCCTCCCGTGGCGTGGCCTGTGTGTCCGCCCCGCACCGCAACCTCACGCCGCCTACCCCCGCCTCGTCTCGCCCCCAGACAGGGCATCCAGCGGTACAACGCGGTGAACAAGACGCGCGTATCACGCGGCTACCACGAGACGGTGACGTGCTGCTTCGTGCGGCTGGTGGCGGCGGCGCTGCGGGCGGCGCCACCGGCTGCCACGTTCGAGCAGTTCCGGCGTCAGCACGCGCACCTGCTGCACCCGGCCGTGCTCGGCCGCCACTACTCGGCCGCGCTGCTGGACACGGACGAGGCTAAGCACAGGTGGGCGTCGGCTGGAGGGCTGCGATGTGGATGGGGAGAGAGGTGGGAGGGGAAGGGGTATGCTAATTCCGATGAAGAATTAGACCAAGGACCAAGGAGAAGTTCGGCCAATGCCTATATTGCGCCTTGGTCGAACCACTTCCCCTCGATACATCGAACAATTCAAGGATGATTTTTGAACGTGAATTCATTGGTTCACTAAACTTAAATGGTTGATTTCATTTGTATAAGATAAGTTGTGTAGTAAAACTTAAAAGAACTTCACAGGGGTACCATTTTTATGAAGTATCATCGTATGGGCTGAGGTGATTTGTTTTAGGACCAAAGCCTGCTCCGACTCTGTTGTTCAAGGCTATTCATATCTCTGAAATGGAGAGGCTCATATTCGTGGTGACGTGATTGCATTGTGTGGGACAATACCGCGCATTGGTAGAGCGCATTGATCAGGCGACATACTCTCGGCAAGCATACACATTGCCCATCGATCAAGCGACACTCCTTATGAGGCGATGGTTGTTGGGGGCCATTTCCAACCCAAGTTTGGAGATCTTCCGCAATAGTTGACCCGCTCGTGTGTCCCGACTTCGCGCTCCACGGCTCAGCCGCGTTGCCGGCGCCGGAGATGACTCGGCGACTCGGAGATGACTCGCCGGGCCGCTGACTCCGCGCGCTCACCAGCCTGCTGCCGTTGCAGGTTCGTGGCGCCGGACCTGGCGCCGCTGCCGGAGGTCAGCTGACGCCGCCAGCGGCGCCGCCCAGCCGTCCGGGCCACCCGCCCGCACCTCGGGCGCTAGCTGGTCCGTAGATGTGATAGAGGGGTGGCTGTGGCGTCCGCAGAAACCAGCGCCCTGTGCTGCTCGTCTGTCGGTGACGGAGATAACATTGTCTTTTGCAAAGTGCGTCCATGTGTCTGGAAATGGTGAGCAGTTTTGACCTGGCATCTTCAAAAGGTGCAAGCGCTTGCCCATCGCCGAGTGCACAGAGCGTAACCGGGCGCCCCACACCGCCACCTTATCACGGCTGCTGGCGGCTCCGTGCGGGGGCAGGCCCGCGCAGGAGCCTGCCGTGGCGCAGTCGGCTGGTTCGCCCGGCCGCGCGCCATGTCCCGCTCCTCCCGCCCTCTTCAGTCCGAGGCGCAGTCTGGCTGGTCGGCGCTCCGACGCAGCGCCTTGTGCTGTGTGGGCGCTGTTTCAGCTGCGCCAAGCTCGCTGCTGTGCGCCGCTGTGCGCCGCTCCGGCGTCGGCGGCGAGCGAGGGAGTGCTTGGTGCGGTGTGCCGCGCGCGCTGTTACGACGTGGGCAGGCGGGCTGCGGCCTTTGTTACACGTATCCCGGACCTCAGCGGGCGTTGATCAGCTGACGCATGACGTTTGTTCCATGCTCTGTTGCCCCCGCTGTCGCGTAGCGCCTAGAGATTGGTGCTCGGCAGAGCTGTTAAGTTTCTGTTGCTGTGTAACCCTCGCCGACGTCATCTTCTGCTCCGACACGCGGTGTGGTGTGAGTTGGCGTTTGGCCAAGAGCCTCAGGTGTTACAATGTCCCTTTCAATTTGCTCACCAGCGCCCGGCTCCAGCAAAGACTTCGGGAGTCTCGTCGACGAGCTGTCCGCTCGAAGTTTGTGAAAGACAGAGCGATGGAGTGAAGGGCATACGATCGAGCCGCAATATATTTCAGCTGTTAACTGTTTGTGTTTCATGTTCTTTGTTGCTCGTAAGCCAAGGTCCACTGGTTATTGATGCTACAGTACGTGACTGCAATTGTCTATGGAGGGGAACGTGCTCATGCCAGTGGTATGACTTAAATGATTATAGATTATACATGAAGGATAACGTTTATTTATTGGCGCCCGCGCTCATTATTACTGGGACTAAAAGCGCCCCAGAACCAAGCAAGATATGGGTTGAACACAGTGTTGTTTATGTGCCACAGTCCACTCACGGACTTATGCTTTCCGACTGTTATGTTGCAATGTTCGTGGATGGACTGAATGCCAGCCTTGGACAGGAATTAATACAATAAATAATTCAGCCGGTGGCGAGGGAATCTTGCTTGGGGCAATCTTTTACATAATGGGCTCATAATGCATTCCAGCTAGACCAACTCAACTCTGGGGGTATAGATTACAACAAAGAATCAGCGGGATGAAAAGGATCCCCAGCTCTCAAAAAGATAGTTTTCTTGAAGCGACTTGAATCACACCGAACGAGAAGTTCAATTTTGGATAATGGTTAGCTACTTCATGACACTGCCTCGTTCCCCCGAAACCTGAATTGCTGTCTGGGCAGGGTTGTGCACGCAACTACTCCATTCGACATTGATACTCGCAGTGATATTGCATAAGACTGCAATCATCGCGAAAAGAGGCAAAGGCGGCGAACGCGTGGGGACAGCAGGAATCCGAGCTGGAGCCTCTCGAGCGCAAAGCAAACAGCAGATGTGCCCGGGACGGCGGGCTGCGATGCTCACGAGCTACGATCACCGTCTGTTGCCCCGTGTAATCCAGTGTGGGATTTCTGGTCAGCGGTTCTGGACTGTGGAGTAAAGATTTCCCAGATGCAAATGGTAAAGGGTAAAAATTTAGACATTGGTTGCTATGGAAACTATGAAAATGACGTTCACACAATGCAGTTTTAGCTGTGTTGTAACATGAAACAATATATCAATTATCGGATCAGGATACTGTAGTACTTCAAATCAAGAGTACGCAATCTGATAGTAAGACGGTGAAGTGTTTTATGGATGGATTAAACCCCGCAAAAGCTCTTTGTCAATCAACGGTATCGCCCCAGCATGTGAAATAGTCTGTGTAATTTGTCACGTGCCATTTGTTGTCGTGACCCGGCAACTGACCTCGCCTGTGCTCGTCTTCCTTCGCACGTGCGACGCCTAGTCTGAACCGAACCGACGAACTGATCGACTTAAGCTCGCTTCTAGTGTATCCAGACCAACGTCATTACTACCAGGACTTTACGCGTGACCAGCAAGTGATACATGGGTGCAAATAAAACTCATGAAATGAGCTCACTACCAACTTTTAGATTTATGGGGTTTATGACACGTTGCACTTTGTTTATCCTTGATTTATGTAGCCAATCGCCTTTGAATTTATTCTCCAAAGGTTACAGATATAACTGGCTGCAGATGTCAATTGGGGCTCTTCCAAAATTTTGTCAGTGGCACAAAGAAATAATCCTGGCCGCACCTGCTGCGCACAAATTACGCGCACCTGCTGCTGCCTGTTAAATTGGTCTTTCCGAATCGGCGCTGGAGCAGTCTCGCCAGCATTAAGTGAGACTCTCGGGGGGGGGGGGGGGGGGGGGAACCAAACAAAATGGATGCCTTAATCGAACAGCTGTGTTTGTAATGGAAGCTGAAATCCTTTACCGGAATTTTCGAATGCACAAAGTCACAATCTTCCAGATTCATTATTATTTTCCCGGGCCGCCGTATTCTGGCCACCACTTTATGCGTAGGAACACCACCGCTAGCTTTTAGTTGTCCAGGGGTGACTTGACAAAATGGTCATGTCTTACGATGTGATATCTACATAACCGAATGATATTACCTCCGCAATAATATCGTTCCTGCAAGATTTCCTCTTCGGTCTATCAGAAGCTTTCTCGTGTGCCGGCCGCTGCCGCTAATGCTGGCCACTAAAGGCCACACTCGCCACTCTAAAAAAGCCGCCCTGCCCACATCCTTCATCGCTCCAGTTGGCTCAAGTAGCTGCGATTGATATCGATCGTCGATCGCAGCTCGAACCTGCACCGTCTGCGTGTGTGTGTGTGTGTGTGTGTGTGTGTGTGTGTGTGTGTGTGTGTGTGTGTGTGTGTGTGTGTGTGTGTGTGCGCGTGCGTGCGTGCGTGCGTGCGTGCGTGCGTGCGTGCGTGCGTGCGTGCGTGCGTGCGTGCGTGTGCGTGTGTGTGTGTGTGTGTGTGTGTGTGTGTGTGTGTGTGTGTGTGTGTGTGTGTGTGTGTGTGTGTGTGTGTGTGTGTGTGTGTGTGTGTGTGTGTGTGTCTCAGACATGGGCAGAGTCGTCGGCTTTCCGGACGAGTTGTTCTTACACCAACTTGCTCACCTAATGTTGATGGTAATGTCGAAATGTCGCATGTTGTAGTCACGCGTTTAACATTCAGCCAGTTCAGGAGGGTTAAAGCGTCAGTCAAGACAAGACGATTATCAAACTTTCAATTCAAGGTCAAACTTAGTAGGCTCACACATGATGGTAACCAATGCCGTGACCGAACAGAATGTGACGTTTAGACTAGCATGGCGGGCGCAAGTGAGTCGAAAATATGCCTTGGTGACCGAACAAAATAAAGGAAAAACATTTGCACGCAAAATGTTAAGATATTTGCAACCCAACAAGCACAGTTTGCATTCCAACACGCATAACGCCTCGAGAAACAAGACGCAAGTGTCCAGGAAAACTGAATGAGCATCAGCCCCAAGAACAATACTAGCGGCACCCATAAACCAGGCATTGGTACTAGTGACGCCACCTAGGTGAGCGTTGCGACAACTGTGCAAAATGACTTGCATTTCAAAACCAAAGCACTAAGATTTAAAAGCACACCTGGCGCACGAGAGACCACACGTTTTGTCTAACGCTGAAAGCGTTTCAGCCGCCTGTACCCTCTCAATCCGCCCAAAGGCTGCCTTTGAAAAAGACTCTTTCCTATGGGCGTACAAAGTTGTGGCTTGTCCAGGCGCGCGCGTGACGTCACAGCGGTGTTGCCAGATAAACTTTGAGGGGCCCCGGATGGGCGTACCCGAATTTTTTTCAGGTTTTTTGAAAGAGCAAGCCACAGTTTTTACATAACACTAAAATTCAGGGGATTAAACAAAGAGCGGTTGCCAGCCACAAACGAATTCAAGCAAATAGACATCACCCATCACGCTTCATTCGAACATACAAGCGAGCTGAAGTAAACAGGCATCACAAATCGCGCATCAACTATGCATGCAAACGATCTCAATTAAACAGGCATCGCACATCACGCGCCAGGCATCACTGACACACGTGAACGATATTAAGCTAGCACATATCACACATAGAGGCACATATCACCTTCGCACATTTGGCTATGATGAGCCCTGTATATTAAGATTTGGTCGCCGACCTTTATAAGAATAGATTCATTTATTTTCTGGTCTGGGTGGTTCTGTGCTCTGTAGATGACTTTGAGCTCTAAAAGGGACATAGGGTGCATACTTTCCTCGATTTCAGCCTGAGCGTGATTTGCCAAAAATGGTCACCGAAAGGAGTATTCCTTGTTTTGTTTTCAGCGTCTCACAGGTATTCATGATATCTCAAACAAATAGGACGCATGGACTCCCCGACATAGACCATGTCCCTCCCACATTTTCACACAGTTTACACTTGGTTTCGTAATCACGTTTTTTTTTTTGCTTGCAAACCCCTTAAAACCCAGGACTGCATAAATAGCATCTGTTGGTATCCGGACACTTAGGCTTCGAGATGAAAGATTTCACCAGAGACTTTTTAAGCTTCTGGTCGTTTTTCCAAGCTATGCGTACGCGCAGTTTTGATTTTTTAACGATGTAACGTTAATTTAACAAGGCATGTTCACGTATGTCCGGGCATTGTACCTTACCTACCTTAGATAGATACCGTATCTTGTTAATGGCTGGCAATCGCTGTTTGTGTAATCTCCTGAATGTTCGTATCCTGTAAAAAATGCGGCATGCTCTTTCGAAAAAAGAATACAAAATGGAGTAGGATAATCGGCACGCAATTTTGAATTCACTTCTGCTATTGTTTCGAGAAAGGCATGTTGCCGAAATATTAACCTAACTATATCTCTGTTCCCCTGGTTTTTCCGATGAAAAAGGCGAATACTACTGTCATATTTATGCGACTAATGTTCATCGCTAATGCACTGGACAACTTACGTAATGTCGAGGGATCGATGAACAAATTCGAAACCAGAAGCGGATGAGCGTGTCGTTCTGGGAACTGATAGGCGGATATCAGTGCTAAAAAATGCACTCGGCTTTAACCGCTGGGTTTAGTTGAAGTTTTTTCTCCGGGCTTCTGCGTTATGTTTATTACTCCGCGTGTAGGGAAACCGTCGTTAGCGCAGATTTGCAAGGATGCGGCGTCCTGTTCGAAATTCTCGTACTTGTGAGCAAGAGGAACAGCTTTCCCGCAACGATAATATGGTGGGAAAACTGCAGGTTGGGAGTGTAAGCCTAATGTCGGCAGATATGACCTTTTTTGTTCAACTCACGCCTTTACTACACAGAGCTAACGGCGGGCGGCAGCACGTAAAGTGATAACCATAACTCATTGGCTCGAGAAAAATACCTACGTATAGATACTTGCATATATATATATATATATATATATATATATATATATATATATATATATATATATATATATATATATATATATACACATAAGAATACATGTAAGTGTCATGTATACATATCTATAGTATATATATATATATATATATATATATATATATATATATATACACATGCCTAGGTATTTTTCCCGAGCCGCCGAGTTACGGTCATCACTTAACGTGCTGCCGGCCGCCGTTAGCTCTGCGTAATAAAAGCGTGAGTTGAACAAAAAAGTTCATGTCTGCCGACGCGAAATTTACATTCTCGACCTATGGTTCTACCACCATAATATCATTACGGGAAAGTTGCTCCTCTCGCCCACAAGTACGAGCAATTCGAATTCGACGCCGTATTCTTGCAAATCTCCGCTCTGATCCGAACGTCAGCATCAAATGTTACTTTGCCGGGGATTGACCGAACAAATCGAAACCAAACTCGGACGAGTATGCTGTGCTGCCAGCCTGATACCACCGATAACGAATGCACACATTTGAAATCGATGACATTAAATCTGAGCATTTTCCCATGCGGCTGTATTGTGGCAATCACTGCACATGCAGGCAAAACGCCGCTAGGTCTGCGCTGTGAAGTGGTAATTAAAAAAAACTTGTTATGTCTACTGATGCAAGTGCTTTCAGTGCCGGCCGATAGTACTTCAACGCTGACATCGTTACGGCAAGGGGGACCTTCCGCGCACAAGTAAAAGGATTTAAATTTCAGCGACGCATCATTTCAAATCACTCCTCAACTTGGTCCGCCGGCATTGAAAGAGACGCTGTCGGGAATCGACTGAAAGCAAACCGAAACATTTATCTGATTGGTGTGTTGTAATGGAAGCCGATAGCCTGCACCAGTTCTATCGAATTTACCAAGGAACAATCCCCCAGATTAACTGTAGGTATTTTCTCCAGCCCGCCCGTATTATGGCCGCCACTCTTTTTGCAGGCAGACCGCCATTAGCTCTGCGCCGTCAAGGGCTAATAGGAACAAGAAAGATCATGTTGGCGGATGCGAGATTTACGGTGTCGCGACCGGTAATGGCTTCCATTTATATAAGCTTTTACCTCCCGTGCACAAGAGAACATATTTTTAGTTGAACGCCATATCTGCTCAAATCACCGCTCTATTATGTGATACGCTGCTAGGGGGCCTACCGAATGGAAAAAGGAACAAAAGTAGGACGAGTGTGTTGTACTGGCAGCTGATATCTCTACACCAGTTCTGTCGAATGCGCCATGTCACTATCTTCCATTTCGACTCTACTTATTTCCCCAAACGGCGTATTATGGCTCCATCTGCAGACAGCTCGCCGTTAGCTCGGCGTTGTTAAAAGGTGATTTGACCAAAAAAGTAATGTCGGCCAATGCGAGATTTACATCGCTGCCTGACAGCGTCCCCACCGCAACAATGTTACGGCAAGGTTGCACCTTTCGTGAACAAGCAGAACCATCTCAGATTAGACGCTTGTATCCTTGCGAATCAGTGCTCCAGCTGGACAGCCAGCTTAAGTGAAACGCTATATGTAGTCGACAGAAAAAGTAGAAACCAAATTTGGATGAGTGGGTTTTAATGACAGCTGGCAGTCCGAAGCCAGTGCCAAGGAAGGCGCACAGTCGCAATTACTGAGTTTTAAAATCAGTATTTTTTCCCGGATCATGGTAATATAGCCATCACTGGATGCGCAGGCCGACAGACGTCAACTCTCCACTGCCAGGGGGTAACTTAAAATGCGTCAACAGCTAAAAAAAACAAAACAAAAAAACAAAAACAAAACGTTCCGAGCCGGGCTGATCTGTACTTTGTGTACGACGGGTCATGATAGCCTGCACACATGGACTCACGCTTTTGCCACTGGGTTCGCCTGTGTTCTACGGTAACGCAAGTTAGTCTCGGGTTGCCGCAACGGCGTGTCGCATACACCTGGACCTGATTCCAACCCGTTTCTACAGCTCTCGCAATTTGAAAAATTTCCTTTCTACGCTAATTGCATCTGGGAGACTTTGTTTACAAAATGTGGCGGGAAACTCATCTGATCTCGGCTTATGGGAATCGCTCGTAATTATCTCGTAATGAGAGTCGATTTGACTGCTTAGACGGAAAAGGTAAAAATTTGTTTGTCAGAATTTTAGTTCACTTCCTTGCTGGGAAGTTGCGCTGAAGAAAATGACGGATGTGGAGGTAAGGTAAGGTAAGAGGAATGAATACCTAATAGTGCTCGAATTAGTCACCAAAACAAGGACTAATTCCAGAAGTGCGGAAGGAAAACTGTGGAGATGCCGGGGATCGAACCCGGGGCCTTTCACATGCAAAGCGAACGCGCTACCACTGCGCTACATCCCCAGCTGTGCGGGGCAGGTGCCATAGTAAATGCAGCCAAACCCGTAGATTCGGGACAGGTGGCATAGTAAATACAGCCAAACCCGTGAATAAAGCCAAACTCAAAAAGTCATTTTTTTGTACAATAAATCACAATGCTTAATGAAATATCTTGAGACGAATATTGGAATCACCGGAATACTACTATTACGTTCTTTTGACATACATGCAAGTTATCAATTGTGCACGCTGCTATTTTGGTATGCAAACAGCCCGAAGTTTCTGAAAGACTACCAACTTCAGAGTAGTATATCGCTTTGAGTATATCCATGATTTTAGTTCCTACTGGCTGTCTCGTATTTCCAGATGGAGCGAAAACTGCGAAGATGATTCGATAGCGGTGTTTTTGCAAATTTTCCGGAAGGGTGTGTGACGCAGTTTCTCGGGTGGTTTTATTATTGTGCTGCTCGGAATCGTACCTCTTGTGCAGGAATTCCAACCATTTTTCTCATCGGCCATTCAACTTTCTGTTAAATTTCACTGGATAGTTTCTGGATAGATGAAGTGGTCATGTTAAACTGTGAAGCGTATCAACGGTTGCATCGCAGCCCCTACTTTATTTTTGATAGATTTTAGTTTCAACGAGTTGTGAGCTTAGTGCATAAGACCAATTCAAGTGCTTAGAAAGTCATTTTTAAGGAATTGGGATGTCTCGAGTTTGGTTGTAGGCAACATTATCCGCTATCATTTGTGGCCAAAAATCAGGTGTGTAAATTTAGCACAATGTTTTTGGGCTCAGTTTTGAAGTAAGTAAGCATGAGGTTCAGCTCACTGATATGTGGGTTTCAGCATTTGGTGCAGTGGATGGATTTTTAATGCAGACTGACTATGACAGTGGTTCTCTTTTTTCTTGTTATGAAATGTATGTTTTCACTGGCAGCTGGTGTTAAGAACACTAGCACCATCTTTGAATTCTACCCTTGTCCCAATGGAGGCACGGTTGGAGGCAGCCTGCAGCACTCCACTTGACATGCCATCCAGCATCCCGGGATTCTTGAATGGGGACATCAGAATGTGAGTATGTGAGATGCCTGGGACAAGCTATATGATTAAAGGCAAAGGAAATATATATGCAAGCTGTATCCTAAGTTTTTATTCATATATGCCATGATTTATTTTGACAAATTTGATATCTGCATATGTGCTGTGATTGTTGGAAGATACTTGTTAATTACTTACTGCTTCTACCTGTTCTTGTTCATTCCAATGCAGATTGAATCAAATTACTTGGCTCTTGTACAACTTGCAATGCTTCCTGGCAGGAATGGGTGTGAAACTAGCATTGAGTTTGGCCTCCTGTCATTGTCTTGGCTTCACACTCAGCTTTAAAGCCAGATGCCTGGCTATTACCCCATATCTGCCACCCAGAGTTGTTCAATATGTCATGCTTTTTAATTTGCCTCTGAAAATGTTTGATATAAAGTCAGTAACACATGTGAGATGGTTTGCAGTGCTCCTTAATGTCCTATTTGCCTGACTCAGGTTGTCAGCAGAAGTTGAATGTGTTAGCTTAAGCTGATAGCTTAATTTGAGGAAGCAATTTGATCACTTATATCACATTACAGACCTGAACAGACACATAAGGACTCCAAACTGCTGGGCGCTGGCAGTGCAGATTGTCACGCCAAGAAGCTGCATATCACTTGGCAGGTGTCCAAGAACATTTCCCCAGCACTGACTGGAGCATCTACCTCTGGTGTGTATGCTTAAAAGACTGAATAGCTTGGTTGCCATTTTTTTTAGTATTTTTTAGTCAGTAGTTTAGTTTAGTTTAGTTTAGTTTTTTAGTTAGGTTAATAAGGCTGGCCTTAGTCACAGAGTGCAGAGGAGAAAGGTATAACACCATTCTTTACCAATAGGAGGGTCATCTAAGGCTGCTGCTGCCTTCATCCCACATTGACCAAGGCCTTGACCTGTTAATCTTCACCAGGGCTCAATTCTGGAAACTGGAACCAGAGGAGGGTTTCAGAACCAGCCAGCGCTGAGCGTATGAAGGAGGTGCCGGGTCTTTGTCATAGTGACAAATGGGAATGGTGCCTCATGGGTCAGGTGTCTGAGAAGGTGTGCTATCTTGTGGAATGGATGATTGACACCAAATTGAGTAACAACCACGGTGCACATGTTTCTTTTTGTGAATGTTCAGTGTAAGCATTAATCTGTGCAAACATTTTTTTACACAGTGATTTAATGCTGCTAATGCCAATGGCTCCTTTCAAGCTGCAAATCATAACAGTTCTGGCAACAACCTCTTCGACTGCTGTTTGCCTGCCCCCGAGAACAAACTTGTATACCTCATGTATCCCCGCGTGCTGGCCGGATACGGACCACTCCTGGGCTCCAGCATTGGGGCGGTGCTTTGCCTGACACCAGAAGAAGTAACTACTCACCGTCTGTGGAAACAGTCAAATCTTCGAAGAAAATTAAGTGATACCCAAGGCTGCTTTTAGCACGCACTTATTACCCTCCTACCCGAGATGTTACATCAGGGGGTCTCTTAAGAGACCACCTCGGTTGCCATGGTTACGTGGTGTACCTGTGCACCGTCAGGTGCCCCAGACGCCTGTGCGATCAGGCAGTTATGCCTGACTGATGCCTGTGAAGTAAGGCAGTTACGAGCGACGAATCTTAGTAGTCTCCCGTCCGCCCATAATCTGTGAAAAACTTGTCATGGTGACACATCCGTTGTACGCACGCTAGATGAAGGGAAACAAAATGAGTATGAGAAAATTTGTGTGGTCGCACCGATCCTCAATAGTTGTGCGCGCCCAACGGCCGACGCGCGGCACAGCGCACACGATCTTTTAAGTGTTAGCTATTTTCAAATGTTTTTTGTTTTGTTGATTTGCTCGAAAGCTTTCCGATTCGATTTTAGGTGGATGTGGTATAGTTGTGGAATAATCTGTGTGCCCATTACTGGCGTGATTTACGCTTCTTTGTTAGCGCAGTCACGTTTTAGAAGAAATTGAAAAACAAAAACGTAAGATAAGCAAACACAAACAAACAACAACATAAGAAGTGGTTTCCGGTCCGAGCCGCAGACCAACCCATGCACGTTTTTATTCCAGGTTCTGCGCCCCTGCGCTACAGCCATTGCAACTACGGCGGCCCGAAGCGGCCCTGTCCGTTTCGTTACTTCGGACCGCTACACCAGCCGCTGGGCAAGAACGGCCACGACCACGGCTTATCGCCCCAGCCGCCTCGAGAGGCCAACGTGAAGAGGCTCTGCCTGGCGGGCACCGGACAGATGACGTCGGCTTTTCAGGAGAGCGCGAGGTCATGCAAGCAGCAGGACGGTGATGACGTCAGCGATTATTCCGGGGCGCCCACGCTGCACCGGCAGCACGGGTGCGACGTGTGCCTGAGGACCTTCTGGCGCGCCAGCGACCTGATGCTGCACGTGCGCCAGCACGCGGAGGGCAGGTCGTGCGCGTGCGACACCTGCGGCAGGACCTTCGCGCGCCAAGCCGACCTGACGCTCCACCTCCGGACGCACGAGCTCGAGAGGCCGTTCGCGTGCGAGGTGTGTGGGAAGGCGTTCACGGCGCAGAGCAAGCTGAACTTCCACGCGCGGATCCACACCGGCGAGAAGCCGTTCGAGTGTGACACGTGCGGCAAGGCGTTCTCCCGGCAGACGGCTCTGAAGGACCACCTCCGAACGCACACGCGCGAGAGACCGTACCCGTGCGAAGTGTGCGGCAAGGCGTTCCTGCGGCAGTCGCATCTGACCGCTCATCTCCGGACGCACACCGGCGAGAGGGCGTACCGCTGCGACGTGTGCGGCAAGGCGTTCGTGCGGCAGTCTCACATGAAGGTGCACGTGCGAACGCACACGGACGAGAGGTCCTACGCGTGCGACTTGTGCGACAAGGCGTACTGGCGGCAGTCGCACTTGGACGTCCACCTTCGGACCCACAGCGACGGGAACGGGCGGGCGTACGCGTGCGAGGTCTGTGGCAAGGCGTTCCCCTCGCAGAGCAAGCTGAATCTGCACGCCCGCACCCACACTGGTGAGAGACCGTTCGTCTGTGGTATTTGCGGCAAGGCGTTTGTGTCCAGGAGCAAGCTCAATGTCCACTCTCGGATCCACACGGGAGTCCGGCCGTACCCGTGCTTTGTGTGCGGCAAGGCGTTTAAGTACCAGCGAAATCTCAAGATGCACCTTCGCATCCACACTGGAGAAAAGCAGTTTGAGTGCGATTACTGTGACAAATCGTTTTCTCGGCACAGTGCTCTGAAGGTCCACCTTCAGACTCACACGGGCGAGAGGCCTTATTCGTGTGAGACATGCAGCAAAGCATTTTGGCGGCAATCGCACCTGAAGTCCCACCAGCGAACCCACACGGGTGAAAAGCCGTACTCGTGCGAAACCTGCGGCGCGTCATTTGCCTATCGGAGAGGTCTGAACGCCCATGCTTTAACACACGCTTAGTGGAGCCTACGCCCTTTCATGGCTTGCGCGGCGGCACGCTGGAGATGTGACGCGGGCGCTCCTGCCCCCCCCCCCCCCCCACGGGCGGGCGTGCTCCTCGTGCGGACTGAGCGCTCACTGCCCCACATTCCACCGGCCGTGGGGCAACCGTGCCCCGGGCGTGTGATGCTTGCCGAGCAGGGCTACCCGCTGAGCGGCGCTTTAGTCGCGGCAGTGGCGGTGGGTTGCGTTGTCTTGGACGCGTGCATGGCTGGCTGGTTTCCCTGAAGGAAATGGTCGCTGTTGTCGCTGGGGGCTCATACATTGTGCGACGATGCGTGTATCGCAGTGCGCCCGGCATCGCGGTCGAAGCGGGCGCCAGCCGTGTTTATCTATTGTGACCGTGATCAGTATTAAGCCTGTCGTCGGCTGTCGTGCTGCTGCGGCCGTTACGTTCTGTGATCTGCAGTCCAGGCTTGGAAAGCGGCGGTGTCTCATGGTCCACACCAATAACCAGATGTTGGGAGATGTTTCTCGTCTGTGTATCCATATTCCGCAGCCGATATAACCATGTGTATCCATATTCAGCAGCCGAACGTGAGCTGGGGTTGAGAGTGCCGAGAAAAGTTGTGGCGAAGCTGCCGATAGGAGCATATTTCAACGATGAGATGCTAAAATTTCGTTTCGTGCGTACTTTCGATGAGCGTTGGTGTCGCTACCACCTGTCATACAATAGTTCCCACACAATGACACCGGCATTTGCGCCGGTTAGATGCTCCGCTTTCAGGTGAGGGTGGGAAATCAATTCCCCTTGTGATTTCGAGAGCTAGGAGCTATAGGCGACCGATTCACTGGGTAAGTAGTTGTTTATGCGAACTCCCTCGTCTCACATTTGAGGTGCCCAGTCCGTAGCTTTTGGGCCAATCAAGGTTAAACTCCAGGTCGGTGACCGAAGGGTCCCCAGGTGTCCTCACGCGACCAGCGTTAGCCTAGACGTCAATGATGTTACGAGATCTTGCGCCTTATTTGACCTATGGAAGGTAAACATCACCGGAACCTGGGGGTTATTTTGGCATTCGAATTTACAATCAGTGGCAAGTACTGCTCTGGGTGGTATGCTCCTCAAAGGAAGGAAATGTCTAGGTCAGTCTAGAGCAGTAGCCCCTTGACCCTCACGGAGCCGAAATGTTAAATGCTTTGTCGTGATCTCGAACGTTGGTATGAGCATTAAAACTTCCTGATGAAGCCTGTTGTCCAGTAATAAAGCGGCATGGTTTTCACCTTGATCTTGCCACCATACTTATGTAACGTCAAGGAACTAGTGATGATAATTTCTACTATCTTGTGGCCTAGGATACCATCTAAAAGTTCTATGATTTCGTTTATCACTACGCTGTCGCAACCCACTGAGCGATTCCCGAAAAATTAAGTACGTAGTAGCCATGGCCAGACTCTGCCCCACCCCCACATGTCAGCAAACTTAGAAAAGTATGTCTAATTTTGCATGCTAAACGGTTGGCTATTCAGTTCCCTACATCTAAACCAAATTTAGCGCTGCAGGGCCGCACCGTTTGGAAGTAAGTTTTTAAGCACCTTAGGACATCGACCCGCCAGCCGAGCACGTGTTAACTGAAATCTGATGAGGAATGCGCGCTAGATAAGACAACGCGGGTGTGACATGATAAGCAAATGAAGTCAACCAGATATATTGATGGAAGTGGAAAATGGACCATTTGCACACAAAGTTGGGCGGTTTACATTGCAGCTTGGGACATTCTGACGGCGAAACCACTTTTGCGCCAAAGTTTGTCATCAGTTGGGCCAAAGCGGCCTGCGTTTGGTGCGGCTGTCACAGTATTGATGCACGCATATCTACCAGACCGCCGAAGTAATGGAGCGAGCTGTAGTCGTGTTGTGAACCTCAGCATTGTTGGCACGGCGTCATGGGTCGGCTGTTGTGCGTCAGGCTCCACGGGGCTCGTGGAGTCGGGAGAGCAGGGGTCGTGCTGTGTCTGCTGGTTGCGTTCAACAGACTGCCATATATTCAGTTTTACGCGGGGAACGCTTGCCAGTACACGCCGGGGGAGCTGCTCATGGATTGACCGTACCGTCCCGAGCCGCCGCCGTCAGCGCCGCGTCAGGGGTCAGCGAGGTCAGCACAGGACCACGCCCATGAACGCAGAACACATCACCTAGCCTCTGTCACAACAAACGAAACAAAAGCACATCGTTCAGGACAACCTGAGAAGGACACTGCGTCGCCCACTGTGTCGGTCCCCTCCCTGATGCGGCAGGCTCTTTGGCCGGAACAGCTGACACCAAATCGACGCAGGGGCCATCGTTGACTCAAAGGGATCCATTGGCACACGAGCCCCAGTTCGGGTTATTTGGGTATAGCCCACCTGAAGTTCGGCGGGAGTACCCCGTCGGTACTTGAACTCAGACAAACTGAGGAGCATTCCGTCGCCTCTTTGTGGTCCCTTTCATCCGATTATTCAGAGTTGGTGGCGTCTGCCCGACGTAGATGCACGCATTGTCCCTTGGGGCCCCGACCGCTGCAACAGGCCCCCTGGCTTGGCATTTGAGGGCTCGTTATGCATGCTGAACAATGCTCCTGACGATCTATTTATGTCGACAGTTGATAGCAAGTGGCCCTAAAACAATCGCAATCATGTCTTCGGTGACAGCTTCGTGTGACAACTGTAAGGTCTTGAATGAAATACGCTGTACAGATAAGAGAAAGTGAAGGGCATTAGCGCAGCTACGTGGCATGGATGTCACCATTACAGCAACAGGGGGGGGGGGGGGGGGGGGGGAAGGACAGCGGTGGGCTAGACTATGGAGGACGGAGTATTTACAAAGCAGAGGACTTGACGGTTGGGCAAATCCATCTGCATCCATATGGAACGAGTAACAGGTTGGGCAGATGCTTCAGTAACTACTGCCCATTGTCGCTGCTTACGTCTTTTTTGTCACGTTTTTGTCCATTCATACTACTTTTCTACTGATCAGTGCAAAATAGCGTGTGTGGGCGTGAATTTTCCTGAAACATTTCGGTCATTTGGAATCGAACCACCGGAATAGCGTAGAAGGGTAGATAAGGGCTTCACCCAGCAGATCACGAGTCGACAGCGTTTTGGGGATGATTTTTGGCACAGCCCCGCGGAAAGCGCGTGGATGGCGTAAGGATATCTACCCGCGAAAGCTTTCAGATTTGTTCTGACATGCGTTGCACGGTGTTTTTCACAGCTCTTGGGGCAGCATTGCGTTTCGAGCCGAATGACATTTTCCGACTTTTCGCACCAGCCCGGCAGATTCCATCACGGGAAAAAGAAGCGCACATATTTGTGCCCCCCTACGTCTGTACTCCAGCCACCTGGCGGCCGTCACGCGAAGTGCGGTATGGGCAGGGCGGCACTCGAACGCTTCGCGCGGCCCGCCTCCTCGCTCCACCTCGCGGTTTTCATGAACGGGACTCTCCAGTGGGACGGAATGCGTTGTCGTTGCAAAAGTGCCTGCCTTCCTTACCACTGACATTCATGTTATGAACAAGTTAACCTCCCGATCGTCATGCCCCGGCAGCGGTGGTTGGGCTGCTCAGAGTACCCCAAATTTCGACGCATTCCAGACTTTCATTAAGTTTCCGTGTGGTTGCCGCGTGGTGCGATCAGGCAGAGGTCAGGGTCGCAGCAACGAGCGCCACATGCCAGAGGCGAGGGTGGGACAGTACAGAGATCAGTGGGTAATAGATTCCACTAACATTCAGACTTTCGTGGACTGCCTGCATGATGACTTTTACTGTGTTCGGAAAGAAAGGAAAGGAAAGGAAAGAAAGAAAATTTTCGGAAGCATTTGAGGATCCGCATTACGCGTGCTTCGAAACCAAAAACGTTGTTCTAGGTTTTCTGATTTCGGAGCGGCGGCAGTTTTAGTTGAAGACTACACGGAGATCTACGGCCTGAGCGGGCGGGCGGGCGGCAACAGACAATACAGCACAACTCGCGCGGCAGGCCGACATTGTTACATGAACGGAATCGAGCCATATGTCGTAAATGTATGTTAAAAACACATTAAGTATACGCCATTGTACCAAGAAATAAGTGAAACGCCTATTTGAGATTTGCTTCACCTCAGAGTATGGACTCGCGGGTATGGTGATGCAAAGCTGAAAAGTGCGGTTTTCCAGAAAATGAGACATTTGACCTGCCATATGAGGGTCAATTAGCTATCTAACATCATAAAGCAAGTGCCAATGGCGAGCTCCCATTGACACCAATTCGGTGGTGTTTTCTGCTAAGCTTTACTCTTATTAACTTGAAAACGACATGGGGGTCGCCTTCTCACACCAGAACTCGCCGTCAACGTGAATGGGTTGTTCATCACCAGCTTATGCCTCATGCAGTCTCGAACATGCTCCGTCAAGTTCGGCGTACCATTTTCATGCACATCCTTAAATGTCTATGATAGCCGTCACACGCTGCATGGGCTACTTCCATCTACTTCGGCTTGAGGCTTGTGTTAGTCTGTCGCTCCTCTCTTATTCTTGTGTTTTCTGTCGTCTGAGTCACAGCTGTTACGCAACGCTCCCCATTTTTGTATTTTAACTGTCAGTTCTATAAAAGTACGGTTATATAGCTATCGCTCTTTATTCCCACAAGTGACTGAGGCCAACCACACTGATTCATTTCACCGCCTGACCTCGGAGACATCAGCCGCCGCTGCCTAATGACATTTGTGGCCACCGGACACCGGCTGCAGCCAGTGCACCAGGTGGCGACCACCAGTGCGCCACAATGGGCGCGCGCGAGTCTAGCTCGCCTTTTTGAAGCACAGATTCCGCGATGCCAATTATTATCCGCTTTTAAAAAGACCGGCTAATGGGACGAAAACCTAACTATTTTTAGTGTAGAGATGATGACCTAAAGTCATCGCTATTGCGGAAACCTCAAAAACAACAAAAGTTTTTATCTATTTGGCCGCCGTCATAGGCAGCGCAACCAATCTTTAACATCGGGAGGGAGGGGGCGGGGGAGAGGATGAAATAAAACTCCCTCACAAGGACACTTGAAAAAAAAACGATAAGACAGAATGCGTTCAATGCATCGCATTTTCGTGAATAATCATAGCTATGCAAATTCCTCCTGTGCCTTTTCGTACAACACCGTCTGGAATAAAATGCCGAAAAAATGAGATGCCTGCAAATAGAAAACACGACGGTGAGTCAAATGTTCTGTTCACTCTGGTCAGTACTGAAGCCCTCTCAGGTCATAACCGGTCAGAATGAGCCAGGATCGAAATGGAGAAGGAAAAAGATCAGTTTAGCTTCATTTGAGGAGCGGGAAGGGCATTTTTATATAAACGTATCAAACACATATGACACATGACAAGATACCTTCGTTAATTTCACCAAATCAGTACATGGTTAAATAAGTTATGGGGAGTTTTACGGCGTCCAGTTGTTTGGAGTTTTGCGTCGTCTGTTACCTCGACAGCCGACCTATCTTGCTCGGAACATAAAATTGGCCTGTGAGGTGACAAAAATGAACGAAGAGATCCCCAAAATTTTGTTCGATGTCGTTCACTATTTTGTCGTCAAGCTCGGTAAACCTTGATGGAGACGAATTAACGTTCTTATCCCGGTCAGGCCCCGCTTAGACTCCGTGGTAATTTTAAATGGAGATGTAGCCACATCCAGGTCGCTCCAAAGAAAACCTGTTCGTAGAGATAATACTAGTGTTTGAAATTCAAGTTACTAGATGGGGTTTCCAAATCTACTAGAGCTGCAAGCTTATAAAAAAGTTCCCTGCAAGGTCGTCAAATTCGGCAAGCATTAGTCAAGAGAATATTTGATAAAGATTCTTGCCTTATCTGCCTTTTACAACTAATTTGTCTTCTAAACCTGCCGTCAAAGTTCGAGAGAGGGCGGTACGCTCAACACGTTATAGCTACCAAACCAGACCATGCGGAAACACCTTTCGCACTCGGGAAAGTCTAGCACATTTAAGTGCATGCACTACCTCACGTTTTTCATAATTTCAGTTAGTAATTTCAGTAAGCAATTTCACGTGTCCATTCTTAAAATCTTTAATATCCACAGCTTTTCAGGCAGATGGTGATCTTCTCTTATCCCAAACAAATAACAACGAACTGCATAAACTAAATTCGCTTGGATAATCTTTCGGTGTAAGCCTCAGTACTGTCGCACTTTTGCAGTAAAATCTGGCAAGTGTGATTTACCTTTATTAAGGTATTAAAATTAGAATCTGGGTCTATGAATGCAGATGCATACAGATAATATCTAATTCCTGCAAGGAGATTGCTGGGATGGGGAACCGTCCCATCGTATCCAAACGTATAGGGAAAGGAACCCCCGTCTGCCCCCTCCCCGGTAGCACTGCCCTTGGCCGTCGCTTTGACGTCTGGTTGGTTTGACTTGACCATCGCCATGATGCTATAATGCGCAAAAAACTGCAACAAAAGACTGTTCTTATGTGCATGTGCAGGTAACCGTTGCAATATGGCATGATGTGTCCGACCGTGCCGTGGTCTTGCCCGGATTTTTTGCACAGGGCATATAAGGTGCAACGTAATGCAATTAAAATTCTCAAGTGTCCTGCCACCTTCAGACAGTGCCACCTGGCGCTGCCATCTGACGCTGCCACGCTGCCACCTTTGAGAAATACTGCAAACACGTCCTGTGTCTGAAAAGCTCGCGAAATCAGTGCTTATCACAGGAACATTGTCATGCTTTATTTACTAGCATCATGGGACTGTGGCAGGGCTGACTCCCGTAAATGTCGGCCCCTTGCCCGCGTAAATTATGCACCTGCGACCTCGATAAATGAAACAGAATGGCTTTTGTGTGTCACATGCCTGAGCCATGCATAAGGAGGCCGTAGCAACAAGTCATGACATTGCCAGCCAGCGGCCGGAGGTCTCGAGGAACATACTGCCGTAACATATTTTACGCATACCGCGTCATGTGGAAGCAACAAAACATGTCCTTACATTTGTATCAATGCTACTATAGACTTGAATTTAGGCTTACCGTCGTTCGTTAACTTAAACTTGAGGTGTAAGTGATTATACTACCTGTTCAATCGTGCAATCATACCTAAACTGCATTTTTCATGAAGGTTGACTGGGTTTTCTGCGATGCGTCATTTGTGTACTGCTATCAAGCAATTTGTATATTTTACCCGGTCTGACGTGTCAATGGGGTGCCTTTTCAACCCAAGTGGCGCGTCACGTGAAAATGACTAATGACACGTAATATATAAAAATAGTCATAGAATGCACAAATCGCCACATGGTGTACAGCTTGCATATAATCAAACAATCATTCCTTTTTTACGAAAAAAACAAATACATATGATTGAAAGGCAATACATTATCGTACACCACAAATATAGAAGTTGTGAATTGAGGCGATCTCTAATTTTTTCACATCTAAAGATATTTAAGCAAGCAACATCTATGATGGTATAAGCTTACTTATGACTATTGGTATACTTTTAAATGGAAAGACTTCTTTAGACAACACAGTATCTCTGTTTTGAAAATGTGCTCCTCAGTACGTTATTGCTTAATTACGCCATCGTGCCTTGCACAGCACTGATTACAAGCGAGTTGACGGCCGTTATATGTGGATATCGTGCCCACAAACACCACATGTCAACGACTCGACAATTTTATCTACCTTGGCCTTGATCACCGCATGTCAGTGGAATGACAAGTTTCGAATGACATTAAATGGCGTCGTGGCCTTCAAGGTGACCTTGAAATGGTCTACCGGACATAGTCTGCGCATCTTCGCGGCCGTGTAGCCCAAAAAGAGAGGGATTTAGGTCTTAAGAAGGGCAGAACTGTGATCTCAACCGAATGACCTTTAAGAAGCTATTTCAGTTCAAAACCCCATACACACGAGAAACATTTCCTCCTTCAAAGGGAGTGTTTCTCATTTATGAGTATTTTTAAAACTGAAACAGCCTTTTAAGGATCATTCATTGCAATTCACGGCTGTGACCTTCATGAGACTTAAAACCCTCTATTTTCTTAATTTGACGCATGCAACCATGTGGAGGCTGTTTCGTGCAATCTCATTCAAGGTTACCCAGGCAACGATAACGCCATGGAAACGTTGCTCAAAAGCAGCCACCTCATTGGTCATGCAGTGTTCAGGGGCGAGACAAAAATGACCATCGAATAATTTCTGTCTGGCGTGCGTCAGCACGATTCGTGACATCAATGGACATCAGTTTGCCTTGAATCGGTTCATGCGCTGGTTGTCTAGAGCGGTCTTTTACGCTTAGAAACAAACCAATAATCACAAGCGAGCTTATTTCATCAAGTCTTATGCTTGCCTCCACATCTTCAAATGTAGAGAAATCCAAAGAAATCTTCCCCTTAGAAATTTAGAGAGCTCTCAACTTTAAATTCAAAGCCATTGATGAACGTACTCGTTCTTTCTATACTGATAACAAAAAAAAGAAACTGTGTACGTGGATGAGATACCATAATGAATCCACAACTCATGTTTCGGATCTAGGTTTCCGGAGTTTGATTATGGAAAGTTTAACGCAAGTTGTTCAGTGCATTAGTGAGTCACATTATTCACATAGATAAGACAATAGTATCAGCCTTATTTCCAGAAAAAACAAGAGAATGGAAATATAGTTAAGTTGATATTTCGGCGACATGCTTTTATGGAAACAGCAGCAGAAGTGACCTTTAAATAAAAATTAACTTCTGCGATTGCTTCGTTAAAGGCATGCTGCCGAAATGCCAATCTAACTATATCTCCATTATCCTGGTGTTTCGGAGGAATAATGCTAATACTACCGTCTTATCCATGAGACATTAACGCGCTCGAATAGCTATGCCAGATCACGAACGAAAGAGACGTTACATCGAGCATAGAGACGTTTTCTTTTCATTATATGGGCTTCTGAGTTATAACAGAATGTTCGTGGTCCAGAATCCATCTAACATAGTTTTGGACAAGATAATGCCATTTTCATCACGATTCATTTTGTGATCTTAGCCCAGATCACTGGCGTTGAACCAAGCAAGAAATTCGGTTAAACAATGCAAAGGTGTATTCCATTTCTTTAAGCATTGTACGTGATCTACGCCCGTGATTCGGGATACCTTCTCAGCTAAAAATATACAAAATTTGATCTTAGCAAAATCAGTGGGCTTCGGTTCGCAATGCGGTGTCAGTTTTTCGTAATGCGCACTTAGCAACTCAATATCTTCATCCGATGGATGGTTTATTTCAGCCAATGGTTACGGGAATTCCATCCATTACTATTCGGTAAAACTAGTCAATTGCAGCAGCTGCCAGCCACTGCAGGATTATAAGTTTTACACTGAAGCTGCTTACCGAATAAGTGTCTGATACCAGTACAATACTTGCATTGAATTTTTTGGCCGGTGAACTTGAGTACCAAGAGACGTAAGCAGGGAATCGGTCTCGCTATATGCGGTACATGAATGAAGTTGCTTTTAGACTCAAATATTTCTGTAATATTTATTTAACAGACGACCATTGTGTTTTTATTGGCTTTTTGTTGGAACCCGTGGAGTCAGTGATCCTAGTTTTCAGTGGTATGAAAATTCCAGGGATGCAATGGACGGAAAAGTGCGTTTTGCACCACCTGGGTAAGTTGGTAACCAAGGGAGCTCGTACACCGATCGATCTGCACACACTGCGTCCGGTGGCGTCGTTGGGATTCGGCACCAAATAGGCCCGCCGATGTTTGAGCGGTCACAAACTGTTGCGCATGGGATGGGACGATTAACTTGCAGGATCAGAACGATGTCAGCGCCGAGGAGTTAAGGAAGACCTCCAGGGAATCGTGCTTCCCCAGTACCTCTCCCCCCCCCCCCCCCCTCCAACGGCCCCACAATTGGTCACACACTCACCTGCACCATGTGCATCACTGAGAATAGGTTTTCATAATCTTGCAATCGCTGCAACAACATCGACGGCTTACCGTACCGTCTTACGTGCGGGAAATTCAGCCGCTATCTTCACGTGCACGCTCCTGCTGTGTGGTAGCTGAGTAATAATAAAATGCATTATGGCAAGATGTATTTCATGTACCATGCACATGCAGAATGAAATGAAACGCTGATATTGCGCGAAACGCTAACAAGCCCCCATAACCAACTGAAAATACTCTTTCCCGAAATATTTCTTGCATCTCCGGATCTTCCAGGAGTGTTACACTTTTAAAGATATTGAAACAAGCATAATACACAATTAAATAAGCCCGCGTATAGCTATGCGTACGCTTCTAAGTGCAACATACTGCTTTAGATAACATAAACTCTACTTTTAGTAAATATGTTTCTCAATACGTCATTGTTTGATTGCGTCATGGAACATTAGCATGAAGCTAAGGTGCTGCCAAACCAGGCCAGGAACTGAAGGTCCCTGTCGTCCCAGCCCGGGTGACAAGCAACTGCTATTCTGGCGATGCGGGGACCGGGGTGCCTTGGTCGATCCGGGGCCCTCAAAATGATACGACCTGCACCGGTCTCATCCTTGATGCGGCAGGCCCTCTGACGCGGGCATCTGACACAGGATCGACGCAAGGACACGTCACTTACGTAAAAGCATCCGTTGCCGGCAAAGGGGCCTAGTGCTTAATTGGCGTCGAGACACCAATTAAGCTTACCAGCCGCTACCTCCTGGTTGAAGCAGTGCAGAGGGCTCCTCGTTCGGTATCGCGACCACTGTCCGGATGCTCTCTGGAATTGGGCGCCTCTTGAAAATCAAGGCTATGGTGTATATGTGATGGTTTTAGTGCTCGTTCGCCGAATAGGCCGATTCCGGATTTTATCAAACGACAAGGCACACGTATTGTAGTACCCTGGAATTCGGCGCCTCCCGGTAATGGAAACCTGCGATCATTTTCAATGCGTCTGGAGTTAAGTGTCTCTTGGACATAAAGCCTTTGCGGTTTCGAAATAAAGGTTTTGGTATTCCGTCACCATGAGCTTTTGTCCCACGAGGAGGCACCAGAATCATTCGTGATACCCCGCCGTAGCACCACAACCTCATGAATGATCATAGGGCTGTGTAACATGGCCCACGCCTTCTTCCACCCACCCTCAGGATACGCCCCTGTCTGTTCCGTTTGATTACACGCAGAATGAGACGGTCCAATGTAGACAGTCCTGGAGCATTGTCATCACGTTATTTAACGAAGCATCTTATTGAGCCTCTGTTTGGTACCTCTGGGAGGAGCCCAGCTGCATTCCTGCAGCCTCCCGGGGCGTCCTCGAAGCGGTAACCTTTGTGGGCACTTTCGGTGCTCACTATGACAGACAGGTGCTATGGCCGAATAATGGCTAGTTCATCTTCAGCAAATGACCCGTTTTTAAACGAAAACAGGATACAAAATCGGCATACTAAAGTTCCGGAGGTTATAAAACGTTTGTAAAGAAACATAACTAAAATGCAAACGTTCATCTGCCGTCCCGTGCTCGTCCTCAAGAGATGAGCTCTTAAGGATGAGTACAACCAGAAATATTGAGTACCGTCGAAATACTTGCTGTTTAGCATTACAATGCCGTTAAACCCGTGCCTCCGGATATATCGAAGGTCGTTTATCCAACGTAAGAACTTCGGGCTCATCATACGGAAAAACCAGGAGCGCTGGACGTTGGAAAGTCCAGAATGAACTGTTTTAAGTCAAGTTATGACCACAGAGTAAAGTGGACAAAATTCGTGAACATATATGCTTCGGATATAGGATGGACAAGGTTCATGGGTTTGACACCACCAATGGGAAACGCGAAGCTCTACCCTCGCAATGGGTTGCATGCTACGCGACGAAAAAAAGGCGCAGCCATGACGTAAAACATAAGGAAAAAACACAAAGGGACAAACGCTATCAATGATGTCGCATTATAAAGCAATCTCGACGCAAATAATGAACACCTCTAGGGGGGGGGGGGGGGGGGGGTAGGGGAGCGCAGCGAGTGGCAACAGGCGGTTCCAGGGCGAGGTCTCATGATATGGAAACGCCCTGCGCGACATAGACAGTCAGAAATAGAATAGTTTTAATGAGCCAGGCGACTTTGACCGGGCAGCCCAGGCCAGCCAAAAATATAGCCATTAAATTCTAACCACTCCATTGTCCTTCCTCTTGCCGCCCGTGAGAATATTGGAGGCTATTTTCGATCGTGTCCTGCCCTGGGACTAAGAACTCGAAATAAGTCAAAATTGCAATTACATCATGTTTGTTTATACTTAAATCAGATTCGTCACCATTTGATACAAACAAATTCGCTATCGAAGCCCGTGTTTTCCCTCCCACCTTGTACTGCCTCCCAGCCTGGGGTTCACGGCCGCCGCCTGCCATCTCGGCCGAGTGCACGAGGGGAACTCCGCAGCCTGGGTCACCTTGCGAGCGCGGTACCGAGATCACATTTCATCTGTGCTGGAGTCGCCGGGCTGGCACGGTATGGGTGACCTTGTTACACGCTGTGGCCACATTGGCGCCTTCAGGGCCCTGAATGACCGCTGCATCCCGGCGGGGGTCCAGCCGCTGCCCACCCCTCGCACGTAGTCGGTAGCGCGTCACGAGGTCGGTGGTGGCCGCCGCTGTGGCGCTACCCGCTTCCCAGTTTAGAACAGCCAGAAAGACATCGTGAAATGCTTTTTATTAGATTAATGCGCAGGGCGTTGTCCCATTATACGGCTTGGTCCTGGAACAGCCTGTCGCTAGTTGTTACGGTCTCCGAAGCCGTCCTGTCTTCATGTCTGCACTTTATCAATGTGTCACAGAGAACAGTGTTTGCTTTTGTGGGTTTTTCACGTTCTTAGTATTTTATTATTGTCGCGTCTTCGTTTTATCGTACAACATGAAGCCCGCTCTATAAAAACCGCTGACAGACACGCCTGCATGTGAATGCTCGTCTTAGATGCCCCAGAGCTTTCAGAAGACCTAACGCATAGCTGCTTATTCACTGCAACCGCGCGGCCGTCCTTCCCCGAGCCAGCACGTCCCGATGAAGCTATGTATTAAGAAAGCCACGCATGCGACACACTTCACTGAGTGCGGAGGTCGAGCTGAACAACGATATTGAGCTCGGCCCTCCCCCCCCCCCCCCACGCGCATTCTTTTTATTTGAGTCGGCCGCTGAGCAAGGAGGTGTCTGATCAGTAAACCAGACATCGTCAGGGAAGCTCCGTTTCCGCCTGAGTTTGACAGCGAGCCACTGGCAAATCGGCATTCGTGTCTCCGTACACCAGGGTATGTTAAAGGTGTGGTTTCAAACCATTTTTCAGGGACGCTAGGCGATCCAAGCATGACAGCTCAAGCACTTGACAACAACGGCGAATAGATTTTGTCGGGCTCCGTGCGACTGATGCCGCGACAGCGGCCACTTCCGCTGGAAATCTTTGAGATTTGCTTTCCTGAATGAGTGGCCTTGCCAGGGACTGGAGCTCTTAGGTTGTGCACCTTTCTATGAACTCTTAATTTGTGCGTTCGATCAACAATGGACTTCTTTTTGAGCGATTCCTCTTTTAACACGCGCCCGGGTGGCCGATTGAATGCCACGCACTCGGGAGGGGGTTAAATTTGACCCCCTGGAAGCTAAAAAACTAAAAGCGCTAGAGATACCAAATTCATATGACAGGTAGGGGGTGTGCATTAACCCACTTGCGCCAAATTTTGAGGTCCCAAGTCATGACCTTTGGGTCAAATAAGGCCGAAGAAGTCAAACGCCAGGTTGTTGTCCGAAGTGCCCTTAGAACCCCTGATGCAGCCACCTCTAACCTACAAACCTTTTCTAAGAAAATTTTTCCCAGGGTTGATTTCATTTCAATGACCTTATTGGACCTTTAGGGGGCCAAAGTAAACAAGAGCATTCAAAATTGCTTTAATATTTAAATCTATATAAGCGTCAAGGACTATGCGGTGTCTTCCTGAAAGCATGATTAATGGGAGTGAGTGTTGGTCAGTGGCCTTCTCTGACCGTCGTGAAATTTAAAAAAAAAATTCTGTCGACGTCCCGTGATCAAGAACACCAAAGTGAGTGTCAAAAACCACCACTTAAGCAAGTTCTCCAATAAAAGAGAGATTTGGTTTGGACCACTCTCTGGCCTCCATACCTCACCCAAGGTCAATTGAACCAGTCGTAATTCTAAATTGAATTGTCTAAATGTCCATGGCACTATCTCAAAAAACGCATGGCTTCATCTATCACTCCGTTAAAACATCCGATTTAAAGCCTCCCCAAGAATTACCTTGGCTGACAGGCGTACCCTGACTTTGACCCGCCACAGGTCAGTGGCCTTACCAAGAAAATGTGCTTTGTTTTAAAACTGACCCGCCATTCAATTGCTTCCAACCAGTCAGAGTTTGGACGCTGCTACGCCGCGTCGCTGTCGGGGTTCTGGAAAAACCTTTAGGTGTCAAATTGACCTCAAGCAAGCGCGTGTTGACACTGAAACAGCGTTGATCGGGCATTTTCTCTTTGAAGAATGAAACAGCGTGCAAACTACAATACGGTCTTTTGGAAACACTCGGCTGTTGCATATTTCTGAAGAGAGAATGTTTTTACCTCGATTGTGAATAACACCTTAATCAAGCCTCAAATCCCGCACTAACGAACGAGTCGTAAGAAAAGAAACATAGGATGTTGCATGCAATGCATGGGAATGAGTGTGTTTACGATACCCTAACTGATCCTGAAACTACGTCCGTTATTGATGTTAGTCACATTTTGCGTCGACAATCGGAACTTTTTAAGACCGTAACGATAAAGATGTCCACACGCACCAGCGTCGATTTGTATTCATTTGGATGGGCCACTGCCCCCCCCCCCCGCCCCACTGTCAATCTGGCCTACGAACGGTGAGCTTGCCCCCCCCCCCCCCACCCAAACCTTTTAGAGACCAAGTACCGGTAGGACATTACAAATAGGAACTCGGAATTATATCAAATTTGAAGAAAGCCTCCAATGGTTGTTTCACAGCAAAAAAAAACCAACGAACATACAAACTACGATCTTATGCTTGGTTCAGCACGCCTGACTGACCTAGTCTCGCTTTAAAAGGTCTGCATTCTGTTAATCGAGTTTTTTCGTTTTTTTTTGCTGTTGTTGTTGCGCTCTGCATGTTTTGAACCACACAGTTAATGCTTTTTGTCGACGCTTGTCTAGTTTTGCGCCAATGTCGAAGTATTTTGGTATAATTCATCGATGTTAAGGCTAAGCAGACTGAAGCAGATTGCGATGTTATGCCATGACGTCCTATCGGAATACGAAAAACCGGTGAAATATTTGGATCCAAAAACGTGACCAAGTTATGACCTGCCTGCATTCTGACAAACCAATGAAATGTGTGGATCTTTGTTTCGAAGTGAATATTCTATGAAACAATTGCAAAAATCGGACTACCAACTCAAGCCGAATTAACCACCTAGCGGGCATCGTCCGACCATGACCACCAGCACGAGCCGTGTCCATCATGACTAACACGAGCCCTGAGTTGCAGCCTACACCGCGCCTTGTGGGAAACAGTCGGAATTTCCGTGGCAGACATTAATAGTTGTGCAAATCAACCCACGCTCTTCGTTCCCGAAGCCGCCCGCATCCAGCAACGTATGAAGCCACATAACATCGCCCCTCGCCGATTACCGAAACCTGGTTTCGACGATCGACGTCAAACTTAATTGTGACGAAGCACAACGACATCATTCACCGAGGCAGGGCAAGCAAACGTATTTGATTGGGGCTGTAGTTTCTTATCCTGTTAGGGGGGGGGGGGGGGGCGCCGACTCTATAACGTTGAACGGGAATTGGATCAAATCCGGGCAGTTTCTTTTAGTTTCTTTCTTACAGCATGTTTCTTTTAGTTTATTTGGTGCCAGGTTTCTCCTCTCGGCCCCATTCATCCTATTTTGCGGAATACACTTCTATGTTGGAGTCTAAACGAACGTGACTCGGGTAAGATTCGTCGCCAGATTATAGTCCAGCGTCAGGTCTGGGACGCACGGCCCGTTTTCCAAGCAGGGACAGGGCGGAAACCCGCGATTTACCTTGGTCGGGTTTCTAAGTCAATGAAAGGTCCCTACATCGGTCAGGAGACCACAGCGCCTAACAAGGGTACTGTGTTGACAAGGAACCCAGAGTGAATCTGGGACAGCGTTCCAGGGGCCCGTAGGGAAGCCGGAGGATCCCCCGGGACCTCGGGACCGACGATCAGGCGCCCGACTGGAGGTTACGAAGGGCTGGCTGTGGATCACCTTTAGGACCACGGCCCACAACACCAGGTCCTCAAAGGTCAGTCAGAGGGCCTCTGGCACCAATTGGGGACACCCTGGGACAATGTGAGTCTCTTTTGTGGTCACGGAACCACCAACACCGAACAGTCGGCTCTTCGTCGGTCTGCGCCCTGGGGGCCCATTTTCCCAGCCGGGAAAAGGTCGGAATCCGCGCTTTGCATTGTTCGGAACCCCTGAAGCAAAGAGGGCTTATTTGCTGGCCAGTGGCCAGAGCGCCTAACGGGGGATCCAGTGTCGACAAGGGGCCTCGAGTCGGCCAGGGCAACATTTGTTGAACAGGGACAAGGACGGGGCCCCAAATTCCAGGGGCCTCTTGCGTTTGTCGGAGCAAAGTGACAATGTAAGTAGATATGAGAGTCTACGATGCGAGTCCAGTTACAGTTACAGTCATTTTACTTCAGGCGCATCCATGTGGTGGTTGTTCCGCACAAGAACAAGGTCCGCACCTAGTCGCACAAGAAAAACCACACACAGTGCAGAGATACACACATACGCATAGGTGCACAGTTTCAGTCAATGAGTCAGCGATTTAAAACAGTCAAGAATGCCTGGCGCGAGGGGGCGCGGACGCCCGCCGCAGGCAGCCGGTTCCACGCGGCGGCGGCGCAGTGCAGAAAGTGCCGCTGGGTGACGCTCAGTCGGACGCATGGGAGACGTAGTGAGCCGACACCGCCCGAAAACACCCCGAGCCTGGCGTGGGGAAGACTCGGCGCGCGTTGTGAATAGGGCACGCAGTGCACTGGGAGATCCGGGGACGCCAAAGAGGAGGAACCGACGGAAAATCCTTCAGACCATTGTCCTCTGAATGTGTAAGTTTGCCCTATTTATGCCCTATTTGCCCTATTTTGCCCTATTTATTCTCGGCCTATTGTCCCCCTGTCATATATGTAACGGGAATGTAAGTACATTGTCCTGATAACAAGTTTCAGCCGACGTCCAACGATGCACTTGCATAGTTGCGTAATGACATAGACGTACGCACCACGGCTCCCCACTAACCAGAAATGCGTTAGTTATGAACGCTTCTTTACTTGCGCATACCACAGACGCCTGACCACACTCGAAACATTATGCATCAGAGATATGGCATGCATCATCAACATACAAAACAAACAACTAACGTAAGTACCACTACGGCATGCGACTAATAGGGCAGCGTCCCCCCCCCCCCCCCGTAATGCAAACCTACCGCACCAGTAACCTGTAAACTTGATATAGTGAAACGTAGAACTTTCCACCATATAGAAGTGTGCCTGGAATTAGAGCTTGCATGAAGCAATTTTTTTAAAATGCTTCGAACATTTATTTGCATCAGGGGGCCATCATCGCAGCTTGAGCTATTGGTCGGGCTGGCGGCTGGTTAACGTTAGGCGGTGACATCACAAAGTCGCAATGGCTCGCGCGGCGGCGTTGCATGGCAACGTTGACTGCGTCGCTTGAAAAACTGTGGTTGGTCTTGTCTATTGTCGGCAAGGCCGTGTCATATCAGTGTAATGTATCAAATATAATATCGTGATTATCGTGCAGTGTGGCATCATGTTAGTGTTGCTATGTGGCTTCAGTGAGTGCTATTATATCCCGGATGGGAGAAATTTGAAGTGGTGTGTGAGGATGGGGCAAGAGTGAGCATCAAAGGCAGTTTTTTTGGCCGCAAGATGCCATCCTGTGAAGTGGCCTCTTGCAAGAATGTGAAACGACACAATAAAGGCATTTTTTACCTTTCCAAAAAAGGATCCAATTGTCCTGAAAGCATGAGTGCGCCGTTGATCTTGGACTAACATTATAAATGCGAAGAATGCAGTAATCTGATCTGATCATCGTCAAGATCATAACTATGATCCCGGCCATCTGGCTAAGGCCAGTCTCATACCCAATGTTAAACCTTCGGCCAAATTCCGTTCTTTCTATGCAACTGGACATCGCTGGCATGCCGAAGTAAGAATGCTTGATGGTATGTGTATGTAATAATGCTTAAGTAAGCTTAAAAGGAAAATTTCCGTCTGTTTTATGCAGAAATCCTTGAGTCCGATTCACAGTCAGTAATGCATGCAGAATCTATGCCACTCTGTGCAGTTTGTAGACTACAATACGAGATTCAAGCGAGATTTTCCGACCATAATCTTGTTTGTAAAGTGGGGCCTAACTACCACACAAGTGGCACAGCCATCCATGCTACACAGGGCGAAGGGGGTGACGGTCAGGGATGTAGCCAGGGTTTGTGACGGGGGGGGGGGAGGGTAAGTTTGCACGAGCGAGTCCCAGCCCCATTGACAGCACATCTATGCACTGTGAACTGACCAACAAATTCCACAACCATTAATGGTACGGTACGATACAGCACGGTAAACGGTACCTAGCGCATCAATGAACTTCCGAGATTGGTTTGCCATGGTGCCTTAAACAGTTCTTTCATCTGCGTACCGTACATGTTCACTCGGCTATATACGAGTCTTGTTACTTATAAACCACTTTAAACCACTATAAACCACTTGTTACTTATAAACCACTTATAAACCACTTTTGGGCCCTTCGTGTTACTGTCCATGGTAGTGTCTGAGATTTCAAATAAAAGCTATTTGCCTGGTCACCAAAGTCCGGGATTACATACAGTTATATCGTGACAAAAACCGCTGCTGTGCCTAAACCATAGGCCTTAAACCTCACGGGCAGAGACGAATGGATGGGGAGGGGTTGGAGCCTCGGAGGGCAGTGCTGTTCTCGTGTATTTTTGCGTCTGAAAAAAAACAGTGATAGCGGCGCCAGCCCCCTGGGGAAGCCGATGCAGTGAAATGAGACCATGAAACGGAGCCATCCAGACAGGTCCGTGGTTATGGCCAGGAGCCGTAGATGTTAGTGTGGTGCACGCAGTGCAGTACTCGTCGGCCGTTGACGGTCCTTCTCACCCGCCCGGATTATGTCACGCTGGACAACAAAAAAGTGTCTGTGTGTAACAACGAGCATGCGATAACGAAAGAATGGGCATGTCCGGGTCTAAGACGTTTTGCTGTCGTAATGAAAAACAAAACTGGTGAACTGTAAAAGGGTCTGATAAATGCGCCTGTTAGGTACGCGGAAATGACTGTTTGGTTATGTCGCAGATCCAAGATCCAGCTGTGGTGGAAGCGGCAGCGCATGCGGACGCTGTGGAGGCCACCTACCAGCAAGCAGCCGCGATGCCTCCAATGCCCGTCCTGAACGAAGTGAACGAGGACGACGGGTTCAACGAGCCGGGACAAAGGCAGCATGGCGGTGACGGCAAGGAGAACCGAAAATGGCCCCCGTTGCGGCGACCAGATGGACGAGGTCAACTTCGAGCACGGGGCGCTGGCCTTCGTTGCCGGCTTCGTGGCGGCCAAGCGCAAACACCTCTATCCAAGTATGGGACTGTCGACCCGAGAGGCACCACCCAGCTGTGTGCCAGACAGATGGATACACGCGATTAGCCAGGGTGGTCTGATGGTGCCGTTACCGGCCTGGACGAGCATTGTCGGGGCTTTCGAGATCGTATTCCAGCTAGTGATGGGCCGAGGCATGGACCGAGACATTGGTATCGTGGACCGCCTCACAAAGCTCCTCCTGAAAAAGTTCTGCGCTGGACAAGCGGATTGCTCGGAAGCTGGTGAAGACGCGCATCCATCTGCGCCTCAGACGGCCTAATTAGGCTGGGGCTGAGCGAGCTGTTGCCAAGCGCGCGGCTAAACAGGTGCGATATCAGGAGGACAGCGTGAAGTGAACATTGTTGTGTTTATGGGAGCGTAGGTAAGTGAGCTTAGGCGAGCATCGTTATGCCTTCTTTTTTGTCTTGCATGCTTGTGTGTCTGTCTGATGCATGGACGGTTCCTTTGCACTTAACGTTGAGGCTGTTTCAGACTGGTTTTCACGTCGCATGACTCTAGATTTAAGCTGAAAAATATATAGGTTGCGTTTTCCGCTCCCCCCCCCCCGGTTTATTTTGTTTCCTCGCCAAGTGTGCACAATGAAGTGTGGCTGGGCGCAAGAATCGTTTTAGTAATATGCGGCGAATTCTGAATCACACGTGTGTTCGATGAATTGGCTGCATGGCGTGACGAATATGATCTTGTTTTGTTTCTTTGTTTTGCATCCTCAGCAAATGGGAGTGCCATGGCACATGGACTCCTGGTTCCTGGGCCTATGTTCGCTGTTATACAACCAGCGTGGCAGAAAAACCCTTTCAATTTCCTCACAGTACTTCTTGAAGTGCCCTGAGGCCATCACCAGATGCATTTATTAGTAGTTGTACCGGTGTAGCTGACGCGAAGGTGATGCAGGCGGCGCGGTGGTGCCATGCTGCGACTTAATGACGTCACTGTAATGGTGAAGGAAAAGTGCCGTAAAAATACCCGGATGACCACACCTTATTACATGACCTTGATTTGCATAGGTTCGATGAAACCCAGCTTTTGTAATATACTGTGCTTGTGACTGCATGTTTAAAGCGTAACAATTGTCTTGAAAATGATTATGGAACTGATCGAAACGTAAAAAAACGGATTCACTTTGATGACATTATCCATTAACGTGTGTGTGTGTGTGTGTGTGTGTGTGTGTGTGTGTGTGTGTGTGTGTGTGTGTGTGTGTGTGTGTGTGTGTGCGTGTGTGTGTGTGTGTGTGTGTGTGTGTGTGTGTGTGTGTGTGTGTGTGTGTGTGTACGTGTGTGTGTGTACGTATTAGAACATCAATATCTAATAAATAGATAATAAAATGTATGCATATATATGTGCAATATATGCATGTATATATAGCGAGGTCAGATCCTCCTCTGACGTAAGCAGGGCGGCTGATCGCGAGTCGGCTGTCGGCTCGGCTCGGCTCCGTTTCCTCACCTCTGACACTGATCCGACCGCTGGCACAAAGCCCAATGCCGGCACGGAATGCCTGATACTGAGAGGCAGCCGTCCGGTGGCCAGCTTATTATGGCTGGGCTGTGCCCTGCCGAGGGTGGAGGCAGCGACAGGTGGGCGCCGGCTACGATGGATTACCATAAGAAATATTGACGAAGCGCGTCTGCCTCCAGCCCGCCGGCCATCCCTGTCCCGCGGCGACGAGCCAGATCCGCCCAGCGATCGGCCCGGTCGCTGGATTTAGCCAACCGAGAGCGATCACTGGCGCATGCAGGGGAGGGGGGGGGGGGGGAGCGGGGGACGGGCGACGGGTTGTGGGCATACGCGCTTCGTCAATATTTGTAGGAGCTTGTGCTACTTGCGTCCAGGCGGATGCCTCATGGAAAATCCAGCAGCGTATCTACCTTCTAGTTATCAGACAGTGAGTGGGCATGTGCTCAGAAAATAGCAGGTACGCATGCGCCATCCGCGCGAGACAGCGATAATCTCGACAAAGCATTGCATGGACTTCTGCGTTACAGAGGGACAGCGAATGCGTCTTTGCTGTATTAATGACACATTTCCCATGTTTTATATTCATACAGGGTGTGATAGCCGGAAGCCAATAGCTGAATGCCTGAACCCCACTCTGATTCACCGTGTTTCGTGACGCGTACTGATAGGACAGAGGGGGGGGGGGGGGGCGATGTGACTCCCCTGCCGTTTCCAAACTAAGAAAGATAAAGCCTCGTAAAAATTACTGAACTCACTTCATCGTCTCAACATGATCCCGCAACTGGCAACGATAACTTCGCATTGCCAGATCAATGATCAACCCCACAAGGTCAGGTCAAAGGCAATTTTTCGTAAACATTGAGCTATTTCAGTTCAACATGTCCACTATTACGAAACCATGCCACGTGGCAGCATGCACCTTACACAGACGTGTAATTCACTTAACTCTAAGCATAGCGCTACACGGTTTTGTGAGCTTTGGCAATACATTTATGATTTAGGGCTTCGTTCATGTGGTTGTCGTTTCCGCTGCGCCCATCCGCAGTCGTCGTCGCTGCCCGCCGCCCTTGTCGGTCGTACAAATTACAGCGCAGTGTATCTAAAAAAACAAAACAAAAAACGCTACGGATCAGAAATAAAATGCTTGAGAAATGCACCAAAAACGCTAAAGTCACGTTTTATGTGAAAACGAGTGATAAATGCCCGAGTGCTATGTGTCTAAAAAAAAAACGCTGCTGATCAGAAATGAAATGCCTAAAAATGCGCCAGAAATGCTAACGACGCGTTTTCATGTGAAAACAGGCGATGAATGGCCGAAGGCTACGGATATTTTGGGCAATATTACACGACATGCCGGAGAGATATCAAAACGCATGAACTGTGGGGGTGGAGGGAAAGGAGGTCACATCGACACCCCCTTCCCTATTGTGGCGAGTGTTAATAAAATTATGCATCTGTATCTATATCCATGGAATTCGGAAAGATAGATGATGCAGGAAAGATATATGGAGGCTCGTTCGATCACAGGAATTTCGTGTTTGGATAGCATCTAGCGCGGCTGCTGTCAGGTGGTACTATCGCAATGTGCGTTAGCTGCGACTGTGGGCAACGGTCCTTGCCAGCTGCGGACTGTGGGCAACGGTCCTTGCCAGCTGCGGACTGTGGGCAACGGTCCTTGCCAGCTGCGGACTTGCGGACTGAGGCGTTCCTATCAGAATCCGGTCAGCACTGAGGTGTCCCCGATCAGAATCCGGTGAGCACTGAGGCGTCCCGAACAGAATCCGGTCAGCACTGAGGCGTCCCGAACAGAATCCGGTCAGCACAGAGGTGTCCCCGATCAGAATCCGGTCAGCACTGAGGCGTCCCGAACAGAATCCGGTCAGCACAGAGGCGTCCCGATCAGAATCCGGTAAGCACTGAGGCGTCCCAATCAGGATCCGCTCAGTGACTGAGGTGTCCCCGATTAGCATCCGGTGAGCACTGACAGCTCAAAGAATAGCAAGTATGTCTCGCAACTGTTGACGTTGCGCACAAATACACGCAGCCATGGACGATTCGGCGGCTCGTCGCTCTGCTGACCGACAGCTCTCTGTCACACGCACCGGACGGCGCTTTTTTAGCGACCGACTGACCTCACGTCCGTCAGCATGTTGAGGAAGCTCGACTAAGAACTGAGTGGGGCACATCTCGCGTCCAGACAGGCCTCCCTTGCTCGGAGCGCCCCAGCCGTCAGCCGGAGAACGTTCGTGGTGGGCCAGGCACGGCCTTCAGGCACTTAGCGCGGGTACCTCCGCGTGCAGCTGTCTCGGGGTGCGAGGACATTGGCGGGAGAGTGCTCTGCACGGGCTCAGACGAGGCCTCGGCGTGACCGACCTGTCTCAGGCGGTCAGCATGTAAGCAGCCGAATGCAGGCCACGGCCACAGCTGCCGTAGCCTTTGCTAGACGTTTCGTCATCAGGAGATGGTGAGAGCGGGGGTGTAGTTTCATACTGAGATGGGGAAAGTGGGGCACCAGCTCCTTCCCCAGCACCATGATCCGACGTCCAGGCCCCCCCCCCCCCCACCCCTCGTGTCTTCGTCAGTAGGTCGAGCATTGACAACAGCCTAATATGGCTCCCATTTCTACGGAAAATCTCAAAATATCCGGGAGGTGAATGATACCAAGCTCCAACACCGAAAGATTGTCCTTCCCTCCCCGTGGTGCCCACCCTTCCTGCCAGGGTGGGAGACAGGCGACGCCATATAGCCTCAGCAGCTGAGTGCGTCATAAGGCCCCAGTGACGACGATTATTCTTTCCGATTAGCCAGTCAGTAGAGAGCTGGATTGGCAAACAGACGATCCTGGCTCAAATCCAAGCGACTCCAAGGACATAACTCGAGCTGTGCCGCGCCCATGGCTGAAAGCCAAAGTCACCCAGTCATTCTCAGGACTCCATAGCACCTGGCGACGACCGTGAGGTTACCTGGCCGAAACATTGTACGCTTACGTACTAACACCTCTCGTGTTCACGATAGTCCGAGCATTTATTTTCTCCACGGTCACAACAAGATACTCCTGACATGAAAGGTCGTAAATCGCCACCTGTGACCCCATTGTCCAATACACGACCGTTTTTGCAGTGCGTCGGGAGAAGGCGCGAGCGCGGTGCAGCCCGTCCGCGGTCGAGATGAGCTGGGGATCGAATAAAAACGTGGCCGTGTTCTGGTTTGCCGCTAGCGCTGCAGGGCCTGCATTTGTCGTGAACGCACGTGGAGTCGGCGGCCCGTTTGCCCAGGGCTTTGCAGTGCACACCACTCGCGTCTCGAGACGCACAGCTGATTTGCGACCTCTGAGACAGGCAGCACTGACAGATTCCATACCTTACACGTACACCTGGCTGGCGCAAGGTCTTGTGGTTAGGCGCTGGACAACATCAAGGCGTCCCCGCCTTTTCCTTTGAGCAGGGAACGAAAAGCTCTTCAATGCGCAGCTTTGTATAAAGCTCCAGCGAATACAGCGTCCATATTAGTGCTCAGGGACTAAGAAACATCCATAATTCAAACCTCGGTCCTATGCGGGAGAAGAAGGCACCAACTACTCGGCCACTACGCCCTTCCTAATAGTTTAATGCCAGACCCTCATGAGATCACGAGTACGAGTATACGACTACTTGCACGTACCACCAGCGTAACACACTTAGAGAACGACGTAGCTGAGACCCATTAATTTCCTCGTGACATGGCACAGGGCTTCCGAGTGCAGCTGCGCTCTAAACGCGAGCACACATCGTTTAATGGTCCTGCGTGTGGGCTCCTAAAGCCTATTTGGTCCGCCGAGCCCCTGCCCAGCGCGCCTGGTGTTTGCGTGACCCCAATCCGGCGCCGTCTCCGGCCGGTCGTCTCTGTCCTCCCCGGTGTAGGGCGCTCGGGGCGGAACTGCCCGGGGGCGTGGGGAGGGGGAGGGGAAGAGGAGCCGACCCTGGCGTTAGGTCTCACTTGGTGAACAGGAGCGACCGGCAGCTTCTGCGTCCCGACTGCTGCCCACACAGGTGACTAATTACGTCTGGTTCTCACGTCTGACGGGTAACCAACCACGTCTGGTTCTCACGTCTGACAGGTAACCAACCACGTCTGGTTCTCACGTCTCAGGCAGGTAACTAACCACATCTGGTTCTCACGTCTCAAACAGGTAACCAACCACGTCTGGTTCTCACGCCTGGACTGCTGCTCGCAAACAGGTAACCAGGCAACTAAACAAAATGGCCATGCGGCGTGGCCCTAAACTCTAACCAGGCAACTAGCCACGCCTGCTGCTGACGTCTAGCCTGCTGCCGCAGAGAGCAACTGACCGGGCCTGAACCTCTGTGCCTGACTTTATGGACTGGCAATCAGCGCCTAGGCTTCGTGTCCGGGCCTTCCGCAGAGGCAGCCGGCAGGCACACACGCTGTCCCTGCGGCGGGCAGTAATACGAGCCGTCTGCTCCTGCATGATCTCCCATGTCCTGACTTGTGCCATAAACTTACTGGGTTGTAAGTACGCTAAAGAGCTAGTGTACGCTTTTGGGAATATCGCGCATTTTCATTGCTCTCGAAGGGGGTGGAAATTGATATATGATAAGTACATTTTGAGCCACAGCAAGTGCAGAGGAGCAGAAATGTTGACAATATTGCAGCGCTTGTGTTTGAGACTCAGCGCAACGGTACGGCTAAAAGTGTTGTCATGTTGTGATAACTGCGTTGCTGAATCCTAACATTTTTAAACACTCAAAGCATTACTAAATTCTAAAGGATATGCACAAGGCTCGTGGTAGATGCGCGTGGATTGAATGATTGGTGGATGAATTTGGCGCGCCGTAACCGCGCCAAATTTTGCATAGTTGTGGAAAATTAAATAGCGGACCGTTTGGTATTGACAATTTGCATGTACCTTATAAGGTCGCTGACATACGGCAGGTCGAAGTCAGGCCATGGACTCAGCGAAGTTAATTTCTCGGGAATCGTTTAATATGCCGCAACAACGGAACATTCAATAAAGCCATACATCTTTGAAATGCCTTCTTAGGCAACACGACAAGAGAAGGAACAAATTCCATGGACCGAGGGCCAGTTATAAGGTTAGACCAGGGTCAAAACCAACCCGCTTTATTACTTTAGGGCTTGCGGTAAGGTGTAGCTTCTGGTATTCATTTTGAATTTATTGACAACAAGAACTATGTTATACTTTTCCATGGACTTCTTTAAGGCCAGAAAGGTCAGAAAAGGTCACTGACCTAAAATGAGTCAGGTCAACATTTATTGTCAGTGAACATACTGCCCAGCCTAATCTTTGTCGCTTTTCAAGTGCAAAACTCAAAACAGTCTGGTATGAATTTGGTCACCATGGCCTTCGGAGGATCAAACAAGATCACGGATCTTAAAGAGCATTTGATCTTCTGCTTGGAACAGCTATCTAGGTTCTGGGAGCACGTTAGACACCACCCTGAAGTTTGACCTTGTATGACCTGATTTGCCCCAAAGGTCACTACCTAGGAATATAAGAATTTGTAAGTGAGTTCACGTGCAGACCAACACACTCTGTGAATTAGGTGTCTTTAGCTGTCTTAGTTTCTGAGATCTCAGGGTCAATTAGGGTCATGATCTCAGGTTGATCTCAAACTGACCGTCCACCCGAGTGAAGGGTATCCAAACGGCCACCCGGGCGCGTGTTAATATTGAGCAAGCCGTGCAAGTTTCAATCACGAGAAATGTTTCGCACTACGCTATGCACGAAGTCGGACATGATTGATAGTTGTTATGCAAATGAGCCTTATAATCGAAAGTGTACATTATAGGGCACCGTCATCGGATTTTTACACTTTTCCACCACGAAAACCCGCTTGACAAATTTACGTCTTCAATACCATTTCTCATTTATCAGGTATCTCAACTTTCGGAATCATTTTTCGAACTTCGAAAATCGAATCCTAAATCTGACATCATCAATACAAAAGTGGAGACTAGCTACACCCCACCGCATTAAGGGCGTGATCGTCGATGGACGGACCCGGACAAAGATGGAGACTAGCTAGACTAGCCCGAGACTAGCCCGTTTAAATTTAAATATAAAGCGGCCAATGCAATACAGTGATGTGGACTATTACCAAAAGGCTTATGAGATGTTACCGTTCGCTTCTGGGTCTTGTGTCAGTCGGTGAGAAGCATACGAACTAAACGACGCTCCGGTGGATTTCCCCGATTGGCTGCCTCACGGCCTCGTGCCACGCACGTGCAGAGGCCAGTGTCACTCATTCATTGTGTGTTTGTATTCATCACCAAAATTAGAGGTTTGTGGCGAAATCAATCGGCCACGACGTCACAATCGTGGGCCTGGATCACACGAAACGTATGTTCATTAAACAATGGCTTGCGTTTGCGTGGAAAATGCGACAGCGCTCCTTTACCATCAACTCTGAGAAAATGATTGGAAAGCTTAAAAAATAGTTGATGTAATTTATTTAAACAGGTAGCCCCCCCCCCGATCCTGCCCAATCACCGTCAGTCAGAGTGCTGCCGAATTTATTGCGAAATTTGTGACGAAATCCATCATGGCAATGCGAAAGCACCACTATATTGCACGGATTCCAAACAAAGCTATAAAGACATAATGACATAAAGACATAAAGACATAAAGATGCCCGACCACCAAAGAGCCCCAAGAACCCCATCAAGGCTGGCCTATCTCAGGTTCCATACACATTCTCAAACCTAATCACCTGACTTACGTAAACTGAGCTATAGATGAGATCTTTAGACCGATAGAACTTATCCAAACGGTTTTTGAATGTTATTAGAGCGGACTTTCTACAACTCCGTTTGTCAGTCCATTCCAATGGTTCACTTCTCTTTGACCACATGATGCTGATGATGACTGAATGACAGTTATTTTGGGAAAATTCTCCAAAATTATTACCTAGTCATCCGAGATGAAGCTTCGAGATACGACGGGATATTTGAAAAATGTTTTCATTTCAACCACTCAGGAATGCATAACGGTGACGAGAAATGCAGTTTATTTTATGTCAAGTTCTGTTTGGTGCACCGACCAACAAAAGAGGACAGGTTAACGTCTTATGAGTAAGAGATACGATGCGTGCAGCCGCCTTCGAAACATCACCAGAAACATCTTTCAAGAGCTTTAAGAACATACCAGATGACAAATAAGGCCAGAGGCTAGCTGATTGCGGTGTGTGTTTTGGGTGTGTGTTTCCATGGAAACTTGCTTTCAATAACGCGTTACTCGACAGCGCGTGCACGCGTCCCGTTGACTCGCACACTCAGTAAACTGAAGCAGCAGCTTACAAACCGCTTCTGTGCTTCGTCGCATGGCCCAGGGACCTCCGATTACGTTAAAATGCCCGCGCCACTCGTCGCTGCAATGCAGAAGCAGGTGATCTCCATGGCCTTGCCCGCGTCATTGCGTTCCATTCACACATTGCGGTGATAGTGCGTTTCACCAATCTACAAAATATGCACCATTTTTTCATATGCCTTCCCTGTGGATTCATCACACATTATTAACGATATCAAACCCCATTATGTAACCAACTGCTGGCCCCCGCTGCGTTGACAGCCCCACTTACAAACGGCTGTCTGCTTTGGATGAAATGACCTTGCTATGGTCAGTGGAAAATAGTTTTAAAAGATTTCGAGACATAGGCAATATTCATCACCGTCATAGCTCCGAACAGCGTCGTTTACAATGAACGATTACTGGTCCAGAGGTCTCGCTGGCCTTACCGGTCGCTTCCAATGAGCACTTACCGGTCTAGAGGTAAACCAACCGTATTCACGTACGCTTTTGTCCCATGTGCTTTACGATCCCAGCGCAGCACTCACATGGAGAGCAAATGGAGTGAGGAGGAGTCGAACCAGTGGAGCCATGCCGGGCGGAAGAGGGCTGGGAGGTTCGAGGGTCCCACCCAGCGGAAGCGTTGCTCCATGCCACCCTGACCGGACGTGATCGTATCCGCGCCGCGCGAGTGACAAGCGAGTCACCAATTTGTAGTGATGGCTTTCGACGCATATTTCAATGAAAATATCGAAAATAGGAGTCCGTAATTCTTGGAAGGCGTCTTGAGTTTTGTAATTTTAATTTTTGTGGTGAAAAGGTATACCAATCCAGTAATGGCGCCATCTTTCTCATACCCTTGCTACCTCACCACTAAGAGCATGGCATTAACTACTCAATTACATTACAATTACAATTACAATTACAATTTTCCGGTAACGAAATATGCCCTTGTTGCGGAGTTATGTCGTTTTACAGGGCGCATTTTCATCGCTATGCCACTTCCTGAAATCACCAGCAACGGACAACGCAGAGTTGTCCGTTGCTGGCCGCAGAGTTCTAAAAGCTTAAAAGTGATGATCAGAGCACGAGATAATCTCACTTTGAAAATTTGGTCTAGATTGGAGATGGTAGCATGCAGTCGTCTGGTTCAGATAGCGAGAATGACCCTGCGAAAACCCTGCCTGGTGGTCGACTGCGACAGCCGGGACCACCGTGCGTTGATCCCCGCCGGACAAACGTTTTTTTTCCCACCATCACCGAAAAACAGAGCCTTACAGGTTTCTGTTGTAAGCAAAACGTCCTGGAAACGAGCGGAGAATGGTACTGAAAACTGCATGAAATGTCTAGTTAAATGACCTAGCGTTTCCAATCACATCTGGAAGCGTCGATGCTCCCGGAAACATTTTGACATTTCAAACATTTTCACATGCTTGATCGGGCTTGACCTTGGACACCTAATCTTACAGCATTTTACAGGATTAAATCATCATGAGGTAAAATAACACATGAGGAATGAATACGGAAGAGCCTCTGAGGATGAACTCTGCTACAGACTTTGTCTGGTGGCTGAGCGTAAATGGCTGTGATGTTCGTGTTGCTACGTTACGAACTGGTCACGCGAAGTTTCTCTATTACCCTTAAAACATTCGAGGCAATAAAACAAAAAAGAAACAAAGCAATGCAAAGCTGGCTGATTATATACAATCCGATGAACCGACGCAGTGATCAGACACTGTCACGTGGTGTTCAGAAAAAGCAAACCAAACCATGGAGACAAACTTTTTTTACGTGCTAACGCAAACACTTTAAGGGCGCCTCCCAATTGGGAAGTCATCACGACGGAAGGAAATCTCGTCGGGAATGGATGATGACATACTCTCTGAGGCACCCCGGCGGGAGTGAACGATGACATACTCTATGAGGCTCCTCGTCGGGGGTGAATGACGACATACTCTCTGAGGCACCCCGGCGGGAGTGAATGATGACATACTCTCTGATGCTCCTCGTCGGGGTGAATGATGACATACTCTCTGATGCTCCTCGTCGGGGGTGAATGATGACATACTCTCTGATGCTCCTCGTCGAGGGTGAATGATGACATACTCTCTGAGGCCCCTCGTGGGAGTAAGTGCTGTCATACTCCCTGCGCGCGGACATGCTTGCAGACCGTGCGACCAGGCCGACATGGGCGTGCTGCTGGTGTTCTGTTTGGCCTGGCTGGCCTGTTCGGAAGCTTCCGGTGGAGCGGCGGCGGCCGGGACCGAGTCGCAGGGCAGGTCGCTGGCTACGGCGCTCCTACCAAGCCTTATCGACGCTGGTGAGCCGGGAACCGAACCTCACCGCTTACCGTTCAGGAGCGAAGGTGGCTCCGGGGAGTTGGGATGGGGGAAAACGGGCCTTATCCAATTTCTGTCCATGCAACGTCGGAGGGTTAATGTTGTATTTTACCCGAGGGAGGGATGAGATGGAGGGAAGGCTGAACCTCTGCCTCCGAAATCAGCCACATTTGCACAATACACTGTACCCATGTCTGCTGTTTTTGTGCTTTTTTATGCACCGCGAACCCTGGCACTAACAGTGCATTACTAACACGACTCCATCAGCCCAGATCACGCTGGAGCGGACACGGGAGCTCCATCCAGGTATATGGACCCGAGGCCGGGTTGTGCGAGTGGGCGCAAGTACAGCCAACTGCTACGCCACACTAAAGCACCTTGTCCGCCGCTAATGCAGGCTTTCTCGCCTGCGACCCCTGACCATGGATAGTGTCAGCGCAGACTAACAGCGCTCGGGTGAAGGCTGATCAAGATTGCGCATTTTGCGGTGAAGCCTTTTATGTTTCGTGCGATAGGCGAGCGCCACCAAGCTTGTTGTTGGATGAGGATGGCGCTGTCGGTGCTGGGTCCGCTCACAAGGACCGGATCTGTTGGCATCAGCCGTGATTCTTCAACGTCACTCTCAGTTCAAATGTAAATGCTTAGCTTATTGCTTTCAGCGGCGCGATCTCCCCCCCCCCCCCCCCGCTCTCGTTGTCTCCCGACTCCCTCGTGACCCTCCGGTCGTCTGTCGACCCATGCGTGATTTACCGCTGTTTCCGACTCCCTCGCGACCCTTCGATCCATCCGTCCACCCATGCGTGATTTCCCGCTGTTTCCGACTCCCTCATGACCCTCCGATCCGTCCGTCGACTCATGCGTGATTTCCCGCTGTTTCCAACTCCCTCGTGACCCTTCGATCCATCCGTCCACCCATGTGTGATTTCCCGCTGTTTCCAACTCCCTCGTGACCCTTCGATCCATCCGTCCACCCATGTGTGATTTCCCACTGTCTCCGACCCCCTCGTGACCCTTCGATCCGTCTGTCGACCCATGCGTGATTTACCGCTGTTTCCGACTCCCTCGTGACCCTTCGATCCATCCGTCGACCCATGCGTGATTCCCCGCTGCCTGTGCCAACCGAGCTGCTGCGTGACCGTCGGGTCTGGTTCCAGCCGTGACTCGCGCTCCAGCCTGCCGCGACCCCGTCGGGACCACGGGCTACTGCCTGAGCCGGGCTGGCTGCCGGGCCCAGAGGGGCACGGCCGGCGCCCCCTGCCGCAAGTCGGGCTCGACGCGGGGTCTCTGCTGTCTAGGTCAGCGGCTCGCGCGCTGCCGCCGGGTCGATGGCGCCGCCTTCGCCGCCAGGCTGGTTGTTGTTTGCAGCCCTGGCAACGTTCGTGTGGGTTGAGGCGGGAACACGCGGCAGCGCGCAAAAACAGCATGTATTGCGATATTCTGGGCATGGCTGGTGCTGGATATCATTGTCGCTGTCAGCGGCGGGCGTCTGGGGTCAGCAGCGGACGTCTGGGGTCAGCGGTGGACGTCTGGGGTCGACGGCGGGCGTCTGGGGTCAGTGGCGGACGTCTGGGGTCGACGGCGGACGTCTGGGGTCAGCGGTGGACGTCTGGGGTCAGCGGCGGACGTCTGGGGTCAGGATGATGCAGGCGGTGACTGGCATAACAACTCAGCGGCCCACGCCGCCTCACGCATGACACCACGCGCCAGGGTCTTTCTGGTGGTTGTTTTGATAGAATGTGACCTGAAACGAAGAGATCATTACATATGATCAGCACCACACAGGCTCATCCCGTCGATGGTCCAGTGTCCTTCCGAAATTTTCGGAAATAATGCTCGGCACTCATCTCGGGGTCGAAAAGTGGTGTCATATCATGCCTGCTGCGCCTGAGAAGAGCCAGCCGCACGCGAGCACCGTGCCCAGCGCGCTGACCGCTCTGGCTCGTCATTCCAGTGGACAGATGCCCGGTGGAGCCCCCAGTGGCGCCGTTCGGCACCGTGCGGACCTCGTCACCAGGTGAGTCGCCTGACTAACAATCCTTACATCCTGGAATGGGCTTGGCCGGCAATTACAGGTCGCTGCCAAAAAAGTGAAGCGACCGAAACACTGAAGTTTTGGCTGCTTTCCGCTTCAGGCACTTCTGCAACTTATTATACAATTCTACACGTCAGGCTCATATGGTCCAAAGTCGAACGGCACCTTGTGGCAGCATGTATGCCGCAGTCCGTGGTCGGTATTTTGCTTGCTTCACATGTTCTAAACCCGGCGCATCAGTGGCAGGATTACGGGAGTCCGGAGAAGGCCTGATCTGAGGCAAAGTAGCAGTCAATTATGCATGGACAAGCCCCTGAGCCAGCTTAACCCCGGCCCCACCCGGGTATTAGGACCAGCCTGGCCCAAGCCCTACCCGAGTACAAGAGCCAGCTTAACCCCGGCCTCACCCGGGCATTAGAGCCAGCTTGACCCAAGCCCTACCCGAGTACAAGAGCCAGCTTAACCCCGGCCTTACCCGGGCATTAGAGCCAGCTTGGCCCAAGCCCTACCCGAGTACAAGAGCCAGCTTAACCCCGGCCTTACCCGGGTATTAGAGCCAGCTTGGCCCAAGCCCTACCCGAGTACAAGAGCCAGCTTAACCCCGGCCCCACCCGGGTATTCGAACCAGCCTGGCCCAAGCCCTACCCGAGTACAGGAGCCAGCTTAACCCCGGCCCCACCCGTTGGCTGCAACGCGAGCGCAAATGGGCGTGTTGGGTGTCAATATCGTGATTTTGTGCGGTTGAGTTAACCGACGCCCGGCTCTGCCCTGTCCCGCATTTGGCCCGGCGCGGCCGGAGCAGGTCTCTGATTGGTTGAAACCCAACCGCCACGCGAATACGTGGAGCGTGGTGATTGGTTGGGCCGGCTGAGGTCAACGCGGCGTAACCTGTGCCGAGGTCGGCCCGCGCGAGGGCCGGGGGCGAGAGTGTGTGAGGTGATGATACGGGTATGTGGTTTTTGGGTAATAGTGACATATGAGCTTCGAACATTTACGAACACAGCTTGTAATATGAGTTGGGACTAGCGAAATACGGATGACCCGTTGGAGAATCGGTGTGGTCTTTTTATCTTGATTATATCGCCAGCAAAGATCTAACTTTACGTATTGCGAAGCAAGAAAAGAATGTTTGATAGATGACAGCATTTCATAGATTTAAAGTTCACCATAGGCGTGAGGTCATTCTTAGATATGATGGTTTTCACCTAAGCCATGTTTTTTATGTTTTAGTCGATTACTTATGCATCTGGCTTCAAACAACACTAGAAATGATTACCAACCGGCAATTACGAGACTGGCTAGGACCCGAAACATTTTACAAACACCGTATTTATGTTTTTGGTGTATTGGACCGACGCGGTCAAGAAACATGAAGTGATTTCCAGAAGATCGCGATCAATTTTCGGTTTGATAGCGAGCGGCGGTTGCCACAACCGTAGTAGTAAAACTGCAAGTGAAAAATGACGTGGGTCGATGGCACGGCATTGGTCACAGAAACATCGATGAGCTAGGTCTTGCTTCCAATTTGCTGTTTCTCACTGCTTAAGGCACGCAAATACTGCGGTTGCAGCGCCATACTCTGAGCCGTTATGTGGCATGGCAAGGCCTAGCTTTGCTTACCGTTTGCCAGAGACGGATGCACGAACTCCCACCGCTGTCGTCGTCATCAACTCGTTTCCCCACTCGCAACGCCCGTGGGCGAAACCCACTTGTGCGGCGCTGGCATCGGACAAGAGTCCGACCTTGAGGTGTCCCAACTTTGAACAGCGTTAGATGAATGATTTATTTCATGGATGATACGCAGCTCTAAATAAAAACTCAACTGTTTTTCACGCTCGCACCGCGATTTAGCACTGACGGGGTTTCACATCGCTCAGTGGTAACCCCTCGCGCTGAGCGTTTGGCTTCATTTTGACGGCGAAGCTGTTCTTCATCCGTTAGACAGCGGCGTCTCAGCGGACCGCCGCTCCTGTTCGTGGGGAGTCAATAATGGTGTTAGACTACACCTCATAACTACAGTCTGTAGCACAAACAGGGATGATGTGTATGGCTACAACTTTATAACCATATAAGGGCAATCCGCAGCGTAGACAGGGATGGCGTTTATAGCCGCGACTGTACAACCATGTAACGACACTCTGCAGCACAGGCAGGGATGGCGCTTATAACCGCGACTGTACAGCCATGTAACGACACTCTGCAGCACAGGCAGGGATGGCGTTTATAACCGCGACTGTACAACCATGTAACGACACTCTGCAGCACAGGCAGGGATGGCGTTTATAACCGCGGCTGTACAACCATGTAACGACACTCTGCAGCACAGGCAGGGATGGCGTCTATAGCCGCAACTGTACAACCATATAACGACACTCTGCAGCACAGGCAGGGGTGGCGTTTATAACCGGGACTGTACAACCATGTAACGACACTGTGTAGCACAGGCAGGGATGGCGTTTATAACTGCAACTGTATAACTACATAACGGCACTCTGTAGCACAGACAGTGATGGCGTGTATAACCGCAACTGTATTACGACATAGCTGCACTCTGTAGCATAGACAGGCATGGCGTTTATAACCGCAACTACATAGCCATATAACAACGCTCTGTATCACAGACAGGTTAAATATGCACAGGTTAGCGTGCATCGTTTCACTTTTGACAACAGCAAAACTCCCGAATGGAAGCGCCGTCGTGCTGCCGTGGGCGAATGCACGTTGCACGTGTTTTAGTCCCGTGTCCCGTAACCGTTATTCGGCTGTGTTGCAGGCAGCGGAAGCCGAGTGGGGACGGAGGTGACCTATGTCTGCCTGCCCGGCTACAGTTTCGGCAATGGCCTTGACGCCGTGACCTCCACCTGTGACCCTCGCGGAAACTGGTCCCCGCAGGAGATCCCGGACTGCCTTCCGCTCCCAGGTAACGGGCCACGCCCCAGGGCAGGTGAGGTCAGCTCAGTGAACTGCTAATGTCACATCGCGGGTAAAGCTCGTTTGTTTTACGGTGCAAGCCTTCGCGAGCTGAGGGCTCAATAACTAAAGCAGTCCAGTTTTTAAGGCAAGAAATGTAAGATAAATTAGTCCTGTAGCCCGGTGAATGCTCGCCGAAGAAGCATGATAACATGAAATCGTCTGAAGGCCAAAATAAGCCGGTAACAGCCCTGGCCAAATAAAATAATTTCTCAAATCGGGCGATATTCCACCGCGGGAAAATCAGTGCTGCATATCGGATGCATCTCGTAAACTGATAAACATCCGAAAAGCTAGCTTAAGTAAATAACCCCTTAAAATAGACTCAGTGTCGATCCGCCGTTGGAAGCTGAACAGAGCTAAAAAACTCCATGCTTTAGATATGTAAAGCCAGACCTGCAGCGCAGGTGGCTGATCGCTAAATGACTGATTGAATCAAACTTTCACCCCCGATGCCATTTCGATGCAGATGAAGTCAGTCCTAGAAACTGTCAACGTCATATGGCAGGTTATGTCACGAGCCAAGAAGCCTGTTAAATGGAATAAAATATCTGTATTGTATATCTTTATTATATTATATTACCCATCTATAAAATATTGAAGCAAGCATCAGATATGATGAAACAAGCTCACTTATGATTATTGGTGTACTTCGAAGTAGAACATGCTGCTCTGGACAGCATAATTTCCCTGTTTTGTAAATACGCTATTCGTTACGTCATTGTTTGATGACGTCATCTTGCTGTGCAAACACGGTTTGAGCGCCAATTGACATTCGTTACATCTGAAAATCGTGCTCACGAACGCCGGCTATGAACAACTCGACCATTATATTTTTGTTGACCTTGATCGCTGCATGGCTTATGGAATGGCGGAATTTGAATGATGTTATTATGACGCCATGAATGCCGTGATGATCTTGAAATACTCCCCTATACTTACACTCCCACATCTTTGTGGCCTCTAAGTTCAGGAAGCATTGGACTTTATGTTTTAAAAAGGACATGGCTGTGAGCTGCATCAAAAGGTCTTCAATATGGCCATTTCAGTTCAAAACCCCATACAAATGTGGAAAGCTCCCTATAAGCCACACGACGAATAGAGCTACTCCCATGGAACAACAACAGCCGGCTGCATTTTGAGCCGGTGCCATAAGCTGACAACATTGTGCGGCACACCATGTTGTTAATGGCCTGCGTTAGAAGCCGACGAGCCACTGGGACAGGAGTTAATCAAATCAGTGTCGACTTAGGCATCACGGCCGCCCTGCAAAGAAGACACCGCTATCCTCTTCCGGCCCGCGGTCTCCCCTTGGAATTTGGTCTCTTGCCTGGTATCTCGCTCGCGGATCGCAGACACCATCGAGGACTCGCGGGCGAGCACCTCGGGCCCGCCGAGGCGGACCACTTAGTGCGCCAGCCTGGATGGTGTGATAGTGCACTTGTTCTTCAGCGGAGAGCCAGCCGAGGTCCTGGAGAAGGCTCTTCAAAATAACTGTAAAATGTCCAGGAAAGGTGGGCGTTCCAACGCATAGACGAAAGCCGCTAGTGCAGATCGTCAAAATTGTCCAGCTTTGTTAGTTTCGTACTGGGATAAACATGCTCCGTTCTTGGCGCTACTTAACAACTGGCAGCTCACACACTGGTTGCCTTTGGTTGTCACACACCGCACTTGGCGACTTACTGGTCTTTTTTACTGAAAGATTCCTATTCTGTTAGTTTTGCTGCGCGAAATTTTTTTAAAAACACTTTCCAGCCTTGAGTAATTTTTGTTCTTGGATAGTGCGATGATAGCCGCTTATGTCATGTTATTTCTAATTGATACGAACTGTACATTAATGGTAGGGTTCAATGTCAATGATCAATTCGCTACTTCTGTGACCCATCCCGGATGTCAGCATTTTTCCATTTCGAGTTAGGTGGAAAATCCAACAAACATCTGTCTGCGGCCTGAGCACTAATCTCTTCATGTTTGATGCCTCTGTGGGTTTTCATTTTCACCTAAGAAATAGATGTAACAAGCTCCTTCTTCGAGCAGTATTGCAACAACATGAGTAATCCATACCATCGCTAGAACATTTTTGAAAACCTTTTGTTTTTCTAGTCTGACGTTTTGTCGATCCTGGATCCATATTGCATTATGCCGTACTATGCACGTGAACAAAACGATCATTGCATCGTGCCTACATGGGAAATCAGCTTGTCGTTGTCACGAGCTGCGTTTTAATCAAACCAAATATCCAGCTGTACTCCAGTAGAAAAGAACCCATGTTTCTTTCAAGTTGGTTAACGAACCGGGCGTGACCTTGCTCCTGTTCCATGTAAACAAGCGGGCCCGTGCTCGGTCGGGACTCCATGTCCACGGGCCTAGACCGGGCCGAGTTGATCCTGCTGAGCGTGTGAAGGATTCTGCTGCATGGGCGGCACTTCCCCATCGGCGAACTGACGGCGCGATGTTCGGAGGTCAACCAGTGGCAGCTCGCCAGTCTGTCCGCCTGCGCGCCTGTTAAGACAACGCTGCCCCTCTGCGCCGCCCCTCTACGCCCCGCTCCCCGTACCGCCCCTCCGCAGTGCCCCTCTGCGCCGCCCCTCCGCGTAGTCCCTCGGCGATACCCCTCTTCGCTGCCCTACCGTGCCGCCCTTCCGTGCTGCCCCTCTGCGCAGTCCCTCTTCGCTACCCCTCTGCGCCGCCCCTCCGCCCAGTCTCTGCGCTACCACCCCCCCCCCCCCCCCCCCCTGCGCCGCCCTATCGTGCTGCCTCTCTGCGCCGCCTTATCGCGCTGCCCCTCTGCACTGCCCCTCTGTGACGCCCTACCGCGCCGCCCTCCGCGCTGTCCCTCTGCGCAGTCCCTCTGCGCTGCGGCGCCTTACAGCACTCCTCTGTGCCGCTCCCGCATCGCTGCCCCTTGCGTTGTACCTCTTCGTTGCCCACGTGCGCTCCCCTCTATGTTGCCCATCTGCGCTGCTCTCTGGACCGCTTCTCTGCGTTGCCCCTCTAATCTACTCGTTTGCGCTGCCCCTCTGCGTGGCCTCTCGCGTAGCGCTCGCGAACGCACACACACGCCGCGCTGGCTACCGAACGCATGGTGTCATCACTGGTCCATACTCTGACAGCTACTGTACTCTGGCAGCAACTCGTCTGGAGGCAGCCGAAGAGCAGCAGCAGCAGCAACAGCCAGGCCACCAGCAGCAGCACTACCAGCAGCAGCAGCAGCAGCAACAGTACCAGCAAATGGGACAGCAGCAGCAGCAGTATCAGCAGCATGAGCAGCAGTACCAGCAACTGGAGCAACAGCAGCAGCACGACCCGGAGCAGCAACAGCAGCACCAGCAGCAGCAGGAGCAGCAGTACGAGCGACAGCGGCAGCAGCAGCAGCACGTCTCGGAGCAGCAGCACCAGCAGCGACGGCGGCAGCAGCAGCAGTCGTGCGGCGGTCCGCCGCCGTCGGAGGCGGACGTGCTGCTTCAGACGTCCGGCTCGGGTCAGACCGGCGGCCGCCGGGCCATCTACGCCTGCAAGTGGGGTCAGCGCTTCGCCACCGGGCGGCTGGTATTCGTCTCCTCGTGCTACGGCCAAGGCGGCACGTGGCAGCCGGACACGGTGCCTCCCTGCGTCCAGGGTGGGTGTTTGAGACTGTCGCCCTCTGCTTCTCTGCTCAGGTGTGACGTTGGCCGGCAATGCCCGAGTAACGACTGTTATATGATAATGAGTAAGAGTAGATGTGATGAGAGATAATTGGTGATGACTGTCATATGTGTGTCTGAATAACAGTCATCAGCATGATCATCAATTATGATAACGCTCATCACAGCGGTGTGATCCTTGACAGTGCGATTAACGTCCCCGGAGCACCAAGATCGCAGTTGCCACATTAAGTCACATTTTAAAGGTGTAGATAATACAGTACTAATAGCCTTATTCCGCGCAGAAGAAAAACAGAAGAATGCAAAGATAGATGCATTGATATTTCGGTTACATGGCTGCATCGGAACGAATATTTAGCATACTATTGATGTTTTCTCTCTCACTCTCTCTCCCTCTCTCTCTCTCTCTTCTCTCTCTCTCTCTCTCTCTCTCTCTCTCTCTCTCTCTCTCTCTCTCTCTCTCTCTCTCTCTCTCTCTCTCTCTCTCTCTCTCTCTCTCTCTCTCTCTCTCCTCTCTCTCTCTCTCTCTCTCTCTCTCTCTCTCTCTCTCTCTCTCTCTCTCTCTCCTCTCTCTCTCTCTCTCTCTCTCTCTCTCTCTCTCTTTCTCGCTCTCTTCTCAAATTCAAATCTCTGGAGCTTTTTTGATGGGCGAGTGCGTTTAACCTTCTCACAGTACATTTACCGCCATCTAAACCCCATTGTGCTCTTTTCTGTTGACAGCTTGATCTCCCCGGTCTGGACGCGGTTGAAGACTCGGTGACGCACTTCCGTTAATGCGGGTGTGACCACACGTTTTGACACTCTCCATGCAACCGTAACCATCATGGTATGGATCCTCCATGGAGCTATGCGCACTGAATGACGTTCAATAAATTCGTAAAACAAACCTGCGTATAAGCGACTATAGCTTGATGTGTACCTATCCTGTTTTACAAGATTTATATCCACATTTATTATGATCCACAACTATTCATCATATGATGGGGTTTGTATCCAAAAAAAGAAGAAGAAAAAACGTGCAGTCGCATTCAACGAGTGGAAAACGAATGGATGAATGAATGGACGAATGACTTATTGATACAATTGACGTGAAAACAAAGGAATGGTGGGAGTGCTATAGATTCACACAGACGTATAAAAAAGTCGCACAAATATGGCACAGAGCCTGCATACATACGCAAACAGGCTACACAAGTGGTATCTTTCTATTCACGAGAAGCTCACACAAAAATGCACCGTACCGCGTAAATGTTGGATCGCGAGTCCCTGTTCCAGCCTCATCGCGAATGCGCAATGGAGCGCCAAAAACGTCGATATCTAAGCAGAACTCTTATCCTGATTTATTACATATATTACTGATTAACACCGCCCAGTGCAGGCGCGGCATCGACCGGTGGCCATTATTACGTACGAACGTGCCAGGGGTAACGCCTCGCACGGTTCTGTATACGGCTAAAATGGCATGCCTTCATGAATAGATAACACCTATTCTGAGCTAACCTTATCAGATAGAATGATACGAGAGGCTTTTATGAAAACAAAACGAGTTGTGCAGCTTAGCAAGTCTTCTTACTTAACCTTCCTTCTCCTGATTTGCACTCATTGGGTTCACAACAGCTCTGTCCTATCCACAGCTGTTCTTTTAGTCTTCTGTAAGTCGCCCAACTTTGCCACACTTTTTCTCGAGGTCTACCATCGTTACATCACTGTCAGTATGACCCTCCTGCTTGAGACAGGAAGCTACCTCAAATTCAGTTTTTGCTTTGCTGACGCTTAGCGAGTGATTTTGCAATCGTCTGCGTGGGCATCCTCCTGCTTCACCTCTGCAACAGACTTGGTTAAACAACAAATAAGTGGTTGTCTCGCACTCCGCCAGTCGTTTGAAATTTCCGTCTGTCAACCGCATGTCAGTGTCCACTGTCCATATGGCATTCAAATGTCAAATGTTGCCGTTGCTTGCTGTTTGAATTCGTTGGCCTTATTTCTTTCTCCTTTCTTGAACGTTTAATTTTTTTAACAAAAAAGACCTGTCTTCTCCATTCATCACGCATTTTTGCGCTCAGTTTGGCTATTCGTCGTCAACGTTGATATCTTATAACCTGACTGCCTGGGAGTTGCAGCAAAATGCGACCTGCAAATACAGCTTCGATAAAAAAACATCGAGGCCTCGCCATCCTGCAACCTGCTAAAGGACGCCAACTATTCCGCTCACGTACAGACGCGAACTACAGCTCATCAGATTCTAAAAGATCAGAAGATCAGAAGATCATCAGATGCTAAAGGATAGAAGATTAGATGCTAAACGCATGCTGCTGACAGCCCACCCATCTTACATATCAAGCTCTCACGGCTCTCTCTCTCTCTCTCTCTCTCTCTCTCTCTCTCTCTCTCTCTCTCACTTGCACTCTCACTCTCTCTCTCACTCTCAAACTCGCACACACGGACCATCGCAACGCACTAACGAATTGCAATCAGCACACGAGTCCAGCACTCGCGCCAGCAGCCTTCTCTAGCATACATGGACACGCTCCCCACACCATTACGAGCGTACTGGCTGGACCCCACCCTATCTATCTATCTATCTATCTATCTATCTATCTATCTATCTATCTATCTATCTATCTATCTATCTATCTATCTATCTATCTATCTATCTATCTATCTATCTATCTATCTATCTATCTATCTATCTATCTATCTATCTATATATATATATATATATATATATATATATATATATCTCTCTCTCTCTCTCTCTCTCTCTCTCTCTATCTATCTATCTATCTATCTATCTATCTATCTATCTATCTATCTATCTATCTATCTATCGATCGATCTATACATCTATCTTTCTATATATCTGTTTATGTATTTGTATGCACACTGATATGCATATGCACACACACACACACACACACACACACACACATACACACACACACACACACACACACACACACACACACACACACGCACACACACACACACACACACCCACACCCACACCCACACCCCACACCCACACCCACACCCACACCCACACCCACACCCACACCCACACCCACACCCACACACCCACACCCCACACCCACACCCACACCCCACACCCACACCCACACCCACACCCACACCCACACCCACACCCACACCCACACCCACACCCACCACCCACACCACACACACACACACACACACACACACACACACACACACACACACACACACACACACACACACACACACACACACACACACACACACACACACACACACACACACACGCACACGCACACACACATACACACACACACACACATAGCTAAAGATAGCTTTAACACATAGCTTTAGCATCTAATCTTTTATCTTTATATATATATATATATATATATATATATATATATATATATATATATATATATATATATATGTATACATATATGGATCCCACGCGAACTCTCGCACAGGAGCTGCAATGCAAGGTACAATAAAGCGTCATATGCACAAACTCTCGCTAATGCAACCAAGCAATAGCCTCTATTCACAACACATTTCATTCAATCATAACGCAAATCAGGCAGACTATTTCATCCTTTCAACGTCATTATGACATCAGCTTTCAGTGGACACCGGTGGACTTTCGTGGATTCCGTATGTACTCAGGTGTTCATGGAAACGATTTAGAGGATGCCGCCACGAAACAATAACCATTCTTACCCAATCACAATCATCTTTCTTTCCCAAGTTCGGATATACTTAACACATTCAATTCAAGTTACAGCCAATGCCTTCAACGTGAGTGGGAACAGCGCGCACCACGCGTGCACCACATCAGACCGCGACTCGAGCATTGGAACACACACACGCGCCTGATGGAGGTGGTACTCTCTCGGCTCCGGACAGGCCACACCAAAAAAATGACGGAAGACAAATGGATGTCTGCCTAAAGTATGACTAAATCACAGAAAAAGACGACCATAAGACCAGAATTGTTGTTGAGCTCTTCCACTTCACATTTAAATTATTCCAACAGCACTGAGAAAAATGGAACAAAATATACATATAGACCAGAGCTTCACCGCTCATTTTTCATGTGATCTCGACTCTAGGCCTGGTACGGCTCGCGTCACATTGGAAATCTTCCTGCTTGGCATGCTCGATCAAGGCGCGATCATTTTGAACCATGAGATACGCCTCTAAATAAAATGCGTTTTAGGAGCGGTCAGATATTTCAAAGCAACGTTAAAATAAGCTGGCCTTGAACTGCGACCCCAATATACACTTAAACTCATGTTTGTTATGTGGTGTGAGACCGCACGCCTCTTTGCAATCTGTTGAGATTCCAATATTTTAGTTCACCCGACTGTTCTTGAGATAAGCAAGGGGGGGGGGGGGTAAATCCGCCCCTCCCCCCTCCGGTCGATGGTGTGCCACTGAGCGACCCGGTCGCTTCCGAGTTAAGAAGATTCGTCGTGTTACTGCGAAAAACGTGGTAAGTCCGCGTTCGAACAAACAAACGTCAGACATCACCGACTGGAAAGAACCGGAGAAAGATGGTGTTCCTCAAGAAGCCGCCTGCTGCGGCGTTTTCTTGAGAGCAAACGCGAAAGACCCCGGCTGACCAGCTCCCCTCTGCGCTGGGACCGAGCTGGCCCGGCCTCGTGTGGCTGCTGCTGCTCGGAAGCCTCGCGTCACCTGGGGCCGTCGTTACGGGAGACCAGGGCGGGATCGATGCCGGCCTGTGCCGCCTGGCCGAGGCCGTGTGGTTTGACTCGGTCCCTCACCCGAGGTCTGTGGCGTTAGCGGAACTTCGGGCGAAAACCGAACTATGCTTTTGTGACCTGAGGACGATGATACCTGTTAAGAGATAGAATACGTGCCTCGGTGTTGTCTTACGATATATTTATACCATGACACTCATTCTATCGTTCTCCAGTCGCAATGGATGCTCCATGCTTTACTTCTTATTGGGTTTGTTGCCAGGCTTCGGCTGAAAATAAAAGGGAAGATGTTACGAGCAGCCCATCTGTGCGACTACCAAATAATAATGTCATCGTCGTTTGAGCGAACTGATTTTAGATTATCAATGTGCACGATTTTGTCAGCATCGGTGATAAGATATAATGAAGGAGCATACCCGGTACAAGTGTGCAATGCATACTTCGCTCAAAGTGACATCCATTGCTTTAACACGCACTCGGGTGGGGGGTCAAATTGACCCCCTCAAATTATTTTCTAGGATGGTTTCTGAGCGGCGCGGTGCAGCCGCGCCAAGTTATACATATATCTGGGCAATTGAACAGCGGATCGTTTGACGTAAAAAATTAGATTTACCATGTGAGGTCGCTGACCTATGACAGGTTAAAGTCGGGCCTTGGTTTCAGCGAAATACATTTCTAGGGAATCTTTCAGTCTGATGCAACAACAGAGTGTTAGACAAAAATCTCTGAAATGCTTTCGTAGGCAACAAAAATATTAAATGAGCGAATTACGTTGACCTAAGGTCAGGTATGAAGGTCAGATCAAGGTCAAAACCAATCTGTTTTATTACTTTAGGGCTTGCTGTATGGGATAGGTTCTGGTGCTCATTTGAAATTTATTAATAGCAGGAACCGCATTATACATCTTCCATGGATTTCTTAGAGGTCAGAAAAGGTCATTGACCTAAGATAACCCGGATGAACGTTTTGTTTTTAGAAACATACTGCCTAGCGTAATCTTTGTCGCTTGTTCAACTGCAAAACTCAGAAAAGTCTTGTATGATTTGGGTCACCATATCCTTCCTCAGGTCAAACGAGGTCACTGACCTTGAATGAACAGGTGACTTTTTGCTTGGAAACAGTTAGGTAGGTTCTGGGGGCACTTAGAGACCAAACTGGAATTTGACCTTGTCTGACCTTCTTAACCCAAAGGTCATCACTTAAGAACCTCAAACTTTGACCTAAGTGAGTTCACGTACAGGTAAAAACACCCTGTAAATTTGGTGTCTCTAGCTCTCTTAGTTCCCGAGATCCCAGGGGGTCAAATTGACCACCCCACCCGAGCGAAGGGTTTCTAGCCGGCCACCCGGGTGCGCATTAATTTAGAGACTGTATTCCCTTTAGGCTGTCAGTGACCAACATCATAAACAAATTTTCCGTTCCGCCGATCGCAATGACTATGAAACAGTGACCAGTGGCACATCAGATTTACACTGCCTACCATTACCATATCTTTGCATATGTTGTGGTACTTCTTCTCGCCCTTCTCGTCTTCCGACTCGCTCTCGGTCTCAGTCTCGCTGGCGCTGGTCTCAGTCTCGCTGCTCTCCTCCTCCTCCTCCTGCTCTCGCTGTTGCTGCGCGCGCTTCCTGCGCGAGGCCACGAGGCTGATCATGGCTCTGCCGGGGTCAGAAGGTCAGCTGTTTTTTGAGCGGTGCTTGTTTTGGACATGGACGCATGCACAATTGACTCGCTGAATGCCACTAGACGCGACACAGCATACCAGAATTGACTTGGACCAGTATCAAAATTCATGTCAGAACACCGTCGAATGTTTCAACTCAATTATCCCGACTCTCGTCGAAATGTGAGGTGCGCCACATGCTTGAGAGAGGGCCACGGCTTTGCACGCAGACGTGCAGACTCGCATAGGCCGGTCTGCAAACTGTTTCTTTCAGACAAACCTACCGACCCCACCATCAAGCGTCGGTGGCCTGGCTCTTGTTTGGTGCAGGTGGTCTTTGTTGTCTGGATTCTGATGATCCCTCGGTCTCAAGATGGGGCAATTGAAATAGAAATTTGAAGCTGTTCTAAATTTACATCGTAAAATGAATTACACATCATAATATAGTTTTATAGCAAAACAATTGTTGTAGCAATTCGACTAAATGCTTAGCAGAAGATATTGCTATTCAACTGTTGTGTTCACAACTTATGCTACATTTGTACTAAGAATAAGCATGGCTCGGGTATGGTCTAGGTTATTCTAAGGGCCATTCATTGCTCTCATTGTCCTGAGGGGCCAATACAGCGTATGCTTCAGACAGTCATGTGTTCTCTAAATCTAGCTTAGCGTCCCATGTCACTCCAGCTGCTTTGGTTTGCTTTTCCTGCCCAGGATAATTGGATACAATTGAAAGGTTTAAGTTGCAGCCCTAACACGCCTTAAGAGGGCGGTCCTGCGGACCGGGCCCCCTTATGCGACCTCTAGCCCGCCTTTTGGTCCTTCGGAGTCTAAAGCCAAACCCTTTATCGTTGGGCTCCAGGGTCCCGTTTGGCCCGTTAGAACGTAAATAGGTGGTACGCACCCCCTCACCAGCCCCCTTGCTTTTACCTTTGGTGGTGCTCTTCTCACGCAATTTTACGAGAACTGTCCGATATCGCTGCCCACTTCGCTGCTTAGTTTTTGAGATGGCAGGGAACTGTAAGGCCTCGTTTAAGGCCTGACACCGAAGTGCTACATGTATGAACCCAAAGGTATGATTTTCTCGTCGTTGTGTGTAGCAGGGACGTAGTTTCGCAAAACGAGTGGGGGGAGGGGGGGCTGAGCAGTAAAAAATGGCCTGATCTACTCACAAAATATGCCACCAAACAGGTTTCTCTCGAGATTTGACCCACTTTCTCCCCAAAGTGTTAGGACTTCAGCCCCTCCTCAACTGAGCAGGAAACTGCATCCCTGGTGTGCGGTAACATTCTTAGGTCAGTGAAGAATCATGTTTGTAGGTAGATGTAGGCCTACATGGATACAGCTTTGCAAACTGCGTAATGTGGGGGAGGGAGCAGCAAAGAAAATTGGCGAAAAGTACCTCCTAAGTCCACACATAACAGACTTCTGTGATTTGTCCCTGCCTTTTCCAAGAGCTTTGAGCCAATTTACCTTGTAAGATCGCTAACCTATAGTGGGCTCAGTAGGTCAAAGTCAAGGAAGTCATACATCTCTGGGGTAGTTTCACAGTCAATACAACAATTGAATTAAAACATTTTACTGGGCTAGGGTCAAGGATGATGGTCAGACCAAGGTCAAAACCAACCTGCCGTATTACTCTCGGGCTTGTTGCATGGTGGTAGTTTTTATGTTCATTTATAATATATTTACAACAGGGACCGAACCATGCATCTCCCATGTCAAGTCAAGGGTCAAGGATGATGGTCAGACCGAGGTCAAAACCAACCTGCTGTATTACTCTCGGGCTTGTTGCATGGTGGTAGTTTTTATGTTCATTTATAATATATTTACAACAGGGACCGAAACATACATCTCCCATAGATATATTAAGGCCAGAATAGGTCGATGACCTAAAATGACAAGGACCAATATTTCCTTGTAGGAACACACAGCCTATCGTAAGCCTTGATGTTATTCAAATGCAAAATTAAAGCAGCCTTGTATGATTTTGGTCACTTTGACCTTCTGAAGGTCAAACAGGGTCACTGACCTTAAATGAGCACTAATGAAATTCTGCGTAGCACAGGTGCTAAGGCTCACGGTGGTTACATGGGAAGCTCTGTGGGCCATTTGGACGCAAATTCGCAGTTCAACCTAGTTTGACCTTATTTAACCAAAAGGTCACAATCTAGGGACCTCAAATTTTGTTGCAAGTAGGTTCACATAGAGGCCAACACATCCTGCGAATTCACTATCCTTAGTTTTCGCAGTTGGGGGGGGGGGGGGGGATGTGTAAAATTGGGACTCCACCTGAGTGGAGGGCATTCAACAGGCCACCCGGGCGCGTATTAATGCTTATGCCCAGACGAAGGATCAAATCTCATGTGTCCACATATCCCAGCTCCATTCATCCACTGCTGACAGCCAACAGGGTAAGGCTGTCAGCAGGTGCGGTCTATGGGCGCGGGTCACCACGACCCTGGCGCAGGCCAGATGAACAGTGCTGAGCCTGATGCCTCCCACGTCCTGGTCAGGTCGGCGTATCGATGACTTGATCCAGAGTCGCTGCATCATCGGCCAGGCAGTCGGCAGATTCATTCCCATGATTGAGATTCGCATGTTTCAGTTCCCAGTGATGAGTTAGGTTATGAATTTGCCATTGAGTGTGTGCAACGACCTCCGTATTCTAGCAGCCTGGATAAGGATATGGCCCGGACGGCGTGTCTGCAGAAGCTACTGACCTGACTTCGTTCCCGTGATGAGGCGGGTTTTGTTGATGCGCTTGAGGTCCAAATTCGACAGACTGGGCACAACCTCTAGCGATTCCAAGTAACGATCAACCTCGTACGCATAGGTTTGCCTAATATCCCCTTGTTTCTATGATGACAGCTAGCGTTGGAGTAGTCCTTAATCATCGCTCGGCTGTTTATGACAGGCTTCAATAATCCACGTGTAAGATGATTTTGCTCGATACGATCCAGGCGATGGTTTTCTAGCATCATTTTCAGACCCCAACACTTCTCAGCCCGGCGGCATTGCTCAGCCGGCCACCAGTGCTTCTCAGCTGGGCACCAGCGCTTCTCAGCTGGGCACCAGCGCTGCTCAGCCCGGCACCAGCCCTGCTCAGTCCGGCACCAGCGCTGTTTAGCCCAGCACCAGCGCTACTCTTTTTAGCGCAAGTGCTGTTCATCCTGGCGCAAGTGCTGGTCGCCCTGTACGAGTGGTGCTTATCCCTGCACCAACCCTGGGCACCCTAGCACCTGCGCTGCTCAGCTCAGCCGCGAGCGCTGCTTAGCCTGACACAAGGCGCTGGCCAGGCCGGCGCTATCGTTGCACAGCCCGGCACCAGCACCGCACAGCCCGGCCATAGCACTGGTCACTCTAGCCCCCAGCGTTCTTCAGCACAGTGCTTTGCAGCCCAAGTCTGGCGCTTCTCAGCCCAAGTCTGGCGCTTCTCAGCCCAAGTCTGGCGCTTCTCAGCCCAAGTCTGGCGCTTCTCAGCCCAAGGCTGGCGCTTCTCAGCCCAGGTCTGGCGCTTCTCAGCCCAAGTCTGGCGCTTCTCAGCCCAAGTCTGGCGCTTCTCAGCCCAAGGCTGGCGCTTCTCAGCCCAAGTCTGGCGCTTCTCAGCCCGGTACTCTCCAGCCGGTCGTTCTCCAGCCCGACGGTCTCCAACCTAGCGCTCTCCGGCCCACCCGTGCGCCAGGGACAGTCTTTCAGTAGGAATACATGGATAGCTTTCAAGCGGCGTTTGGTTCAGCTTTGTCAGCACCTCGTCCCATGTTTGCCGCGATCAAAGTATCATTGACTGAGGCGCTGAAACTGTTTCTGCATCCCGCATGTGAGAGCGTCACAACCTAACCAATGTGGGTGTCACGCGACTTCGAAGAACAACAAATCTGTGTGATCATGCTGGCATAACGCATCGGGATGGCAATTGGACTCTGGGGTGATGAGATCATAGTCTTAGCAGCCAAGCGTCAAGTGGTGACTCTGATTCTAAGGACGCCAGCACAAATATCCGGCCAAACATGCTTTCATTTGAAACTCTTTGGCAATATGTCATGATCATTCATATGCAATGCCATCCTTCCACAGTCGCATCCATGATTGTCGTCGCCCGGCTGGCTAAACATTGTGACTGATGTAACGCATCCTTTCAGACCTGCGCCCTGAGCCAGGCACCAGCGCTTCGCATTCTATCTCCGACGCTCCCCAGCGTAGCAGTGGGAGTACATGGGTAAGTTTCAACTAGCGCTTCGCATTCTATCTCCGACGCTCCCCAGCGTAACAGTGGGAGTACGTGGGTAAGTTTCAACTAGCGCTTCTTTTAGCTTTATCAACGGCTTAAAATATTTTATATATACCCGGGTGTCGATCTGTATTCTTTTGGGTGGGCCACTGACCCCCCCCTCCCCCAATGTCCGATTTAGCCCCCCGATGGTGAGTTTGCCCTCCAACCTCCTAGAGTCAAAGCAAAAGCAGGACAGTACAGATGGGAAATCAAAATTATATCAATTTTAAAGAAGGTCTCTACTAATTGCTCCGCAGGTAAAAGGGCAAAGCCAATGAAAACTGCGCATTGCTGCTGCGCATTGAAAAAAACTGCGCATTGAAAACTGCGCACTGCGTCATGTTCATTTGAATGCAGCTGACTGATTTAGTCACACTGTGCAAGCTCTGAGTACGTGCCATGTTTGCTTGGGTATTTTCTGCTTCCTTCTTGCATGATGCATGCTTTTAATAACACAATCAATGTGTAATGCTGAGTCTGATATCGCTTTGCGCTATTCACTAAGTGTTTTTGCATTATTCAATGGATTTTAAACATTCACAAACTGCGGCAAGTTCCGTTATTTTGCCATGATACGATACGATGTCTCATTGGAATTCGAAAAAAACAGTCAAATGTTGGCGGTCAAAAACGTGAACAAATTTTTAGCCGGCATCACTCGAAAAAGCTCTTGAAATGTGCCAACCTGCAATTCGACGTGAATATTCGATGAAACAATTATGGAAACTTGACAATCGACACCAGCCGACTAAGCCGACAGCGGCAGTCGTCTGACATTGACTACCAAAAGGGCATGAGCCGCGTCGAACAGGCCTGACGCGAGTGCTGCGTTACAGTCGGTAGCCCGCTTCACGGCTACCAGCCGAAGGTTTCCGTGGCAGCTTTTGATAGTCACTCGCATCAGCTTGCGCTCTTCACTCCCGCAGCCGCACACGTCCAAAAGCGTCTGAAGCCAGATAACAGCGACCCTGCGTCCACTACCAAAACATGGTTTCGACGATCGACGCCAAACAAAATACTGATGATGCCCGACAGCATCTTCCGCCGCAGCAGATCAAACGCATTTAGATAAGTGCTGTAGTTTGCTACTCAGTTGGATGTGAATCAAGCTCCTTTACGTTGAGAGGAAGATGAGATAAATCGGGAATAAACCTACTCCTAGCGCAGTTCAAGCTAGGGCTTCCCCGCTCAGCCCCTCCCCTGGCCTATTTTGCGAAACTACACCCCTGCGGTCGAGACTTACGACCGAACACTTGACGAACTGGCGACTAGATTACTCCAGCGTCAGGTCTAGGATTCAGGGCCCAGTTCACAAGCAGGGACAGGGTTGGGGCCCACGATTTATATCGGTCGGGACCTCTGAACCAATGAAAGGCCGCTTTATCAATCTGGGGACCACAAGCCATAACAAATGTCATGTATGGCAAGGAGCCCAGAATCGGCTTGGGGCAGTGCTCGAATGGGCCGGCAAAAGGGCCTTCGATGAAGTGCCTGATTGGAAGGCACGTATGGCTCGCTGCAGGTCACATTAAGGACACGGGTCGCAGGACCGGGCCCTGAAATGTCAGTCAGAGAGTCTCTTACACCGTTTGGGGACAACCTAGGATTATGAGGACCTCTTTTTAGTCAGATGCTACCAACAACAGATAAATGACTCCATGTCGGTCTGAGCCCTGGGAGCCTATTTCCCAAGCAAGGACAAGGCTGGGAACCGCGATTTCCACTGGTCGGAACCGCTGAAACAACGTGGCCTCTGCGTCGGGCAGGGGCCGCAAGTGTCTAACAGAGGATTCTGTGCAGGTGAGCTGCTCCGAGTCGGCCAGGGCAGCATTTGCTGAACAGAAACAGAGATTGGACCCAGAATGCCTGAGGGACTCTTGCGTTGGTCGGGGACATCCACAATGCAAGCGGATATGATCATTTACGATGAGGGTCCACAATGAGACAGTAGGTCAGGTTCGTGTTTCAGTCAGTCAGGGGTTTCAATGCAACTCTCCACCTTATTTCAGCAAGGGGTCTGTTCTGTTGAACTGGAGTTTTGTGTCAATTGTTGCACACCTGCATTGATAATGAATATGTTTGTGTAAAGGGTTTTCTTCTTGTTAACCAGGGAGGATCAAAATGAGATTAAAAATAAAAGCCCTACACAAAGGATTTATCACGCCGTATGTTGTAGGAGTGCGTGAACCCCCACAACACTGGCTTTAAGGGAATGTTCCGCCTTTGAAGATATTAAGGCAAATCATATCAGCTATGGTGAAATCAACACATCTGACTGGACGTTCACTGGGGTTGAAAATCTTGCTCACGGTCGCCAGATCTGAATGATTCGAGGAGAATACTCTTATTGGCCTTGAACACCACTTGACGTTTGGGGTGGCATGACTTGGATAGCGTTACTACCGCGTCATGCATGCCTAGGGGGCCTTGAAATAGTTTGCACGAACTAGTCGCACATCTTCGCGAGCGTTAAGCTAAGCAGCCAGAAGATCTTTGGTCTGAAGAGGGGCAGGACTGTGAAGTACATCGAATGATCTTCAAAAGGGCATTTAATTTTTTTGTGGAACACTCTTCAGTTCACTTTAACGCTCTTCCGAACCCCCGACCCAAATGCATATGGGCGAAAAAACAAACACTGGACCAATGAAATGCTGCTAGTGTCTGAACTGTGCGCACAGTACATGTCCTAAGCGCATCACGGATTCTTACATCATCATTATCACTGTCACATCGGCGTCAGAAGGGAAGAAGCTCCTGAACATCAAGGTAACCGACAACAAGGTAACCGACAAAATACTTCTTTTTAAGTTCAATTTGGACATCAAGGACGCAACCAGCGACCAAAATCCGGAGAGTACTCGGGCTTTCACGGCTGGTTAGGTCGAGTTTATTCGGCCAAACTTTCCCCCACACACCTTAGAAAGTCATACCCCTGCGTCCATTCTTGTTCCGGAACAGCATGTCAAGTAAATAACTGAAAATGCTTTGAGAAATGCTTTAAATGCTGAAATGCTTTAAATGCTGAAAATGCTTTAAATGCTGAAAATGCTTTAAAACAGATCTTTGAAGGTTTTCTTCTCCATCTTTCTCTGTGAGTGGAGCTCCTGGATTCCTCTTCGAGAACATTTCGGCACTGGGCAAGGTTTCTGTCGTGTTTCGTTGTTTCGCTTCGGCGCAACGGAAGCGCGGGCTTTGTTCCGCACCCATAAATCCGCGCGATATGATGTGCTTCGACCACCCTCAGAGACAGCTATTCGTACAGAGAGGCTGATGATGCTACGAAAGGACTTCTTCACGCGAAGACCGCTTATTCTTTGGCACTCATTCAACCGTAGCACCGAACGACCGATTGTGTTTTTTTCGCAGTGGGCAATGCTTCCAGAGGCTTCTGCTATGCAGCATATTATCCGCATTAACACGTGTTGCTGCGGGTAGTCCTTATACATATTTCGCCGTCTATAAACTCCTGAAAATTTGTCAGACTTGCGCGTAATGCGTTCGTGCGCCGCACACTTCAGCAAGCCAGTCGCACACACGGGCAGCACGCACGCTGCCCATCCCCCTCCCTCCTACCTTCGTGTGCTCTTTGGACACGCGGGAGCCAGCCGTTCTCAAGAGCTGCCTACTGTGGCGGCTGAACAGACACATCCTGAACTCATGGAATATGAGCCAACAGGGAATAGCAGAAGCCTGGGGGGTCGGGTGCTTCACCTGACAAAAATTAACGTTAGTGCTGCCGGCAGGTAGGCCTAATTTGGCGTAACATTTGGCGTCTTTTAGCAAGCGGAATACTTTCTTGTCCCGGCTGCAAGCACTCATTCTTTCATTCAATTCAAAAAGGTGGCATTTTCCACCGATGTTTCGGAAAATTCGACGCTGTTTAGCCCAGCACTCCCTTTTTGTTCAGATGCTCCCCGGTGCTCAGAAAAGTATGAGGTGGGGCCTCAAGTCAGGGAGGAGTGCTCGATCAAACAAGCAACCCTGACTGAACCTGCAGAGCGAACGCGGCAATGAACGCTCGTCACACAGAATGAGGGCGCGCAGGACCGTGCTGCGAGCCGCGCTGCGCCGCCAGGGGTGGCAGTCTTCCGTAGCTCACCTGTGCGTGCTGCGCTCGCGACCGTGGTGTCCAGTCCGTGCACCAAGGACGAGTATTGACAAACGGACCGGGTGCCTCGTGGGGACGTCATGCACGCGGCTGGTTCGCCTGACAACCCCTTGGCGACGCCCAGCCCGCGGTGGTGACGGCGCGCTCGACTGAGGAGCCTCGGCCCTCGCCAGCGGCGCGTGGCGCCGTGGCGCGTTGGAAATTTCCCTAAGAAGTTAACTGAGAGTGATAATTTCAGGACTTCAAGCGTTGGGAACTTTTCTGGGTGTGTGCCAGCCGGCCTAAATTTGGTAATCAATCATGATGGAATATATCTTATATATATATATATATATATATATATATATATATATATATATTCCACTACGATCGATCCCCAAACACATATCTTTCAACATACGATATGTTGGAATATGCGAGGTAAAACAGAAACCAACTTGGGCAGAGGACAGCATTGTGTGGTTACTTAGTATCTTAATTCATGCAATTAATGCTTATTGGGTTATTTTTCGTACAACATAGATACCTAGAACATACAATATCAATCTAGTATTGGAACCTTGTGTATATGAGGTAAGGGGAGGGGTGTGCCACACCCACTTTTTCAGTGGAATAAATCAAGGAAAATCTTTGAAAGCACTTCTGTTTATGGAATAAAGGCCCACTTGCTGACAAAGAGAAAGTAAAATTTACTTCCCCAGGAGGTTATAATAGGTACTATGCACTTGAATATGAATCCGACCAACTGCACGTTTAAGATCTGGCATTTTTGCCAATAAATCATGCTACGGAAATGGTTCAGACAATTACAATTTTGTGGCAGACAGGCGTAGGCTTTTTCACCTCTGAACATCGCAGCCAGGAAATCCCTGAGTGGTTGGCATTGGGAAAGGCAGGCTCCCCTTACAGGCAAGGACGCTACCTGGGCGACACTCAGGATCAGAGCCATCCTGTATTGACGTAAAGAACGTTTTGCTATGCGCCCGAATTACATTGCCCCTTGTAAATCCCGAATGGACCAAAATGAGACTATCCCAAATGAACCAGAAGGCCTGATGTGAAACATGTCTAATGTGTCTTAGCATTGCAAACGTGCGTTCAAAATTCCTAAATCCCCACGTTGGCGGCATGTCAGGCCCTCCGCGCCACTCTGTACTCTCACCCCCCCCCCCCCCGCCCCCCTCCCGAACTTGCGTGCCACTGGAGAGGGCTAGTGGGGCATATTGTAGGACTATTATTGAATAGGAGGAAAGGCGTGGAAGGCTGCATCATGAATGACGGTGAGAATGGGAAGAAATGTATGGAACAGGATACAAGTGCTTAACTCGTAAGAATCAGTGGCAGGAATGGCAACTAGCAAAGGGTAGAGGGAGACGGATGATAATGAATTTATGATTTCCCTAAAACCAACTAATGTTGAAGCCAAAAACCAGCCTCCACGCTAAGCAGTGACGTACCTGTGTTTCTTACAACTAACTGACCAGCCTCACACTTGTATATAGCTGTGAAATGAGCACGGAGTGCAGTACATTTCCGAGTGCAGTTTCGCTACGTGCAGTTTCGCTACACGTGCAAGCTGACGCAGTCCCCAGATCATCCCACCCACAAAGCAGTGTTTTCGCGTAGCTTACGAAGGCTTTTTTCTACGTCAACAGTCTCCACAAACTTCCCCTTTTTGTGTACGAATGAGAGAACTTTTAGACGTGAGCGGCCTGAACCTACGACGTGTCATCAGATCTAAACCCACGAAGACTGCTCCTTGGGAGCTAGCATCACCAAGAGTGGATGTTTCGCTATCAAACATGCAAAAGCAACGCGTTATCATGACGGAACTTAAAGGGGCAGGCTTAGAACACATAGCTTCTTTTGACGGGTACATGAAGACTTATGCGGATGGTTCAAAAACGGACGCAGGTGTAGGGTGCGCTTTTGTGTGTGGATCCACAACAAGGTCATTCACACTGCCTTCACACGCGTCGGTCTCCGCCTCCGAGCTTATAGCCATCAGCAAAGCTCTCTGCTTTATTGAAGTGGACGATAGCAATTTGCATTTAATTCTTTCCAACTCCCTGAGCAGCCTCCTGGCTGTTGGCGGCTTCTCCCCGTCGAATCCACTCATCCAGGACATTCAATCGCGTCTTAGCTCACTGGATCGAGCGGGAAAAACGGTCGTTCTATGCTGGATTCCAAGTCACGTGGGGATATGCGGAAATGATCTTGCTGACGCGGCAGCAAAGCGCGCTACGACAGGGACTAGAATTCCTCTAACACCACTACCATCTCAAGACATGTACCCCGCAGTGTCGTTGTTTATGCAGAAGCTATGGCAATTCTACTGGAACTCGCTGAGTGCCAACAAGCTGCAGTCCTTGAAACCCCGTATTGGACTGTAACAGTCGTGCTTTCGGGACAATAAGGTGGAAGAAGTTGTTCTTTGCCGGTTACGCATAGGTCACACATATGCTACGCACCGTCACCTGCTATTGGCTGGCGACAGACCATGCTGCAGTTGATGCTCTGACCCGCTGACCGTGCATCACGTACTGGTCGCTTGCCGTCGCCTTACTGCAACGAGAGCGCAGTTTTTCGGACACCACGTCCAGAGTCGCACGCTATGTGACTTTTTAGGGGATTCTTCGAACGCCGTCGAGTTTGGTAAACTGCTCTAGTTTCTTCGCGCTATAGATTTCCCAGTAATCTTTTCATCATGATGCTAGGCCTGATTATCAAGGCTTTATAGGGTGACCTGAATTATGCACTTTTCTGATTGTCGGCTCTGCATAAATTGATAGTTATGGGCGCTGCATGACCTACAGCAGTCGATGCGCCCTAAAAGCCCAAATCATCATCATCATCACCATCTGAGTGCAGTTTTCTTTGCAAGAGGGCCGGGTAACGTAAACGTATGAGGACACCGCTTGCATTGAATGAATAGAGCATGGAGGAACGAAGCAAGACAGTGTCCTAGAACCATCTCCAAGACTTTTATAGGGTACAGGAGATTCTAAAAGAGAGTTTTGAGAATTGTTGCTCATGGCTGCAAAATGTGTCAAGGGCGGCTTTTGACTAAATAAAGCAAATTAGCGTACTAGAGCCATTTACAGCAGTTTCCCAACGCACAACCGCTCGTACAAGATGTTGGAAAATGTTGCGAAAGTTCGCAGTATGTTGCAAAAATATTTGACGGCTAGGTAGCAAGGTAGTGCCGTACAATCACCTTCACTGTCTTTGGAAGGCACAGCAGCTCCACTTTTCTCGCAAGGCCCGACAGCCCCAAAGAAGCAAATATATGAACATGCAAAAGTGCAAAAACATGACAGCACAGCTCGGTTCTCACAGCAACACTTCAATGGCTAGGGAATGAATTGCTTGACATGTTGCGTACATGCTAACACACCAGGCGAGGGCGATAGTTCAAACGATTTTCCCATGCGTAAAGCCACGGCATCTCCTTCAAAACAACATCTAGGATGTACTTCACTGATGTATTTCTAGATGGGGTTTGGCTCGGTGGTTTTGTTGCTAGCACGCTAGCCAAATACAATTCTCCCTATGGTGTTTTTGTTCTTTATTATTTTCAGAGTTAATTCCTTTTTTAAATTATATGTATTTATTATATTGTATATTATATATATATGTATATATATGTATATAATGTATATATATGTATATATATATGTATATATATATATATATACAAATATCCATACATATATATTATATATGTAATAATTATACAATATTATATAATTAATTTTTTATAAAATTAAGAGTTAATTCCTAACTCTTAACAGGATAATTCAGAGGGTCAGGCATGGACTCTCTTATCCAATACAAAACAACGTCGGCCTCTAGCAAGCCCCTGTTTATCCAGCGTTTTTGGCCGTGAAAAGTAGCGCGGTTATCGCAAGATACAAGTGTACCGCTCATGTACTGATGATGGATCTTAAGCGACATAGTTAGGAGAGGATGACCACTACCATGCCCGCTACTGATACGAGGTACCATTTTCGCTAGGGTCTCTCTACCGTATTTCCACTCGTTGAACTTCTCGACGAGGACGATGTCTGTCTGCTCCTCTTCTGATGTCAGAGAGTATCTTCGGGGCGCTGACCATACTCCGCCCCACTGGTTGCGCCCAGTTGCCGCACCTGCCTCAACGCGGAATAAAAAGTTGTCGTCGTTTCCCAGCGATTTGATAGCATCGCCCCAGCCTAATATGGAATAGTCGCTATGCAGTGAAGGAGTGCTGGTATTCCGTTCGAGAATGGTATCCAGGCGCCAGCCTCTTGTGTGCACCGAGGTCAATAGCAAAGTCCACCCGCCGCCATTGTAGGTGAAGTCACAATATACAGGCACATCCATCCCTGTAAACATGTAGACGCCATCCTCGTGGTACCCTCCCTGTCTCTGTAAATCGCTGCAGCTCCTTGCACATGCCTTGAGTTTCCGGCTGTAGGAGTTCGCCTCAGGTGTCTCGTCACAATTCAGACCGTCTTGATAAGCCATCGCAGAAGGTTTTGATCCTATTTTGTTGGCTGTTTCTTCTATCGATTGCAGCTTTGGGTGTAACGTAGTTCTGTTGAAATCCTCAAATGACTGAAGAACTTCCCGTGCTAGATCTTCACCGGAAGCTGACTTGTTCATGGGGCATCGCTTAGTCAAATCATCAAACCACCAAAGGTATTCAGAAAACTTCAACTTTCGTGCCACTTGTATGGGCGGCATTCCAGCCAAGCAAGTGTTTTTTAGCTGCCTTGCGTATTCGGAAATTGTGTGTCGCATCTCCGTGCGCGCCTGTTTACTTAGAAAACTGGTCTTGTCCCCATCAGCCGAAACAGAATGCGCAATACAGACTATAAATATTACTTGGCGTAGCATTTTAATCAATAGCCAATGTCGTGATTCATTCGGCATGTTGGACCGACGCTGCCAAACACTAAAACTGAATTTGTAAAAGCGTGAACGATTAGGATGTCGAATTTGTCGTGGCATACAAATATCACCTCCTAGAAAATGAGTAGAACAAATGAGGGGATTAAAACAAAATCATTCGAGGTTGCGTGGCGTGTATCTAACGACACCGTCAGTTTTGCGCCGACATTATCTGACGAATGTTCTGGAACTCAGCACAGTTTACACGTAGTATGATAACCATATTGTCTGTTCACAAGTTTTTTACCTATAAGATCTGCTATAAGATCAAAGTTTGCGTGCAAATAAGGTGCAAAGGCACCACAGGTTGTATACTACACAGCTACTTATGTCATAGTTTTGTAGAATGCGGCATGCTGCTTTCCTGTGCTTTTTTATTCAGAGGAAAGCTCGGGTCGTCATAAGATGACCCTCGCGTGCAAAGATACAGCAAACCCTAAAGTAATAAAACAGGATGGTGTTGACCTTGATCTGATCTTCATACCTGACCTTAGGTCAGCGCAATTTGCTCATTCCATATTTGTGTTGCCTAACAAAGCATCTCAAAGGCATTTGGCTTTGTCTAACACTCCGTTGTTACATCAGATGGAATGATTCTCCAGAAATTGATTTCGCTGAAACCATGACATGACTTTGACCTGTCATAGGTTAGCGACATTACATGGTAAATGTAAATTTTTATGTCAAGCTATCCGCTGTTCAGGTGTCTACATGTATGCAAAACTTGACGCGGCTGCACCACGCCATTCACAAACCATTGTAGAAAAAAAAACTTTGAGCGGGTCAATTTGGCCCCCATCCGAGCGCGTGTTAAAGCTATGGACGTCATTTCGCGCCAAGTATCCATTGCACGCTCATACCGGGTATGTTCCTTCATTACATCTTATCACCGATGCTGGGAAAATCGTGCACAGTGATAGTCTCAAATCAGTTTGCTCAAACGACGACGGTATTATTATTTGGTAGTTGCACTGATGGGCTGATGGGAGTAGAATGCTTAATTTGGCCCGATGGGGTCGCCTCTAAAAACGGTAGCTAGATCCTTTAAGGTAACTGGATTTTTGCCTCCCCATGGAGACGTATGCTTCCCGTATACATCTGTACAGCTACAAACAATGGAACCGTCCTTCCACCGTAAAAAAGCCAGGTTGCTTTCATCACCAGTTACAAGCACGCCAACTGAGGGGATAAGCGATGCAAAATCTTAACAAACCTAGGGCCATAAGACACGTAATGGTTTGTGATGTTCGAGTGAAAGGCTCTAGCACATGGGGATGACCTTGGGACCCCATGGGAAGTCCTTCATGGCTAACCCCGTCCCCGTCTCCCACAATGGAAATGCGTGCCGCCTCCCATAGCCGCTATTGAAGAGCGCCATCGGCGCCCTAAGGTGTTTTTTTCAAAGTGGGCGCCTCCACTTGCCAATCAGAAGAGACGCGTGCGCCCAGTGCCTGCGCCCTGGGTCCACCTCTGCATGACTTCTATGCTGCTTATGCTCAAGACCTCTTTTTGAAGCGGAAACAAATTAAAAACATATATGATCTTTCATCAATATAAAGTGGACTAAATCCAATGAGAAAAATGGGGGGGGGGGGCAGGGTGGTAGCTTGTCGGACCTTTGGTTGAGCCCGCCAGTACTTGGCCAAAATTTTGGTTAATTATATGTATATTTTTATTATTATCTATTTTATATAATATATATATATATATATATAATTATATATATACATACATATATATATATATATATATAATAATGGTTAATAATAAAGAAGAAAATAAAAAAAGGAAAGGGTAATTGGCCCCGTTTCCAGCTTTATCCAGCACACTTCTTAGCACATGTTTTTAATACGCCCAAAGGTACGATGCGAACTGCCGTCTTTAAGTTTTCACTTATATACGTACACGTCCGCCCTACATGCAAAGCCCGGCCTTAATACGTTGATACCGCTTCATAGCTTAGCACGGCCTTGACATCGTTGACATCGCTTCATAGCTCAACACGGCCTTCATGTGTTGACATCGCTTCATAGCTAAACACGGACTTCATATGTTGACATCACTTCATAGCTAAACACGGCCTTCAAACGTTGACATTGCCTCATAGCTCAACAGCGCCTTCATACGTTGACATCGCCTCATAGCTCAACACCGCCTTCATACGTTGAAATCGCTTCATAGTTTAACACAGCCTTCATATGTTGACATCGCTTTATAGCTCAACGCGGCCTTCAGATGTTGACATCGCTTCATAGCTCAGCACGGCTTGCAGATGTTGGCATCGCTTCATAGCTCAACACGGCCTTCATATGTTGACATCGCTTCATAGCTCAACACGGCCTGCAGATGTTGGCATTGCTTCCTAGCTCAACACCGCCTTCATAAGCTGGCATCACTTCACAGCTCACCACAGGCTTTATATGTTGATATCGCTTCATGGTACAATGCCGATGCAAATAATGAAGAGGATTTGTCCCAGCATGATCCTTCAGGGGCACCGCTGGCACCGTCGGTCCAGTCAGACTTTGAACCAACCCTCGCCGGAAGCTTGACGTCGTCGTGGGCGAGATCGAGATCGAGATCGAGCCAAGCCGCTAAGATCAGAGGATCTCCTCATCAGGGTGCTCTCGAGGCGCATGTCGCCAGCCTGTTGCGCCTGATGGGAGTTTTGGGCTGCCCCTTTAGGTCGGCGCTGACGAACCGCTCGGCCAGTGTTCAGACAGCCGTTTTCGCACCAGCGCTGGCGGAGATGTCCGACGAGGACATTGCTAGTGAAACTACAGCCCAGGGGGTGATGGAAGTGTGCTGGCTTCCCTCCTGCCGGCCGCAGCTGGGGCTGAATCCCACGCTTAGGCTCCGCTTCCAGGTCACGGAAATTCAGCCCCACCTGGTGTGCGGGTACCTCGGGGTGGCCGTACGCCCGTGAGTGTCCGCACCTCAGGAATGCGGGCACTGCCAAAGGTTTGCACATGGTGCCCACGCATGCCGCGCCCGCCACCCGGCGTGTGGCGTTCGCGCAGGCGGCACAGCGCTCGATAGTGTGAGGCCGAAGAGTCCTGTTGTGCCGTCTGCGGGACCCCTTATTCAGCCTGGGCTCGCCGCGAGCGCACGTGAGAGCGATGAGCACACACACACACACACACGCACACACACACACACACACACACACACACACACACACACACACACACACACACACACACACACACACACACACACACACACACACACACACACACACACACACACACACAAGCACACGCACACGCACATGCATGTACACACGCATATGCACACGCACATATATTTATATATTTAGTTATATACATAATATATAGCAATCACAAAAAATTCAACTGGCTTTGTAACCACCACAGCATCTACGCTTCCGAGTTATTAGCCATTAATTCTTTCCTGCGCGATACATAAATACAAAATCTACAGCAAATCGTCATATGCACAGATTCCCGCTTATCAGCCCAAGTAACATTCTCCTTTCATATCGCAGCTCACCCAGTTATAGCGTACATAAGACATACTCTTTCGTCTTGACCACATCGTTATGATACCATCTTTTTCTTTATACCAGGCCACTCAGGTATCCTTGGAAACGATTTAGCAGGCGCAGCCGAGAAACGAACATTAGTATAACCTAGCCACAACTATCTTGCTTGCCCAATTTCAGGCGTTCTTATCCTTCAACGTGAGTGCGACTAACGCACACCACGAACAGACCACGTCAAACCACGACTCGAACGTTGGAAAAGCGCATAACAAAACGAGCGCATGAAGAAAAATGTGCTTATAAGGCTCCGGAAATAGGGAAACACACTTATGTATTTTCGAACGGACGCTGCCTCCTCTATGTCACTCCTGCCACCCTGCATACAACGTCAGACACTTTCTACTCATATGTCCCGCATACCGACGTGCGCGACAACCACTCGTACACCACACAAGTAATCTGTAACAAAAGTTATATTTCGCGGTGGTAAAGACATCTAGAATTACAAAACCCTCCAACAACAACTCCTGGGTCAGGAGTTGTTTTCTGAGAGTTTCGAAATAAAGATGGCATTGACTGACATGCTAGTTCTTGTGGGCGCAGAGGAATGGTGCTGTTATGAATGCTGGGTTTTTCGTGCCGCATTGCAGTTTTGCAGCGAAGCTACTGAGAAAATCATTTCACCATATGCAGTGGTATTTTAAGCCCTTGAAGGATTTCGACCTTAAAAGTTTTATGAAACTTTGAGATTGATATCGGAAGAATAGCAGTTCCAATGATTTTAAGACTGTGTCCAAAAACGGATTGAAGAGAATTATAGTTAATTTTCGAAAACTCATGCATTCGTATGCGAGGTTTTGTCAAAAATTTCTCGAGAAATAAGGAAGATTCCGGTACTCGTATTTACAAAAGAATGCATTTTGCGAATGCCAAGGTGTCACTCCAGCACATCGGAGTTTCTGTTTGATAAGGTTTCACGCATTTCTGCCAGTGGAACTATTTTCACAATGGCTCTCTTTCTGCTCGGCTTCAGGAACAGAGGGCGAATTCAGTATTCCTGGACGGGTATTTTAGAGGTCAGAGCCATTGACATTGTTTCACGCACGACAGTTACGTTGAGGGTTACCTATTTCAGTGCAAATAGCGCATATGTGACGACCACCACTTGTCCACTAATAGTGTGAATGGGCATGACATGGCTTGTTTTGCTGCATGTTTTGGACGTTGAGCATGAGACTGAAACGAAGGTGGACCAAACTTTTTAAAATTCTGTCGCTAGAAGCTGTTATTTCCTGATCGTCGAGACGGCTGAAACTGACGTGATAATGGAAAATATTATATTTGTGTCTGCGACGACTTATTTTACGGTAAAATTTTTCGAGTATGCGGGTGACCTTGGAACTTTGCTTGGTAGGGATGTGAAGTTTTTTTTTGAAGCTGACAGCTGTTTTGAAGCTGTCCAGCTTTGATCTTAGCTCTGTAAGCGACCCCTCTAATTTTTCAAATGCTTCAGGAACCAGGAATGTTACGGATTATGTCAATATCCGTTGGTCCTTCTCTGCGACCTATGGTTCCTATTCGCATTTTAAGCGTGCGATCCGTTTGTTGTTCTGCACACGCAAAATTGACGGCTTCCAGAGCG